>NC_056592.1:9081645-10281645 GCF_018340385.1 Cyprinus carpio
AAAGATCTAACCAGACATTTTTATGTAATTTTACAGTAAAATGCTGTTAATTTTACAGTTTTTAGAAATAAAAAAAGAACAAATCAATGTATAATTTACAGTCCAAAAACTGTAAACTGATATTCCCAGAATTCCCTGTGTGACGCTCCCACATTTGAAAGTATTTTGTTTAAATAATCATGTTTTTTAAAAGTTTTTTGTTATCAGTTGTACATTTGGGCTTTATGTTACATCTTTCTGCTGTTTAATGAAAGTTTATTGAATTGTTTAAGTATCGTGTGTCACCATGATGGTGTTTTGTGTTTGCATGAATGACTTTGTGCACCTTCTATATATTAATATAAACTTCTGCTTGTGGCGAAGCTACTTGTGATGAACTTCGATTCTTCATGTGGCTTTCTCTTTTACCACCTGCATTATTATGGTGGTTGTCAGTATGTTAAAGGTACAAAACAGATTTTAATAGCAGTGTGCGTTGTTGAATTTACTGGTTTACATTAAAATTTTCTTGTTTGTAAATAACAGTTTTATACTGTAAAATTTACAGTAACTGTGTTTACAGTTTTTCTGTATTTTTTACAAAAGTATTCTGGCAACCACAGCTCCCAAAATTATTTTGTAAAAACTACAGACTTTTTTTTTACAGTGTATTTTTTACAAAAGTATTCTGGCAACCACAGCTGCCAAAATTATTGTGACAGACATTTTATTTATTATTTATTTACATACAACCAATTGCTTTAGCGAGTGTTGTGTCAAAGGTTTTGGAAAGAATCATATTAGATCGATTAGGTGTTTATCTTGATACCACAGATAATCAGTCTGGTTTTAAGGCTCACCATAGTACTGATTTGTATATATACAGTATGCTCTGAAGGAAGCAGTAGAACTGTATAAAAGACAAAATTCCCCTGTTATAATTAGCTTTACTGATGCTTCTAAAGCTTTCAATAGAGTTAATCATCAAAACTTGCTTAGTAGACTAAGACAAAGGGGCAAACCTAATAGCATATTAAGAATTATTACATATTGGTACACTAATCAAAGAATGCAGATAAAGTGGGGTAACTGCATCTCAAATTCATTTAGAGTAAGTAATGGAGTGCAGCAAGAAGGTTTACTTTCACCAGCTTTTTAAAATGTCTATATGAATGAATTGTCAGAAGAATTAAGTGACTGTAGGACTGGATGTATGCTTGGTAATAATAGTTGTTTTTTCCCCAAGTAGTGTTGGTTTTCAACAGCTGCTTAATGTATGTTTTGATTATGGGATTAGATATGATGTGCAATACAATACAAAAAAGATTGTTGCCATGATATGTAGAACCAAAGAACATAGAGATTTGAATTTCCCAGATTTTTATTTATCAGGGCAAGTTGTATGTACAAATGTATGTAATTCAGCAAAATATTTAGGACATATCATTAATAATGAAATGAGTGATGATGATGATATGTATAGGCAACGTCGTAAGTTATATGCTCAAGCAAATATGTTGGTGAGAAAATTTTAAATGTGTTCAGATCAGGAAAATATAAACCTTTTTAGAGCATATTGTACTTTTTATACTGCTCCTTTGTGGGTTAAGTTTAAGAAAGAGAGCCTATGTAAGCTTCAGGTTGTGTACAATGACTGTATGAGGATCCTGTTGAAAAAACAAACAAACAAAAAAAACAAACAAAAAAAACAAGTTGGAGCATTAGCATTGCAAGTGATTTATTCTGTAAAGCAAGAGTACACTCATTGCCTGTTTTAATGAGAAATTTGATGTAAAAATGTATTTGTCGGCTGGACAGTTCACATAATAATATTATAATTTTGTTGTTAAATCCTAGGCTAACTGAAGTGGTTTATATTGTATGTTTCTTGTTAATGGACCTTGAATCTGGAAATAAAGTTGATATATAATCATATTTTAATCCATTTTATATTTAATATTTAATTGTCCATTCGTTCAAAATGAACGTAGTAATATGCAACAATTCAGGATCACTCCCACTTTAAGATTAGGAGCTAGTTCAGTGCACCTTATAATTTGAAATATTGATATGAATGTAATTTACAACATATAGTCTCCCTTTGGTTGTGGTTGAGGGGAGTAAATTCAGCCAATTCCATGTTTATTTCGGCTGTGGTTGCATTATTATAGACCGTATTTTTAATTATTTGTGAGAATTACGTAATACAGTACTAAACACGAAGAGTATTGGCACTTTAACAAGTCTTGTTGTTTTGTTTTTAGCCGCTAGATGTAGACATTCACCAGCATGTAGGTTTTCTGTCAACGCTGAATTTGCCTGAACTTTTGATCCCAGACCTCGACAATGACCCTGAACTTTCTCTTTGAGGATGAACGGGGCATCAAAACTACATCGAAAGGAGCCAGTCGTCTGAACAATAGTCTCTATTACCCAGAATAAGTTGATTGTCAGAACTGACAATGAATTACAAGCCGTAAAGAATCACATTGGTGAGTCGAATCTTACAACGAACAACCTAGTGATTCATTGAACCGAGAGCCGTCTCTTTTGAACATGTCCGATTCGTAATGAAGAGAACCGGATGAGAAGCTGACAGCTGAAGTGAATCGAGGATGTAGTTAATAAAATAGACAACTAACAGAAATGTTAACAAATCAATCGAATCGAATACTTTGATTTAACGAATGGCAGTTTTATTTATGGAGTTGACTTTAACAAATATACATTTTTTTGAAACATGCAAACAGCGGCCTACATGGTAGGCTAATGTTGAATGTAAAATATATTTAGGTTGTAATAGTTACTTTTTATGAGCTGAATCATGTCCTCAACTAATAAGCTGTGACATTCAATTACAATAATACAGTTAAAATAAATATAACTGATCAAACTTAATCGGAAAAAAGGGGGTAATGAGCAGTTTGAGAACATCTTAAGGAGTTACGCCAGGGACCAACTGATGACGTAATTACCGAATGACGTAAAGAATTATAGCTTCATTTGGTTATTGATTCGAACAGTTAGAAAGAAATAAACGAAATTCCCATCACCGATCCAAAGGGATACCGGCCAACCCAACTTGAGCCAAAAATGTAAAACGTAAGGACATGTGGGTAAACTATTTATGGAAGCAACTATAAAAAAAATTATAGACGCGCATTATCGTAAACTCTTAGTCCTGCTAAATTCATTATGAGTTTAGTACGGTATAATTATTTAGACGTTTTGCTCTTCTCTCGCGTTAGTGGGAACTGAGCTCTGGCTCCAGTAACCGGGCTGTGGCGCCAAAGTCTTGACAGAGTCAGACAGCGTCAAAACTGCTGTTGAAAACCGCGGGAAAATGAAGGGGCTCTGAAAGAGGCTCTTTGTGAAATCCTCCGCTGCTGTCGCCTTATTGTCTGTCAGATTTGCCGATCTAGCGACGGTGTCTGAAACGTTTCATTCTTGGGAGCAGGGAAGTATGATGTGAATAATCTTTGAGCCTCCACCCAATGTTTTCAGTACTCAAGGGAGCAGTAATGCTTTACTGTGGTCTCTAAATATCTGTGGCGTACCTATAATGAGAAGACCAAACCAGACTTACCAGAAGAGCAGCATTATGGATTTGTATGCTCTAGAAAACAACGTTATGTAGCCTACATTAGAGAGTTTTTAAGAACTCCCTTTTTAAAAATTTGTATTTGTCTGCACAGTAGTCTCTTTCATTACATAAGTATGGTGTTCTTTGACTAGCAACACTTTTAATGGAGTCAAAAACTCAAATATACCACACTCCTTTAAATTTAAAATCTAACACACCACCTCTCTCTCTCTCTCTCTCTCTCTCTCTCTCTCTCTCTCTCTTTAACACAGATCAGACCAGTCTTATCTTGTGTAGGCTATAAGGATATCTTACATAAGACAGGAAATCAGAGGACAGGTATGGCTTCCACATGAAAATATTACTTTTGGCCCTTTGGCTCACTTTGTTGCACTTCAAGAAATACCTCACAGAGACAGGCTGTATTTAACTTCAGGTTTGTGTTATTCAAAAACAGTTGCTTCAAGTGTGAACTGTCAGTTGAAATAATGAGTGTGTGGAATGTGGTTTGCTTAAGAATATCATATATTAGGTTTACACATTTAAAGTATCCTTAATGCTGATTGGACTGTGTATGTGCACACTTGTTAACTGTTGCACCAGACAAAGTTTACAGAACATCCTGTAAGAATGCATTGTATTTGTGAGCAGTGTGAGTGTTCATATAGTGGTAAAAACTGATGGGATTTCATTCCTACATTATAGCTGGAAAGAATTTACACATCACTTGTTTTCCTTTAAAGAAATTAAATTATGCAAATCATAACTTAGACATGCTTATCACTGTCAGTTGACAAGAGAATAGAATCTGATTAAATGAACAGAACTGCTCTTCTGCTTATTACCATATCTTTGGATAATTTTCATAAAATGCATTTTTGTTTTAGTTATTTTTAGTACACAAGTTAAACTAAATGAAAATTATATATATTACCTTGGGAAAAAAATAAAATGTATTTATTTTTGTTAGTATTTTATTTCAAGTGACAAAAATGTTTTTTTTTTTTTATGGCATTAGATTTAGCTAACTACAATATTTATTCATACATCTTTCCACCTTTTATTATAGTATTCTTTAGAAAACGTACAGATTAATGAATTGATTCAGCTTCTAAGCAGCAGTTTTTTTTTTCACTGCTTCACAGCAAAAAGTTGCTGAATTTGAGGTAATTTCTTTCATGGCTACAACCTTTGAGATAATATTTTCATCACTTGATACTTTTCCAACTTTTCTTAGATGTCTTCCTGGTAAATTAAGACAGATGATTGTGGACTGGAAAAATGGAGGCTTATCTCTGCTGGCCAATTCAGTTATTGGCAGAACAGTCTACTTTAACCTTTACATCGCATGTCCACATGACCATAATGAAATATCGTCTGGATGTTGCAGGAGCGTTTAATCAATCAAACATGTTTATGAAATTAGGAAAACTAACTGCGTAGAAAGGAACTTATTATCCCCTGTCCTGTGGGACGGAGAGTATCCTTTCTATTCCTTGCCCAAGTCTCTCTCCCTTTATCTTGAACTCAGTCACTGTCTCTGGTACAGTTGAGAAAGTGAGTCCATGACTGAAACGTTTCTGTTTATTATTACAGTTGAGACAGTTCCTTCAAGTCACACATACTTTAAAACAAAAGCCAGCTTTATTCTTGATGTATCGTTTTTCCCTGTAATCACAAACGTCGGTGATGTATGGGGTTTTATGGCAGTGCATGCAGAGAGATGTGTAGAAAACTTGTTTTTTCCAGAAAATATTTTTTTTTTAAGTTCTCTTTTAACAGGCTCATCTCTGTTTGGATCTCCAGCGTGTTAGAACAAATGTCCACAGTGACACGTATTTAGCGTTTCAGGACAGATTTCACTCCACTTCAAAGCCTTAGCCTCAATAGCTGGTTTGACTTTGACTTTTTAGGGAGTGCAAATAAGAAAGTTGGCGAACTGCAAAACTCTTGAGCTGCAAAGATGTTTTTTCTAGTAATGCCACTTCTCCAGTTTTTCAATAGGTTAACTGTATTGAAGCAACGCCAACACAAACTGTTGCAGAGCTGCATAAGAACTTGCTCATGTCTATGATAAATGAAAGGACATAGCCGTGACTGAAACTGAGTATGTAGGAGTACACTGCTGAGTGGGTTGATGAAGTGTGCAGGCATTTCCTTCTTTTTCTTGCAGCTAAAGAGACTCAGCAGTTTAGAAGTCATTGTTTGAATGAACATGAACATGTACTTGTCAGTTTACAAAATGCTTTGTGATTTAGCCACTGGTGATAAAGGACCCTGGATCAGTTCTGAGCAACAGAATCTAAAATGTTTAGGTTATGGGGAGCATTCTGAAGGTTGGCAGGTGGTGTATTTGTGACATTTGTATGAGACAACTTGGAAAGTGTGTGCAGTTTTGTCCATTTCATTCATGAAGGACATTTATGAAAATGTCGTTATACAGGACATTTATATACAATCATCCATCCATTCTCCAAACCACTTGTCCTAAGAAGGATTGTTTGGATGCTGGAGCCTATCCCGACGCCTTCTGTGTGTTGAGTACAGTATTTACACACTGCTGTTCAGAAGTGTGTGGTTGGTAATGTTACAATTTAAAATAACTGTTCTTTATTTTAATATATTTTAAATGTTTTTAATTAATTACTCTTTTGGCAAAACATTTTTCAACAGCCATTATTCCAGTCTTCAGTGTCACATGATCCTTCAGAAATCATTCTGATGTGCTGATTTGGTGCTCAAGAAACATTTCTTATTATCACAATTGAAAACAGTTGTGCTGATTAATACTCTTGTGGAAAACTTTTTTGTTTCAGGCTTCTATGAGTAGCAAGTCTTTACAACAGTCACTTTTAATTAATTTAATGCATCCTTGCTGCATAAAAGTAGAATTTTTTTTCAAAACATTCTGATGACCCCAAACTTTGAAATGGAAGAAATATAAATAGAATATTTTATTTAGTATTTTGCATGACCTAAACAAAATAATACAATTATATCATGTATGTGCTGATATCTTCTAACCATGTTTAGCAGCAAATGCACACTGTTCTTCCCCCATCTTTCCCCAGCATAGTAAAATTTTTGCTATAAATTTGACAAGGGCTTCTAAAATACTGCATTCATCAGTTTTGTCAGCACATTTGTGGGTTGAAAACCTAGCTACGTCAAACATTCTTGTTTGATCCACAGTTTTTGGCAGTCACAGTCCCCATACATTATTCCTGCGTGGATTGCCATTAGATTTACAAGCTTATTTTTTTTAATTGTTATTATTTTGAGAATTTTTGTCAATGTCACTTTGTTTCAGAGTGAATAAGGAAAGCCTCCTTACAGTATAGAGAACATGAATAAAAATGATTGATTGCTTGCTCTCAAGTTTTTCTTCATTCCATTGTCTTGACAAACTGGTCCGCAATGATTTAACAACATATGTGAGGGGTAGACAGAGGATTAAGCAATTCATCTTTGCGAGTTTTTCAAGCATCAGGGCAATCTGAGTTCACCCTGACTGCCAAAAGAAAACAGACTCAAAGAAGCAGCTAAATTGCATTTCTTCCAATAAGTCTTTGTGCTTTGTGGCCAATTCTACCACACCACTTCATTGTATATGCTCAAAAACAATGCAATCTTTTGAAATCTACCTAAAATGCGCTTTGCCTCCCTCCATCTCTCTTTATCTCACAGTTCTTGATGCCAACCCTAGGGTTTTCTGCTAGACTTGGCTTCCATTTTGAAGTGGTTTTGTGGTTGAGTTTGACGTTCTCTGAGTTTCATGATGTTTTTGCTATAATGCCATTTCCTGTTGGGCTCAGAAGTGAAGCATAAAGTAACTCGGATTTCAACAATCTTCATTTTCTTCCCCTAATCTGGATCAGGACCCTAAGAGATCAAGCCATCTATGTAAAAAAGGTTAGCAGAAAGTGATTTGTTCATTCACATGTGTAAACACAAAATTACCCAACTTGTTTCTCAACTTGGCTCCATTTGATGAGGGACGCGCTTGCTTCAGAGTCTCAGAAGTTTCCCAATGTTTCTTTTATGAATGTTCAGTTTATGGTTTCATAAATGCGCAGGGTTGTGTGGAGTCATTGTGTAGGCTGGTTGCATTACTTCACTTGGCATCATAAAGAAGGGATTATGGTAGACAGCATCTCCACCGAAGGCTCCATTTCCCCTCGAAGTGCAGTAAGACATATTATTTGCGTCCCACATCACCGGTTGTGTTGATGCATTCAGACGGCGCAATTTTCATACAGCTAATTTGTTCTCTGTAATGGATGCTCAATCTGTACACAACATTTAAACCTGTTTATACAAATTTCGGTTGCCAGTGCCTTCTCTGGACACCACTGTGGACTTTTTACGCCAAAGATTTAGCTTGATCATAGTCATTTTGTGGCCATACTGTAGAAAATGTCCAATCTGTTTGTTTGTTGGCTTTTTAAACAAATGAAGACGTCTGCTGCTACCCACTAAAATGGGAAAAAGGGAACGCATGTTACGCAAATGCTAAAACAAATTAAAAATGCATGTTGAATGTATTTCCAAACCACAAAATAGAAATGAAGCAGAGCAGCTAAGCTGGGCTATAAATGAATGGGCTAATCAGAGAGAGACAACACGGCACAGATTCTTTTTTCAGTATATGCTGAATGTTTACTATGTTGGAAAGCAGCTGCTTGTTCATGGCTCTTTAAATCTGTCTTACAGGATCTAATTTAATCACGTCCCCTTGGCATGGAGCTTCGCACACAGGACGGCCACTAATGATGGGACCTGCTCCACTTCATCAAAGAAAGTGTTTCTCTCTCTCTCCTTCTCTCTGTCTATCTCGCTCCACTCTCAGAGGAGCAGAGATTCAATCCATTAATATAGACAAGAGCTATCACACAATAGAGAACCTTCTCTGACACTTGCCATTCAATGTTTCATTATAAAATCAGGCTGAAATCTACATCTAGCTTCTCAGTGTTCAGATCATTGATGGGAAAAGAGCTATCTACACACACGGACTGCAACTATAAACCAAATTTCATTGGGTTTTCTGGCCATATTACGACTCAGATCCATCTGATTCTGTTATCCACTGGAGAAGGTGGGGCAGAACAGATCAAAGCCTCTGTAGAAGGAGAGAACCTTTTTTGTGAAAATCTGTCTCAGCATTGCAAAGCCAAAGAGATGAAAGGGAGATTAATGGAGGTTGACGATAGCCACTGACACATTCAGAGATGAGGCAATCAAATAAACAATGGCTTAATGTTCAATACAACCAGCTTAGAGAAGATCTGTGCCGTATATTCCCAAAGAACAAATGGACAAGTCCAAACACAACCAAAGTATGAGGCATAAACATCCATCACTATTCACAATGAATTAATAATCACTTCCCACAGGATCTTCATACCCCTCCCCCGCTCCTTCCTTCCTTCCATATCTTCATCCCTTCCTCCCTCCTTCTTTCCACGGTCATAATTGGCGTCAATGTAATGAAAAACCCTATGGATGGCATTTCAGTTTACTGCTGTCAGACAATCCTAGCACTTAGCACTGCAGAATGACAGCTTGTTCTGTTTCATCACATCTTTACTTTGCGCTTTCATTGCGATTTCTAGGTGGCCTTGTTATAGGGCATTTGCTGCAAGTCAGCACATATACAACTGCTTCACAACGTAGTCTGAGAACTCAAAACAAGCCTAGAATGGCGTGTTTTGCCTTTCCCTACTAAAAAACAGCTTCAGCTGGTTAATGTTCTTAGTTGGTTTTCCACTCTGCTCTGTGGCTAGTTTTAGAAGGGTTTTGGGTTCAGTTGGCCAACCAGCTAGGCTGAGAGACTAGCATAAACCAGTTAAAGCTGTGATGGAAATAGCAACAGATATTTTCTTTTCTTATTGTGACATACATCGAAGTAAAATGGATTATCGAAAAGAAAAAAAAATGGAGGATGGGGAAATGGAAGTCGGTCGTTTTACAGAAAGATCAAGACATTGTTTATTTATTTATTTTAAATCAATCAAATGCATGGATGAGTTCCTTCACAGTAAGATCAATAACATGTTTTAAAATAAAAAATATAGTGAATTTCTTTTTCATGCTAAGATAATGTGTATAAAAGGACATTAATTACTTTTCATTTCATTACTAGGAATGCAGTCTGCTGTCTATCTGTTAATGTTTATTCAATGATGTAAAAATAGAGTGGCTTTGAGAATAGGCGATTATTGTTCTCCTGAACAGTTCCATATGTCTGAGAGTGAAAAGAGAGAGGACTATTGTCCTCCTTTTGTTAGGACTCAAATGCTTGGGCAAATCTTAAACACATTTGCTTGAATTAGAAGATGTGAATTGTAAAGATAGCGTTTATTTGACATCAGTACAATTAGCACACAAATGAGCCTCATCTTGCCAACTGTAAGGTTTTACTTGAGTCGTTTTCCTGTTTTTGAGTATTAATGTTCAGGGATTATCAGCCCGACCTTAAAAAATAACTAATCACGGTATTCTCGATGCTTGTATATTAGTAGTGGCTGACTAAATAGATAAGGCTGTCTGATGTTTTGTTGCCATGGTTGTTAGACCAGTACAAGAAACAACCTTCTAAATGTGGGTGGCATTTTGTCTTGGCCAGGGCTCTGTGGTAGTGCTGTTTTGAAAGCCCTCACTAACTGTTGTGTTTCCTGTCAGTACACACAAACATTGCCCCAATACGAAACCATAGAGTATAATAAATCATTGTGTCCTTTCCAAACTGAGAGCATGTGGATGGCAGATCTAGTGTTTTTCTACTTGGCTAACAGGACACAGGATGACTGTTTTTATTTTATGAACCTACGTCAATTAACCAAGAGATGTTACATTCAGCATGTGAATCCAGCATGACGGACAAGATGTAGCCTGTGTGTTTGTTGGCTTGCAGTCTGTCCCCTCTGTTTTTAAATACCTATCTTTGGTATCTGTTGTTCTGCCAATATGTGTTTTTTTTCTGCTGCCGCTGTTAATACATTGTGTTGATGCTATCATAATTTAGGATGGTCAAATACTGTTGCACATCATGATATGCCTATCACCTGCCCATCATTCCAGATCAGAACCGGACACCTGACCACTGCGTTCCTGCGAGACTGGACATTGAATATCTCTGAAATTATCAGTAAATATTCTCATCTGTTATCATCTGTTGATATTTGTGAGGGTTTTTTATTGAAAAGATTGCTGGCAATCGATCCTCCATTATTCCATCTTACTCTATTACTCTGCTTGACTGTGAAGTTAATACAACTTTGAAGAGCTTTCAGCTAGTGTCTTTCTATGATCTGAGGAACTTAGAGATGCAGATAAAAACTACAACTTCGCCCCGAGATGTTGTTCCTTCTGACATCATTAAAGGTTCTTTGATACAATTGGTTCTAGCATTCAAGCAATTATAAATTCCTGCCTAGTTTCTGGCACTGCCCCTGCATTTTTAAAGCATGCAGTTGTCTAGCCATTGCTTAAAAAGCCCAATGCTGATGCGAAGTGTCTGAATAATTATCGTCCTATCTCAGTTATGGAAAAAGTTGTCCTATCAGATACATCCTTTTTTAAATTTGACTCAGGTACTTGAACCATTTCAGTCAGGTTTTACAACTCGTCACATCACTGAAATGGCTTTGTTAAAAGTGATGAATGATTTGTTACTTGCGGATGATTCTGGTGAAAATTTAGTTTTGATTGTACTGGATCTGAGTGCCGCTTTTGACACGATAGATCACAATATCCTTTTGTCATGCTTTAAACATTGGGTATGCATTAAGGATACAGCACTACTGTGGTTTGAGTCATACCTTAAATGCAGGTAATTTTCAGTGGCTATTGGCCAGTTTTTCTCATCATCTGTTTCTGTCTCCTGTGGGGTTCCTCAAGGGTCCATTTTGGGGCCATAACTCTTTAATCTGTAGATGCTTTCACTCGGTAATATGACGAGGAAATATAACATTTCTTTTCATTTCAATGCTGATGATTCTCAGCTGTATGTTCCATTAAAATCTAGACATTCTTTGCAGCCTCTCATGAACTGTCTTGAGGATATTAAATCCTGGATGTCAAATAATTTCCTCCACCTTAACAATGAGAAAACTGAGGTGATTATCTATGATCCTTCCAGAAACTCTATAGCTGGTAACTTAGACAATCTTACTCCATATGTTAAGTCACATGAGAAAAGAATAATGAAAAAAATAGGTGTTAGTATTGACTCTGAGCTTTGTATTTAAAAGCAAATTAGCTCACTTGTTAAAAACAGCTACTATCAATTGAGAATCAGTTCCAGACTTAAATCAACACTTTCCTTTCCAGATTTGGAAAAAGTAATTCATGCATTTATCACATCACGGCTGGACTATTGTAATTCTTTATACCTTGGTCTTCCCAATCTTCGCTGGCAGGTTTGCAGATGGTTCAGACTGCAGCGGCCAGACTGTTAACTAGTGCAAAAAAATAAACAAAATAATACTAAAAACGTGATCAAATCACTCCAATTTTAACTTGTCTTTACTGGCTTCCTGTCTGATTTCTAATTTTATTCTATCTAAAAGAGAAGGCTGATCCAGACCGGGCTCAAACGCCTCATTCAAACATGCCCCTACATGTCTACGTCACGATGTGGAAATATTTGCGTAAAGCCACCCAAATGTGCACGCAAAGAAAGAAGGCGTGGTTTCAGTAATCACAATAGTGTTGTGGCAGCCATATCAGGGAGACGCTGTGTGTTTCTGTGCGAAAGAAAAAGCACTTTATTTGGCCTTCCGGAAGTAGATGCAATGAGTAATCATTGTTAAGATATGTTTACATCAGAACAGCACAACCCAAATCTGTGCAACATATTTTAGCACAAAGGATATTTCTAAAAAAAATGGGTCAATTCTGACTTTGCTGTGACAATCTGGGGCTTATTCTGTATTAGCGACTGTAAGTATGTTTTGTTATTAGTTTAAGTTTTTGCTATTGACTGTTCAAATGCGGAGTTTTGCGCAGCATAGAGTAACGCATCACAGGAGAGTGAACAGCCTGTCAGAAATCATAGCACGTCAGCTGTCTTAACACGGCTTGTGTACTGCATCATCACTGTGTCTGTCACGCGACTCTGTTCCACTTTCAGGCTTGAACTGATGGTAAAACTGACGACATTTTTATAAACTGTCTTGATATTTACTTTGAAAGCTGAAGCTCGCGATTATGGTAAGGGGCGTTACATTTCCGATGCATGTTTGTGGTGTTTGGCCCATCACAATGCACTGGGTCAGCTGGCCAATCAGAGCAGACTGTGCTTGTCGGAAGGAGGGGCTTTGTAGAAAATGACTCGTTTGAGAGAGGCGGGGCATAGAGGGCCAATATATGTACAGTATTTGAAAAATAATGTGTTTTTTGAACATTAAAGCATGTCAACATATTCTGTTACACCAAATACACAAAATAATGATCTGTAAAATAGCATCATGACCCCTTTAAGACACATCTTATCTCTATAGACTTTCCTGATTAATGACTTATCGATTGGTAACTAATATAAAATTATTTTATATTTTACTGTATTTTAAGATTGTCCTTTACAGCACTTTGGTCAGTGTAAGCTGAATTTAAATGTGCTCTATAAATTAAATTTACTTACTTACTTACATACAGTACATCGACATGGGTCCTTAAAACCCATCATGTTCCCTCAGGGCCCTGAGACCTATTTCATTTATAATTGTTTATACTTATTTTTCCTAGGTGGTAGTTATTTTTTGTCCATAATGGTTCAAGTAAAAGCTAGTGCACAACACTCAGTGAAGATGACCAATCTGATAAATGGAGTAATGGAAGTCCAGCAGAAGACTTTAAAGCAAGAGACAGTTCC
Source organism: Cyprinus carpio (assembly GCF_018340385.1). Lineage (NCBI taxonomy): Eukaryota > Metazoa > Chordata > Actinopteri > Cypriniformes > Cyprinidae > Cyprinus > Cyprinus carpio. The sequence goes on from NC_056592.1 coordinate 9,095,085, forward strand.
TTAAAAGGTACTTGAAAGTTTGTTGTGAGTACACTGAGGCTCTGTTTCAAAACCTACTGAGCTGCCTTGTAAGCCGGAATCTTAATTAAAGTGTTACTTAATAAATGACTGATTTGGAACACTCAACATGGAGCTTCTCCATTGATTCCGATAGAGTTTGAATTTAGCATATAGCTAACAGCATAGTACTCTAATACGCATAAACATACATATCACACTCAAATGTTCTATAATTTTAAGTAATATGTGCTTGAAGGTTGGTCTAAGGAGGGGTAATAGTGTGAACCCGTAGTCTACCACAGCTGGACTTGGTTTAGAGCTTGTTCTCTCTCTCTGAGGCAAACTTCAGGGTGAAAGAGAGGTGGCTGCATGCCAAGTGTCGTTTGGGGGAGTCAAGTTTAGGCTTTGCGAACCCAGAATGATAAGGTGAGGGTTCAGGGAGAAGTCAGGAAACCATTGTTTTCAAAAATTCTTGTTATTTGGTTATTCGATACGGCCATGAGTGCACAAGCTCCCCTTTAGCTGCACAGGGAGGCCAATGCAGAATCAGATACAGTGGGGTCCACTAGTGAAAATGTTTCTATTTGATTGCAGTGTTTCTTTACAATATGTATTATCAGCTTGACAAGAATAAAAAGTGTATTTAATTTCAGAACGTTTTTTTTTTTTTTTTTGTGTGTGTGTGTGTGTGTGTGTGTGTGTGTGTACTTTTATTAGAAATAGTGCAGAATATATTTTTAAATATTTATTATACATATACACTAATAAATTTAAAATGATTTCTGAAGGATCATGAGACACTGAAGACTGGAGTAATAACTGCTGAAAATTCAGCCTTATATCACAGGATTAAATTAAAATTTAAAATTTAATAAAATAAACAATTTTACATTGTAATATTTCACAATATTGCTGTTTTTACTGTTTTTTTCATCAAATAAATGCAGCCTTGGTGAGCATAGAGGACTTCTTTTAAAACATCTTATTGACCCCAAAATTTTGAATTGTGGTTTAAATCAGAATATTTATGTCTATAATTGTTCTCTGTTTTAAATGGTTGAAATCCTAAAACTTTGTTTGTTTTCAGGTATAAGTTTGATTTTGATTCCCAGACTTTCAGAGTTGTCACAGACTTTTTGTTCCTCACTCTATATTAACTACATCTGTGCTGCCCAACACTGATCTGCTTCTGAGAAAGACTGAATGTTTGAGTTTTACTCTGAAATTGTTGCTGTAATTTTCAGTTCTGCAAGTTCTCTTGGCAAGAATCAAAAGCCATCTATCAGTCAGGCGCATCAGAGACATGCAACGGAGAGTGGATCCTGCAACATTAAATGAACTCTGATTTTTTTTCTTGCTCTAATAACATTATGGTCTTTGCAGAAAAAGCTGCATGCACTATTTAAGTTTAAACAACATAAATTTGGTAATTACCTTTTTACCTTTTAGAGGCACTTAAAAGCTTTACCACCATTGGCTGAACAATTTTTTAATGATCCTTTGTACTGTATAACCCCTCTTGCTTTTTCTCTCCTACTTTCTCTCCATGTCTCTCATTCTCTTTAAGTAAAAGCAGATTGTTCGATCACAAATTATTAATACTAGCAAGCCTTCGTGCTCCGCAATTCTATGCTACATAACTGATGCTGATGTGCTTCGATTGCTTGGTGTTTTCTGTGTCAACAAGGTCCTTCCCCTCTTTATGTCTTTCTCTCCCAGCAGGTTGGTGACAGCAACATAAGGAGTCTGTTTCCCCGGAAAAATATTAAATATGTGACAGTGTCAGTTGAGTTCAAACCAAGAGACATCCTCAGTCCCTGAGAATGAACTCAGTAGGTTATTTAATGTGTTTGTTTATGTATGTAATTTCTGTACAGTTAGCAGGACCAAATAAAATAAACAAAAAAAATAAGTATATCTAACAAAAAAAACTAAATAAAACTTAATTAAAAACAAATTCATACATATAAATAAATTATTTTTTATGTATTTACACATTTACACTATTAGTTGATATTTATTTATGAAGAATGTGTACTGTTTATTTATGTAGTGTTGTGAGTAATAGCAACTGTAATAACTGTTTTCAAACAGGTTTCCTCAGCATTCCCCCATCTTCCATTGTTTGGACAAACAGATGTCAGTTACGTCGGCTTAGATGTAATACTCGAACAAAAAAATACTAACACTAACCTACTAAAACAAATTTTACAAAAATTAAATCCACCATATAAGAAATAGAATTTTACTTTACACACAGCTTTAAGAAAATCCTTTTGGTAATGTACTGGTACTTATTGGGGAAAAAGGACAGCCTGCATGTAATAGATTTAAAAAAAAAAAAAAAAGAAAGAAAAAAAAGGTATTTAAGTCACAATATATTTGTGCTGTCAGTTGAGAAAAAGCAGATGCATTCAAAATAGCCAATAACTTTTTTGGAGCTCTCTGAAACTGGCAGGGAAGTTTTTTCCACACACCATTTGTATGGAGGAGTAGTGCCACTTGAAAACAAAAATGAAGCAATCAGTTATCAGTTTCATAATACAAAAAATGCTGATTTTAAATGTGAATTAACAAATCACTAAAGCTTTTGTTGTAGTTAAATGAAGCAATAAAATACATTTATAAATAGACATTTAAAACTTATTTAATGTTTAAAATTACAAATGTAACAAAATAATACATGAATAAATTATTGAAAAAAGTTGTATTTTCTTTTTAGTTCTATTTATATTTCATAATTATTAATTATAAAATATAAATAGAACTAAAAATAAAAACCTTTTTTTTTTCTTCAATAATTGCATTTTATCTAAAAAGCATATTTTAGACAATATTTTGACCAGTTGCTTTTTATTGCTATTAGGGATGTAACAAATCACTCAACTCACGGTGAGATATTAATCACGATTCTTTTTTTCTTTTCTTTTTTTTTTTACAAAATTACATTTAAGATCAATTTTAAATTAAAAGGTATCCTTTTATTATTTCACTGCACATTTCTTTGTGAAATTGAAACATGTCAAATAACAAAACCAAATTGAAATTTTAAAACAAAAATCAAATAAATTATACAAATAAAAATATCTCTATAACAAACTCAGGCTTTGCCAGTGTTCTTTCCATTTAAAATTAGAGGCAACCACACATGCAGCATGAGCAGTTTCTGATTTAAATTATATTATATAATTTCGAAATTCGAAGCAAAGACAGACTGGTCTGACTTAAGTTTTTTGAAACTATGCTATGTAAAACATTTGCTGGTGGCGCTACTGGAACTGTGGCAATATAGCATTTCCTTGGTTACCATTGTAAACAAAGCAGCGCTGCACTTAAAAATACTTTTTTTATATGGATTCAGAGGAAAGATGAAAAGAAAATAATCTAAACTTTTCTGAAGACAGTCAGTTCCCCTGAGATATATTCATATAAACCTCCACCCTCAATTTCATCGCGATTCATTTAACATCTCAACCAACTTGAATCGTCACATATTTTTTTATAGATTTATAACTGGCTCGGGGTGCATCCTCACATCCCTAAATGCAATTTTATGGTTGCATTTAACAATAATTCCTCAATTTATTATTTATTTTTACATTTTAGCAGCATATTATATTAATTAAATATAATTAATATATGTTTTATATATTTAGATGAAAACTTTTATTTTTTTATTATTTAACTGAGTACTTGATTTTATTATTTATTTATTTACAATAAGGCCATTAAAAAATTAGTTTTCCATATGTTTCTCTGACTGGCTTCGTTTTAAATAGAACTTCAATTTTAATTTTATCAAAAAAAAAAAAAAAAAAAAAAAAAACAGCATGATGGGTAGATTTGACTTCTTCCATCTATTGTACAGGTGTGATCTTCTGCTGAGGTTTGAAGTTATTCTGTCCATACTGTATTAGGGCATCACGAGCCAAGTGCATTTCTCCAAGGACTTTCAAATCTGTCAGAGGTGAATGCGATTCTTGCAGTTAAATGAATAAAAATCAAACATTTAGAGAGTGAAAGCGGTGGAGGGATGTTGGTGAAGCAGCATGCTGTTGTGGTGCAGGCTGCTGGATGTCGGGGAACTGAATGACAAAGTAACTTCTTCAAAGCCTGCTGGGTGGATGGAGCAATGAGAGTGAGAGATGCTGATTTAGAAGGCGGACGTGTTGTTCGTGTGCTACACCATGCTGTGTTAAAGGCCTGTGGGATTTGCTCAGTCTCTCTGTCTCCTTGACATCTCTTTCTTTTTCTCTCTCTCTATCAGCTCTTTTGATCTGCTCTGTTCTGTGCGGATGTTTCACACCAGCTGTTTGCTTCCCTTTGAGAATAGTTCACAGCATGCTGTCTAAATTATGAAATGAGGACTGACTAGAGATAAGCCTAACAAAATTGACATTATATTGCTTTGTGTTTGTTCTGCTTTTTAATCAATGAGCAGATATTTTAAAAGATAAAAACGTGGAATCGCAGTAGTCTGCTGCCTTTGACAAGTAATCAGCCACATTATACATTATACACTTCTGCTCACCAAGGCTGTTTTTATTTGATAAAAAATTATCAAAATACTTTAAAATGTAATTTTGTCATTTTCAGCAACCATTATTCTAGTCTTCAGTGTCAACTGATCTTTCAGAAATTAGGAGCTCAAGAAATATTTCTTATTATTATCAAAGTTAAAACTTTAATTATTCAATTTTTGTTTAATTATTTATTTTAAAAACCATGGTATATGTATTTTACCAGCAATTATTTGAAATAGAAATCTTTTGTTATATTGTAAATGTATTTTATTGTTAATTTGAACTGTTTTCACAATATAGCAGTTTCTCTTAGCTCATTGCTTAATTATTATACATTATACTTTCAATGCAGATCGTTCTGGATTCTTGAAGCAGTTCCTTTTCCTCATTTCCTCATTTCCAGGGAAGAGTTGTATGTGAGCTGCATGGAGTTCTGACCATTTGCGTATGTGGAATTTTCACATCCAATTTCAGCTTTGGATATGCTGAAAAATTTTGTGTCTAGACCGTATGTTATCGCCAGACCAGATATGAAGTATTCTAATCAGATCTGTGAGATTAGTGAAGAACAAAGCAAGAATTACTAATATTTTTCCACTAAAACATTGTTCTTTAAACTTTTTTTTTTCTGTAAAATGGGCTGTTATGAATAATAATGTCTGAAATAATTATTTTGTAATTGTTAAATAATTATTTATATTGATTAGCACTAGAAAAACCTGCTGTTTTTCTTTCAGATGTTTTGGTTGTCATTTTTATTATTTGGATACATTATTTATTGTTTTATGGTGAATAGGCTGAAGATAACAAGTGCTTCACAACCAGTTTGAAAGTTCCGGGCCATTTCATCCATCAACATTCCGTCTTTTGTGTCCACTGAGGACTGAAAATAATATGGTTTTGAACGACATGAAGGTGAGTAAATGACGACAGAATGACAATTTTTGACTGAACTGTATTTTTAAGTTAAATCTGTCAGTGACTTTCACTTTAAACTGAACTTTAACAAACTTCATTTGTTTTTAATACTCACAATATGAAATTATAAGTGCTTGTACAGACAGATCTCTCTCCTTTTTTTTCATTTTTTGGTTTGATGACACTACAGAGTGTGGAAAGATGGAAATGGGTGGGTGAATCAATAGGGGATAGAGAGGAAAATAAGAGAGAGAGAGAGATGGCATCCATGTGATTTTTTTTTTTTTAGCTCCTAAGGCGTTTCTCTCACTCTTTCTCTACACTCTCTCTCTCTCTCCCTGTGCCTCTCTTGAATGGCTGCATGACAGCAAAGAAGGTTATTCTTGGCAAGTTCTCTCCTCCCTTTCAGCAAAAACAGCCTTTCCTGCGCTGACCTGCTCCAGCCTGTCTGGGGCCCCTCTCCCTCCATTTCTCTCCCCTTCTTATTATTTAATTTTTTTTTTTTTTTTGCATTCTCATTCTTTTTGTGTACCCACTCACACTTTCTCATTTTTAACATCTCTTTTTGCAATTTATATTCAATTCCTACCACAATATTCCCCATATTTCAGCATCTCATTATTCTAAAGTTCGCTTTTCTCATTTCCCCTTGTCTTACCAGTGAAAGCCTTTCCTTTTTCACTCAAAATAAAATTAAGAAGTAGTTAGGTTTTTCAGTTCCCACTCTCAACTCCTCTTAAAAAAGATTAAAAAAAAATCCCTCACAAAGACTCAAAACAACTGGGCGCTCTGAGACATGCTCAATTTTTTAAAAAAGGTTAGAAAAATTCTGGGCAATGATTTAATACAATGGAAAGAACCAGTGATAGATGTGTTTTCATCGCTACTGTTAAAAACAGGCATTTAGATGAGCAAAATGAGGAAAAACTTCAGACCTGTTCTCAAAAGAGACCCTTCTTATTCAGACTCCCACTTCCTTACACTGACACCAGGCTCTGCATTTTTCCATCAGAGAGAATGACTCAATCATTCAAGGCATATGGCGGGAATTTGATGGTATGAGTCATGTTGCTTTCCATTGTTTTGTGTAAGTCATTGATATACAACCACATAATGGATTAGCAAAGAATTATGTCATATTACATTAAGAGATCTATAAATTCATAAATTTGTGATTCGTAAATTTTGTACCATGTGCACATTTAAAACCATATGGATAAGAATTTCAGTGTTCAAAAAGAGACCTGATGAAGAATCTGTCTATTGTCTGTATATCTATCTGTTTTCTGTATTGTAGCTGTCAACAACAATCCATTCCCGTGGGATGCGATCTTGAATTACCTTTGGATTTATATTAATTGTTTATCTATACACCCATACTTAAGTCTTTGACCATCAAATAAGAGCAGACACCTGCAGAGTGAGAAAGGAGAGTGTCCAGAGACCCATTTGTATCTCATTATATCTTTTCTCAAGCAGACATCCAATATGCTGTCAGTGATGTGCCTTTAAGGGAAATGAAAAATTAACTGCACTTTGTCAGCTGTTAAAGTTTTACAAAAAAAGGCTCTAGACATCCATTACCCATGGCATCAGAGAGAGAGAGAGCAAAGCTCGCTTTACAGCTACCGTACTGAGGTTAGATCAGGACCCAAGCAAATGGAATACATGGCCTCAGAAGTCCTGAGTGTATATGAATGTTTAAAGCAGATATAGCAAAGTTGCACTTTGCACTTGATACAATAATATTACAGTTAGACAGTATTTGTTTATCTTACCTGTAATCATAATTTATTCATCACATTTATATATCTTCAGTTCTATTTTCTTCCCCCATTCATTTCTTGTACTTAATAAACTGTGACTAAGCAGCAAATAGCCCATGAGTTTAATAAAAGTCATGATGTTGAGAAAAGACATGCCGCTTTTTGGCAGACCTTAATCCAAGACTGCAAGTACAAGAAAGAAAAATAATAAAGAAAGAACTAATAAGAAACTGTTCTAACAAAACCTCCCTCATCCACACAGACTTTCTGATTCTTTCTTTTCTTTTTTGCTTTCTTAGCCCTTTACTTGAACAAAATAAGGAAAAAGTACACATGAGCCTTCAGAAACAATTCTAATATTCTGATTTGGTGCTCAAGAAAAATGTCTTATTATTATTATTAATGTACAAATGTAACAAAAAATTCTTAGTATTATGAACATCATGCTTTTTTAGAAGTCATGATACTTTTCAGGATTCTTTGGTGAATAGAAAGTTCGAAAGAACATTTATTTGACAAAGAAATCAAGGTAACATTATAAATGTTAATGCTTTCTATAGAAGGCAGCTGTCTGTATGCATTATGCAGCAAGGCAGTTCAGTAGACTTTGGAACAGTGCTGCAGTACTCTAAACCATCACACTAAAAATACTCCTAACTTAAAACACTCCCCTAGAATACCAAAACCATTGAATATAAATCATGTTAGCACTGATACTTATTGAATGCATTTTAAATAACCCTCAGAGTGCACTTGTGTGATATTGTCTCAGCCTCACTTTACAGCTTTAAAGGAATAAATACAACAAATCTGTTTGCTGTAGGTAATCAAGGACTTAAGGGCACCTGCCAACTTGAAGATGAGCGATAAACATATGGCTTTGCTGTCAAATAGCAGGCATGATGAATAGCCTACTCAAGGTGCGTTACTGCACACAGCAGCCTTTAAGTGCTAGTTTGTGAATTCAACTCACCGCTGTCCACATCACTCATACTGTGAATTTGATGTGTCGGAGTGGGACAGAAGAGGTGGGTGGGTTGGTTTTTGTTGTCATTAGAAGTTCGTCCTTGGGTCTGAGACATCTGTTACTTTGAAAGGAGTTGCTCGGCCAATGGGAGACAGCTTTGAGCAATCATGGCAGTGCAAGGTAGCGCAATCAGTCTCAAGCAAAATTATTTTCACAGGGTGGGTAGAGGGTAAGGATACACCCTAGGTCTAAAATTAACAGTGACCAAGGACCAAATGCGAAGAAAAAATGGTCAGTTTCACAATAAACAAAATTATTTATAAATAAATATATATATTATTATTTATAAATGAAAAAAGCCAAAATATTTGTAAAATAATATTTTTCTTTTTTTTTTGGCAGATAAGAAATATTAGTAATACTTTACAATAACATTAGTTAACTAAGTTAATTAACATAAACTAACAATGAAAAATTAATGTAAAGAATTTATTGATGTTAAGGTTAATTTCAGCATTTACTAATAATTATTAAAATCAAACATTGTATATGTTAATATTATTTAATAGACCTATGAGCTAACAACAAATAGGTGTTTTTATTAACAGATTAATAAATGTTGTAACAAATGCATAGCTCATTGTATGTTAACGGTAGTTAATTCATGTTAACTAATGAGACTTTATTGTAAAGTGTTACCAAAATATTTATGGCCAGTACGTTTTCTCCCACCATTGATTTTGTTCCATTGGACCCACACTGTGAATCCCACCCTCTGTGTATGTTTCTAATCAAAAATATGACATACCAATTGTGAAAAGTGATTTGTACAAGGCAATGACTGGTAACAAATGATCTCCACCTGCGATTGGGAGAGACAGTAAATATGGAAATTCTTCTGTGGACATTTTCGCTTCGAGTTTGCAGTTGCTGGTGTGATTAAAGTGAAAAATGAAAATGATAATGGCTCAGACTGGTTCAGCTGTCTCATAGATTTGCTGTGAAATTGAAAACAGAACAGATGAGCGAATTCCTAATCAATTACAAGAAATGATGTGTGAAAGAATGTGTTTGCACAGTCTTCTCTCACAGACACTCGTCTACTTTTGATTTTCACCTCATTCCCTCTTTTTGGTCTTCACCTCTTTTCTCTTATGTGGGAGGAGATCCAGGGAACAGGGCCTTGTGGAAAATATGAATCCTATTTTACTCAGATGCCTCACAGTAAAGTGGTTTTCAGTCCTACAGTCAGGGTGCCTTTGATCTGTTCTGTCCATTCGTCTCATTGGCTTTTCTGCCAGTGGAGATGAGAGGGGCTAAACTAGCCATGCTACAGTGACAGGACGCTCTGAGCAGGGGCTCACACTCCCCATACACACTTTCTTTCATTTATGTGCCAGATATTCAGTAAATGAGAAAAACATACATCTATTTGTTAGGCCTTGTCCGACTGGGACTGTAATTCTGCTTCATGGGCACAAACTGAGCTGAAGACGGAGGGTAAGGCTGTGGTTTATTTAGCTCTGTTCCAAAACCTTGTTAGATCCCTTTATAGGCAGCATTTTAAGAAAACACCAGTTGTGGAAAAAATAAACAGATTTTGGCCAAATTCAAAGGCAGCATCTCATGTATTCTTTGTGGAGAGCACAATCCCATAATTGCATTGTAGAAGTTTATTGAAAATGAATCAAACCAATATAAATAAGATAACATTTTTTTCCGCACAAAAAGCAACATACTGTACCTGTTTGGACGTGTTTTATTTTGATAATATTTATTTTGCACATGCATAATTATAAGATCATTTTATTTTGACAATATTTAAAAATAGATTTAATAAGTAATATTTTATGTACCAAAAAATCATGGCAAAGTTTTTGCATCTATTTAATCATATTTTCAAATTTATTCAAATTGCTAAGAATAAACGTAATTCTGTTACTTGTGAAAACAATTACATTTAATCCGATAAAAAAAAATATGAATATGACTTGCTGTGGAACAATCAAGATTCAATTAGTTAATGTATGAAACTGAATCAAATTAAATGTACTGATAATAAATATATTCAGTTATTTTGTTTTTAAAAATATTCAGTTTTATACAGTACATACTCCAAATGTATGTAAATTACACACACTATACACACAAATACGTATATATATATATATATATATATATATATATATATATTTCTTTTTTTTTTTTTTTTTGATGTGTATATTGCATATTTAAAATAATAAGGTTTTTGTTAATAAGCTCTAATTTATACAATAATACTAAAGTAATATTAAAAATATTTTGTAATATTGAAATATGAATCAGTATCTGTTACTATTTTGATTTAATCCCGTCTGAATTAAGTTATTTCACTCAATTTAATTTAATTAAATTAATTTAGGTTTTATTCCATCTCATTCATCACCCACCAGGTGCTGTTTTCAGGAAACAGACTGTTCTTCATGGTCAGGCCTGGATCACTGTCATCTCCGCGAAGGCCACTGAGCCCAAACACGTGCACCGGCTGACAAGTGTTCCACCTCTGCATAAGGACAGTCAGCCCTCATTCCTTTTGGAACACGAGCCCAGGGCTGATTTAATTGAAGTGGGCAGTGTAAGGACCGAAGTCAACACACACTCACATTCATGAAGGTCCATGAAATGAGCCGACTAATGGAAGACCAGCTGGCTAGATTCTTCATAAAATAGGGGTAAATAATTCAGCTTTAAAGAGAGAGTGTTCCTCAAATAATTTAAAAGGCTGTGGCTCAGCAGACTTCCAGTAGTTTACACAGTAGCAGCAGAAAAGTAGTTTTTCTTATTCAATGTCTATGAGTACAAGTGATTCACAACACACAATTGAGTTTCCTTGACTGCCTCCAACCTGAACAATGCAACAGAGTAGAAGCTAGCATGTTCAAATATTATAAAGGAATGATTTACATTTAGTCAGTGAATGTAATATATGTGTGTGTGGACAAGATTTTTCAAGATTTTTCATTTCACCATTTCTGTTCCAGAAAGTGATCCAGTTGCTAAATCCAGAGTGAAAAATTCAATTCTCATCTTCTCATCCATCAAGCTGGGCTCCATTCATATTAATGTCCCACGGTGAGATCTGCTCAACAGCCTCCTTCGGTTTGGGCATCTTGACTGATTGGGATTCCACGTCCGTATGCATTACATTCAATCTGTGTTGAAACTAAAACATATAAATTCTAAATTCTCAGCCATGAGCCATCCCTCGGCAGGCTTTAGAAAGCTGCTTGCAGTGTTGATGCTGATTGTTTTGAGTGAAAACAGATGTGGTTTCTTCACTTCTCTTTTTCTCTTTCTCTGATGAGGCAGGCTTCGATCACAAGGCTCACAATATTGTCTTTCTCAAACATCCGGCTCTCTCTAGGAGGCCACATCTGACCAGACCTCCTCTTCTGTCACTGCTCTATGTTGTAGAAAACATATGAAGTATAAACATAAAATATTTTTTTGTTGTTTTTCTTTCTTTCTCCAGCCCAATGAAGAAAGATCATCTCCAGCCCAATGAAGAAAGACATCCCCCCCCCCCCCACATTACTGGCCGTAATTTTCAAGTTTGATTATCTTCAGTTAGATCTGTTCAAATATGCAAATATGCAGATCTCCAAGCATGAATGCACACATATTAAATCATTTATCACAAACTCAAAAACCTTACTTTGAATGATGGACCACCGTGCACCAGCTCAGGTTTTGGCAGTCAATCACACTTTCCCATTTTGTTGGATGAAAAATCCAAGAGCATTGTTCAAAAACAAGCTTTACTGGTCTTTTATTTCCCCTTAGAAATGTCAAAGGCTCTTAATAGGAAAAAGTCCCCTGTGGACCTTCTCTGCTTTCTGTACGTGTGTTTATACAGTACATACAAGTTCAATTTCAGTCAAGCTGCCAAAGTAATTTCTTTTCTCTTTGGAATTTTTTTTTTTTTTTTTTTTTTTAGAATTTTGGTCAAATGTTATTGAATTTATTTTTTTATATTTTTGAAAGAAGTCTCATATAGTCTGCAAAGTTCAGTAAACAGTGCTATTATGAAATAATATTTCAAATTTAAATGGCTGTTTATTATATGTTCTTTTATAGTGTTTTATTTAATATGCAATTTATTCTTGTGTGGCAAAGCTGAATTTTCAGCACCTGTTACTTCAGTCTTCCGTGTCACATGATCTAAAAACACTTCTTATTTTCAGCGTTTAAAACAGTTGCTGCTTAATATTTTTATGAAACCCATTTTTGAAAACCCAGTGTTTGAAAAAACATTTGAAATTGTATTTATTTATTTATTTTTTGTAACAACAAAGTCTTTGCAGTAATTTTGGATTAATTAAATGCATGCTTATTAATTTATAATTAATAAATTATTAAAAGTATTTATTTATTTTATAATTTATTTATTTATTTATTTATTTTACCTGGTATTGCTTTAAACAACAACAAATAAAACAGTAAGTTGTCTTTTTTAGATGTCATGTACATGTTTTAGTCCGGCTAAAATGAAGTCAGAGTAACAGATTTGGATAATGTGATTGTAGCTCGACTAGCATGTGTGCGCGTCAACTAGACTACAACTGGTCAAAACACGCTGACAAAAAAAACTTTATTGGCTCACAACTCTTATTTTAGCTTGTTCTGCTTAAACATGACCATTTTCTTTCCATGCACTCAGCACTCAGAGAATCTTGTGTAATTTTGTCTATTTTCAACCCTCTTAGAATTAAGAAGATGAAAAATAAAGTAATTTCAGGGGGCATCGAGAGCGATTGCTAATAGCAGTCAACAATGAGAATTGGTATGTTGTTGTTTTTTCCTTTACTTTCAGGTACATACTGTACAGAAAATGCAGAAGCATCGAATCTTTTGATTAAATCCTTGAATTATGTGGGTCATTCATAAAAGGTCAAAATGACAAACAATGTCAACAAACCTCTTAAGATACTGAAATGTCTCTAATGGACCTCTCTGACTGAATAAAGACCAGATCGTGACATTTTAGCCAAGAAACAAATATAATAATACAAAAATAAAGAAGTTTGAACTAATACAGTACAGTATATAAGGCAATGGAATGTTCATTCGTGATTGGTTACTGACCCTCTTTCTTTTGTGATGTTATGTAGACAGCAGATGGTACTGATGGATACTGTGCCTACACAACCTTCAGGAGACATACGAGCACATCTGTGCCCCTGGCTCATGGACATGTAAGAAAAACCCATCTAGACCTTTCAGTCAGTGGACACACAGGAAGTAAATTATGAATAAGCAGTGGGTTTTTTTCTCTAAAAATCAGGGTAGAAAATACTCAAAAAATCCATCTGGACCTAAAGATAAGCTGCAAAGTCACTGTTGCACAATAACAAATTAGAATTGTAAACCAGAATTGTACTGAATGCTGAGTCATGTGATAACTAACACAAAACCTAATTCCCTCCTTCATTTTCCTCTGCAGGCTGATGATTGATTGTTGAATGTGTCTAACTGTCACATTGAGCCTTTTTCCTGAATCATTTCTGGTTATTAAAGTGGCCCATTTGTCCTCTCCATTGGTGAGTGCGGTCACACGGCCGGTTACTGAAGTGCTCCTATGAACGGAGCGATGCCTGGACCGGGGTCAGGCCGGCCAAGAGCTTCTCTGCTGTGCCATTCCTCCCACTTGCCTTATTACGTTGTCAAGACAAGGCGATTTAGTTAATTGCCTCATTTAGAGGTTGAAATATTATGCAGCAAATGTACTCTGTTATAGCCATTTTTGAGTGCTTTTCTGGATTCATGGTTTGTGCAGAATTGATTTCTTCTCCATCTAACTTATGCATAAGCCAGCTTGACTTTTGATGCACGTGTCTATTTAGAAATTAGTTTTTCTTTCATTCTTTTATTAAGAATGCGTCATATCAGAGTACTGAAGTCCTGTTGTTTTGTTAAAGAAGTACCTGAAAAATGAATGATGTTGTCTTTGTCCAAAATGAAAAAAAAAAAAAAAAAACTCAAATGTTGTCAATAAATGTGCTTCATATTATTATTATTATATATTCTAAGTTTTATGATGTCTTATAATATTTTGTTTGAGGAACAGACCGAAATTCATTATTATAAGAAATGTATAGAAATTTTGCCAAGTACATGTATTAAAATAATATTATGGTACTTGTATGCTGCCTATTTTGGTGCATGTTAGACCCAATTATTATGTTATTGATATGATTAAAATACATTTACTCCCATAGGCTTCACATCATTGTAGTTTGTTATATATTTTTCTTTTTAGTAATTAAAAAAAGCAGCTTGAATGGCACAAGCATGCCTGATTTAATCATATTTCCTGCTCTTTAAATCTTAGAACAAACAGAAAAACAAACCTTACTGGAATTCAATTGTACACAGAGGTGCCACTTGGCATGAGAAAATCTTGTTTTGGAAATCCATCCTGCAGTGCTCACTCTCGATAGCTTTCCAATGGAAGAAAGCCAGGATTTCCTAATTCAGAGAGAATGGAGAGTTCTTAACAGATTGATCGGCAGCAGGGGACAGTCTATTCTTTAAATGACCGCTTGGAGGGGGGTGGGGGGGAAGGTACTTCATGGATGTGTGTTTCTGAGAGGAGTCTCAAAGAAACCTTTTGTTTTGTTCTAGGTACATGTCAGGAGGAGAGAAGCTCTCTCTCTAAAGAGATCACTGCAGGCTGGCATAGCTCCCTTCATCATTCAGACAAAGCATCTATCAGCTGTAGCTTTTCTTCATGGATCCCTTCTGCCTTGATATACACATGGGTGAGTCTGAAAGGGTGCGATATGTTTGATTGTTTTTAAGTGGGCTTTTTATTGCACTTAATAATCCTGCCTAACAGCATTCAGGGCTTTAAGGAATTTTCTCAGATTGGGACCACAAAAAAAAATACAAACTTCTTAATAAAAAAAGGAAAAATTTGGGTTATAGTGAGGCACTTACAGGACATCAGAAGTGAATGGGCCCAATCAATTGAAAGTGAAGTGAGGCACTCTATAAACAGTACATGTGGAATGTGAATGGGCCCAATCCTTTTATAAACATGTATTAATATGAGGGAATGGTTTGCTTTTTTTAAATGATAAACACATGTTTTTAGCAGAAGAATCCTAACCAAAAATTTCACACTTAAAAACAAAACAATTAGTTGGACCCATTCAGTTCCATTGTAAATGTCTCACTGTAACCCAAATGTTTTATTTTTATTAAGAAAACAAGGTAGTTGAAATGCTTTCATTTGACTGTAACTTGTGTTCATCCAGTGGTAGGTTTTTGCTTGGAGAAAATGCGAACGTGTAAAAATATTGGTTGCTGCTGCAGTTGTATTACATGACTGCTACATGCTGCACTTACATTTATCCATTGCAATCATAACATCTGCATTTAATTATATAATTAAGTACTTTGTTGCACTCTAAATGTGTCGATGTTTGTGATAATTGCAGCTGCATTAAAGCGCTTCTTGGAAACCTTTTAAACCATTTGATAAATTGTACAGTACTCGAGCATTCAAGCATAAAGCTATGTCACGAGGCGATGATGTATTTTCCAGCAAGTGATTGTTGGCATTTTAAAGTTGGTTTATGCCACTGGACGGTGACTGAGCTAGTTTTTACTTGGACTTTGTAAAGGTCATTCTTCTGGCATACTAAATCTTTCTGTGCAGGTTTCAGCCGTGAATGTAATATTTTGGACTTGTTTGAAAATTATTTGGCGAACCACTGCTGCTCTTTTGAACAATAAATATACTCTTATACGTTTATGTGCCCTGAAATGATCTGGTTTGTTCTGATATAGCAGTGTTTTGTGTGTAGCCACCTAAATAACCACAGGTTTAACATTTCAAGGGAAGACAGGCTGATCCTCACTGTTTTTTGTAACAGCTGGACCGCAGGCCAGGCTGTTTGGCTCTGCTGCCACTCTAAGGCCAAGGATTTCATCCATTAGTACAAAAAGAAAGAGAAAATAGAGAACAAGGAAAATGCTGAATTCAAACTTAACACATAAATATGAGTCTGACAGAGGTTTGGCAGACTGTGGCTCTCATACCACTGGGAAGAGCCAGAGTGTTTGTTAAGAGAGGCTGTTGAGTATTGATTTTGCAATAGGCCTGGCACAGCTCTTTGGAATGTAGGCCACTGCTGTTGCAAAAGCCAGAGAGGGTTTTCTGTGAGGCGTTAGTAGCTTCACGCTTCACCCTGACCTGCTGAATGTCAGATGGACATGATGGACCTTTTAGATTCTTTAGAGCAAGGGTTATATTGAAGGTTATATGCTTAATATATAGCTTTGTTTGACACATTTTGTATTGGGGGTCCCTGCTCCATGCCTTTATTGCCTAAGTGGTCCATGCCCTGAAAAACCTTGAAGACCCCTGCTTTAAAGGGAATGGTAAATCCATTGATTTTAATGGGGATAGTGCATTGCAAGAACATAGAGGTGAAAACACATGCTTTGAGAGCTTTCGGAAATCGAATTCTGTATTCCAGCTTAATTTCAAAGTCATCCGGCTCTTCTCACACCCTCAAAATACATCTTACACATTCTAGCTCCATTAGTGCTGTCACTAAACCTTTGAGACCTAACCTACCACCTTTTTCCGATTTAAATCATCAGTATATTTAATATTCAATAACCATTTAGTTGAGAAGCTTTTTTGCATCCTAAGCTGTGTTTTTGAGCATGCGGGATTTGTTCAGGGGGCTAAACTGTAAGATGAGATGTGGACTGAAGATCTGCTTCAGACTGCAGAAGTAGATAGATTTGGGTCGTCTTGCAACATCTCAGGTGCAAAAAACAACCACTAGCCTTTAGTTGAATAATTGACCAGACATGCATGTTGTGGGTGCAGTGATCCAATAGGAAAAACAATTATTTGTGGTCTATAGATACACATGTCAGTATATACCAAAGCCCAGATGGAGAGTGTTGGTGTGTGTTGGTTTGTTTTGCTATATTCTTGGACAAAATCCTCTGGACATAAATACAATACATGTGATATAATATTTAAAAAATTACTTTACAGTACCATTCAAAAGATTGGGGTAAAAAGAAAGAAAAAAGGAAGAAAATATATATTATTAAATATTAAATAATATTTTAAAAATATTTAGCAAGGGTGCATTAAATTGATCACATGACAGAAACTACTTTATATTGATCAAATAATTCTGAAAAATAAAATGTATCATGGTTTCCACAAAAAAAAAAAAACTACAGTATAAGCAGCAAAAACTGTTTTCAAAACTGATGATAAGAATATAATATAATAATAAATAATAATAATTAGCACCAAATCAGCATATTAGAATGATCATCTGAAAGCTGGAGTAATGGCTGCTGAAAATTCAGTTTTGCCATCACAGAAATAAATTACATTTTAAAACATTAATATATAGTACTGCACATTATAATATTATACATATTATTGGTTTTATACATATTACACATATTAAAATGGATACCCTCTTTTAGATATCAGGGTGAAGGTTTTTGTAAATATATTCACTCATATAATTATCTGCTCTTTTCATCATCCTCATTGGCTATCGCATGTCATGTGCTAAAGAATTAGCAGGCTATAATTTCACAAAGATTTGCTGATTGCAGTCTAGACCGGGCTTGATTTCAGCATGCTTTGTCAGCTCATTTTCCTGTTTAGCAGCTCTATAAATCTCTCCATCTGCCCCATAGCCACACAAATCCTGCTGTCTCATAAGTGACACAATCGTCTGCCAACAGAATCACACAAAACCCCAGATGAAGGCGTGTGGAAGCTTTGCCACACCCTAGGACCTTTTCAGAGCTCAGAAAGCAAGAAAGGTTGTCCCTCTGCCAGAGCTTGTAGAAAAGAAAAGCTTCAAAAGCTTATAATTTTTGTTGTAAATGCAGAGCAGATTTCGTCAAAGAGTCATTTAGGGGCTCACTAGCCAGATTCAACATTAACCAGTAGATTTGTCTGCAGCTTAGTAGAACAATGTTCTTAATGGTTCATTAATATGTCTCTATGAAACTCTGACAGTGTGGCTGACTATGCACTTCTATACACTCAGAGATTGCATGTCTTGTATTGCATGCTGCAAAAGAGGCATGAACAAATTATCACTACATTCCCTGCCCTTGTTCTTTCTGCCCCATGTGTCTTATTTCTGTGTACTAGTCTTCCTCTTTCTCCATCCTTCCTTTTCACTGTATGTCTCGGGACAAGACTGTATTGATCGTGGAAGTGTGTGACTGTAATAAACTTTGACAGCTCACCATGCAGGCTTGCACTGAGCTGGGAGGAGAGAATCATGCAGCCAATCCATGGGGCAGAAGATCACGCCAGCAAAGCCCAAACCATCCTTCATGCATGGGTGCCCAACCTCCACGCAATGTAACCATACTGCAGGATACATACTCTAATATCACCCGATTTTGGGTTACAAGTAGGTGACTAATGCATAGTACAGATATAACAACTATGATTAAGAGTTCCTCCGTTTAATGTCTTTGATATATATATATATATATATATATATATATATATATATATATATATATATATATATATATATATACAGTACAGGTCAAAAGTTTGGAAACATTACTATTTTTAATGTTTTTGAAAGAAGTTTTGTCTGCTCATCAAGCCTGCATTTATTTGATCAAAAAATACAGAAAAAAAAATGTAATATTGTGATATATTATTACAATTTAAAATAATTGTTTTTTAAATTTATTATACTTTAAATTATCATTTATTTCTGTGATGCAAAGCTGAATTTTTAGGATCATTATCACATGATCCTCTAGAAATCATTCTAATATGATGATTCATTATCAAAGTTTGAAACAGTTCTTCTGCTTAATATTTTTTCAGAACAATGTGATACTTTTTTAGGATACTTCGATGAATAAAAAGTAAAAAAAAAAAAAAAAAAACCCTATGTTTTTAAAAATATAAATATTTTGTAATAACAATATACACTACTGTTCAGTAATTTGGGGTCAGTAATTTTTTTTTCTTTCTTTTTTTAAAATAAAATCAATACTTTTATTCAGCAAGGATGTGTTAAATTGATAAAAAGTGATAGTACAGAGAAATATATTATTAGAATATATATTATTAGAATTTTTTTTTTTTTTTTTAATAAATGCAGTTCCTTTTAACCTTTTATTCATCAAATATATTAGACAGCAGAACTGTTTCCAACACTCATAATAAATCAGAATATTAGAATGATTTCTAAATGATCATGTGATAGACTGGATGTTACATGTGACACTGAAGGCTGGAGTAATGATGCTGAAAATTCAGCTTTGCGTCACAGGAATAAATTATTTTTTTTTAAAGTATATTCAAATAGAAAACCATTATTTTAAGTTATAATAATATTTCACAATATTACTGTTTTTCTGTATTTTTGATCAAATAAATGCAGGCTTGATGAGCAGATGAAACTTCTTTCAAAAACATAAAAAATAGTAATGTTTCCAAACTTTTGACCTGTACTGTATATATATACTTTGTTATGTTAGATATTCAAGGATAGAAGTTTTAGAATAAAATCTACAAAGACAAATTAGCATCGTTAACTACATTAGCATTGTTAGCTGCTGTAATTGCATTATATACTAATATTAGATATATTTGAAATGTATCAGTTCAAATTAGATAATGTGTGTCTGTGCTCATTCTTCCCATTTTTACACTTACATTACTGATGTCATCTAATACTGACTTAGAATAAACGTGAATTTTCTGTTCATCAGTTTTGCAATCACATGAATAAACTATATTTTAAAATATATTATAAAACTAATATTAAAAAGATTAGAAAACAAAATACCTTTAAAGCAAATATATGTTATTTTTTAAATGTAATAACATTACTGTTTTTACTGTATTCAAATAAATGCAGCTTTGGTATGCATAAGAGACTTCTTTCAAAAACATCTTACTGACTTACTTTTTGTAGTTTATTGATGTCTTTTAATTTTTGTTTCACATTTTACCAAATCTAAAAATGGTCAAATTAAGCATTTCCCTTTCTTTATTTTCAGTTAGCCTTCTGTTAACTGCTCTTTTGATTAGCTAGAAAAGTGCTGTATTTAATAGAGCTTAGGCTGCTTGCTTAAACAACCAAAAACTGCTCTTTTGATTAGCTAGAAAAGTGCTGTATTTAATCTTGCACGTCCCTAACAACTACCAGCAGCTGTACTAAACAACCAAACCTTGATCCCTTAGTTTAAATACACCTTTTCGTGGTAAATGCTATATTCCCACTTCAGATGCGGCTTTCATCCCCCCTCAAGCTCAGAGTAAAACTCCTCCTGTATGTGTACACTGCGGTTGTCTTTACTATCATCAGAACATGCTGTAAATTCAGAGAGGTGGTGTTTAGCACTCTGTAGCTCTTTTAAGGTTGTGTAAACTCTCTGGTTTGGCTTGGTACACCACATTCAGTGAGCACTTAGGATGTGCGCCTGGAGTGAACCATGATTGCACGTGTGTGCTTGCTGCTTTCAGCCAAGACTAATGAACTGACTTCTCTGAATATGTTCATCAGCCTCCCTATAAACCCCTTAAACCCTGTTTCCCATCCATTAGCTCCATTCAGCGGCTAAATCATAATGATTTCCAAATGTGCTTTGTTCAAACGCACTCAGAGAATCTACCAGAGTTGAATAGGTACTATGGTACACCACAAAAATGTCCTATTTAAAGACAAGACAATATTATTCAAGGAGAAGAAGTGAAAACTGTCTTTTAACCACAGTGGTCGAAAATGAACTTCAGTGAGACCAAACCAATTAACTGAAACTTTATATTTTTTTCTTTTTAATTTATAGCATACGCTGTTTAAACAAATTAATCACAGTTATTCTTTGAATAATTATAGAATGGGCGGCTATCATGGAAGGGAAACAGGAAGGGAAGGAGCAGTGCTTTTACCACATCAAAGTCATCTGACAGTAATTACTGTCTATGAAACAATAAATAATGAAACAGGATCTATCTACAATTTACTTTCATGTTCCTGCATGATGTAATTTGAAATGAAGACAGTAAAACGATTTTTTTTTTGCAGTGCAGACATCTTTGTGTTGATCACAGTGAACTAATGCAGCACTGCTGCCAAATTTGAGGGGAAATTAAATTAGAGGCCAGTGCTTAATGCCAAATATATTATGTGGTCTGGTTTGAAATACATGCAGACTGAAAAAGAGGCCACTACATTTGAATTCAGCAATATATTTATGCACGTCTCCTTCATAGTTATTTGCTGAATTATGTAGCTTGTTTTATTCAAATTACTTGAAATACATTCAATATAACTTAAATTCAATTGACAAACTTTATTGCATAATGCTGATGACCACAAAAAAATATGTCTCATCCCGGTTAGAGTACTGTATACTTTGTACAGTGCCATTGTACAAAGTGTTTGAAGGCCATAGATCATATTTTTGTTAAAGTCAACACGAATTGGTGTGTTTACCACATTTTACTTCTGTAATGTGATGAATGTCAGAGTGGATATTCAATGAAATCTAAAGGAGTGTATTATGAAAACTGAATGTTACATGCCAGAATGGGGCCGGACAGAATGTGAGTTTTCTGCATCGAAACATTGTGAATATATAGAAACAACAGGAAGTGACAAGTCACTGATGGACAAATTGACATTTGTGTTTATGTTTGTGTCCTGTTGTATTCTGTAGTCAGGGTCTTCTCTCTTGGGGGTTAAGACTCTGGGCGGCAGTGACCCTGTCATGTCTAATTCATACTCAGCTCTTGCCAAGTGCCATGACGGCAAGGACGGCTGGTCTCTGGGAAGGTTAGCTGGCTCACTATTGCTAAGAATGAATATGCTAAGGAGAGAAACCACTGTAAGAGAAGAACGTAACAGTACATTCAGTGTTCAACAGTCAGAGAAAGGCATTTCAGACACTCTCTATGGTCTCGTCCTGTCCAGGAAACGTAGTGGCTGTCCTCTAAATAGCATACTACCATATTACACATATTAATTTTGCATTATGTATATTAAACTAGCATGATATATTTTAAGAATCATTTCATTTCTCTGCAGAAAAAGCAGGTGGTTTGTTAATCTTAGCTGGTTTAAAAAAAAGTCTTAGGCCTGGGACACACTAGACGTTTTTCAAATCTTAACCAGATATTAAAACCATGGGAGACCACAGTTTCAACTGATTTTTATCCTTATAATCCTCTGAATGCGCACACTAGATGATTCGACCAGACTGCACGACCACACATTTGTTGATTGTAGGAACGGTTTCACAGTGACACAAGATCTCACAGAGTTTCACGAGATCAAACATGGACAACAATCAACGCTGTCTCTCCTGGTGCACGTTCTGTTGTACAGTGAAAAACAGAATAGGAAAAAAAAAGAATATGGGTGATGTTCTTTCTCAGCACTCTACTTTCATGGCATGTTTGTAGCTGCCAAGTTTTAGAAGCACACAACATCCGGTAGTTGACGCTTGCTCACACTCATTGGCTGTTGCAGGTGTCATGTCAGAGGCAGCCCAATCAAGAGTCGTAAATATTCAGAGGTGGAAAGAGTACTGAAAATTTTTACTCAAGTACAAGCACCATTACAATGCTGAAATAGTACTCAGTTACAAGTAAAAGTACAGGTGTTAAAAAAGGAATCACCTTCTCAATGGCACACAAAGCCATTTGACTTTCAACTGTGATCAGCTGTGGTCATTTTGATTAGCTCAGCATGAAAAGAGCTTTCCTGGAGCTTTTCGGGCCTTGGTAGTGAAGCAAACAATCAACTGTGGGTGGCAAGGCACTGTCAAAAGATCTCTGGGATGAAGTTGTGGACAAGCATAGGTCAGGAGATTGATAAAAAAAAAAAAAAATCAATCCCTAGAAACACAGTGAAGTCTATTATTACTACTTTGTGACCTCTTGTTTTTATTACGCTAAAGTCGTTAGAAGATTTTATCTGCTGTGAAGAAATGTAGTCTTGTGTGTATTTACAATAAGCTGATAAGCCCTTGTTAATGTGAAAAGCA
Source organism: Cyprinus carpio (assembly GCF_018340385.1). Lineage (NCBI taxonomy): Eukaryota > Metazoa > Chordata > Actinopteri > Cypriniformes > Cyprinidae > Cyprinus > Cyprinus carpio. The sequence continues at coordinate 9,118,331 of NC_056592.1, forward strand.
GATATTGGCTTGCAGGCACAGAAATAAAGACCACAGAGTGTTAATTCACAAACTTGAATAAGCACATAGAAAGATATGGCCTAACAGAACTCATGTGGTAAATCTGTGGCTCACTTATCACTTCATCACTTAGTGAGATCCAGGCATAAAGTTCTGTATCACTTTGTGAACAGAATCTGAACACTGAGTCTTGAGACGGTGCTTGGTATCATGGGAAACCACAAGCTCTGATTAGATCAGTGGTGGCTTCTACCTTTAAAAAGTGGACAGATGTCACTTATTGTTGACAGTATATGCATTGAGATAAATTCAATTATTTCAGGAAAATAATCAACCAAGCTCAAAACTGTATTATAAAATATATACAAATGGTAATTTGCAAGAAACAAGATTATGAATGTCAAACTAAATGCCAGACACTGTCAGTCTGTTTGTTTTTGGCTGTTTGTGGCAAAGTCCTGCCCATTTATAAGTATGCCCAATCATCATATAAAGAAGCCAGATACAAAAATGCATTAATTGAAAGAGACTCCTTATAGACTTCCAGAGAAGCATACATACATATTTATTTGTTTAAATAATATATAAATAAAAAAATATCAAAAATATTTATATACTTTCTGTATAAATAAAATATTTATAGAAAAAAAAATGACAGGCCCCTTGACTAACAAAAATGACCCAAGGATGATGGGTGAGAGAAAATCAATCGTAACTCCCTCAGATCAATATTAATAATGGTGATGCTGTTGTCTGGCCCTGACCTAACAGAGACAAATGAGCAAAGACAAGGATAGGAAACAGAAAGAGGCTTGTTTTGATGGCTTGTCTCTTCGTTTAAAGCCCTGCTGACCAGAAACTGAGCAGTTCAGGGTATCATGAAATGTATATATGCAATAAATATAGATTTACCCAAATAAAGAAAAAGTCAGCTTCAAGTGACTTGTACACTTTCTTAAAAAACCTCTGCAAGTTTTTAGGAAAATCCATTCTTTTGGGAGTTTTTTAAAGACTATGACTGCTGAGATAATATGCAGTGTAATGCTTTTTTTCACCACTGGAGGTGAGCTTTGACCACTGGGACTTATACACAGAGAGATTGATCTGTTTTAAGGGAGTGATGTGCATGAATGTATAAGTATAAGAGAAAGTGGATAATTTAGGTGTTGTCTGCTCACCAGTTCACTGTCAGCTTTCACAATTTTTAATAACTTTTTTAACTTTATTAAAATAAATGATATATAATATATATATATATATATATATATATATATATATATATATATATATATATATATACAATTTCCTTCACTTTAAGCTTACATGCGACATGAAATCAGAATTGATCCTTCTTATTTTCTTTTTCATTTATAGTCTTATAGCATGATTAATCAATGCTTCTTGTCCCAATGTAAAAACAATAGTTTAATTTTTATTAAAAGCAATAATTTGCCGTTCCTCTAAATCTATTAACATTTTGAGAAGATGTTATCAATCCTTCTTTTTTACATCCCCTCCTATTGGCATCATTCAATATTGTTTAAAATGGTTAAGTAGTGATTTATATATGTATACACATATACAGTACATGTGTATTTATATTGTAACAGTAGTCAAATGTTGGTTTTCCACTGCATGGTACGGCACGGCTCATGGTTTTCCACTATGTACGTACAGTACCTGGTACATTTTTCAGCACCACCTCGGCTGAGGTTCCAAGCGGGCCGTGCCATTACCAAAATGTGATGTGTAAACCCTGCTGATCACTGATTGGCTGGAGAGAAACGTCACTACCTGCATCAATGAACTTGCAACACATGACACTAAATCCGCTAGATTAAAATCAGCACAGCCAGCGAGAATCGAACGTTTTTTTTAACAACAAAATAATGTCTGTAGTCTGTTGAGGAAATACAGACGTTCCTCTTATTGATAGCCTAGGAGTGGATCCAAAGAGAGATTGATGGGATGACACAGAATTTTTTCAGGAGGTCGCTCAGCACGGCAGTAGAGATTTCTATAATCCCGCCCACTCTAAAGCGGTACTAAACTGCAGTTGAAATGCAAACTGAGCTGGGCCATACCATGCAGTGGAGAAGCGCCAATACTGCACAGATTTACTAAGAGATAGGACAATTTACTGTCTCATATTTTTCATGCAAGAATTTAGCTTTTGCTAGATGTCTGCCATGCAACTTTACTATTATCCTAAAAAAAATTGCACACAAGAAACTTTTCAAAGAGAAAAGTTTGTGCTAGTATAGAATTATAGAGTGGAGAGACTTTGTGCTTCCAAATGAAGTTTCCGACTCAAAGCTGCACAGGAATGATTAGTCACTGCTAGGTAATTAATCCCAAGACTCCCATGTGTCTGGGTCCAGACGGATCCCAACCTCTCATTGTTTGTTCTGATATTATGCTTCAAGAAGTAGTGTGATCTCCTCCCTGTGCGAGGCATATGTTATTGGTTTTTGTGAATCATTGGACTTATATTTGTCACCTGCTTCATATGCGAGGAGGACGTGAGTTAGTTTCATGCCATTAATGAAGGAAACTATACCACTGTGCCTGTCTGCTAAAAGGCTTTACCATGTTTAATTGGGTATCAAAATGATCCCTCTCTGCAGGCCCCTGTCTCTGCCCTCATAGCCGGACATCCGAGAAGGCCTGATAGGGTTCCGCATTAGCTCTCTCAGGTGAGCTGCCCATTGGATCTGTTTACTGCCTGGGCAGCGACTACAGGGATGTGATCCCCAGCTTTAAAGTTTGGCCCCGTATGAGGCTATGATTACTGCAAAAGTGTGTGTGTTTGAGTGTGTATGTTTTGGAGGGAAGCATTGTTCAACCCCCAGCTGGGGGTTCAAACAGAGGTCCCACAGCTGTGCATCTCTGGGGAGGTAAGGAGGGGCTTATGGGAAACCAGAGAGGATGCGGACATATGGCCACACCAGCGTTCCAGAGTCTAAGCAATTCAACAAGCTCGGTTTTCTCTATTTTTCCAGTTGCAAATGTCAGATCATATCTTAATTCAGAGCTCGTGTGTATGACCCCAGAGATCTGCAGATGATTTTTCTGATGTTTTGATGTGATACTGTGTGGAATTAACATACGAGATGACATCATCACATCATCTCTAGTGCTCTGTTGCACTGAGGAAAGAGTAAAAAGAGGGAACATGAGCAGAGAGGAGGAAACCAAATCACACAGAAAACAAGCACAGTCTGGGATCATAATCTCAAGGTGGTTTTGAGTAGCAAAAGGTTTTAGACTTCAAAAAAGTGTGATTTAGGCTATGAAAGTTGAGAGTGACTTTGTGTTTTACACAATATGCAGTCTCTTTCTGACTGCTGAGCATTTGAAAAGGTCTCTCTGGACCATGTATGCAATATATTGCTCGAGTTTGAAGGACATGCCATACATTCATCACCCTCATGTTCATCATCAATCTTGTGTTGTCCGATTGCCAAATGACTGACTTTTTTGAGTAATTTGTTTTTAATGAATCAAAAACAAACAGCATGATGGGTTTGTGAGTCCTGAGCGAATGATTCTTTTGAGCGAGTTCTTTTTTATGAATCAAGAACATACAGTACAGCATGATCAGTGTAGTCCGATTCTGTTCTTTTTAGTGAATCAAAAACATACACCTTATACATTACATAGTTATGGGATATTTAATACAAGTTCAGGCCAATTATTGGGCCATATTTATACCACCAAATTTATAGATTTGTTACAATGTCTTTATTAAAATCTTATCAGTAGGCTATGGAATTGCATTTCTGTTTTTGTCAAACAATTCATGGAACTGCTGAAGAATCATTAAAGAAGAGGAATCGGAATCAAAACCATTTAAGATTCTCATCCTTAATCGTCAAGCTGTTTCTTACAATCTTATCATTACTGTTTTGCTTTGAGATCTTTAGATTAGATAATAATGTTGGACATGTGTATTTGACTTCTCAATCACCCTGCCTATTCTTGTGTTCTCTCGTTAGGATGTTCCAAGTAACCCGACACTGCATAAATATTTGTCCAACATAACCGTGTCCGTTCAGATCATAATAGCACTGAAACCAGACAACGGTCGCCCCAGCGATGTAATTCTACCCAAGCTTGCATGGCCATTATTGATGGCCAAGTAAGTGTTACTGTTACAAACCAATTACTCAGTCATTCAACTTTGATGAGAGACTCTACAAATAAGCTGAGATGCTTATCGCTTTCCAACTCTCACTTTCATCGACACCGGCCCTTCCTGTGGCTCACCTTTTTCTCTCTTTCCTGTTAAGTAGGAGAAAATGACAGCTGGCAGTCATGTATGGTATCAAGGGAAAATTTCAGGTAAAGTCAAGAGGTGGGCAATGTGTCCCCACAATGACACTAAGAAATCTTGTGACCCGGTAAAGTGATATAACGCCACAGATGTAGGGGAAAACTTTGAAAAAGGCTTTCTCCACCTCTTCATGTGGCTAAGCTGGTAAAAGATGGGAAGGTGTGTGTCAGCGATGCAGAGAAGGATGGGGAACTTCCTTTCCAGTGTTTGCACATGTGAGTAGGAGGTGTGCTTACATGAGGCAACAGCGGCAGACACCCTGAAGCTAGACAAAACCAAAGTCTCACACGTCATATGTCTGGAATTTGTGACAGGTTGAGCATGGTGCTTTGTTTAATGACTATAAATGACCTTCAACTTGTATTCGTCATTGTGATTGGCATTTCAGATACATCTGGATCTCGGTAATCACTCGTAGGTGGCAGCAACCGAGTTATTTGTCCAGAAATGTTCTTTTGTTTCTCATCAAGCTGACGGAGGCATTTGTGTTATTTAACATATGATAAAAAAGGAAATAGGCGTTTCCTTGACAGGAAGGATGTGCCTGGTGAACGTCCCCTGTGATGTGTGAGAAAGAGGAACCAGGTCCACAGCCAAACAACGCCGGCAGCAGTTTAGCTAATGAGGTCATAAGATTCATTCATGGAAGTGATGATCATAATAAAAGATGTGGCCACATGTGATAAAACGCTTGCTGAATTTTGTGCTCGATCTGACGCAGCCAGGCTGAAGAAACCTGTTTGAATGGGGAGTCTGCTGCCACAATCAATGTTTGGTCAAGGACTAATCTTATTCCGTGGCAGGGTTAACACATGAGAGAGATCAACTTTGGTTCTTCAGCACAGGGCTTTGCTAGTAACACTTGCAGACCTTGGGGAAGTTTCTTCTCTCTTTGAGGTTTCCTCTTCTGTTCTCTCCAGGCATTTTACCTCCAATCCGACTCTTTCTAGCGGGATTTGTGATAAAAGGCAAGTTTTCCTTGTAGTGCCGCATGTTCCCTAGAGAGCAAAGCTGGGAAGCTGTTGTGCATTAACTCAGTACTGAGGCAGAGCATCTGGGTGATGTTTATGGAGATTTATTGGTCTCCCCCAGGCCCTAATTGCCTCCTCCCCAGTGGGTAGTCCTGTTAAGGCCGATGATATCGTCAGCCCTCTTTGGGCCTGATAATAGCTGGAGCAGGTGGACCAACGTATTGTTTACGTCTGTAGGTTATGGAGACAAATGGTGCCCCCGGACTCCTTTTGGCCTGGAGGACACCACACATCAGAAGGAAACTTCCCCTCTTGGGTCATAAAGCAAGCTGTTGCACCTCAACTTGGCCTTCGTGTTCATTTTTGAGAGGCAGGAGCCACATCATGGCTCCCAAGTTGAGGAATATAATTGATTTTAATGTGAGCAAGATGTCATTATCTGTCTGATTTACAGCAATCAAAAGACAATTGTGAGCGCTGTCTGGTTGTGAAATACATGTACCAATGTTTCTTCGTTTTTTGGACTTTGTTACAGACTTTTTCGTTTTGAGCAATACACTTCGTAACTCATTTGGTTACTGCCATGAAAAGGCCCCAAAAAAGTTTTTTCACTTCACAGATTTCTGTGAAGTCCACAGAAGGTGAAGCCACAAAATGATTAGAAAAAATGCTTCAGGCAGGGAAAATTTCAGGGTAGAAAGAGTAAGAGAAAGAAAGAAAGAAAGAAAGAGAGTGTCCCAACCTGCTTGCTTTTCAAGGTTATTACAAATCATCTATCTAGGCTGGAAAAAAACTTACTTTTTTAGAAAACTGAATTTTATTCATGATATACACTTTTTAAAGATGATGTGTCTTACTTTTTTATATGAAAAGATCCGTTCTCCTATTCCAGAAGAATATTCGGAGAAAAATTTGGGTTGATTTCCCTAAAAATGTGAGCACTGTGTTTTTTTAAAAACATTGCTCTATTTATTTGAGCTTCTTGAGGGGCATAGCAACACTGGCTCCACCAATGGTATGACTTTGGGGCGGGGCTGTCTGCTTGGCTGACCAATGACAGACAGGAAGAATGTTTGGGAAACGTATTTGAAGACAGTTATGTCTTTATTTGGTGAGGCTAGTGACGCACAAATTAGATGCTTCGCTTTAATTCTGCATTTCAAGTTTATTTAATAATCTTTTAATAGTACTTTCCTTTAATGTATTCTGTGCTGTTCACAACATTAAATAAGATATTGCATTTGTGAAATTAAGTGATTTGGCTTTACAGTACATAAAAAGACTCTAGGCTTCGATTTTTCCCCTGTAATTTATTCAGTCATTCATAATTGATTGTGATTTATGTAGAGTAAAGCTGGCCTTGTCGATTGTTGTGAGTTAATTTAATATTGATCTTGTGAATTTTTACAAGTTCTGTTAAGTTGTGTGAATAATGTCAATCTATTTTCTTTTGTTTTCTTTCACATATTGCAAGCTAAAAGATTCCGGGGACAGTTACCAAGCCTGTGATCACAATAGCTGCTTACTTTATGACTATAACATTTTATGTAGCTAACTGATGGAATGTGTTTGTTTTTAGATACTCTTTCTTAAATTTATGAATATTTTGTGCCACTGGCAGATTTTTTCATCTGTTTATGCTTAAAATAAGTGGAAAAAGTCTGCCAGTGACAGCTACTTAGCCTTAATATCTTAAGCTGTTTTGCTTGATTTCCAGTATACATATCTAAATACACATAAAAAAATTATAATAATAATAAAAAAGGCATATTAAGAATGTTTTTTAAGTACAAAAATGACTGCCTTTTTAAAATTTATTTTAAACACTTTATAGATACATAAGAATATTTTAAATAAATGATATCTATATAATGAAACCAATTTTGCACTCCAGCATTATGTCCATATAAAATAAATCATTTATTTATTCATGATAGAAAAATATCATCTGTCTGTGAACATCGTGTTTACCTTGGTAGACTTTCATATTTCGAATATGGCTACAGTCATAACCAAAAATGAGAGAAAGAAAAAAATTTAGAAGAAATGGAGACATTTCTATGTGTGGGAGGCAGGCGGCTGGTGACAGGCTCATGATTTTTGCAGAGGAACATGACTTCAGAAGGCCTGTCTGATCAGTCTGAGACAGGCCTGTCAGAGAGAGTGTAAGTGCACTAATGACTGCGAGCAGCCTCGCCACTCAGGGCATGAATATTGGATATATATGTAAGTGCATATTTTCTCTTCTCCCATCTGACGCTTGGTCCCAGATCCACATGCACTGAGAGGACCGTCACAGAAAATCAGTGACCAAAGTCAGCGAGGCACAGGCCTGACGAATATCTCATGGACCTTAAATCAAATTCTAAATTTACCAGACACTCTGGATCTCATGTTTTAGTGAAGGGGATAGATTTCGATCCATTCACTGAAATGCCTTATGATGAATTTGACAGGAAGAGGCTACAGATATAAATGATTAAAGAGGTTGTGTGCTTGATTTTGATGTCAGATTGATTGACTGATTTTTTATTTATTTTTTTGACATCAGTATGACATCAAAATGGAACCAAATTAGTTTTAGTTTTTGTATTGCGCATGATTTAACTTGCACCAAAAAACAAAAACATAAATAATAATAATAGTAATAAAGATAGAAAGAAATGTTAGTTTTATGAAATGTTTCATCAAAAAGTAATGACTTACTCCACCGCTGAAAATGTTGACTTGCTCCATTTCATTCTTTTTTGACTGACATTGCCAAGCCATGTTTTTTTTTTTTTAAACCCTCCCCTCTATGCATATATTTGTCCAAAATATAATAACTTAATGATCCACTCAGTTTCCTTTTTTTTCTCATTCTGTTTCACTTTGAATAAATCACTTTAAATTCATAACAGTGAGTCAAAAAGCATAAGGCCATGTGGAGGAGTCTGTAGGTGGACAAGACATGTGGGTGGCAGATGTTTAGGGGCCAGTCTGAGGGTTATATCTGGGTGAACATGCTATGAGTCACACAGACACACAGTCATTTCACACCAGTAACAGGTACGAGCAAAACAATTAGAGGCAGTCAGATTAAGTAACATTGTATTTTTGCAGGACTTTTCTATGCTTCCAGAACCAGCAGACAAAGAGAGTGTGGAAAGAGTTTGCAACACACCACGTGTCTGTGCAACACTGATGCACATCTATTTTTTGTTCCAGCTCCCTGTTTTGCCCCTTGTAACTTGTTTTGAATCCGTTAGACGGACCAAATCGAATATTGAAATGCGTTCCAAGCCCCATCTGCCCAACTTGTGCTTCTGCATGTGATCTGGGCCAGATAAGAGCGACTGTTCCTGTTTGCCTTTTGAATACACAAACCTGAAGACCAATTTACTAAATGCTAACTTTCCACTGTAGGGCTTTCTGGCGACTGAGTTTTTTAAGACCAATACTCCAAAAACCAAAAACACAATACAGACTTTCTTTCTTTCTTACTTACTTTCTACTGCATTTTTCTAATTTTATGTTATTATATAATCAACATAACAATTTTAATGAAAGGTTTGGAAGTCTAAAATCAGTTAAAACATCACTAAAAACTAAAACGCTATAAGTGAATTTAAGCATCAATTAATAACCATAATGAATCACTAAAAACTAAAATCATTCATTTTTAAAGTCAATATATGCTAACACCATTATATTGTACAGTATGAAAAATTGATTTTTTAATGGTGTTATTAAATTATTGCTTTATTTTTTTTTTTTAAGATTAACTTCAAGTGAATGTTAGATGATGGTAAGAGTAGTTTTTTGTTTAAAATCCTAAAACTTTATTTTTATTTCCTCATTCAAATGGGGTGGGGTTACTGGATTTTAAATGCGTTCTCAGATTTTGTTCCCCACTACGTTTATATATTTCTGTAGGCTTCTGTGGACTTTCTGCTTTATATGATTTCTAAATCCACACTGTATTGAACAGCAGGTAGCAGTTATTCAGTTACAGAAAAGATCCTTAGTCATGAATGCATTGAGTTGTCTGGGAGCTGAGTGGGGACCAGCTTTCTACAATAATCAGACTGTCATGTTGTCAGCAGTCTGTGACATTCGTATTTACTGTGATAGCGATGAGCTCTCCTTTTAGTTCATTCTCTTTAGCACCTGTCACTTTCCATGCACTCCATCACATCTGCTGTGATAAATTCACTCCTTTTTTGTGTCCCAAAGGCAGTTGCTCTAATTTGTTTTCCCTCTCGTTCCCCTAGATGGGTTTCAGTGTGTTCAGAGGCATATATATGTTGCTATAATTACTACTCATCAGGAAGTGGCACCACTTCTTGTAAAGTTCAATGGAAAAACCGACATTCGTATACTGTACCACAACAGATCTGACAACCACAGTGAGAGGTCTGAACTTACACAGTGGTATTTCGAACATTAGCAAAATAGTATAAAAGATTGTCTTAGAGGATTAGTTTGGATTTACAGTGGTACGCAAAAACATTTGAAAAATGTAACCACATTTATTAAAGTTTATATACATACCTTCAAAAAAGATTCAAATGAAAGCATAGCACAAGTACACATTTCAAGCATTTTGCAGTTATTCATACTAAAGCATTCAAGCATTTCAAAGTGTGGCTTAAAGGAATAGTTCAACCAAAAAGGTAAAAAGTTTATTTTCTCATCAGAACAGATAACTTCTTGTTAAGTGAAAAGCTGCATGTTTTTTAAAAACACCTCCATCATTAATGTGTTACAACTTTAAACTATTGCTTTTGGCCAAAGTACATATCTAACCCCTGTTGTTCTCTCACATCAAAATCCACCAACATATTTGTTTTGAAAGCAATATTATGGATAGAGTATTGATAAACTGGTGTCATGTGGATTACGTATGGATTATTGTAAAGTTTTTATAAGCTGTTCTGATGGCACCCATTCACTGCAGAAGATCCAGTGGTGAGCAAGTGATGTAATGCTAAATTTCTCCAAATCTGTTCTAATGAAGAAACTAATTTTGGCTGGCCCGAGAGTGAGAAAACTTTCAACATATTTACATTTTTTAGTGATTTATTAAGTGTCCAATAACATTTTTGGGCCACTGTATTTTAGGTATTTAATTTTTAAGCATAAATCATGCATTTTTTTTTTTCATGTACACAGGATACTGGTAAATTATTTACATATCTTGGACATACGTACGGTCAGGAAATGTTTGATAGCACATCATTCATTATCATAAATATTCCAGCATGATGCATAGATGTGCAGAGGTAGAAAGTTCTCAAAAACTAGTCATAGATACAGCCGTAGGTTCTGTGGCGGGCAGAAAGGGTGAGTAGACAAGGAAATAGATCAGATAGAAAGCGAGTGAGGCTGCCGAGAATTGTCACTGGCACAACCGAATGTGACTGTGCATAGAAAGGAGAATTTTTCATGTCTCTACCTCTTTGATTCACATAGAGAGGAGGAGACAGCAGGCTCAGACTCTCGCTGTCTCTGTCCAACAGAATCTTGTGTCTGGCTCAGAGGGTGGTTAATAAAAAAGAAGAGTGTATTGATTGAGGAAAGAGTGTGAATAGACTGTGTATGGGGGAAAAAGATTCGTTTTACCACAGGTTGCCCCTGGTTTGAGCAAACCACCTGCTTGCTTTTAAACTTTCTTGATGTTGCTTGTTGCATTTTTGTGCCTGTGCCAAAGCCCCTTCTGTTCACCTTTGCCTCTGCTAAGCTTTCAAGTAAGTTGTAAAAAAAAAAAAAATCACCTACCTGCCTGTGTGATACCTAGCCCTTGAAGTGCCTCACCGCAGAGCACAGGAAGTTGGCCAGCCAACTGTTGTTTCTGTTACTGTCTAGTTCATGTAAAAATAAGGGCATGGAAAAAGAGCCAATATATTAAGATTATGAATGGGTAAAGGCAGTATTTTAATAGTATTTTTTTTTTTCATTTCAGTTTTGAGAAAGTTGACATCAGTTTGGGGACATTACCACTTTTATTTATCACAAACACATTTCATAAAAAAATTATTAAAACTGACAGAAATATTTTGTAACATTATAAATGTCTTTAAAATGTTTATATATATATATATATATATATATATATATATATATATATATATATATATATATATATATACATTTTATAAGACATATATATATATATATATATATATATATATATATATATATATATATATATATATATATATATGCATATATATATATTCCCACAAAATATTAAGCAGCACTACTTTTTCAGCTGTGAAAATAATAAGAAATGTTCCTTGAGCATCAAATTAGAATGATTTTTGAAAGATCGTATTAAACTGTAGACTGAAATAATGGCTGCTGAAAATTGAGCTTTGCTATCACATTAATTACATTTTAAAAAGAAAACAATTTGTGTTTTAGTTAAATTGTAATAATATTTCACAATATTGCTGCATTACTGTTTTGATCAAATAAAACAATAAAAAAATCTCACAACACAAAACCTTCAAAAAAATTAAAAAAAACATACATACACAAAAACCAACAACAATACTATGATAGATAGATCATAATATTGTAGCACTCAAAATCTTTGATGACATTAACATGTTCAAGTTATTTCTAAAAACTTGGTCTTGAATACAGTGATTCTAATCAAAAACACTTGAACTTAGAGTGAGCAAAAGTGGATCTGATATCTTTTTTCTGCTACTCATATTGCAGTCATGTGAGAAAACCTATGTAAAGTGATGATCATGCAGATTACAGATAATTTGAGTAAGTTTTTGAGAACCATCACTGCATAAATTTTTGAATTAGCAGTGTTATGAGTCAGCCTGTCTCTGTTTCTTCTCACTGTAGGGTTGAAGTGAAACCACCATTATCAGCGGTTTGACCACTCTTTTGCAATAAAAGCATTAATTTTCTCCTCTTTCATTTCACTGTCGACCTATAAAAACTCTCGGCACATCCAGTCCACTCAGCTGACTCCACACTTGTTGAAAGCACATATCGTTTCGGAAGAGTACAGCATAATGAAGACAGGAAGAAAAGTTAGTGACTCTCGAGGAAAAGAAAAATAAATATTGCTGCTTCATGCTAGATTTTATCTGCTGAGATCCTTGATACGGTTGTCATGAACTTGTGCGAGAAAAAGGGCTGATTTTGTAATATGGAGAGGAACATTTGGGGCCGTGGTTCTGCTGAGGGCATGTCATCTTTGCTTCCAAGAAAGGAAAAGATAAAAGGCATCAGTCAACAAACTCCCATTTAACACTAAATACTCTTGAGACTCACTCATCTCTGGCCGGCCCAATTCGGTGACATTGAATGTTTGTATAAAAATTGCTGAGGACAATAAAACTAGAACAGCTGGAAAGTTTGGATTCCAAACAATAAGAAAATAAATAAAGTGGGATGCTGGCCTAAGACAACAGTCGCTGATGAAACTGTCAAGCTGCAAGATCAACATTTGTCAGTTGCGCTTCCTCTAGAAATACACGACCCTGAGATTTTATCAGGGGATCATTCCCGATCCAGTATTTGTTTCATATACAACTGTTTATTTTCTTGAGCTTTTGATTAGTGGAGCCCTCTTCACTGTAACCTGGTTGTTTCTGGACCATATCCCAGCACAATAGGGAAATTCACCCCATGATTTACATCACGCTGTGACCGAACAATATAGAGTGTCAGCATTTGTTTAAAGCTCCTTTGGGTATACTGTTGCTTTACATAGCAAAAGTCAATATGCCAAGTCAAAACATCAGCCTTGCTGTGATATTTATTTCACCATCTTGTTGTTTCATGCTAAGTCACTCATACTGTTCCCACAGCCACTGCAGTGGTACAATGTCACTAGCTGAGGTTAGCAGGCCTGGAAACAAATGTGTACAGAATCTGGGACACATTTCATTGAAGATGAGAACTCTTTGTGTTCTCTGAATTGTGCTAATAAAGACACACAGGGGTTAAAAAACCTGTTACCACTTCACACTGCATGCATTGCACTTGGTTTCACACTCACAGTGCACAAGTGTAAGGGAAGCTTTTTTGAAAGTGTAGCTCGCCAAACTACAGTAAATGCTACTTTTACAGTAGGTAGTTTGTTTTAAGCTAGTTTAAAATAGTTCTATAAGACAAGAGACTTGAATGTGGAATATAGAGTCGTGGTCAGGCATGTCTGTCATTCTGCTTTAAGGTTTTTGCAGTGCTCCATGTGGCGTAGTCCACCAATGACCCCATTCAGGGCTTTTTCATAAGGTGTGTTGTGTATTTTCTAAACTGCAGGAATATCCAGAGGAAAGGTGAAAGAGGAATTGCCCCTGCTTTTATGAATGAGGCAGTGAAAAGCTATTTATACTTGCTGTAAAAGGCTGTACGGTGTTGTTTTTGTCGCAGTGTTGTCGTGGTAGATGCTTAGGGGAATGAGGTGAGTGCAGGGGTCAAAGGTTAAACAGAAGTGAGGCAGGAAGACTTAGCAATGCTATTTTTTCCAGGAACTTATCCACCTTTATGTGGTTGGAAACCTCCTTAGTGATTATAGTGTGCTTAAGAGCTAAATATAGACCAGCTGTAAGTTCTCTATACAAAATAAGTGAATTGTCACCATGTGGTTTTTCCATCTCCTCTAACACAGCGGCATTTCTAAACCCTCATTTTCTCTCCCTGTGTGTCAGAAGAAAAAAAGGAAAGTTCTATTTTTCAATAAATATTGTTTGTTCTCCTGAACTGCTACTCCTTTTTCTTTTTGCTTTGGCATTTGGGGATGTAAACAAAATGTGTAATTTATATTTTAAAAACAGTATGTGCAAAAAAAACAGCACTTTTGAATATTTCCCTAGAGGGCTTGTGTGCAAATCAAAACAATGAAAACACAATCACAACACTGTTGTGTTGTTGGAGAGGTTATAATGGAGAGCTCTGGCCGCTGTCCAGTGATTGTCAGATGTGATCAGAGGGAGGTCTTCACTCTTGATATGATCAGCCTGGAGGAGTCAGAGGAGACGGTGAAAAAACTTCTCACGTCGCTCTCTCTGTTTGTCAGCTTGAACTCTCAGGCTATTCAAACCTGGCATGGTACCATGAGCAAGCAAATGATCATATGAGCACAGTAATGCTCAGAGACAAGGAGCTCTTAGTGCAGATCATGACAGACTAGACACGTTCACATCCACTCGGCTGCTAAGTACAGTTGACTCCTCTTCTGAATGCTTAATACTGTTCACACAGAATTCAGTTTTTTAAGGGAGTGGCAAAGCTATATAAAAAAATATATAAAACATATATATAGTGTGAACAGAACCAGACTGTGTCGCTAATCAGTGAGGTGGACTTGAGTAGCAAATCAGTGAACTTTGGTTACTATGAATTGAATTAATATTATTAATAATATGAATTTATAATACATCAAATAAAATATATAATTATATATCACTTTTGTGTTTGATAACAGGTAACCAGTGTACATAGAGTAGTATGTTATCTCACTGGTTTGATTTTTATTTGTTTATTGATTGTATGTCCATGTGCAATCGATGTAACATGTATATTTTCAGGCATTAATTGATTTCAGATGCATTCCATATCTGCTATGCTTTTTTAAACATTATAGATTGTCAGTGTTATGTAAAATGTGTTCAGGCATCAAATGTTTAGACAATAATTCCTTCAAAGTGTTACTGTTAATATTACAGTCATATATCATTATGCCTCGTTAACTAATAAAAGATGAAGAGAATTGCAGAGTGATTTTTTTTATATCCTCTTTATCATCTTGGAAGGGATTTTTATGTGATATGTCTACATTCATTTCCGTGTGTAGTCCTGTAGATCAGCCTGGATAATGATTTCAGGATCTCCTGCTCTTCAAAGCAGATATAATGTTTAATCCAAAACAAAAACTTTGACACCATAAGCTACCGTTTCAGGGCCTACGTCTTGGCTCGAAAACTTGAACAATGGCCGCTTTGTGTTTCATGTTTGGGGATCAGCTCCCCACAAGTAGATATAATTAGATGTTATTTTATTAAGGTAGCTCCCCACAAGAACCCAATAAAAGTGGTTTCCGCCTGGAAATCCATACAGCAGACAGGGCTAAAATTACAACCACAGATAAGGTTAAACAAACAGCTCCCATCCGTCCCACAGCAGCCGCGGGGCCATGGATCGACCCTGCTACGGTTTTCATCCAGACGTGTACTTCCATGCCTACCACTCTGGGTAATCCTACCCAGCCCCTCATTTAATCATATTTTCAGCATTTTTCAAACATTTGCATATGTGTGAATAAACAAATAGTGATTGGGCGTGCAGTTATTAGCCCACCCCCATCCCAATATGCCAGCGCAGCTTTTTTCCTTCCATTTCAGAGATTTTAAAGGGCATGAGCAGGATTATATAGAAGCACACACACATATGCGGTTGCCAGCTCTTCGCACGTTGCATACCTCCTGTCAGGCAGGAATTGTGGGGTGGTGGGTGAGCGAGGCTTCTTCCTGGAGCCTGAAGCTGAGAAAAAGAGAAGCGTTATGCTTGGTTTCATTGACAAGGGCCCAGCGAGGGTTTTATCTCAGTCCTGTGGGACTGCGCAAGGTTGATTTCTTAAGAGGAGAAGCAGAGTGAGATTGGAGGAGATGAAATGGGGGGTGGGAGGAGAAGGAATAGGGCATTAGGGAAGGGAGGGTGGTTTTCTGTACCACTGCAAATAGCAACATAATAACAACAACACATCCCCTTCCCATGTCTACACCCTCTGAACCTGATCTCCAGTCATCATCTCAGGAGACCAATGAAATAAAAATGAAATAAAGAGGTGGGTTTTTTAAGTATTATGTATTTTAAAGGGACAGTCACATTATTTACTCACCATCCTGTTGTCAATTTTTTTTTTTTTAGAACACAAAAGGCTACAAAATTTAAAAGTGGCACGTACTGTATACCAGTCATCTGAAGACATATGATAGCTTTTTGCAATGGACAATCTAAAATTTTACCTTTACCTTCTTAACCTTCTGCCTCATTGGAGATTTAAGAGAGTTCATAAAAAAAGTAGACTGACTGATTCATGAAGGAATTGTTCTTTTGAGTCAAATCTTTTCTAAGAATCATTTGATCAAGTTTATAAAACTGGTCTGGCATGCATTTCCGAAAAGCATTTTAAGCCAAAGTAGATTGTAGAAACCACTGGCACCAGCGGTCTCTATATGATCTACTAAGGCAAACTATGCTTTTGGGAAATGCAGCCCTGAATGATTTGTTCATGAATCAAGCTGATTTGGTACTTGAATTCAGTCAAAGTCAATTCACTCAGCGACCACAATTCGCAGTGCCTCTGGGCAGCTATTTCAGGCATGCAAGACCAACTCTCATACACTTGAATGGAGTAAGGGAATAACACCTTACACCGTAGTGTGTTGTCAAACAAAGCTATTATACAGATTTAAATAACTTGGAATATAGTTGTATAGACCAGGCTTTTGTGTCCTTTTTGAAGCTTGAAAGCTATTCATCCAATGTAATTGCATGGAAAGTAGTCACCAGTGCATTATTCAAAACTTTTCCTTTTGTGTGCCACAGAAGAAAGAAAATCATATGAGTTTGGAACATCATAGGAGTGAGGTAACTATATTTGTCCAAAACACTTGAGAGGGCAATTGCACACAGTAGGCAGAACTTAGGGGTTAGGAATGATCCAGAAAAAAAAAAAAAATCAAACATGGTTACAGGAAAGGAGAATAGTTATCCGTCAGTTAGTGTGATGTTCTTAACTAACGATACGATACATTAAAGGAGGAGGAGGGCCATGTGGACAGCTGTCTCTTGTGTTGTGCTTTTAATAATATTTGACAAGCTTTGCAATTTACAGATGTCTTTAATCCCTTAGTAATAAAGGAAATAGGTTCTTCCTTATTGCAGGTCCTCCAGAGGACTGGTAGACATGCCCTGGGGTTTTGTGGGAGTGCTAGGACTAGTAACGAGCATCGGTCTCACGCTTTGTGAAATTGGAGGGTGACTTTGAGCGAGAGATTTACAGCCCCTGTCCTCAGGCATACCGGTGATGACAGGGTGCCATCGCAACCGTCGTTCATCACTGAGAAAAATTGATCTGGGCATTATGGTGTAGACGTGAGTAAACCATTAATCTTGGCGGTAATTATGCACAGAACCACTGACAAACCAAGTTGCTGTCATTCTTCCTGCTGAGCAAGGTTGGAGGGGCCAGAGTCTGGTGAATTATGGCCGCCCAACACCTCCTCTTCCACAACAAGTTGTGCTTGTGTAATTCACAGTGGAGGATGGTAAATGGACATGGTCATTAAGGAGCACTCTGCAGTACTAAAACTGACGACATTGACTCTTTTTCAGGCTGCGGGATGGATGGAAAAAGGAAAATATGAATGATTGATTGCTTCTGATATTGCCAGGTCTGAAAACCAACTGAAGTGATGTAATTCAGTAAATGCAATGGTTTGTGTTTTCAGAAATAGACAGAAACAGGACATTCTACACTTCTACAACAATACAGTTATTACAATAGCATTCAAAATGTTGAGGTAGGTGAGTTTTTTATTTATTTAATTATTTATTTTTTTGAAAGGCCCCTCTACTTATTTAGGCTCCATTTATTTGTTTAAAAATATATAGTAAAAACAGTAATGTTGTGAAATATTACTAAAATTTCAAATTGTTCTATTTTATTATATTTTTAAATGTAATTTATTCATGTGATGGCGAACCTGAATTTTCAGCAGCCATTACTCCAGTCTTCAGTGTCACAGAAATCATTCTAATATGTTGAGAAGTGTTGAAAACAGTTGTTCTGCTTGATATTTTTATGGAAGCCACGATACTTTTGTCAGGGTTCTTTAATGAATGGAAACTTCAAAAGAACAGCATTTATTCATTCATTTATAGATTTTAATACAGTGTGTCACACAGGTGAGTAAATTATGTCAGAGTTTTCATTTTTGACTATGCCTTTAACTGTTTTTTATAAATTACTCATATGCCAGTGTAAATGTTCAGTATTATTCCTTAGATTTGCTTTGCCACACCTATGTGTGTCTTGGCTTTTTTAGTGTACATTTTCTCACACTTAAGTGCTGTGGCTGAAAGCTGTCTGAATATGGCTGATCTGTTTCTCCCATCGTGATGAGCCCACTGTACATGCAGAACTCATTCATATGATCCAGATGTTTTGTGGACTTTGTAACACTAGGATGGAATATTCTGTGTGTATGTGTGATTTTGTACTGTGGCAACTGATCCCTGAGGATATACTGTATAACTTAAACAGAAAAAAACATCTCCTCTACTCCAAAAATCACATGGAATTATTTCTCCTCCATGCTGGATCATTTGTGCTGCGTGCAACTCGGGCCAGAAACAATAGACCGATTGAAAACAAAAAACCCACGTGACAGTGAGAATGAATGTAAATGGAACAGCTCTATATGGTTTGTCCTTCAAACAGCCCCACGTTCAATTGAGCCCTGAACAAAGCAAGAGGGACACTGGATAGAAATTCCTCTGGTCTGCTGTTCTGCCCTACTGTGGTAAATGTGATTACTTTTGTCCAGAAATCCCACAGCATACATTATCGTCTCTTGGTATAGTGACTAAGCCTCTGTATGTATCACGTTTCCATTTCGTCCTTTTTACTCATTTGCTTTGAGGGCGAATGAACAAAGAATCCAGTTTCAAAAGTGCTTTACAATATTATATATTAAACAAAAAGAAGCTGTAGAGTTGTATTCTTTGTTCTCTGAATGACGACAGTTAAGAAGGCCACAGTTTGAAACTGTGTTAATGATCAAGAGAAACCAAGAGGTAAATTGTCATTTTTACATGGATGGGAATGGACAGACTTTTTTATTTATGGTTTCTCAATACTTTTGGAGCCTAATCATCATTTCAAAACTTCTATTTTTCATTACAGTTGTGCATTACTTACTGCATAAAAAAACATCTATATATATTCTATTCTATTATAATAATAATAATAATAATAATATTATTATTATTATTATTATTTCAGAGAGTTTAATGATTTGAGTTAGGGTTAGTCTGTAATTTTAAAAATTATACTTAACTTGACATGAACAAGCATGAACAAACATGAACAAGTAAATGTTTGTGTCTGTAAATGTGTTTTTTGAAGCTGCTTAGACTGGTATACTGGCCAATTTGAACATTAATCATAAAGTCCATTGGTTTCAAAATACCTTCAGTGTTCACCTAAACTGTTCCTGAAAATAATACTCCTACTTTCTGTGTTTGATCATTATGTATCTATTAGCCTGGTTCTGCTGCTTTGATTTCCATTGCTGCAGGGCAAATCCTATTTGTTTGATGACTGGGGTCCAATTTTTTCTCATGAGTGGTAGAACATAAATTATACCCATTTCTCACCTGTAATATCTTATATTTAGGTCTCTGTGCTCAAGTTTTAACAAGTTTAGATGGAACTATAGTTTTCTTTTAATGAGTTTCAGTGTATTTGATTCTAAATTCCTTATATTTCAGTCTGTACGTTTCTTCTCCAGTTAGATGTGTAACATTTTCCCCCTTCTTTCTCTCCTCTCTCTGACTGTTCCTGTAAATAGATCCCCACATCCACAGGTCATCTGCTGTCTGCTTACTCTATATACCGATTCACTGAATGAACAGCGAGTGGCCCTGCTGCCTCTTTCAGTCACGTAGTGTGGGAATGTCTTTGGTGTCAGAGCTCAGTAGTTATTGAAATCCCTGTAAGCTTGTCTTAAAGATTAATTGACGGCTGGATCGATCCTGATCACTGTGTCTTTGAGAGAACAAAATCCCCCCTCAGCAGGACTGCCAGTCTTGTTAATGTTTTATCAGGGGAAGTTTTGCCCATTCACCATGTGTCTTTTTGTTCATACATCCAGCCACGGTGAGTAATGGGAATCTGCACTGGGCATGGCGGGAGCTGAGGTATTTCAAAAGACGAGCGAGCTCTTCGCTAAAACGACCTGCCCCTGTTTATCAGTGAGGGTTTATGCTAATGCCAGAGTGATTTTTCTTGCATCTTGAGTCAGAATTGTTTCACCTGAAGCCTCGATGGAGGCAGCTTGCTCTCCTGAAATGACATTACAGAGCTGGAAAGCGAGTCAGAGGTCTTATTAGATCGCCTTTGGAGTCTGGCCTCGGGGACGCCCATCAGTTCTTGTCAGTGAGGTCCGCATATTAGTCACCAGGCCCATGACAAGACTCCTTGTAAAGGATAGCTGACCCCCTGCAGTGGGCCAAGTGTCTCCCCCAATAGAGGCATGACCCCCAGCGCTGGGAGGGCAGAAAGGCCAGCGTTTTTTGGAGGAATGGCAGAGCAGAAGTGGCTTTGGGTGTAGGGGGTGGTCTGAAGAGGTTCTCCTGCCCCTAGAAGATCATCATGGGGGTTTCTACAGGCTGACCTGCCCCTGACCCGCTGTGTTAAGAAGTTAGCCCGCCGTTGACTCCCTCTAAAAGTCTGACAAAATGGCAGATTCCCAGAAAAAAGAGAAGGAGAGAATGAATGAGAAAGGAAAAAAGCACAGGGGCCCCTCCAAAGGAAAATCAGATAGCCAACGATACCACCCATTAAAAATCTGTTACATAGGCAGGGGTTTGAGGGGACAAGATAATGATGAAAAGAATGATTGACAGCTTTTTTGAAGTCTTTTGCTTTTGAATTTCAGCTGTGTGCTGTTATGTAAAAGACATCCACTGTACATAAGTGCAGGTATGTGTCGACACCAGGAAGCCTGATGGATGAGCTCTCTTTGAAGTCATGGCTCTTCCTCTCCCTTTAGAGCTAAAAAGAGTCATACTATAAAAGGCTTCTTTAAAATAATAATAATAATAATAATGATTCTTTGACTATCACATTATGTGGTATGATTGCAAAGACAGTGTTAACTCATCACATGCATTTGGCTGTACTGAAGTTGTTAAACATTTTTTTGTTAAACTTTTTGATCTCTGTTTGTGTTTTCAAGGTCTGTTAAACGTTTTTGCTAGCAATTTTTATTTTGTAGTCTAAACATTTAGTGTTGTTAATGATTTGTTTTGCCACCCACCAAATGGCTTATGTTTTTGCTGACGATTCACATTTTCCTGTCTGCAAAACATGTAATGTTTTTGCAGGCAGTTTGTGTTTTTCTGTTTTTAAAACATTTTGTATTTTATGTTTACCGAACGGGTTGTTTTTGCTGGCGATTTGTGTTTTGTCTGTGAGTTAAATTTTTCCTATCTGTCAAGCATTGTTTTTTTTGTTTGTTTGTTTTTTTGTTTTTTGCTGCCCATTTTTGTTTGCAGATGGTTTGTGTTTTGCCATTTATAAGACTCTCTTTCTCATAATATTTTGTAAACATTTTGTTATGCATCTACCCAACATTTTTTTTTTTTTTTTGTCATCTTCCGATCTTAAAACATTTTTATTAGATTTTTTGCAGGCAGTTAGTGGTTTTCCATTTTTAAAGTATTTTTATGTTTTTGCAGTATACTGTCTGTTAAGCATTTCGTGTTTTTATCAGCAATTTTCGTTTCACCATCTGTTAAACATTTTGTGTTAGCACATTTTTTGTTTGCCTTTTTTAAAACATTTCATGTTTTGCTTCTATCAAACATTTGTGTTTTTTCTGGCAGGTTTGTGCTTCTGCAGGTTTTTTTATTTTTTCTCTTGTATTTTGTTTCTTGTGTTTTGCTGTCTGTTAAGCATTTAGCGTTTTGTTTTTCCATCTGTTAAACATTTCATTTAACATTTGTTTTTTGTTCTAATCCAAAGAAAGAGTAGTGATTTGGAGTAGATTTCCTTGAGGAATGTGTTTTGTATTTATATTTATGGGTTTCAGTGTCCTCACATCTTGTGAAGGCGGATGGAGCTCAGGGAGATGCAAATGCTGAGCAGATGCAGTGCTCTGCAGTGGCAGGTGGAGTTTGCTGTGTTATTGTGTCACTCTTATCCATCCCACTCATCACTCTTCACCATCTAACCATCAGATACACTCTCGTAATACACCTGCTTTAAAATGCACACAGTCAGCTGCTTCTGTTGGCATGGGGTCCTCAGATTGGCACTGCTCATTTAGACAACACACCTGTCGTAAGTCATGGTAAGTCAGGTAAACACACAAAGTTAAAGGGATAGTTCTACCAAAAATAACATTTCTGTCATCATGTCTCATTGTTTTTCTTTTTTTGATTTGTTTTTTTTTTTCAATGTTGTTTTGTTTGAAACCCATTGACTTTCACTGCATAGACAAGAACAGATTTTAAAATGGTAAGGAATGACAATTTTCATTTTGTGGTGAACTATTCTTTGCCTCAACTCCTCATTGCTCAACTGTGGTCATCTTTTTGACAGCTCAATGAACAGCCAAACTGGTTTGTGATCGGCGCAAGGGGAACTCTACATCGCTTTAGCGTTTTCACACTTCCTTTTGTGTTTGCTGGCAAGCCAGAGCCGAATCACATTAACACAACAGAGGGAATCAGTCATATTAAGCCATCTCGCTGTCACTTGCTTTAGAAGCTCAGCTCCTCTCTGCTAAGCAAGCGTGTCGAGACATAAGATCCATGTTAAATATGATTTGAATGAGGAGCTTTATTTTGTCTTTTTTCCCTGCTTGTCATTTATTTTTCTGTGGTCTTGTTTATCTTACTCTTTTCGGGTTCAGGCTGCACTATTAAACTGTATTTTCAGGTGCCACCACTAGTTATGTGGTGGTTATATTTTGATTTAAAGTATGTTTGCGTGACGTAATGACCGCAGACACCTCCGAACACAGTTTTGGGTGAGAGAAACGGCAGGTGCCGAGAGGGAAATGATGAAATCAGGCGAGTTTTTCCTGACATCCTTGCGAGAATAGCGGGAAAAAAACATGACATCATTGTTTTAGTTTGAGCAAATGCAAGGTGACAGAGACAACTTCACAGACCCTGCTGAATGTCACCTGATTGAATTCTCAGATGGGATGACAGCGTAATTGCTGCCAAGACCTTAAATATGCGGATTTTCAGCAATACGGCTGGCTTTATTTGCTTCAGGATCCAAAACCACTGAGTAGAAGCTAAAAAAGCATCTGTCAGAGCATGTCTTGAGGGAGATATTTTTTGTAGTACAATTTATCATATCTCAAAACAGACAAACACATTATAAATTCAGAAAAAATATAAAACTTATGTAATATCCGAAGACATTTCAGTATCATAAAACATCATAGATTTATGCAATAGCTATTTAGTCCTTTTGGTGATTTACTATTTGCTATACATTGGCTTTATTCTGTACTGAGATGTTGAAATCACCTCAGAAAACCCTTTCAGGCTGCATGAATTCTTAAATGGCCCAAATGAGATCGAGAATATCTGGGGGGAAAACGCACACGCTCTTAAACTGAGAGGTTGAAGGTTGGGTTTTCTGAAGAGCTGTGCTCAAGTTCATGGCAGGACTGCGATATGATTGACAGCGTTTCAGTGACAACACATCTTTATTCCGAGCCTTTCAGGCACCCACCTCCTCCCCATCTAAATATGCTCCTCAAGCTGCAAATTGGCATTCTGGGACAGTTATTTCACTCTGCCAAGAGTCGTCTGTTCATGGAAAGCCTTTGAAAAGTTTTCTTCCTGCTATTGTAAAGAAAGGCATGATTGTTTTTAGAAGAAACGAATGCTTTCAGGCCAATGCCTTATGGAGTTGCTGTGTAATGTCCCCTATTTTGATATGGCCAACAGAAGTCTTTAGAGGTGTTCTTTTGATAAAATTGCAAAGAAACGCAAAGGGGTCATTCCGTGTCAAATCAACCAAATTCCAGAAACTTCCCTGGATCAAATTTTGGATTTTGTTATTATTTCTTCTAAAGAAGCATGCCTGTAAGTCAAGAAGTTTTAAAGATATCATAATATCCTTTTAGATTTTAGAAAATATAAAACACCACTTACAACTGCACTTTCATCTATTTTTCATAAACAAATCAATTTTTGGTCAATAAAATAAAGTCTTGCATAACAAAATATCCTTTTTTCAGAAAATAAATAAAGATATGCTGACTTCTTTTCTTGTCTATGTGGGTGATGAAGGGGTGTGTAAGTTCACATTCTTAAAGAATGACATCATTTGTGGTATTTAGGAAACAGAATATGAGAAATTATCTGGAGGCCTGCTGCTCTTGGATCTGAAGTTTTTGCTACGGAAAGAACCAATGGGAGGGGTTCGAGAAAACTTCTGTTCTCTTTTCCTCACTTGTCTTACTGTCTTTCCAGCCCTCCCCTTCTTTTGAGTTTTTCTGCAGGGTGTTTTTCAAGTGGCAGATATGACATAGGCTTGCGGATGGAGAGGAAAAGGGTTAATGATGTTTGCAACAGTTCAGGCTTCCTCTTGAAGTGGGAGACAGTGGAAGGAAGTGTCCAGATTTATGGTTGCAAGATTTGGCCGTGGCAGCTGCTTTCACTGTGGTGGTTGACCAGAGGTAGATAAAGAGAGTGAGAGAGACTCAACAAGAGAGAACATACAAAAAAAATTTAGCAGCTGTGGTTGCCAGAATACTTTTGTAAAAAAAAAAAAAAAAAAATGTAAAAAAAAGTCTGTAGTTTTTACAAAATAATTTTGGCAGCTGTGGTTGCCAGAATACTTTTGTAAAAAATACAGAAAAAAACTGTACAACACAATTATGGCCACAAACACAGTACACTGTAAAAAAAAGTGTACAAAATAATTTTGGCAGCTGTGGTTGCCAGAATACTTTGTAAACAAATACAGAAAGAAAAACTGTAAACACAATGGCCAAAAACTGTAAATTTTACAGTATCTGTTATTTACAAACAAGAAAATTTGAATGTTGAAGTAAATTCAACAACACACTGCTATTAAAATCTGTTTTGTACTTAACATACTGACAACCACCATAATAATGCCGGTGGTTTGAAAATGAGAAAGCCACATTCGAAGTATGTAGCTTCGCCACAAGCAGAAGTTTATATTAATATAAGGTGCACAAAGTCATTCATGCAAACACTCACCATTGGGACACACGATACTTAAACAATTCAATAAACTTTCATTAAACAGCAGCAGAGAGAGTAACATAAAGCCCAAATGTACAACTGATAACAAAAAAACTATGAAAAAACTGATTATTAAAACAAAATACTTTCAAATGTGGAGCGTCACACAGG
Organism: Cyprinus carpio; assembly: GCF_018340385.1. Taxonomy (NCBI): domain Eukaryota; kingdom Metazoa; phylum Chordata; class Actinopteri; order Cypriniformes; family Cyprinidae; genus Cyprinus; species Cyprinus carpio. The sequence continues at coordinate 9,143,795 of NC_056592.1, forward strand.
GAATTTGGGAATATCAGTTTACAGTTTTTGCTGTAAATTATACATTTTTGTTCTTTTTTATTTCTAAAAACTGTAAAGCATTTTACTGAAAATTACATGAAATGTCTGGTTAGATCTTTTACAGTTTTTCCCTGTATATAGTACAGGAACTTACTGTTAACATCACTGTTTTTTTGTAGCGTTTTTATCCGTACCTGTTTAAAATGACACTTATGTTTTACAGTGCACACACACACACACACACACACACACACACACACAAATGATAACTGTTTTAGATCACAGACTGGTTGAAGTATACACATTTGCTCACTGTTTTATTGTTCCGTTTTGAAAATGCCTTTATATGTTTCACATTTACTTAAAGCCTTGCTATGACTCTTTGGGGTTTTTTTTAAACAAAATTACAAAATTAAATGAGCTATGTTTCCTGTAAATAGATATATGATAATCATACCTCATTAAATAGAGATATGAGTATCACACTTCAGTTCATCATGTTAGTATTAATCCGGACCTGGGTGCAGACATGCGTTTAGATGAAAAGATTTGTAGGTAATAATATGTCCTTTGACAAGAGTTGCTTAATACCGCAAGTGGACTGTGTGTATTTTCATGTACATCAAAAGTGCATTTTTTATGTGATTAGTGGCATCACAGTTTCAAAATGTTTATTTTTATTTTTTTTATAGTATTTAGAGAATGCAAAGTATATCTCAAACTTGTGCTTTTTAGCATTGTGATGACAATGACAATTTTTTATTAGCATTCGGTCATTCAAATAAGCATCTGGGGTAAACAAATCAAGGACCAAGATTATCTGTAATGAAGCACTTCTTGAGAATTCGTGAGTTTGTTCAGAATCCTTTAATTACATCATCACTCTCCGGATCTGTCGCCCAGGGAAGCCCATTAGCAGCGAGCCCCATAGTGATTCAATGATGTGACTGTTGTGTACTCAAGAGCGCCTCTCTCTGTGGTTTGTGTTTTCCCAGCTGAAGTCCAGCAGAGCTCAGCTCTCCCCCAGCAGAGATGAAAATAAATCATTCAGGGAAAACGTATGTTGCCTGCATGCCCTCTAAAGGGTCTTATAGAGCCCCAAAGTCTGTCCCTTTTTGTGTATTTATGCACAATTCTATGTTAATTTGTAGTCTGTTCATACACAAAATGCAGTGAGATGTATGCTATGCATACCCAAATGATGCAGTTGTTAAAGTTTGAGATTTTTTTCACTTAAAATGTGATACTAGCATAACAAAAAACTAAAATTCTAGTGGATAAGATAGAACTATAGAAATGTGAGTTAAATTCTCTGCCATATAATATTGTGCATATATAATATAAAAAGCCAGTTTTAGGCACTTGTATCAACTCAGACTAAGGTTAGCTAGCTAACATGCTAATGCTAGCTGCACCACCAAATGAGAGAATTTTTCATTATTCCTTTTTAACATTATTCCTAAGTGGAAAAAATTTATCTATTAAACAAATGTTGCTGTCCAATTCATGCACCTATTGAATAATGCAACCACGAAAACCAGAATTATTGTCTTAAACTGGCGCATTCACTCTTGTTATTAGAACTTTGGCTAATGTTCTGGCAAGGTTCTCTCAAAGTTTTTCCAATAACATTAATAGAACATTCATTCAAAATTATGTTCTCAAAATGTATACAGAAACATTATTTATACATTGTTCATGGAATTTTTTTTTTTTCTTCCTGAAATATTTTAGTTGGATGTTCTTTGAACCTTTTTAACTAGTACGACAGAAAAATTTCAAAAGCAACATTACCATATTGTTTGTAAAATGATAAAAATTAATTGAATTTTCCCTTAACGTTTGCATAACCAGAAAAAAAAAAACATTAAAAAAATTTTTAACATTTAGTGTTTTGATAATTTAATGAGAACTTTAGCAAAACGTTCTTAGAACATATTTTTGATTGTTGGATTCATTTGAATTATTTATTCTTAATCATGGTAACCTTATATTTCCCATTTATAAACAGAATTTTGGCTTGCTACATTTCAGGCACCCTGCTATCTTTCCTTGCCTTCCAGTGAAAGTTCCCTCTTTCTGGGTGAAAACAGCATCTATTCAGGTTGGATAAACACAGAAGAAAATGATTCCCATTTCTTTGCCTTGGCAATAAACCGAGATGTCACATATTTATCACGGTGCCAATTTGAATGTAGCCAATATCTGTGTAATGGGATTTAAAGCTTGATGTATGCCAGCATTCTGGTGGATCCCTGCAGTGGAGTCCTCACTTGCTCCAGCAGCAGAGCGATTGTGATGTAATGCCTCAATATTGATAACTGCCCTCAGAGCAGTGGACTCTAATTGCCTATGAAAATATTGAGCTGTAGGGCCATCGTTTCATCTCTTCTCCTCTCAGTTCAGCTGCTTTCCATCGTCTTGTCATCTCCGTTGCACGATCATGAGATAAATCCACCGTTTCAAACGGATTCTAGTTTGAATGAAAGCCCCCATCGCTGTGAAGCTGTCAAAAGGGTCTCTTCGCTTTCAGTGGTATTAGAGCAATCTGGGTATTTCTCCACATGCTAAAATCTTCTAAATCTGCTTATTGATTCTCTGACCACACATTGGAAGCTGCACGTGGTTGTCAGTCATTCTGATGTACTTTACTGTGAGATCTAATATGAAAAGCTTCTATATTTGAAACGTGAGATTATACTAAAGTTTTAAATCAGACTTCTGTCGCACATTTTTATTAACTTCTTTATCAGTAATTCTGTGTAGAAATATATCTCTGTGCTTCATATGTGTACACTGGCCACAACATGGATTTCATTCATACTTAAAAATGTATTCATTTCATTGCATCAGATCAAAAATGTCAAATCAGAGTGGCATCTGCCAACAAATCATGCTAGAACTTTTCTGGCTGATTTTTATTTTATTGTTTTGTCTTAATATTGAACAGTATATTAAGTGTTTAATAATATAAAGCCTGGAATAAAGATTATAATGCTATGTTACTTCAAAATAAACCACAGTTGGTTTAATATTTGAAACTTTTATTAAGCAAGGATGCACTAAACTGCTCAAAATTGACAATAAAGACTTTTATGTTACAAAAGAGAAATGTGTTTAAGCAGCAAATCAGCATATTAGAATGATTTCTGAGAGATCATGTGACACTGACTGTAATGTAATGACTGCTGAAAATTCAGCTATGCCATCACAGGAACAAATTATATATTAAAATATATTCAAATAGAAACCAGTTACTTGAAATTGTAATAACATTTATTAATAACATATTACTGTTTTACATCAAATAAATGCAAACTTGCCGAGCATGAGAGACTTAAAAAAAAAAGTAAATATTCTTACCAACCCAAAGTTTTCTGTTGTCTAATGCAATAACATTTAAGCATGATTTTTGTGCATGTCAAGTTCCTTGTTCCTTGGCTTTTGCAGTGTCTTCAGAAAGCACTATGACCCCTGTATGTGAGGAATTTGACCCATTCTGCTTTGCTGCTGACCACAGAGCATCCCTCGGGCTGAAAAAGGGGAGAAGTCCAGTTTTTCACCCTTCTTCTTTCTTATTAAGGTTTTGTATATGTCTGCTCACATCGGTAAGCCTCACTGGTATGTGTGTGTGATCAGCCTTGGATTGAATTTCTTGATATCTGGAATCCGTGCAAATCAGTTTTGTTCCAGATAGAAAAAAGGATTCACAGTTATAATCCAAAATCTCAAGGCTTCATCTCGATCCTTTTACGTAGGTTAGAAAAAGATTTATATTTCTTTATGAATCTCATGCTGTGAAGAACCAGGTCCCCATAGTAACTGCAGAATGGCATCAGTGCAAACAGCCATTATGGATGAGCGTGTTGTAAATGCTCAAGCACAATAGCGACCGAAAGGACCGTGTTCCATTTATCACCACGTTTGAGCCCTGAAAGAGAAACTGTCACTGTTACCTCGGCGGAGGTCGTCACGGCGGTGTCCCCCCAAGGCCTGGACGCATTATTCAAATGTGAAGAATCCAATAGAGATGCCCCATTATAAACACTTGCACATGAAGATGGTGAGAGAGAATTGGTCTTGAAGTGAGAAGCCCCGAGAGACCCAAAACACCCTTTGGAGATTTATATGTGGGAAGGTCAGGGGTCAAGCAGCCATTAATCAAGGCCAAAGAAAAGGATTAAATAGCAAGGTCTCGCGGGCAGATGAGAGAGCAGCTGATTGAGGCGTTTAAAAGAGTGTGTTGTGTCTGTCTTAGATTACAGAGTGCGAGCCGTAGGCTAAACATCCATCTGAACCACGGCAGAGTGCTTACACTCTATTATCAGCAAGCCAGAGGACCTCTACAGTGGTCAGTCATACATTACAAAATCCCTCATGGTAGCGCACAGGGCAAGCAGTGGTAGTGCAGTTTAGGAAAACTCGTTAATACTGGATTATTATTATAATATTTGTGCATTTTGGTACTTTAACAAAACCTCCTTACAGTACATGGCTTCATTAAACTACAGCGGGCTAACAAAACATTTTTGGACACTTAATCCAATTAAACGGATTCAAATGTTGGTTTCTCTTAATTTTACACAGGTGTTGTAGCAGCACAACCACAGGTGTAATATATATTGTATGCAAAAAAATATACAAATTTGTCTATTTGCTATATATGAGATGAACCAAAATAAATAAATAAATAAATAAAATTAATACATTCATAAATGTTTAATAATGCTGACTGAAGGAAATGTTAATTTAATGAATAAAATAATGAATAAAAAATAATATATTATATTTTATTGTATTATTTTTTTTATTCATTATTTTATTCATTAAATTAACATTTCCTTCAGTCAGAATTAGCTTGAATAGTGTGTATGTGCTCAATCTATTAAAATGAATGTCACTTGTTTTGACATTTTGTTATCTAACACAGTGACATTCACACATTGTAAAGCGAAGCTTAAGCGTCCAAATATTTTTTGCTACTGTATGTGTCATCACCGCAGCTGTATGATGCACAGGAGGTGCTTTCAATTTGCTCTTTTTCAGAGACATGGCTGCACACAAGGGCCAATTTCACAATCACTTGCTATGTTCTCCTTGATATTTCCAGGGCATTGTTGATTATCGTTCTTACATCTATGTAAAATAACAGTGAAATGAAAAAAATACATTCAGTGGTCAAGCTTGAGATCCCTTGCGCCGTTTCTGGAGTGGTATTATGCAAAAATCATCTTCCTGCTGTGCCTCTGTATACAAAACGTTAAAGGCGAGTCGTTATACAGATTATAAATATAATTTATGCTATTGTTCTGCTTCAGATTAATTTAAACATTTGTATGTAGACCGCATATGAATTCACATATGCATCTGTATATGTGTGTGTCATGGCTCATGGCTCATGTCATCACTCACCATCATTGATTAATAGGTTCAGCTGGTGTCCAGAAGCGTTCATGGCCTTTGTGCCATAACATACATCAACATAGAAGCTAACATGTCTCATGCATGCAGTACAAAGAGTGACCATAACTACCGCCACATTGCTCTTTCCAAATTATAGATCACCCCGTGCTGTGCAGCTCGTAAACACTTGTCACAGTCTGAGAATCTCAATTGTAACCTGCACATCAAGTCATATTGAAGTCCATGCTGAATGTGAAAGTCTGCTATGAACAAAAATTGCCATTGCTGTTCGGACTACCTGGTGGTGAGACTGTTAGTCTGTGTGACACCCAGAGGGTGCGAAGGGAAAAAAACACACACCAGTGTTCCTCACATCCATGCACAATCATCGGAGCCCAGTCACGGCTGCTTTAGATTTATCGTACAGCATAGACAAACGGCTTTGATCTCTAATGCGCAGTGCGCTGCATTAATTATGAATCATTCCCCCAGCTGAACTGCGGTGAACACCTTCAAACGCTCAGCAAGCGATGCAGTGTTTTCATAGGCCCCCAGGATGGCTCTGAGACTGCATGTATATATACATTTATGTGCATGAACAAAATAAGAGAGCTTTGCAAAAAAAAAATCTTCTGCCGTGTCCCCGAAGTATTCTGCTTCTGGATGGCCGCCAACATCACTTCTTAGCCCACGGTTACTCACGCTGCTAGAAATTCTCATATACATCACCAAAAGCCTCTTCCATGTGTGTGCCATTCACAACTCAGTGTACACATCCCTGGCAAGCTTAGGCAGCCGTGTGAAGTAATGATAAAGCTGCGCGACGGTATCCAATTGACTGGGGTGTAATATTGGAGGAATGACCTAGTTCTCTATGGGCTAATATGGATCATGTAGTGCTGCATGCTGTTGTAGAAAACTGGCTGCAAGGCCTGTTCCCCAGCAGCAAAGTCTGAATCGCCTGGAAAAGACACATTGATTTATTTATTTTATTTATTGACAGATATTGACATGGATATGAATGGCATGTGGAGTGTGTTTGCATAGTGTACTTTAAATGCATGCAAAAAGAGCAGTATTTATATAGCATTGTTTTATCAGTTTCCTCATCCTCAAGAAAACAAGGGCAGCACAACAATAAAATAATAACAATAAATTAATAAATATTGTATACATATACATATTGTATGATATCCGTGACCTGTTTACATATTATCACTGAGCTCCTAATGTATCTCCTAGTGTGGACAGTTAAAAAAAAATCATATAATCTAAGATGACAGATTAAAGAGCAAAGATTTAAGTGAAAGCCACAGGATAAAAAATAATGCAGTTTAAGAATTATCACTGATCGAAAACAGTCATTGTCATACATTATAAACATAAATTCATAAATGTGAAATTATTTTTATTAAGGTAATGTGTTATTTTATAAAATTATATATATACACTATCTATCTATCTATCTATCTATCTATCTATCTATCTATCTATCTATCTATCTATCTATCTATCTCTTTAATTACTACCTTAATTCTTAGTCATTTTTAATGACAGGTTGGTAATTCATTAATGGCAACATGTGCTCACTTTAGAGGCTCTTTGTTTTACCACATGTGCAAGCAATGCTCTTTATTCAAGGAAACACTTTCATTTTCTTCTTAACTCCCTCTATGGCTGTAGGCAGAGCGGCGCAGGAGGGGTTAACGTTCCCCTCACGCGTCGTTGCTAAATGTACCCGCGTGAGCGTCAGTGGGAGTCCCCTTCGCTGGGTCCCTTTGCAGTAGTGTGGACTGGAGAGTTGTAGACAGAGCCGCGCAGAAGCGTGAACAAACAGAAGTAGTGCCATAAAGTGAAACTGTCATCAGAGATGGCATGAGCTAACCCACCAGACATGGAAACCAAACCATTCTTGTCATTCCGACAGCTTACAACGCGCGCGTCAGCTGGCATGAGCTAACCCACCAGACATGGAAACCAAACCATTCTTGTCATTGGGTAAGTTTACCCTCAGACTACTGAAAGATGTTTATTTTTCCACTCGAGTTTCTTTGGTATGCAAGAGAGAGTTTTATGATTTACTTTTTAGTCCAGCGTGAGGAAAAAAAAAAAAAACACAAACTTGGAATTGCTTTAGATCGCTCTTTATCGACTCGGGCTGTATTGGAGGATTACGTTCGTGGCGAATGCAATCATAATCAATAACGTACAGCAGTCAAGTACATGGTGTGGATCAGGACATTTGTTTATAAATCAAACTAAAGGTAAACACAAAAGTTGGGCGTGCAAAAGCGATGGCACGCGCTCGGATAGTGCCACCTCATGCAGTATCGCGCTTACTCATAAGATGTTTTATTCTTGATACGCGGTATCATTTGATATATTGATAGTGTTGCGAGTGCTCTGAGTGCTGCAGAGTTGAAGCTCGTGCATCATTTCTTTCACTTTCCTGGCTGGAATACAGAGAAATGCAGACGAGTGTGCATATGTGTGTGGATGACTTTTCTTATTTATAAACGCGAAGCAACATCGAGCATCAGTCTAAAATTGAGCGAAAAATGAAATGCACATTAGTTTGAAGGCGTCGGACGTCTGTAAGATCTTCATTAACGTTAATCGCAAACAGCTTTTGTCATTGGAAGAAGAAACGCGTTATTAGCTACAATGAATATTTTTGTTTTTCCATCTGTAATTACATCTTTACATACAGAATCACTTTTTTATTTATTTTTTTATTTTTTAATAAATTTTGGTTGCACTTTGTTCTCAAATAATCACGCGAGAACCGTTTGTGTATGAGATAACAGTTATGTGAACTTGGACAAACTTTGGCGTTTTCTGTGAGTAGTATAAGGAGGAAGGTGACAGAAGCCATTGCAGAGCAATACGATTTCATTTGAAATCTATTTAGATTAACTAACGTTAGATTTAATAATAACGTGACTCGGTGTCCGAGGAACAAACCTTGCGGCTGTTTCAAAAATGTCCTTTTTTAATCGACGGCTGAGTCGAAATGTAGGTGTGGTTTCCATATGTTGATAGTCCATTATATTAAAGGAATAGTTCACCAAGAAATTAAATTAGTTTTTATTTATTCATCCTGTTCCAATTTATGACTTTTTGTCTGTGTAACACAAAAGGCAAATTTGTGAATAAATATTCTGGCTGTTCTTTTCTATGAAACTGAATGGGATCTGAGACTGACAGAATTAATTAAGGACAGAAAGGCATCTTGAAAGAATCATAAAAAGTTTAAATCAATCCTATGCTGTTTTCCAAATCTTCGGAACTGAGTTAAACAGACAGAAATTGTTACAGAAGTTGTTGTTCACTGATAATCTTCCCGTCTTTTAAGATGTTCGCTGTTGCGAATTGATTATTCAGTTGGTGGTTTTGTGAACTAGAGCAGCTGATTCATTGAAAAGATCAGACAATCAGTCAAAACAACAATTCATTCACTAATCAGACATTGCTGCTTCTCTTACAAACTTTTTTTGTTATTTTGTACATTAAGCGTGACAGCCATAGTCCTCATTCACTTTATTGAAATGAGTCTCCAGATATTCTTCCAAAAAATATTATGTGTTTATGTAGACAAAATACTTCCAAGGCACTCACGTGGTAAGATAAAAATCCTTTAATGAACTGGGCTTAAATCATTACAACTAGTTAAAGTAGATCTACACGTTTCGGCAAAACAGCCTTCTTCAGGCTTTTATGTATTATGAGTTTTACGGAAGAAATAAAGTCACACTAGCTTAGAATGACACGAGGATGAATAAATGATAATATACTTTTCTTTTGTTTGTAAAACATATTTAATGCAGTATTTATATGATTTTTATTTTATATTAATTATTTGTTTTTTGGAAAAGATCAGATCCCTGTAAATTCCAACGGTCAGTTTGTGATTATGAAATCATAGTGCAGTTTGCTGCTGTAGAGATAATGTGATATCTGAGTGATGCCAAAAATAGAGTAATAGACAGGAGATTTAGATAACATGGATATATAACGTCTCAAAATAATTAATAACCTGGCTTTGTCTTAAACATCTCAAACATGGCTGTTACTCATGCAAGGATGGGGTTTGGTAAATGAACGTACTTCAATAAAGTATATACATTACTCTCTTATGCATATTTGCATGGAGATAAGTTGAGTAGTCACACATGATTTAATTCACACACAGAGGCCCGCATACTGTAAGAATAACCAGCATGCTCTGCGTTTTCACTCAGGAACATAGGCAGGATTGTTATTGTGGCTGTAGCTCTTTCATGGAGGTGTCGTGTTACACCTTGAAGTACATCATCACCTGACTGGTTCACTGAGATGAGAGACAGCAAGAATGCCGGGTTTCCCGAAACCCCCGAATATTACCAGAACAGTGCCAGAAAAATCACAGAGTTAAGCAACATCATAGACTAGTTGTTAAGGTGTGTTTGTGGCTTTTTATGTTGGGAAATGCTGGATTTGATTTGTTGCTTTATAGTTATATCTTTCAGTAGGCATGTATTTTAATAGTAACAGAGGTTTGTTAATAAATAGTTCTTATTGGCGCCCTGTGCTTTATCCTTCACATAATCTGCACTTTAGGATAATTTAGTAATTGTTGTAAGTCCTTGTCTTTAAATATTTTAATGTCATTAACCATAATAAAATTTTATAAAATTCATAAATTAATTAAACAAATGAACCTTTTTAACAATAAAAAGCTCATTTAATTTTAAACCCTGAATAATTATGAAAAAAATAAAAACATAAAATATTTAAAACAAATATATATATTTTTTTGATAATATTTTCAAATAACATTTAAAGCTGAATAATTATTTTAAAAAATAAAAACATCTAAATATTTAAAAAATAAATATATATTTTTTATGTAATTCCTAAAACATTTAGTCATTTTTGATAATATTTTCAAATAACATTTAACCCTGAATAATTATATAAAAAAAAAATGAAATCCTAAATAAATTGTTCTGTATATAAGCTTCTATTTTAATAAGCACATTTAGCTTTAACTTAAGATTTTCAACTCATAAAAAAAAAAGCATGTGGCTGCTTTCATGTGGAGTGCTGTTTTTGTGTTGAGTGTCATGGAGCAGACGCTCAGCTCTGGCCTGCTAAATTCAGACACATAATCATTTAAACATGAATGATTGCTTACATTTACAAATGCTTTTGTGAAGGTAATTGAGCAGAGTTTCAAATTACAGTGCTAGATATACTCCTGATGTTTTTGTTCTTTGCAAAGCATGCAGAACAGGTTGGGTTTATTAACTTTTTTCCAGCCCTAGGCACAGGTGCTAAATAGCCTACCTCATATTTGTCTGTTTTTTGCTCACAAAGATTTAATGAAACCTTTTATGGAAATTACTGAAGAACAGGGACTAAAAGCTTGTGTAGCATCATAAAAACATACGTTATGGAAGTATCCTGCTTTCTGAAATCACTCTCTGTTTATCTGTAGATTATTAAGTGAGTGGATCCATAAGATGTAGATGGTTTTGTCCTTGGTTTTTAAAGACCATTTGTTCTATAAAAGTAAACCACATTTAGTTTGGCCTTTTTTTTAAGGGGTGGGAGGAGGTACTTTTGAGTGACGGGAGGTGTGTTTTTTTCTCCGCCTTTTTCAGTGAAGTTCATGGCCTTAATGAGAAAGTGACATCATAGTTGAGGGGGGTGCATTCCTCTGTCAACCGTAATTCAGGAACAAAGGTGGTTCTGGGAGATTTAAAGAGCTTTGATTGGGGGGCTGGGCAGGCTGTTTACCTCTTAAACCCATACAAGGTTTTTTTTTTTTTTTTTTTTTTTTTTTTTTTTTTTTATGACAGGGTAGTTTTAGGTTTCTTGCCGGATGCTTTTTGCCCCCTTTTGTGAGCGGGCTGCAGCTGTCATTTTTACTAGAGAAGTTTTATAGAGAATGTTAATGGCTTAAAGGGATAGTGCTCTCTTAAGGCCATTTACCAGCGACATATCACGACAGTCAGTCCAGGGATGAGATTCAGTTCAACCATAATACAGAGTTTCACAATCAGGTTACTGCTGTATGCAGAAATGGAGCTTTAAAACAGTTGTTTATGATAGCCATGCATCAAACCCTTGTTAATAATTTGTTAGTTTTCAGCCCCCGACAGTTGCAAGTGTTTTATCTTTAAGAGGAGCGGTGGACTATGAACTTCAGACCTTGACCTTCGCTCCCTGTGTGTTTTATCAGCTGGATGATTTGTTTTTTACTTGTAGAATTGAGTTTTCACAACGTTACAATAGATGATAGACTATAAAGGAAGTTATACTGTAAACCTTGCTTATACGTTTATCACGGTCTGACAGGACTGATATTGTCCGCTTCACTGATTGTGTAACTGATGAGAGAGATAAGCATTGTTTTGTCGAATCAGCTCTGGGTAAGTGAAGTTCTTTTTTTTTTTTTTTTCCTCTTCTTTTTTTTTTTTAACTTTTGCTTTTTATTAATATGGATGATGAAAGAAAGAAATCTGAATGAGAAATGTTGTGAGCCAGATTCAAACTTTCATCCTCTACATGAGAGCACCACAGCTAATGTGTCGGAGCACATGTGATAACCACACTCACAATTTTACTTTAACTTATGAATTACACTGCCATTCAAAAGTTAATTAATTAGTACTTTTATTCTGCAAGAATGCTAAAATTGATCAAAAATGTCCATAAAGACATTTATAACATTGCAAAAATATTTCAGTTTTAAATAATTGCTATTATTTTAGACTTTCTATTCATCAAAAAAAAAATTTTATCATGGTTTCACAGAAGTACAATAAAAATTACCACCTTCAAATCAAAAAATAATAATTATCTCTAACTGCAAATCAGCATATTAGAATTATTTCTGAAGGATGTTACACTGAAGACTGGAGTAATGGATGCTGAAAATTTGCCGTTGCAGGAATTAGTTACATTTTACATATTTTAAATTGTAATATTTTACACTATTGCTATTTTACTGTGTTTTTGATCAAATGAATGCAACCTTGGTGAGCAAAAAATAAAAAATCTTAAAGATTCATGTTTTGAACAGTAGTGTATGTAACAGGAAAAAACAGGTTTGCTGAACTTTTGGAAGGAAAATCAGCATTTTCCTTTCAAATACTTGAAAATTAGCATGCAAATATGTTTGCATGGAGTCAAATCCAATGCATCTTGATGTGTGGTATATCTGAGGTGGTCCAAAAGCAGAGTTTCTATCAGGCATTAGCTTTAAGGGATACTGTAGAGTGCTGTTTGACACCTCACGGGCATTTCTAAATACGTGCTGTGGCTGCACAGGAAGTCTGTTTTTTTTAACATATATTTATTCACTGCAAACTTGTATTAGGTTTTGCTTGCACACACTTTAGGCAAGGTTTCAGCAAATGAACCAGTATTGTATCTGGCGCCTCTCTGTTCCCTCATTCAGTACATTTAGGTTCTTGCTATTTACCAGATGCTTTTTAATCCAAAACAGGCACAACTTGATAAGTTTCAAGTGACAAACAAATCTCTGCCCACGCTGAAATCTCTGTGTGATGCAACACAGTCGTACCCAGTCAGAATGTATATGATTTTAGTATGTCATTATATGAAGTGGGATCCTGCAAACTGTGTATCAGAACTGCTGACCATTAACCATTAGCAACTCTACAGTGTAGAATTCATATTCCAGTGCAGTGACATTAGCCTTTATCACACAGGCGTTAATTAAAATGCACTGACAGAAATGTGAAGTAGTCTTCTGTCTCTTTCTGAAGGCGGAGCGACACATGGTTTAGATCATTTCAAATCACAGTAATGACTTTATAGGTTTCCTTGTGTGAAACGAGGCGTCTGTGACTGTTCTTGTGACGTGGCATGGTGCATTCTGAGCAGTGAAAACTATATGATTTTGTTTTTATCATAAGGCAGATTGATCAGTTTTTAAGTAATGGACCATTGACACTCTATCTACAATCTCAATTAGGAGTGTCAATGGTCCATTTGAGAGATAGGTGGCGGTAATGCACTTATAAGTCTGCGATCTGCTGTAAAGCAAGAAGAAGAAGAAGACACCTCATGCACAGGCTGAAGAAGAAGATGCTAACGCGCTCAGGACAGTTCAGACATTGCAGTGAAAATCAGAGGTAAAAAACAATATAAATACTGTTCAGTTTCTTGCACAGACCGATCATTTTGTGTCATTACACATCAATGTATCGTCATGAGCCGCAGGGTTTAATTTGGTTTTGTTTGTATTTTTTTTTTTTTTACTCTCAAAGACGTGATTCCCATCCACTTAAATTATACTTACTGACTCAATTCCTGCAATGGCCACTTACTGACAGACTGCAACAATTTTAGTTAAAAATCTTTGTTTGTGTTCTACTGAAGAAACAAAGTCACCTACATCTCGGATGCCCCGGGGGTAATCAAATTTTCATTTTTGGGTGAACTATCCCTTTAACTGTCATGAAATTGAACGCACATATTTGTGGGATATCAAGGGCAGTGAGGGATACACAGTCGATCAGATGAAGAGGAGAGAGGAAGTGAAGCTAACATTGGATTCGGATTACGTAATGATTGTAAAATTGTGGTCTGAAAGGATGTTAGAATATGGTTAATTGCCTGGTTGAACTCTGTAAATTGTGTCCAGAGTCTTAAGATGAATATTGTACAGTCTTCTTTAGCTTACCCAAGATTCCTGGGCTCATATCATGCAATCTGACAATGTCAGACGTAATAGGCAAAAAAAAAATATGGGCTTTAGCATTCTCGACTGCATGTTAGAGTGTGTTGGAGAGCTCTGTCCACTAATGCCACAGCTTAAACTAGAGAGTTTAAATCAATCCAGCAGATTAAGAACCATGATTGCAATTATGATAATCCATATCTGTTACACCAACCAAAATATGATGATAAAGATAAGATGAAGGGATTTTAATTTAATTGAAACTCAACTCTACTGTATTCTTTTACCCTCACAATCAACCTCACAATCCACGTCCATACAATACAACTCCTCTTTTTACCTTCGGACCTGCAGATCTACATACAGACTTAAATTTAATTCACGTCAACTCCAGACTCTCACCTGGGCTTCAAATGTACTTGGAGGCACGTTAGAGATCTCTCTCCCTCCCTGCTATGGCAGAGTACGTCTCCATGAGGTATAAGATGATGGCGGAGAGAGTGTGGGTGCATTTCTAACTGTTTACATAAGTCATGGGATGTGTCAGAGTTGGCGTCTCTTTCACAGATCCGGCCGTTCCAGTGAGGAAGGTGTTCTGGTGCCTTCTGACCTTGCTGCCTTCCTCTTGCTCAAACAGCAGAAGAGCGCGCCTCTTATTAACCATTTGCTGCAAGCGCTACTGCTATTTGTCAAGTGGCTGTTGAGCTGATGCTCACTCCAGCTGAGAGGCCTTTTAATCTTGGAGGTGTGTGAGCCAGTTTCTTCCTATCACTTTAGGGAGTGTGTGTGATTCTAGTACTGGGACAAAACTGAGCTGTAAAACCTGAGGAATTATTTTGGTTTATTCAGTTCAACATGGTCAGAGGGTTTCAGCAATTTGTTGGGAGCCTGTGTGGACTTCTCCTTTTCAGGATAAGGAATGACTTTGATTTTGCCTGATTCTTTTAAGCATTATCAGAAAATCTGACAGTGTCACTGCTGTGAAGAGCTGAATTTGTCAAATTAGCCTCTTCCTTCTGCCAAGACATGGTAATAATGTAAAAAAAAAAAAACAATTATTATATATATAAATATCTATCTATCTATCTATATATATATATATATATATATATATATATATATATATATATATATATATATATATATTTGTTTATATTAGTATATATATTTATATAATATTGTATTTAGACATAATTATTTTTAATTTTTTCATCATTTTATAATGCAATTTTAAATTGTTTATATTAGTATAGTATTATTTTTTATAATTATTTTATAATATTCATTATTTAATAAATTATTATTTTAAAAATGGTTAATATGATATGCTTATTTATATTTAATATTTTCATTATTTCATTCTCATAAATATTTAAAAAAAGTTGTTTAGATTGTTATTTTAATGTCTTTAATATAGTTTCATTATTTAATATGATATGAAGTATTGAGTTACGAGCTTAAATTTATTGGGAGTGCACTAGGGTTGGACGATGTGGTAATTTTTCATATTGTCATAGGGCCAGCCTGTGAGATCACTGATACATGATATGTACTTGTCTCAGAGACTCTATGGACTAGTTTGTTCATATAACCGGTCTCTGGGGCTCATCTAGGTGTTGTGGTCTTTGCTGACATGCATCGGTAGAATCATCTGTTTCTTGTGGTCTTGTCCTGGTGGCTGTCTAGGAGACAAGGTCTTGACTGTGGATCTGTCTCTGAGGCTTATCTAGGTGTTGTGGTCTTTGCTGACATTCAGGGCTGTAGAGGTCCGCTCTAGGTGCTGATCCACCATCTGGTCTGGATACATACTGGATCCAGGTGACTGCAGTGACCATCTGATCTTGATACAGACTGGATCTGGTGGCTATGGTGACCTCGGAATAAGAGAGAAACAGACTAATATTAGTGTAGATGCCATTCTTCTAATGATGTAGCAAGTACATCATTTGTTATGGGAAGTGTTCCCAGTTCTGGTTTTCCTAATTAATGCAGCCTAAAAATCCTTTTAACGGATTTGAATATTAGAAATGTGTTAGTGTGTTATGTGTAAGCCAGGTTAAAGTGGTGGGTCTTTAATCTAGATTTAAACTGCAAGAGTGTGTCTGCCTCCTTTAGGTAGGGCACTAAGTAGGAAAAGGATCTGCCGCCAGCAGTTGATTTTGATATTCTAGGTATTATCAAATTGCCAGAGTTTTGAGAACGCAGCGGACATGGAGGACTATAGCGCAATAAGAGCTCATTCAAATACTGAGGTGCTAAACCATTCAGGGCTTTATAATAATAAGCAAGATTTAAATTCTATACGATGTTTGATAGGGAGCCAGTGCAGTGTTGACAGAACCGAGCTAATATGTTCATACTTCCTGGTTCTAGTAAGAACTCTAACTGCTGCATTTTGGACCAGCTGGAGTTTGTTTTTTTCCTCGATAAAAAAGAAATCAAATTAAATGGTATGTTTGTGTTAAGTGATCCTCTCTGTTTAATATCAATGTTGAATTGTTGCTGATGTCAGATAGAGCTCAAAAGAATCATCTCAAGAATCAGTGGTGACGTTATGTTTCATACTGGATAGGTAGAGTATTTTATTCTGTGTTGCTGCATTGTGGGAGGTAATTGTGGTTTGGCAATCATCCCTGTGTAGTTGTTTGCATTGGAAATGCTAGTTCAACTTCCACTGGCAGTTTTTTCACATCAATTTGTTGCATACCAGAAGGCTTATTCCAGCCCCTGCAGAAATGGCACCCGGCAAGTTCAAGTGTCACATTTAGGATGGTTTCTTCTGTTTCAGACTAGAAAAAGTAACATGAGACCGCTTCACATTATAAAAACCAGATCTGAGACTGAGCACCCGCTGGAGGGTTGGTTAGTTTTAAGCAGGTGTGTGAGCGTGTGACATTCTGGCACTGTTTGAATGAGCTGGCTCATTTTAAAAGCTGTGATTAAAGCAGAACAACTAAGTGCAGAGCATTTGTGTGAGGCAAAGACACAAGGTCATGGGTCATGGCCAGGTCATAGCCTGTGGGGAGTGTGCAGTGTTGGCACACAGGAGCGTGTCGGGGAACTGCCGCAGTAGCACATTAGTTTCTCTTAGAAAAACTGAGAAATTCACATCAGAATGTTTTGAGACTTGAAGCAACACCACATATTTTCTGGTTCTAGTACTTTTTTTTCTCATCTATTATGTAGTGTTGTTGTTGAGAGCTTACTGTGAGTTTCTCTGCAGTGTTAAAAAGCCAAAACTTAGAAAGAATGAAAGAAAGAGAAAAAGCAAGTAAGTGGTTAGCTAAGGGGAAGTGATAGGTGGCACATCTGGAATGCTTCAGCAAATATTTTTTGAAACATCTGGAAGAATCTCATGGAATTTAAAGGTCCCTACTTTGATTTGAACCCCCTCCCCCCCCCCTTTTTTTGCGTAGTTTTCGGCATCATCAAAGTCCCAGGAACGTCTCTGGCATGTAAATGAAGGGGGTTGGGACTCTTATTACAGTGCGGGTCGAGTCATTCCAGACTTTATTATTGTCTAAATTGGGCTCCTATATGACTGGTTTCCCTTTGTGCAGGCGGGCTAATTAAGTGACACTGAGGTGAGAGACGGAGAGGGAGCACCAGTGAAACTCAACTCTTCATAAACCTCCAGCGAGATGGCCATCCGTAACTGTATCAACCACAACAACAGCTGCTAAACAGGAAAATCACCATTTGATGGGCTTTTTAATGTTTTGGGGTGAATCTCATTAAACTGTCTAAGACTTATTTCACCCCAAAATCAAATTTTTTTTTCCGTAATTAAGCATGTGTTAGCACATTAAGATTTGTTCATATAGTGGTGCTCCGATTGATTGGATACCGATCACTATCAGATGATAATCACTTTGGGAAGTTTGATCCGAAGTCTCTATAAAGGTTGATATCATAAACCAATCTCAAGCTGACGATGTGCCTGCCGTGAAAGGTTTGGCATGACATTCATCGGCACCGTCTCCGTCTCTGTCTGGCACAGTTGAAATAATTATAATGCTGAAGGTAAGGTACAATTCATGTTTCTTTATTAAATAACTTGCAAAGTAATTTGAAAACTTTCTGTGAGATGTAATTTCACAAACAGCATGAGTGAATCAACGCAAATGACTTCAAATCACCACATCGCGGCTGCACTATAAGAGAGCTGCACGCTGCACAGTTGACACAGGAATTGTCATTTGTGCAATCAAGTCATATCATAGCAGTGTCGTATCATCATTAAATTTATTAAAAGTATTATTAAATTTGCATTTCTCGTTAAGTCTTGCCAGTGTTTAAACCATTTAGCACTCACACACTCTCCTAGAGACGCGTGCACTCATGCACACTCAAAGTTCACGCACATACCGCCTCACATACAGCTCACAAAATCAGGCTTGTGTTGTGTGTAAGCCGTTGTGCAGCAGTTGCCCCATTGTAAAAACAAAAAGGCACTGCATGATCAAATATTTAGGTGAGATAATTATATAGTTTTGAAAAATGACAAAAAATGCCTCCTCCTCCATCTGATCTGAGCACCCTTTATTTTTATATATATGCATGGTGAAGGTTGGATTCGAACACATATGAGCACTATAGCTCAATGTGCAGGACTCATGCACAAACAACAAGTCCATGATTTTTGAAAAAAAAAAAAAAGTTTCCCAACTGGGTTGCAAGATTTGAAATTTGTCTTCTTGGAACAATGGTAGTCTGTCCTATATGAGGTACTTGCGACATGACATAATATCTGTCTCACTGACAGAACCATGTGGCATCGCGTTTAATTCCCAGAATTAGCAGAGTTTCTTTTGAAAGCTGAATGTAAACCTGGGTATAAACCGAGCCTTAATTGTCAGCTTTTTATGTTGAAAGCAGCTTTGATGTGTGATGGTAACCTTGCCTGAGCTGAACCTCTCTTAGGTCAGGGAATTAAAATTTTAAAAGACTTCAGTGGAATGAGTGTGCGTTCAGATCCGCACGAGGCAGCGGGTTTCACTTTAGTATTGACATCTCATCAGAGACTTCCATCCCAGACTGACAGACATCAGGTTATTTGATCTTTCTAGACTTAGAACATCTTTCTAGACTTAGACTGAGAGTCTTTAAGAAAGATTTTTATGAATTGCGATATTTGATCGCCATTTTGAATGGGTGACAAAAGGATTAACACAGTCAGATGGTCATTATTACATAAACCATGATAAAGTGATCAAGGTTTATTTTGGGATTATTCTGCCTGGTAAACATCATTTTGAAATTAACAAACATTAATTATGAATTTGAGTTTTTTTGTTTTGAGTTATTTCATTATATGAGGAATAAAGGCAGAAGAGAAAATTGATAGACAAGCATAGCTATTAGCTACTGTATGAAGTAAATCAGTGTTTGGGACAACGATCGATTTATAGGTCATTATTCTGATTGGTTGAACATTATGAATTGAAAGATGGCCAGGTAATAACTGCTGGTAATTAAATAAATTTGCCCGAATGGTAAGTTCAAATGTTATAGTCACACCCAAAATATTTCTTCTTAATTTCTGTGCTGTTTTAAGCAGCATTTGAGTAGTTTTTTTTTTTTTTTTTTAATAATTACAATCATTTCCTTTTATTTGTAATATTATTATATAAATATATTTTAATTTAATGTCATAATAGTTTTTTAATTTGTCCCTCCACAAATGTTTTTTTTTTTTTTTTAATTTATCCTTTAGCATTCCTGTAAAATTTGTCTAAAACGCCTAAAAAGGCATACCCAAATTAAATTGCATGCTGTTCTTGAACCATTTGGAGTATATGCATGGTTTTTGGTCTCTTTTGAAAGGTGACACTCTGAGGTTTGTTCCTAAACCGAAGTCTTAATGGAACTTTGAAACACACTAAAAAGGAAAAAAACATTCATTTTTTTTTTTTTTTTGTAAACAGATGCCTGCAGATGACTATACTGCCCAAAGTTCAGTAACTAAGCAGACAATGAAACTGAGAAAAATGCCTTTAAAGTTTTCACATCAGCCAGTCAAACATGTTGTGGGTAGATTAGTGGCAATGCATTCTTTTGAAGACTTTTTAGAATTTTTTTTATAGATTAAAACCATGACCACTGATGTGACCTTTAACCACCAAAGGAGTATGGGTTACCATACTTGGCTGTATGTCACGTCACTTTCAATTTTTCCTTTTTTTCTTTTCACGTTTCACTTTCAAAATGCAGATACTGCACTCTGTCTTTGGATAACCTTAAACAACTGGAAAAAAAATAATTGCTTAACGTATTTATGTGCAATTATTCTAAAGGGAATTTTAACGTCATACAAAAAAATGTCACACACATTACACACAAACCACTGGCCTGTGAAATAGTGAATCCCTCAGGTAGATTGCATGTTTTCTTGCCTAACTGAATGTTGTGCTTATGAAAATCATGTTGTTTGCATACACCCAAACTGATTTGCCGAAATCAAAACGTGGAGGGTGAAGGGAATTGCAGGCAGTGCGAGTCCCGCTCGCTGTGAACCGGGAGCAACCAGGCGGCAGAGGATTCCACTTGGTCAAAGAGGTGTTTTGTGCCAAACGAATGATTACTTATCAATTAAGAATTTGTTTTTGCATAGTCTGGTAGTCATATGGCGTTAGTCTGCGAATAGGGGACAAACTGCATTCTGTATAACTTTCATACAGAATGGTTCTTTGATGAATTATATAACTTAACCGGAACCAGCTAACTTTTGAAGGAATAACCCCTGTTACTACAATTGGATTAGCTGCCTGAAATGTGGAGAGATGTCCGAATCAACAAACATCAACATGATTATAAATCAGATTATCATTAAGTTGTCAGAGTGGATATGAAGCAATGCAGGTAGGCGGTTTAATTTGCTAACGGCTGACTAGTTGATGTTAACTGATTATAAAGCTGTAATTTGCCTTGCTAGGAGTTAATATTTTGCTATCTTCCTTACCCGTCTTTGGATATTTGCGTTTTAACGCAAGTTCGACCATCATTTGTCCGCGGGATACCAAAGCAGATCGCGCAGTATCTATGGTGTCTAACGGGAAACCAAAGCCAGAATGCAGGAACTTCACTTACTGCGGTTTGCCTTTTTATTAGTTTGGATTTTGTAGTTACTACAATTTTGACCCTCTCGTTTGTCTGAAACGGGACAAAACTGAAACAGGAGACACTGTCACACGACAGAACAGATGTCACAAAGCCCATTTTAGGACTTAACTGAATTTTGACCAGATGTGTAGTTACTGCACTTTGCCTTTGGACAGCAGTATAGCTAGAAACTATTAGCTGGAAAACAATAGGATCACAGCATGAAGGCTTGTTGGCTGTCTGACAAAGACACCGATTGTACCGCTGTGGTGATTTTGTCTTAAAATGGTTTGCATCATTCAAATCACAAGAATCTCAGCTTTTCAAAGATATGTGACATGTTTAGCTTTTTTTTTTATTTTCTTTTCAGTTGTATTTCACAAAGTTAACCCTCAAAAACATGCAGTGTACCGCGGGTGGAACGCAGGTTAACTTTTAAAACATTTTTTTATTTTTTTTTATTTGAAGGACTAGGGTTACCATTGTAATGAAAACCCGAATATATAACAAAGCCTAATTTGATTTCTAGATTAGAAAATTAATCTAAACTAATAAAGTCTTATTTTAATGAATATTATAAGTTTTCTAGTTAAAATATTTTGTGAAATAATTTATCAGGTAGAAAATGTGTGTAAAGTATTTGTTTAAATCGTTATTGGGAAAATCTGTCATGGGTCCTCCACATATTAATAGGGGACGAATGATTCAAATTAATTATTATGGACAAAAAGGTCTGTTTTACAGACTTCTGCAGGTCTAGTTATGAATACTATTGCACATAAGGGTCTTTAAAGTGATATATTTCCCTTTACCTTTCCAACTCAGGACTGTCATACCTCATTAGGTGTGAATTTTTCCTCTGCCATTCCAATTTCTTGCACTGTCACTCTCTCCAGTGCCTGTTTATGACGGACGTCTAAAGATGTGTGTTTTTATTTCTAAAAGCCCATTTCAATTTTAGCGCTCTCTGTCTGTCTCTCACTCAGTCTCTTCTCAGAGAGATAGGAAAAATGCAGCCAGATGGTTAATCGTGTCCCCCTCTGTCTGCGCGCAGAGCTATTTTCTCAGTGTTGCTGTGCAGATGGCCTAGATCTTTTTGCCTGACTGCATCGGGAACAGCAGGGAGAGGCTGATGCACATCATCATCGAATGTGCGCAAATGTGTGTGTGTGTTGCCTCTCTACATTATTTAATTCCCAGTCCTCACTGCACACACCCCACCACCTCCAACGGAGCACAAATCAGGATTTTTCTATCAGTGTTACTCGAACACAACAGGCATGGCGTGTAACAACAATCGCTGCCCTGAACTGAACCAAACACACGCTTCCTCTACCACCACTGGAGAAGTTTTGGGCAAAGACAGTTGTTCTTGAGCTGTGTTTTCATGCATTATCAATGTATAAAGAATGGGCCAAATGTATTGTATTCACATTTGTGTTCTTGTAGGTTTTTCTTTGAAGTAGGTATTTCAGTCAAACCAATCTCCTTAGCTACATTCGTTCAGAATTTCGCACACTCTTTTGTTCCTAAACCAAAATTACATTCTGTCACTCTTGTTTAGTGTCTGATGCTGGGGTCTCTCGTTTTTGTGTTATTCAAGCAGAAGTCTCCATTCTTGCCTGAATGCTGACTTGGTGTTTGTTTTTTGTTTTTTTGCAAGATCTGAAAATCCAAGGTGTCAGTAAAGACCTATGTTTGAGAGCTTGTCATTGTGTCATGTGATTGACAGGTCTGACATTAAATGTTGATCCTGACTTTGTTTAACTTCATACATTGGGATTTAAGTAAGGTTTTAGTAGAAATCACCAGTCATATTCGTGACTCTGATTGGGTGATTGGTGCTCTGTCGGAGGAGTTTCGAGGCTGCTACCAAATAAATGATTGGATGAATCAGTGTTGTGTGTTTGATTGGCAGTCTCACACATTTATTTCTGCGTGTTGTCAGCTTAGACCCATGACATTTGCTTCTCGTAAGATGTCACCTTGCATTAACTACACTTCCCTAGTCACAGCTACAGTTTTTTCTGTTTTTTTGCAACACATTCTGTCACCTTGTCTCGATTAGGTCAGTACTTCTATTAATTTGTAAAAAAAAAAGTTATTTGAAGTTATTTTAAATGGTTTCATTATTGTAGTGTGTCTGAATATGTTAATTTTGAAATGTATCTTTTTTTTAATTTATTAATTTATTCTACATGATTTTCTTTACAGCAGTACTTTAGAGTGATTAAAATAAAAAAGTAAGATGATGTATAAACTTCACCATTTAAATTTTAATATATTTCTATCATGAAAACTGAAATATTTTAGCATGGTAATAGATATGGCAAAGTTAATGTATTTGGTCTTGCTGTAAATACAGGAACTTGCTACTGCCAATACATTCGCTGATACAGAGGAACTCTGAAAGATGCTCACTGTAGTTCACTGACAAATTAGGCGATATCGCGTTCGAAATCGAATGAGATTCATCTTCGATTATGAGGGCGATTTTGCCTAATTGTCAGTGAAATACAGCTCTGTGTAGTGAAAGCTGCTCAATCTGAAAGCAGGTGATGGTGATTTAGTGCTAATCACGGGACCTGCTTTACTGACGAGATGCGCATGACAATCGAATGCGATTAATTGCACAGCCCTATTTATGTAGCACATTTTAAAATTAAAGTAAAGAATAAAATGAGTTGTAAAACTGAAAGTTATTTTTTAAATTGTGTTCAGCATGGGTGGGTTGAGAACCACTGCTCTAGCCAATGGTGCAAGTCCTCCCAATTGTTGCTGTGTTTTGGTGCTGGCCGCAGAGGGCTTGCTGCATCAAAACATAGGATTTGTCATTGGGTAAGGGACGCTATCTCGCTTGTGTATGATTAGCGAGGTCTCTCTTCACCACTAAATATTCAAACTTATTCTACCATGAGTGTTGCTTTCTTTCAAGCTCTTTTCGGAGGAGTTCCCTCTGAAGGATATCTGCGTGGTAGCAGGATGGTCTTCTCCTCACAATTTTATCAGGTTTTATAGCTTGGATTTAGATGCGGCTCCTGGTTTCCCAGATTCTTTCTGCTTGAACCAACATTATTGCTCTCATCTACATGCTGATGTAATTCAAAAATTGTTTTCGCCTAATTCTGTGATGCTAGTGATGAAAAATTTCACACTTTTATATCTATGAATGTGTGTGTTTATATATACAGACCCCAAAATAACCCCAAAGTTAAATCCACTCTGAAAAAGGCAGATGATGTATATTTGGAAAACTTTAAAGCAAAATTGTGCCGTTCAGTTTTGACAGTGTCTTCCTGTCCACTCAGTCTTTGATTTCTCTCTTCTGTCTGAGTGGATGCCACTGTTTCTGGTCCAGTTGTTGAAATCACTGTACACACAGCACACACATCTCTCGCACCTCGCTGGTCTGGAGCCGCCCCCTTCCCCTCATTCGCGGGCTCAGCCCTTCACAAAACACAGATAAAGCTGCTGTCCACATTTGTTTTGTAAATGGGCACATGCTGTAGAAATGTAATCCTGCCTACAGTTGATCGCTCAGTCATGTGACTTGACCTACTTTTCTTTCTCTTCCTCTCTCAGAATTCCATCCTCCTTCAGTTCTCCTTTCACTCTGTTCCTTCCTTTGCTTTTCATTTATCCTCCACAAAAAGCAAAAAAATGATGTTCCATGTATGTATCTGCTAGGGAAGTGCAAAATTTGTTTTAGCGCGTTTACTGTGATGTGTGTGTGTGTGTGTGTGTGTGTGTGTATATATATATATATATATATATATATATATATATATATATATATATATATATTATATATATATATATATATATATATATATATATATATATATATATATATATATATATATATATATATATATATATATATATATATATATATATATATAATATATAGCTATTGTATTTTATATAGTGTATATATACTATTACATAATAATTTTATCTTATTTTTAAATTTCTGCATTTTTTGTAACATTTTCTTTCTTTTTTTTTAATTGTAATTTTTGTAGTTTTATAGTGTATACTGTAGGTTTTATTAATTTAATTTTTCTTTTGGATTTTGATGGTAATTAAGCCCAAGACCATCCTAATATATAAAGACAGAATAAAGCAGAATATTTTCACGTATAAAGACAAAAGTTATGTGTGGAAAAATAAAAGTGTGATATTATAAACAAAACCTGTTGTTTTCAGAATTATACAATTGACGTATCTATTTATTTTATTTTATCTTTATTTTTATTTATTTATTTATTACACAATTTCTCTCTGAAAATTTCCATTGCTTCCTAGACTCCGGTTTGAAAACCCTTTATTTACATCTTGACCCAACTCTAGCATCTGCATGTGTTTCCGGTCTCCAGCTTTTATTGTGTTTCATTGTTTTGTTGTGCTACAAGGAGCTCTAATCACTTTATTTCACAAGAAAATGGAGAAAATGGATTTGCTGTCATTACCACATACAGTACATTAAAACGGCATGCACTTCATTTATCATCGAGATGCGTTCAGTTCAAAAACAGGCAGCCGCTATAGTGCTGGCAACCTGTGTGGTTTGGTAACCACAACTCCATTTACGTTACCGTCTAATGTAGATTTTTTCAGCTGATGTAAGATGCAGATGGAGAAAAATAATAAAGACTGCAGGCTTGTGTCAGTTTTTTTCACACAAACTTGCGCATCTGGTTGGTCTCTATTTAAAAAACATGCTATTTTAATATACCTCTAATAGTCCTTGAAAGCCTTCATTGATTCCAAAGCATGTCATTTTACAGGTAAGGTGGTATGAAATACACACATTCATGTCCACTCTCTGCAGGAAGTGATTCACATGAACATCACTTATGAGCTCCACATGAGGTCCTTTCTTCATCTGTCATTTCAAAGCACATGCTCAAAGCCGGGAGTGTTTGCTCAGCAAACTGTTTGCAATCATCGCCTGGATCGTAATCTTGCCTCGTGCCGCTCCACTTGACCTGCCGGGTGAGTTTCACTCTCATTGTGAGAGCAGCGACTCGATGCATTCAACACACATTCAACACAGATTTCTTTATCTTTGAATAATTGTGTGTTTGCCGTCATATGAGAAATGTGGACACAGGTGTCCTCTTGATATACCGAGATTTAAGCACTGAATATTTTGAACGTGTGTTTTTGACTGCTTAGGAAAAGAGATCTAGGTGGTGTGCCAAAGTATACTTATCAGACCTGAACATTTTTAGAAAAAAATCACACATCTGTCAGTCCATATAATGCAAGGGAATAGGCGTCAAAATGTTGAAGTTCCAAAAAACACAAAAAAGCATACAGAAGTACTGATAACTTGAAGTTTGGTTTTTGAATGCTTCATTAAAAGAACCACTCATAGAGTCATTTGTTTGTGAATCAGACTACACTGCCCTCACTCTGTTTATGCGTGCAGCCATTCACTTATATTGAATTCGGATGCTTTTTTTCCCAGTATGCATTTCATGCTTGCATGAACTTTGTTGAAACGTTGATTGTGAGTTTGAAATATACCACATCCCCTCACAGCTAGCTAAGTGTTAATTACATGCTTGATCCTCAGTAGAAATCCAGCCCTAAAAAATTAGAACGATGTGTTGTTTGATTGAAATGTTTTAATTAAGCTGACTTAAGCCATCAAGCCCAAGTTTAGCGTTTTTGGATGACTCTGTGCAGAACCTACAGAAATTTTCCACAGTTTTTATCAGTTACACAATAACACAAGAGTATCACTCAACAATTTTGACTACTACTGTTCAAAAGTTTGGGGTTGGTAAGTTTGAATGTTTTTGAAAGTAGTCTCTCATGCTCTCCAATGCTGCATTTATTTGATCAAAAGTACAGTACAGCAATAGGCAAATATTAATACAATTGAAAATAATTGTTTTCTTATTTCAAATATTTTAAAAGACAAATGATTTCTGTATTGGCAAAAAGCTGAATTTTCAGCATCCATTACTTTAGTGTCACATGATCCTCCGGAAATCATTCTAATATGCTATTTGGTGCTTAAGAAACATTTCTTCTTATAAATGTTGAAAACAGTTGAGAGAAATTTTGTGGAAAATTAGATACAATTTTTTTTTCTTTACTGTCACTTTTGAACAATTTAATGCTTTCTTGCTCAATTAAAAAAAAAAAATAATAATAATAATAAATAAAATCTTACTGACCCCAAACTTTTGAACAGTAGTTGTACAAGTTGCACTTTTCCAGTCAAAGTGTATGTTTACTAGGTTATTTGTTAAACCAAGCAGAATACCGGATAGATATTGGTAGGGTTAGTGTTCTGTCTAATGATGCAGCATGCAGCAAGCTTAACCCATTTTGATGTGTAACAGGATGTTCTTCTGGAGCACAGGTCATCTTCTGTAACCTCAGCTCACTCCTCTAAATACTTGCTGTTTTTCATCGCCATTCATTTGGAATCAAATTCGGGTCAGTTTTGACTTGATGTAAATATCAAAATAAATCCAGTTTTATGAGCACGTCTCTCTCTATCTTCTCTCCAGATCAGACTCCTATCATGCGTTCAGTAACGGTACAGATGTGAGCCGGGCGGCAGGATTTTAAACGCTTCCTTGTCTCAGCTCTCATCAAAGAAAGCTCTCTCTTCAGAGTCCAATCACACAAATTTGATTTTGCTGTTTGCCCAAGGAACTTTTCGAAACATCAGGCAGAAAGTGAAGCCCTTGTTTCCAGCAGGCCTGGCCCTGACGTACAGAAGCCATCTTTAACTTTTCCCCCTTAACCTCGTTAACACTGCCTCCACTTTCCTTCCTGGCCCCTCCTCTCTCTTTCGGTCTCTCTCTCTCTTTTTTTTTGCTTTCTGTCTTTCTTTCTCAAATGCTGTCCCTCCACCCCACCTTAGTGACATAATTTGGCATATCATAATGATTTTATAATACACTAATCAGTTCACTATTTAAAGTATCACTGCAAAAATATGGTAAAAAACGTATTGCAATGTAAACATACTGAAACCAAATATACAGTGAGACTACACCATGATAAACAGCAGGCAGAAGCAGTATGTGTGACTGTGGTCTTGAGAGGTGTCTGCTAAGTCCGTGCCATGTTCAGAATGAACATTCAATGTGAGACCGAGAGGAACGTCTGTGGTCAAAACTGTTAGTGGCACAACCCTTTCACACCTACACAGAACCACACTCAAACACCCACTGTGTCATCTTGAGAAAACACATCATTTCAGCCAACTGAAGACATTCACTAGTGTTAAGCCATTTTTTTGAAGGCTTGTGTTGCCAGGTTGTGGACATAAATCTGGAGAGGGTTGGAATAGAGATGCAAAACTAGGTATTTCGGTGGGTTTCCTGAAGAACTTAATAATTAGGCTGGTTTTGAGTTCACCTGACTCTGATTGAATGAATTTGGGAGTGACAAAATTGTATAGCATTTTAATATTAACCATTTATTAACCATAAGCTGTTGGCCATAATATATGAGAATGATTAGACTAAATCACCATGTTGATAAATTAGACTAATTCTCATAGCTAGTGGATCATTGTTATCGATTCTATGTTAAATGCGTTTTCCGCTTAATATATTTTATTCTGATACACAGATGTTCTGTAGAGGGATGTGGCTAAGTAAGCAGTCTAAAAAGGCTGGTACGGGAGGGTCGGTTATGGGTTTATGGACACTTAGTTTGGCAGGGGGTGAATGTGGTATTTAGTTTAAAACAGCAAGCACCTGATGATATCAGCTTAGTGGGGTCTGAGAATGGCCTTTGACTTGAAACATAGGTCTCAGCAGTGGCCTTGTTGGCGCAGCAGGCAGACCTGGTGTCAGTCCGTGTGACCTGTCCTGTCCTGTCCTGTCTTTTTTTTTTCTTTTTTTTTTCCACTATTGTAAAAGCCTGAAAAAAAGTGGTCTCAGCAGTGGCCTTGTTAAGGCTGGAATTTCAGAGCGAGGTAGGGTTACGCCCCCTGTGGGGACTTTCACTGTGAGAAAAGGGTGAGAAAAGACTGAATGTGTTAAAACTTCAAGGAAAAGGTGAAGCTTTTCAAGTCCTCCCTGTGTTTTATGTCTCTCACTTTTATATTGACCTCTGGACACTGTTCTCCTTTTCAATCCTCTTGGAAACCTAGTTTCGCTGACTAAACGTTAAGTCAAAATGTGTTACGCCTGTGATGTCACATGGGTTATTTCCGGGGAGAGCGACGACAGAACAAAAGCTTGACGGAAAGGTGCAGGATGAAGGTTTCCAGTCGAAACGGACAGTTTGCTGAGCAAAGGTTTGACATTTCCTTCATGCTGATTAGCTTCCAGGACATGCGTTCTCCAATGAAATAATGAATATGCCTATGCGTCGTTGATTCCCAAAGACATCAGTGTGAGTAGCTTTTGGGGTTTAACCAAGAGACTCAATGAAATCAGGCTGTCATGCTTGATGGGCCTTGATTAAAGCGCCATGGAGGTTGCATCCGTCAGATGTAGTGTAACTGTCAGTACAGTAATTGAATCTAATGAGAGGCTTCTCTGCCTGATTATTTCTGTAAGTGGAAAGCAAACATCTGAAGTTTGCTTTTGGACACCACAGTGGAATACACTCATAAGCTATGAGAGAACAAGGAAACATGGCTAATAGGACTGCATTTGTGTGTCCACAGCGAGAGTGTTTTAAAAGAGTTGTTTAAAAATTCCCCCTATATTTCGCATTAGACTGAAAATGTGTTCCTCTGAATGTTTCCACATTCAAAGATGAGGCAATCTGCTTAACGTCACTAGCCGCTAATACAGAGAAGACAACACAATAGGCTTTTCAAGGACGTGAGGAATGCTCTACGCCCATGCTTCTCTGAGCTCTCAAGGCTGTTTATTGGTGCCAGGATAAAGGACCCTGCAGAGTGTTTACAAAATTGAGTCAGTAATTAGATGGGCAAAGATGTAGTTTTGCAGATAATCAATCTAAATGAATCTTTATGATCTAAGCCTTTTTTTCCAATTCAAGTCTTCTGAACAAAGCAGCCCTGAACCACTGAAATTAAAAGTAAAGTGTGTCATTTCTGCATCACCAAGCTGATTTGCCATTGGTTGAGGAAAAATAAAGTCCAGTCTCGAATAACGTTAACTGATGAATTATTGAGTATAACTTGATTTTTAAATTTTCTTTTGTAAGAACTATTTTTTTGGCTTTATTTTAATTTAATTAATTAAAAAAAAATGTTATTTTGCCACTTCCCTTTTGAAGCTTGTCAGTCAGATTAGTAAGACCCAAGTTTTTATTGTTGCTATATTACACTTTGACTGAGGCAGTTTGCAAGCAGAGCCAATTCTACAATATGTAACACTTAAATAACAACAACTGGAATTCAAGCTGTTTCAAATAAGAGCTGCAGTTCCCATCTCACACTGTGGCCTTGTGACCCTTGTCATCCCTGTGTCCTTCATAAACACCATGGCCATTGTTGAGATGACCTTCATGTCTTTAACATTCTTTTATCAATACTTGATTCTTCATCCCAGGCTGCTGATTGCTGTGCCAGTCTCTCATATCACTCTCACACAGTAAAAAAAACCTTCCTCCTCCTCAACCTGGAGTCCGTACCACATGCCGACATTTATTTTGTGATGCACTGTACATGATGCACTTAAATGACAGTGTGTCTCAGGATCATATTTCATGATGTGAAAAATTGTAGGGTCTGTTTTTATTCATAGGAGCATTGTCTTAATGAGTCAGTCCACTGTATATTTACTAAGTGCAGATTGGCTACTGGTTCAGGATACCGAATCAAGAAAGAGAGTTTAAACTTGACTAATCAGGGGTTTGCACCAAGACATAAAGCTTGAGTCCAGAGGAGCTGTTAAAAGACAGAATACTTGATCTTAATATTCATCAAGAATATTAAGGTGCAGTACAGTCACACATTCACACAGTGGGTTGTTTACACACATCTCTGATTAAAACCCATAAATAAAAGGTACATGGCTAGAATAGCTTGTCCGTCGGTGGCTTCTAATTCAGAAATTAAACTCTGAGTGGTGTAATATTATGGGAAATATGATTTTAATTGAATCCTTTAAAAAGCTGTAAACTAAACGGTCGAGCATATTTGGCAAAATTCAAGCATATCTGGAGCATTTCAAAAAGCATTTGTTTTCATTATATCCCTTTTCTTTGGGATTGTGAACTTCCTTTTCCCCCTCTCCTTTTCCTTTTTTTTTTGTGGAGGTTCCTGTCCTTTCGCATTAACCATGTTTTTAGAAAAGCAGAGTTTGACTGGGAGCCTTAGCTCATGTGTTAAAGCGGTAATTTTCAGTGACATCGCTTAGAGCAAGTGGGGATGTGTCATTGTCCGCCCTTCACTGGTTACACAATACGGAATCTGTTGTGCTGAAATGAAGGTGATTCACTCCGTCGGGGTTTTAGGCAAGAGCTAATGGGCCCCACTGACCAGTCGAGCCAGGGTACGAGGGATACACCACTGGGAAACGTGTCCCCAGTGGCCTAAATTCATTTCGATGACTGTCACTGATTACAGCCTGTTTATCTCAGCCATGTATTACACGCTTAATTTGGTTTACGCTAGCTGGATTGTCTGAGGTTTAACACGCTAGATGAAGTGTGTCCTAGAAAGCGGAAGTGTGAGAACTTAATATCTTTGATGTGCTGTTCTTCTTGTTCTTGTACTTCTACTGCATTTACGAATATGCTTATACTTTAATCTTTGCAAATTCTCCAATAAGCAACAACTAATCACCTGATTTATAATCAGACTTATGTTCATACATTTAACCGTTTCATAAAATCTCTTGTGGTTTTCACATGATGCTGATTGTTCATTGATGCATATTTCAGCTAAATCATTAAAAAAAGAAGTAAACCGCTTATTTGTTTCATTTAGATGGAAGAGCATAAATATCCAGCACTTTCTTAAAGAGATAGTTCACCAAGAAAGAACAATTATTATAAACTCCCTTATTGTAGTTCTAAAACTGTATTGTAACTGTATTGGTTTGTTTAGTTTTTTTTGCTTATTCCATACTGTTCATAGTGAACAAAAAGTGACCAAAAACAACTTGGCTCAACAACTCAAGTGCTATTTTCAGACTCTGTTCATATGATTTGTGTGAGGAAATTTGAGTTGCTGATAATCTTCCCCTCCAGTGAATGGTTAACATGAAAATCACTTCAAATCGAGTCAGTGAGCTGAACTCGAGAACCAGATTAGTCTGATTCATGGACAACCTATTTAGTTCAGTTTGTGAACCAGATCAATCTGTTCTTTGAAAATAACTAGCTCAATATAATGATCCGTTCATGACATTGAACAGATTCAGATCTCAAGTTCAACTCACAGACTCTATTATATGGCTTCAGAAGACCTAGGAATGTGGAACACAAGTTGTTGTCTTTTTTTTTTATTTATGTGTGAATTGTGGTTGTAACAAAAACCACACTATGGACTTGCTTCAGAAATTGTATGGAAAAATAAAAGAAAATAGGTTTACAATAAAAAGGAAACAACATGAGGTAACAAGATAAAATAATGATCATTTAAAAAATTTTGCGCCAAATAGTCCTTCCAAACACAAGTTTTCATGAATTTCTCCAGTTGTTTCCACAGTTGTTTTTCCTCATAATGTCCGAATTACCTTGCCTTGGTATCAACTTTTAAGGCTCTTCGTCCCTCTCTGACATTTCCACATTTTTGTCATTTTAATCAAACAGCTGCATCAGGCGCCTAACAGGCAGTCGGTCCATCCGTTTCCTTTCCCATCCCCCTCTTTGACCAGACCATCAGCATCCCAGCCAGCTTATCATGGGGAACTAATTCAATATCCCTGTGCCTGTTTTAAATGTCATTGCCTGAGCTCATCTGGAATGACATGTTTTTCATGGTGGATGTAAAGGCGCTTTATTGTGCAGGAACCAGAGCAGGGGGATGCGGCTGCCCTTCGCTCTTCACGTTCGCTCCGATCCGAAAGGTCTACGAGCTTTTTAAGATCATTCGGTGCACATTCAGAGCAAGCTCGCTCATCCTGTCTCTCATTGGCTCTGTGAGTCATAACGCATCCTCAGCTGACTTGTGAAAGTAGACTGGCAAAAATTAGATCATCAAATGTCAGTCTATCTGCTAGCATGGAGTGGTTTTATTTTGCGTTCTCAGATTTATGATTGGTTTAAACGTTATTTCAAATATTTTATTGACATTTTTATGGTTTGTTAACTTTAAGGATTTAAAGGAATAATTCTCCTTAAAAGTACTTCGTTCACCTAAAATGCTGTCATTTGTTCACCTTTATGTAACTCCAAACCATTTCGGAAATTGGACAGTTGAGTCACTGAGAACCAAATCAGTCTAATTCAGGAACATTTAGACTCTGTTTTTGTGAACTGGATTAGGAGTAGGCGATTTTTCCCAAAATATCATATTACGATCTTGTCACACAAAATCACGATCTACGATCTGAATCATGAACATCCCAATTTTGAGAATATCCAGAGTGGAATAAGCCTATGACTTACCATTTGAACATTTGAAAACACAGTGTTGCATTAAACAACCAAAATGGACATTAAAGCCTAAGTTGAACTTAAAACACTCAAATATACGTTGCTTCTTATTAAAGTTATAAAATAACACATACAAGATCACTCAGTATTTTTCTCTTTAATTAGTTATATTAATCAGCTTTATCATTAAGATCCAACTTCAAAACCAAATGCACAGATCTAATATACTGACACGCATCCAATTTCTTTCCCAATTGTTTATGTTCAGTTAAAACATAACTAACTGTATTTATGTAAATATTCGCCAAGACAGACATTTTGACATATTATTGTGTATATTTGACCATTTATGGGCGTGCCTGAAACTCCACATATATTTTGCCTGTTCATATTAGCTCCGCCTCGGAGCGCGTGCACAGAACGCACCTGGGGAACAGTCTATTTCACAGTTAATGAGCTTTTAATAACTCTTTTTAAAATAAACCATGTCCCGCAGTTGACTGCAATTTACGACAGTCACATTGCATGATTGAGCTGATTTGGACATAAGCACACCGCTTGAAATGACTGGAACAGCTTGTGGCACAAATCGAAACTGAAACAAAAAATTGATTAATCGCAGTACTTACTACTGCTAGCTCACATTGAGTTTTTTTTTTTTTTTTTATACATCACGCATGAAAGACACATGATAGAGACGCGTGATATAATTTGACCAACCAAAGTCATCTAATAGGCAGTCATGGCTATAGTTTAAACATTATTATTAGGACATAAAAGATCACGATCTCTACGGTTCACATGAAAAGTAGATCGTAGACGTCTTCGAGATCGATCACGATATAAAATCGACAGATCGCCCACCCCTAAACTGGATTATCTGACTCCTTGAAAAGATCTCAAAGCAGTGATTTTGTTTAAGGCATGCAGCACACAAATCATACAGACTGGTATACTTCAAAAGTTTATTTTTTCATTATGTTGAAATCTACAATATTCCTCAAATTTAACTTTTGTGTTCCACAGAAGAAAGAAAGTCATAGAGTATTGTTTAGTTTTGGTTGAACCTGTCCCTTTAAGATTGTCTTAAATATTGATTGACAGCAAAGCCCCTGCGGGTACCATTCTGTGATCTCTCGCCACATGGGTGATGATATCAGTTAACCCATTGTACCACAGAAAAGGTCCTGGTTTGAGGAAAGGCCTAAAACCCTTGAGATGCACAGCATGGCTTCTTACCCTGACCCCTGCAGGCATGCCTGTATCATCTGGCCTTTTGCCCATACTGAGTCATCCACCTCCGATCTCACCCCTGCTCTTTTCTTAACTCCCCCCAGCGTTTTTTAGCCCCAGCCCGCATGTCTGGCAGCCTCTGGGGTTGTGGGTCAAAGAATAGGGCAAAACTGGAAATGTGATGGGTCGGCTAGGGCTTACTGTGGCAGATAGAGGGGCAATACGTGAGGCAGGATGAGTCAAATTATGTTGCTGCTTTAAAATATCCGTTTCAAATATAAAGGGCGAATAAGCATCTGCTCTGACAGGTCTACCAGTCTGGAACTGAAGTGGCCAATCAGAAGTGCATCTTTTTCATTAGAGAGGACAGCGTGGCCAAAATTTTACCCTAAAATGACAATTCTTGATTATTTATATAAAATGTAATATGTGTGTGTATGTATGTATGTATGTATAAATATATATAAATATTATTACATTAGTGTATGTGAGTGCGTGCATAAAAAAAATAAAAATAATATAACAAAAATAAAAATAAAAAATTAATGTTGCATTAATTTTGTTTAAAGTTATTTATTAATGTTAGTAGTATTACATTAATGTTTCTGTGTAATATCATAGGTACAGGTGTGTTAGTCAATGTTTTTCCCCAATGTCTAATTGAAATTACAATTATGTTGATGAATTAGATTTCGCATTATGAATCATGATGCATGTAGTTAAAATCCATTCTCATGTGTTTTTCTTGTAGGGTTTCTGAAACCCCAATGCTCGATACCACTGCCACCTCAAAGAGGACGAGCAGAAGCATGCACGTGTTTCACCGGAATGTGTGCTCTTCATCAACGCAGGCTTTCTACAGGTAACCTGTGCATTTTCAGAACTGTACAATCGCTTACGTTCTCCACAGCTCATAAAACTTACAGCAATAACTTGTTTTTTGGCAGCTCTGTAGCTCCACCATAAAATAATCCTGCCTTTTTGTGTGCCTCAACTGTTCCCATGAAACCTCATGGTTCTTACTTTGAAGAACACTCAAGATACATGCATAAATCAATGCACTGAAGTCATATTTAGAGCCCTAAACGGATTTCCACTGTGCTTGGCTATAACTCATGCCAAATATGTCTGGTCTTGTAGTATGTCTGCGTTTGCAAGAAACAAGACACATCTTGCATACATATACAAATACAACCTCTAATCTGAATTCGTGTCTGGCCCCCTCCTTATGTTTTGGTCCTGCAGTGCATGATTTGCAGTTTGTTATGCTAGTTTATAGGGCTGATGGACATGTTAGCAACCGGTCTTCTCTGAGGAATCCTTATCTGGCAGCATTACTGCACATTCCAGCTGTGACCCTATGGTATGTGGGGAATGGATCGCTGTTGGCTTGTATGTAAACGTGTTTTGTTACATGACTTTTATTGCATTGTCTTTGCCAACATTTAGCGCAACATGTATAGTACTGTATGTGAACAAATGACTTGTATGAACTGGTTCTTCTTAATGAATCAAGACTTATGAATCGATTCAGTTCAGAATCCTGTAGGATGGTGGTTGTCATCTGGTTTTGTGTTTAGTAGGGCTGCACGATTAATCAAATGCGATTATCATGAGCATCTTGTCAGTAAAAACGCTTCTGTAATCAGTAGTAAATCTCCATCGCGTGCTTTCAGATGGAGCAGCATTTACTACACAGAGCCGTCGTTCACTGACAAGTTCTGCAAAAACATTGCGGACGATATAATCGTACGATTATGAAATCAAAGAAATCGTTTGCGATAATGACAGCTGTTTGCGTAACTTGTCAGTGAACTACGGCTTTGTGTAGTAAATACTGCTCCATCTGAAAGCTTATGAAAATACCATATTTAATAACATGCTTTTACTCCAAAATCACTTCATAACATCAGACAAGTGTTTGAAATAAATCCTTCTGTGAGATGATGTGGCTTCTGACACAGAATAAGGCATGCAACATATTTCATAGTATTCTAAACAGTGATAAATAAAGTCTATGTCGATTAGCATTGCATTATTATATACTTTATTATAATGAAAATTATATTAAGACAAACTCAGATAAACCATATACTGTATTGTTGTAGTTGTATGTTTATTAGTCACATTAAATCAATAAAAGCAGTTAAATCTTCAGTTTCTTCAGCTGCACCTATATGCATTTCCTGGTTTCTTCTTCCAGGTGTATTTGGAGTTTCCGCGTGAGGGTGCCCTCTGGCCTTCAGATGGAGATTTACTGCTGATCACAGAACTGTGCTTCACTGAAAGATACGCATGACAATCGCAGCTTTTGCCTAATCACGATTACGATTTCATTTTGATTTATCGTGCAGCCCTAGTGTCTAGATTTTACATTGTGCATCAACTAATGACCAAACAGCACAACAATTTTTCATCATACAAATGCAAATGTCGTCACAAAAAAAATCTGAAATGAATACATTTTACAGTTTTGGATGAAAACAACCTGTATATATTTTGATTGTTTTCAGCTAATTGTATAGCAGTGACCCCACACATGTGTCAGGTGCATTGTGGGAGACCTCATCCATATGCTATTAAAATGGAAAACCGTTTTGATTCATCTTTTTGTTTTAGCTTTTTAAGAAGGATTGTTTTCGACAGTCACATCTTGGCGGATTTTATTAAATCCATTTTTACAAAAGTCCCATAGGGTTAAATGTTTGCTCAGAAGCACAAGTTAAAGGCTCTTTTCTCCTTCATGTACCCATGTGATTGATTAAATGCATGTTTTATACTCTCTCAACCCTGAAAGGCATGCAAGCATCTTTCAATAGCTACTACAGACAGTCTGCACACATCACTCACAACAAAGGGCTACTTTTATAGGTCGGATACAGAGAGGATTCTTTGGATTAGTTGCTTGGAGCCATTCGCACTGAAGTCGTTCTATTTGTGAAAAATGTTAAATATTTCCGCAAGCTGACATGGTGGTCTTAAGATGCTCCAGAGAGCTTTGGCAACACAAATGAGTTTGCCTATGAAAATCATTTCTGTCTACATATTGTCTTTTCCAAAGCCCATAATCGAGATTGTGGAGAACCAGTCTTTAAACCCTGCATGGTGCTCAGCAGTTTGTTCGCGGTGAAATGGTTACTGTGGAAACCCTGTGGTCTGGTGTGGTGGCTAGCCTAACTGGAGTCACTCTTTTATAGAAGTAGTAATAGCTGTGTTTCTAATTAGGGAATGTGTTTCGGTAAATCTCTTCAAAGTGAAGAGGATGTGTTCCAGTCTTAGCATTTTGCTTGTACTGTGGTGACCAAAATCACACATTAGAGCAAGGAAGATGACATGGGTTCGCTGGCGAAGGAAGCAGGAAAACGAACGTCACCCGAGGAAATCTGAATCCCTGATGTGGTAGCACTTTGGCTTCCAGTGGTTTTACATTGTTTTAGGTTTTTTTTTTATAAAACATACCCTTACTGGAAAGGGACCGTGAGAAACACAGCATCCTCTTTCAGTTCCAACTTAGTTTCAAAGGTGCTCGGTTTTTTATTAATATTTTTTTTAAAGAAAAACGCTCGTATGAAGTGCGCAAGAGGGAGCACTTAAAAAAACGTCTGCGGAGGGGCCTCACAATGCCGTCCTTGTGCTGCGATCTGGGCTCTTCTTGCTGCAGCGAGTAGAGGAATGGAAAAGATTATCCACAGGAATGTCTGGGGTGCCCTCAAACGCAGCGCTTCGCATGACCGGCCAATGGGAGCGCTCGACCGAGTGGCGGGCTAATTTTTTCCTGATGAACTCATCTGCCTGCTTCATAATGGAGTCTGATTGCCAGCGCTGAACTCACATATGGTCCATGTTTGGAGAGTCCCAATGACAGAACCACTTCTGTAGTGGGCAGAGGGAGATGATCGCTGGCTCAGTCTTTTGTCGTTTCATTAGGGTTGGGTAAGGATGAGGGTTTAGTTAGGCACATTCGGCCCACTTTCCCCTTCAGGTGTGTGGTTCTTTTTCTTTAATTATTCACTTTTTATTGACATCTCTTAACTTAAGCTCCAGTTACACCCTAAAGCCAAGCTTTATTACCTCTGACCACACTTAATTATGTTGGTTGGGTCGTGGTGCATCCCATGGCTTCATAAATTCTCCCAATTAATTTGGAGGCAATTTATTGTCCTGAGTACTTGGAAACAACTTTTTGCAGCCCTGTTACAGCAAGTGGTGGTAGAATTAACCCCATAAATTACAAGGACCGACTCGTTTTACTTGTGGTGAGTGTGTTTTAGCCCAGTGGAACATCGCCATCAGCCTACAGAAAGACAAAAAGGGAATGTGGTCAGGTTTCCGAGACCAAAGCATGTGTTTGTAGACCTTGTGGTCGCACGGGAAGAGGAAGGGGCAATGTGGGGTCAAAAGGTGAGGGAGGTCAAGGAAAGGAGCTCGTTAGCTATGACATGTTCAGCTCTCCCTTTTTTAATTGGCTCTGGTTGCTGTCCACATATGCCCTCGCCACTTCCTGTTGGCCTGGGGCTGCCAGAGAGGGGCCTGGAAACTCCAACTTGTTGATTATAGTGTCGGGCCCTTTATCCGCTCCCAAATTCATCACTACCAAGTGCACTGGCTATTTTAATGGTCTTATTTATTTAAACTGTGCTTCAAAGGAAGTCCAGTGGAGAAATAACAATTCAGCGCCCATTTTTTACATGTCTTTCTGTCATGTGTAGTCATGTTGGTTTATATTCTAACAGCGGGCCTGCAGTCTGTCATTATTTGGGTCGTGGCTGCCAAAATTTTTTGGGCTAACTGGATTTCAAAGTTCATTTTCATCAGCTATTTGATAAAGACCTGGCAGCGGTCCTAAAAACTCCAGCCGCCCTCGGTATCCACACCAATGAGTACATTCCATACGTCGGGACTGTAATAAGGAGAAGTGAATAGAAGTTTGATCAGAGTGATCTCATCTGGGGAGACGTTTTACTTTATTCCCTCATCAGCCCCATGTACTGTAAACACTGGAAGCAAAGTGGGAGTCGTGTGGCTCGCTGTGATGGATTTTTTTCCCCGTGACACCGTCAAGCATGTTTAGTGCTAATCTGCCAGCTAATTGAAAGCAGCTTGCTTTCATGTCCAGTGTTACAATGCCAATGCCTCTTGAAATGAAAATGATGGAGGATACAGCTGTGATATTGGCTTTAAAAAGATTTTTTTTTTGGGATCAGAGATGTCAGGCACTGTGATCTATTAGCAGAGAGTGTAGTGTGTCTGTCAGAAGACAATGTAATGCAGGCCATTGAACAGGCATGCATTACAGGCATGCAAGTATCTTGAAATATTCTCCAGCTGAGAGAAGAACAATGGGTCCCGTTCCTCGTACGTCGTCAACTCCGTTAGCTGGATTTGATTGTTGATGATTTGGCATGATCTTGGATTGTTTGGTTCTTTGAAGCTCATCCCGGAGTTGCGGTCATAGCAACAGGTCCGTAAGCTTAAACCTAATCGGGAGCAGGCTTATTTAATGTAAACAGGATTAGATTGCATCTTTTTAAGCAGAATTGATAGCTAAAATCTGTCTGCTACCACCGCTACTTTATTACAAGAGCATCCTACTGATCCACGGACAATAATTTAAAATAGTAGTAATTTAAAGATAGTATAATAACATTGTATATTCTTTAAAGATTTATTTGTCATAAAATAATTACTTCATAATTGTATTCGAGTCTTATACACATGCTATACAGATAATGTAGAGTCGTGCATAAATTTGAGTGATGACAGCTGTTATGGGAGTGGATTGATGGAGCGCAGGAGATGCAGATAACATGATCTTGACCCTTAAGAAACTTTAATGCTTTCACGTAACAAATCTGTTTAAATATAAAATGTAATGAATTGGTTATTACTACATTGAAATAAAAATGTAAAGCCTGTACAAATATTAGAAATCATGAATAATTGGGAATCATGTAAATTAAAATAAAATAAAAACAGTGCACATTTCATTTATCTATTATAACATTTAGTTGTGTTCGCTTAGCTGTTTCCTTATAAAAGTTCATAAATTTGTCAAGTTTTTTGTCAGGTGTCTTTTTTAATTATATGATGTCATTAGGTTACTGTCTTGCCAACAGGCAATCGCTGCATTGCTGATCATGGTTTTGAGTTTTTAAATCAACCCATGAACGCGCAATTATCTCAGATAATTCAGTCCAGCCATACTAATCATCAACAACAGGTGTGTTCGAAGAACCGAATTAGCCAGATCCTGATTAGCGAGATGATATCATCTTGAATGTGACATTTTATCTCGGATGTAATACGTGATGTACGAAGAACAAGCCCCTGATTAAAATTGGAATTTTTGTTTTCCTAAATATTAAGGATCAAAATCTTAAATATTGAACTGTGAAGTAGAGATCAGTGTATATTACCAATATTTCAGTGGTTATTGTTCTTTAGTATTATGATAATTCTAATTGTCACTCTATTAATAATAATAATAGTTATTATTATTAGTAGTATATAAAAAATGCCAATGAATGTTTAATAATTTATTAGTTGTATTATTAATAGTAATAATCATTATTGATACAACAATAACATCAGTATTAGTACTATCGAGAGAGAGATTTTTTTTAAGAATATGTTTTATTTTTAGTGCTGTGTTGTCATAGACGACATCTTGTGTAAGATTTGGTACCATGGTCTTTTTTCCCCCTCTATTTATTAATTTATTTTTTGTGGCTAAATGAAGAGCAAATACTGATATAGACTGGCTTAGACTGTCAATAAAAACGCATAGCCACACTTTTACCTCAGATGACTGCAGGACAACACAAAATGTGGCCTAAAAAGCTTAGAGCTTAGACAGTTTGGATTGGTCAGTTTTTTCTTTTTTTTTTTGTCTGAATTAGATTTATACCGGAATCTGTGCATGTGTGTGTTTGTGTGTTCATTTGAGTCACCATCTCTGAAGGTGAGCCTAGCTGACATTCTTACAATGACATGTCAACTGATCAGAGCCAGACAGACAGTAAGAGCATGAGTGTGAAACAAAAGTGGCAAAAGTTTTCAAGAGATAGGGCCAAAACTGAAGGAGGAAGCAAAAGAAACCAAAAAAAGGGAAAGAGTTAGAAATGGAGGAAGTAGCACTCACATTGGCACAGTGTGACAGCAGCCGCTCGTTGTGTCTGGGTCAGGAAAAAAATCAGAGTGACTAAGCCTTTGATAAATCTTTGAGCTCTTAATCTTTCTGTGCCGCCATCACAGTGAAATCCTATCTCATTGTCACAGCTGACCGAGGGGGGTGGGTGGGCGACAGCGCTCTGCATCTCACTGCCCTCTGGGATGTGCAGCCTTTCCCTGGCTCTCTCTGTCCGTTTCGTCATGAAGCATTAATTTATAGTCATCACAGCTTGAGGTCACTTTTGAAGTCAACATTAAATCAAAATTAATCCTGTTCACTTATTGGACTTATTTTTTTAAAAGCATTTTACTGGTCTTATTGTGAAAAGTTTAAATGGTGCATGCAATTTCAAAGAAAGCTTCTGAAATTGTATTTTATTTTATTTGTATTATTTTATTTGATATTTTATTCCATTTTAACAGTGTACCATGTTACACTTTATACATTTTAACTGTTAATGAGAATCAAACCCATGGCTTTGCTAGTTGCACGCTTTACATTTTGAACTTCTTGAACGGTCTAGCAAACTACCTTTGCTTAATAAACAGAGAAATTTCAAGGTTGTTCCTCTAAATGTGAACAATTCACACACCAGATGGTATTTCCAGCTCTTCTTGTGTTTTCAACTACACTCTAGAATGTGAACTTGAGTGAGTTAAATGAAAACAAAAGGCTGACTTGAAAAACACTGTATGAAGTTTTCTTTAAGCCTTGTTGCCTTTCTCTCTCAGAGTAGATGTGTTTATAGTGCAGTTGACCGCTGGAATTGGAGCAAGATTTCATGGTCTTTCCAACCGCAGTAAAATATTACAAATAAATAGATTGAATTATTTGTTTGCACCAAGCACTGTTTTAGGATCACACTTGGGGTGGCATATAAAAACAACTTAAAATTTAATAGGCTGTATTGCGGCATCAGAACCTTTTTTTTTTTTCTTCTTCTTTTTTTTTTTCAGGTCGCGCAACAAGATATTGTTGCAAATTTGGAGTCTTACAACAGTAAGACATTCATTGAGGCCCTTCCAAAGGAACAGGCTAATCTGGGTGATTTATTTATTAATCCTGGTTTTCTTCTGCACGATTGCGTACGGCTGTCTGCACATAAATTACAGTAGTTATGTCCACAGCTTCCAACTTATCTGTGACTGAAGGATACAGACCCTTCAGAGTGCAGTACACTGGCTGTTTGTGTGTGATTTGCTTGTTTATGTGTGCATGTGTTTATGGAAGATGAGCTCCAAGTGTTGTTTGGATGGACGCCTCCACTGAAGTCATCTGATTCCAATATGCATGAGCCCCATCCTGCCAGGAACAACAGGATGCTCTGGATCAGACACACATAGGTTCACTGTGCATGCTGATTTCACAAACATAAAGTACTGATGTTCTTTAGTGCTGATATCTCATGCTCCTTTGGGATGGATGGGGAAAAATTCAAAGGTCTTTGGGAATCTTATGCAAAAATAGTTTGGAGTGGGCAAATTATGCATGTAATATGTGACCCACTCCATCATTTTGAGTGATTTTGATTCAGAAAGACATTTTGAGTCTGAATTTGAGGATAAAAAAAAAAAAAAAAAAAAACGTATTTAAAAGTTGTCTCTTTTGCTCACCAAGGCTGCATTTATTTGATCACAAATGCAGTAAAAGAGAAATGTTGTGAAGTATGATTACAGTTTAAAATAACTATTTTATATTTTATTATATTTAGAAATGTAATATATTCCTGCGATGCAATTTTCAGCAGCCATTGCTCCAGTATTCATTGTCAAATGATCCTTCAGAAATCATTCTAATGTATTGATTTGCTGCTCAAGAAACATTTCTTGCTATTATCATTGTTGTGCTGCCTAACATTTTTGTGGAAATTGTATTACTTTATTTTATTTACACAAACGTGTGAACAGTAGTGAAAATAAAATAAAATAAATAAACAAATAAAAGTACAAAGATAATTCATTATATAAACTAAAACTAAAATCATAAAAATTGTTACTTTAAATTTTACTACCCCCCCCCCATAAATTTAGTTGAAGTTGATGTACTAAAATAACTAAAACTAAATCTGAAAAAAATATATATATAATATATATATATATATATATATATATATATATATATATATATATATATATATATATATATATATAAATATAACAATAATAAAATAAAATATCACGTTTCATCATACATCTATGGATCGTCTGCTTGTTAACTGGTCCGTGCCGTAGGCTTAGCAGTTGTCGTAAAGCTCAGGTGTCATTTTGGAAAGAGCATGGTCAGTTAGCTTCATCCACAAAGGCACAAGGAAGCCG
The DNA here is from genome assembly GCF_018340385.1 of Cyprinus carpio. Classification (NCBI taxonomy): domain Eukaryota; kingdom Metazoa; phylum Chordata; class Actinopteri; order Cypriniformes; family Cyprinidae; genus Cyprinus; species Cyprinus carpio. The sequence continues at coordinate 9,188,220 of NC_056592.1, forward strand.
ATTTCCCTTAGGGTGGCCGCTAAGAGCTTGAGAGGGCAGGGGGGCTCATAGGGAAGGTCATGGATTGGGTTCTGTAGGTATTTTGACGCTAAAACAATTAGACACACTTGGCATTATACCCGGCGCTACAGTGGAGGGGAGGGGGGGTTATCAGGCAGCTGGAACGATTGTTTGATCCAAATGGCACCAAAGCTGATCTCATGAAGGGCAAGGTCGACGTTAAAACTAGCGATGTTCATTTCCGTTATTGTTTCTAACAACAGAACATGAGGATTGACATGGTCATCATATCACATCATGCACCTGCAGCGCTTCTGCAAGCGGAGAAAAACATAATAAAGCTAGGCTATGTATTTAACAAATAAATAGGCTTATACGAGGCTTATTTACTTAAATAATAGGCTTATTTACTTAAATAATAAATTAAGAAAAATGAAAGAAAATCTGTGCAACAAGCACAGCTGAGTTTCGGTTCATTTTTGTGCTGCATGAAAGGAAACCAGACGGCAGAAAGCAGCATCCTATTTTTCTTTAGGCTTATTTTACAAAAGCACAAAGATTTGTTTTTATAGTGAATAAACACAAATGAAAGCCAACGTTTTACAATTCTGATTATCTTTATGACTAAAAGGGGTAGTTGCTTCCACTGTTAGAAAGAAAAAATTCAAGTGATGGTGCCGTGCACACAGTTGAGCATTGCTACCTTGATAATGCACACTCATAAATATCAAAAAAAAACACACACAAAAAAAAAAAAACAAAAAAAACACACTGCTTAGTTTAAATATGTAGTAAAATCTGTGCCGTTAAGTGTTATCACTTGTATAATTCGAAACATTTTGTTTTATGTGGATATTGGAACGCGATTGAAGTAGGATACATAATAAATAATAATTTGCCATCCAAAAACATCGCGAATATGGATACATTTGATTTTCTGTCGAATGAGAGACCCAACGTTGGTTTCAGTTTCGTTTTAGCTTAAATTAATTAGTTTTGGCTTGTTGCTTATATTGCTATAGTGTCTTATATTTTTAATTCTTGCTCTTTTCTAAATACTGTTAATTGAAAGGATTTGTTATGGAGTGAGGGGAACTAAAATAGCCTAGCTATGTTTACAGTGTTTATTATAATGTTTGTAAACTTTTTGCGTCGGCTTAAGGCCTATTTCTGAATTAAATAATAAAATGCGACTTATACACGACTTGTGTTTTTAATTGAACGTCCCCATTTCAAACACCTGCCATCCTCGGCAACTTTTGATACAGGTCAAAGAGGGCAAGAGGTCACTGAAAGAAAGATTTTGACCTTACAATGTCATACATTTAGCAGCAGGACCAGCCAAGTGTGCTAATTTTCTGCCAAGCATGCTGGGATACAGTCGGAATGGGATGAAGGTGTTACTTGTTGCCCGTGTTTGCACTGGAAGTGAATGTTTAGTGCTTCTACAGCTAATGGAAATGTCTTGTTTTGGTGTGCTGCTGTTCAGGGACATACAGTTGTGAATAAAAAAAAAAAACCCTTTATGTTCTAAAGGACTATTTGAATTGGATTTTTGGAGTTTTTGGGCACATTGATAGATATTTCCTAGAGATTTAAAAATGCACTCTCTTTTTTTTGTTAAATTGTACTCATTTCACATAATCCATTCATTCTGTGGATTTGGCTACACTTGGGGCTGTCCTGGAGGAATTCTAGTGGTTGACCTTTTACCGCACACAAACATACCACACACACACTCTCCCGGTTTAGTCGAAGCTTCTGTGCATATGGGAGGGAGAGATCAGAGCATGTGTGACTGAGCAAAACAAACGCCACAGGGACATCATGTCCACAAGTCCATTACAGCCTGTGACATTGATCTAATTGACTGATGTGGCCATGTAATAACGAATATATGAAACTAAAAATCAAACAAGATGACATCAGGGATGACAGGGGGATTTTACAGCTGTTGTGAGGGGAAACGCACTTTAGACTTTTAAATCTTTTTAAATGTATTGTTATGGTTGAGTAGTTTATTAAATGTAGTATTTCAATTTGAATTAATCAAACTTTCATCTTTAAAAACCAATGTAGGTTTGTGATGGGAAGTCTGATGAATCATTTCTGTGAATCATTTCTTTTGAACAGTTAGTTTCCAAAGAGTTCCAAGAATTTCATGCAGTCATGGTTAAGCTTAAAACAACAACAACAACATTTTTTGGAACCTAAATATAGTTTGCACTTACATTTAAACAATAATAAAATTAATTGACATTTAATTTTCATTTACATCTTTAGGCCGAAAAACTTGTGAATCAAGTTTTGTGAACAATTCAGCTGATTAAACTGACAAAGACATGCTTTAAAAGAATCATTCATTCATGAATCAGACATCACTATGTATGCAGCTTTCAAGTTGAGTGTTGTCTAGGCCAAAATGCACTCCAAAATTAAAAGAAAGAAATGAGAAATAATATTTTTAGTTTTTAAAGTTTTTCAGATTTGTTTTGCATTGTGACTTTTTTTCCTAAAAAAAAAACAAACTAAACAAAACACAATATATATATGTGTTAAATATTTATATAGTGTTTCCTTTTTTTCCTTTAGATTTTTCAGGAAAAAAGTCACAATGCAAAAAATCTTAGGATGCTCTTTTAGGATGCTGTTTCTTCACATGGTGCACCTGTTTAGGCTACTGAAATCCTTCTTACTCTTGAAAAATGACTTTTCCTTCTCTTTAATGGCCTACAGGGAAGGATTTTGGGTAACTGGTGTGCATAACTCATTCTAGGAAAGGTGCTTTCCTGTTGTCTCGTCTGGTTGGATGGTTCGCTTTCATGTCCAGCTGAGCTAGTCATCTATCTCTCATTTACTACTCCTTCTCCTTCTTTTCTTGAAGAGAAGAGGCCGGTCCCAGGAAAGGGTTAACCATGACTGTAGCGAGGGCTGTTTTAATGCTTATGAAAGCTGCCTGACCATCTCAGAACACAGTGTCCCTATCTGCTAATGCTTTTCAAGCGAGGATGTCTGAATGCAGAGGAAACAATCAGGATTTAAAGCAGAGATTGGTATAAAGAGACACCTCCGCAATGCTTTTCCTTTTTCTGGATTACAGTCTTTTATGTTTATTTGTGTGTACACGGCGCCTTGATTATGTCTTTAATCTCCATCCGAGAGTGGACAACTGTTCCTCCAGCTGTGCCGACAATGTTCCTGCACTATTACTAAGCGTCGTCCTGCATCTGATTACAGTATAGCCCTCTGGGCCGTTGTTGCTCTATCCTCAATAGGGAGCCGTGTGGCTCGCTCACATCATGGGTATTCAGTCTCTCCACCAACACAGATTATCAGCGTGCACACAGCTCCTGCTTTTCCAGTAATACTCCGATCAGAAATGGCAAATAAGGCAGCTGTTGGTAACCCAAGCTGCTAATGCACACACGCCACTGTTTATTAACACCTCTCCCACCACCTGGACTATTATATTGCAATATGCAGTGGACGTGTGTGGAAGATCAGCATATGATTACACAATAGCAACGAGCCGTGTGGCTAGCTTTTTATAGCACTAATTCACCCGACACGCTCGCTCGCTCGCAGCTCAGTTATTCAAAACCCTGGCTCTCATATGATCTGGTAAGGGATGTCAACCGTCGGGTTTAGGTACTTTCTAATTCAATCCAGATTGATAACAGGCTCACATCTGGATTGGACATTTGGCTAATAATCAATTACTGTAAAATGCGTATGAGGTTCACGTTTTGCCCATCCATCTGCATATGGCTGAGGGTCTGTCAGGTTGCAAGTACTCTTGGTGTGTTTATGCCAAGAGGAATAACTGAGTTATGGGACTTTGTTGTGTTTGTGAGAGTCAGTTTCTCTTTCGTTCCTGTCAGCGTTGCTTATCTGTGGCGGACAGGTTACAAACATCACGACTGGAAGAATTTTCAATCTTTAACAGGTGATAAAATGAGGCAGAATTCACAAAAGAATGAGGGTGTCCTCAAGGTTGCGATGATTGAGGACATGCAGCCAGTGTACTTTTGTTTCTTCTGCTTGTAATCTGTCAAAGTCTTAGTTCCTCCTTGAATTGATTTAAATGAAGATTAACACTCTAAAGTTAAAAACCTTTTTTCGGGTCTTCTCTTTTCTAGTCAGATCCTATGTATGTCACCTGTCAGAGGTGCATCAGAGCAAAATAAACTCAGTGTAAACTGTGATTTATCGTCTAACATGCAAGTAACCAGATTACATGCTTTCAGCTAATTGTGGGTCAGAGCTGCAAACAACGTGTCATCTCCTGATTGAATTGACTGAAGGCAACTTGTAAATTATGGATCATGGAATGCTTTCACCCAACATTACAGCTTTTTCTCCTAGTTACAGAATTGTATCCCGCTGGAACATCTATTGTAAACTGGCAACTGTGTTTTGGAACATTGATGCTGGTTTCTAACTGGTCCAAGCTGGTTTTAGCTGGTTGAAGCTGTCTGTAAGCTTGTCCGGGATGGTTATAAGATGGTTATTAGCTGATGCAAACTGGTAGATCATAGACTAGAAGTACCAGCTACTCTTTACTCTTTTTAACTCTTTACCAGCTGCATGTAAGGTGGTCAAGCCGGTTTTTGGAACGTGCAATAGTTTGGGCTACGCTAGTCAGAGGTGATTATTCGCTGGTCCTGATTTTTAATCTGGTCCATGATGGTTATTTGATGGTCATTAGCTTGTGCAAACTAGTAGACCATCTTAGACTAGCAACAAACCAGCTACCATCTGTACTGGTGGTCAAGCTGTTTTTTTGTAACATGATGTTTGATTGACCAGCTGATAACTGGTGGGAAAGAACAAATTACCTGTTTGGACTAGCTAGAAACCAGCCCCTCTATGTGCTTTTCCACTGCGTGGTATGACTCTGCTCAGTACAGCATGGCTTGGTTTGCATTTCCACTGCAGTTACGTTCCGCTTTAGAGTGGGCGGGATTATTCACGTCATTATAGTTGCGCCGCCTCTACTGCCGCAACTCCTGAAAAACTTTTTAATTCAGCATCGCCCCATCAAGCTCTCTCTGGATCTGCTCCTTGTCTATCAATGAGAGAAACATCTGTACTTCCTCAACAGACCACGAAATAGCCATTTTTTGGTTGTTAAAAAAAGGTGCGCTCATTCAAACAATTGCGTTCGATCCTTTGCTGGATGTGCTGATTTAAATCTAGTGGTTCTGTTGTGTCTCTGTGTCACAAGTTCTCTCCATCCAATCAATGATAAGCAGAGTTTACTCATCATGTTTTGGTAACGGTGCAGTTCTCTTGGAACCTCAACTGAGGTGGCACTGAAAAAAGTACCAGGTACTGTACCCAGTGGAAACCGCCTCCAAAAGTAAACCGTACCATGCCGTACCAAGCAGTGGAAAAGCGCCATATGACAAACTGGATTTTCTAGCAGGGTGGGGTGTAAAGGTACTGTGCTAGGGGTGTTAGTTAAAGTTAGATTTTGAACGTCGCTGGTTTTAGTACCTAGAGTGACAAACCTCAGAGCAAAAGAGGATTTTGAACATTTCACTTCTCTGCTTTGTGTCCCGTTTTGAATTACATCTTGCTAAATGACAACAACAAATGACAGCTGCAATTTGTGATTTTCATTTTAATCTGAAATCTGTGATTTATGTGCAGAGATTTGGAAGTGGTCACAAATGTGTTTCACACCTCCCCTCAGACAGAAGTGCATTTGTAAAAAGGGTATTTTAAGCATGCGTTTTGCCTCAGTGTGCAGGAATACATCTGAACATTGTTCGTTTTCATTAGGTCTTTTGCCTTTTTGAGTGGAGTGGTCTTCCTTTTTTCATTGTCTCAATGTGGACACCCAGTCTCTTTATTAAACTTAACAAGGCTTTTAGAGCAGGAGTTTAAATACACTGTGTGTGTGTGTGTGTGTGTGTGTTTGTGTGTGCATGCATGTGTTAAAGATTGAAGGAACGAGACTGCTGTCAAGATCTGTGTATGAATGAGTGTTCTCATAAAACCTGCATTTATAAGTGTGTGTGTGTGTGTGTGTGTGTGTGTGTGTGTGCATATCCCACTGCGCTTCTCTCCAGGAAGAGAGCCTAGAGACTTCCTGTTTGTGCAAAGGGCAAAAGGAAGAGCCTGAAAAGTTAAAGCAGACACAAATGTGATAAAAACACACCCACATAGTTTAAGTAAATAGTAATCACCCCCCAGATAGTTTAAGTAAAAATGTATTCCTCTTCGTAATACATCTTTTTCTGCTTCAAATGTTTTTGTCAACAATAATGAAAAACAGCTTTAAAAAAATAATAATTGAGTTGGTAATGAAATGGTTTTTGCCTTTTATTTAAACAAACATTTTTGTTGGTGTATATGATGATATGTCACAAACATACAGTTTTAAGTAAAATGTAGTTGCCTTTTTCCTTTTCAACGTTTTTTATTTATTATTTTGTCAATAAAGAAAACGAGAAGAAAAAGATTGTGCATTTTGTAATTTAAATAATGTAAACAAATCTCAAATAGTTATTTTAGTAAAATGTACACATCTTCGGGATGTCTTTTCATTTTAAAAGGTTGTTTATTTTTTTTTAACAATAATGAAAGCCAGACAAAAAAGAAGCAGCATGATGATAATTAAACGTTTTTGCCCTTAATTTAAGCAAACATTTTCATCAGTGACATTGTTGATGAAATTAACACTGATTATTGGGTCCTTAACATATACACGCTCATGCGCCTCAAACACAAACAAACCTATATTTTGAGTTCTCACCTCTGTAAACAAATGCATAAAAATGCTTTCATTTCCCCAGATAAATGCTTTAGTCATCTGGCCTGTTTACAGTCAAACTAATATTCTTTCTTAGCCATTTTCACATCTGTTTCCAAATACATGTGAATACAGCAAGCCATTAAACGTTCACTTTTCTTCTGTACCACAAAGGAGCTCTGCAGGCGGTTATTTATCAGGACTCCAGGCTCTTTGTTGTAATTGACATGTAATCCGTCGGGCCTTTTCTGCAGAACAGATGTCACAGTGTTGGTGCCGTTGTTCGCTGCTTGAGCTCATTGCTTGGAGGGAGAGATGGCAGAAAATGCAAAAGTGGTTTAAAGCCTCTCCTTCATACATTTCCAATCACAGGCATACGGCAACAGACAGAGGCTTTCACAAACCACAGAACACACCTCAGCGTAGGCACAGAGTCGCTCTGGACCACTGAGTCAATAGAGATGCTCCAGGCTTTTTGATCTCCTCCTTTTGTTGATAGAATGAGTGCAGATCGGTTCGAAAGACATTAACCTTTGCCTTGTGGGTAATTCCCATTTATCTTGCTTCATTGTGCAGTTGATTGGCTGAGCACACAGTAGCAATGAGGATGCAGGAGAGGAAACACAGACTCATGGTCCAAAAGCAAGCAGCGAAACACCAGCTGATTCCTTCTGTTGTCGTTATCATTTCATTGCTCTTGGCTGATGTGTTTCTATTTGAAGGGGGCGGTTGTGATGCCTAATTTGTTTTTAAGTGCTCTTCAAGGTGGTTTGGTTACTGGCCCAAATCTTTATAATATTCTGGTCCTTGAATATCACTTTGATTCTGCTTTCAGTGTAATTCTGTGAGATAGTTTTATCGTCCACTAAGTGGAAATTGTTAGTCTGATTGCTTGTAGTTGACGTTCTTCATATTTCAGCCTACGAATGGCTTACTTACAGTTGTCACTGCACATTAAACTGGGAGAAAGTGTTTTAGCATTAAAATGTGACACTTCATCTTAAAAGGCAGGTTTTTCGATCATTCTTTTATGGCTTCTTTTAGTGACAGGTGGTTTAGTTTCCTCGCAACCCTGAAAGATGTTTGTTTTGTGTTCTGCGAGGCACTTTTTCCCTTCACCTGCTTTTAATACTGTCAATTAAAAATGATTTGTGAGACTCAAGTCGCCATGACAGCGCTCTGGATCAACAAATTATTTTCACTTAGACAAGTAATCCATCAAGTTAAATAGGACGCATTACTGATTTAAGATTCTGCTGCCAGTGCACATATCTGTGAATTGTGCACATGTTCTTGAGCTCATTTGTCAGAGCCGTCAATTGAATTCATTGATGAATATTTAAAAAGCACACTGTCTTCAATCTAATACTAGAAAAATCTAATACATATTATCCAAAAAAGTGTAATATATTATAATATAATATAATTCATATATTAACAACATTTTATTTTATTTATTTTTTTATTGGCCAGGTATGCATAACATACAAGGAATTTTCTGCCAGTATGAGGTATCCCACTTAACACACAGGAAAAAAAAGAACCCTTGCGAAAGCATAGCATAGCATATCAAAATTACATTGTAGAATTTATAGTTTTTATGGCTCCTGGAAAAAAGCTATTCTGAAATAGTAGTTCTTGTTTTAACCTGACTGTAACGCCTTCCAGAAGGTAAAAGTCTTCAAAGATTGAATGCAGGCTGAAAAGGATGACGGACAATTCTCTGACCCCGTTTCTTAACCTGTGACAAGTGCAGATCTTGAAGGCAAGGTAGATCAGTCCCAATAATGTGTTCTGCCATTCTCACTACTCTCTGAAGCCTAAACTTCTCCCTCTGAGTAGCAAAGCTGTTCCAAAGAGTAAATGAAGAACACAGGACCGATTCAATCATAGCCCTGTAGAATTTGCACATAGTTCCACTAGACAGATTATACCTTTTTAACTGACGGAGGAAGTACATCCTCCACTGTGATTTTCTTAACCACACACGACATTGTTCTCCAACTTGAGATCACTGTAGATGGTAGTGCAAAAAAACTTATAAGAATCAGTGATGCTCACTATACAATCATTTATTTTTAATGGAGCAAAGCTGGTAGACTTCTTGTAAAATTGATAATCATCTCTACAGTCTTGCCCATGTTAAAGTTATTACGACTGCACCACGAGACAATCTGATCTACCGGCTGCCTATATGCTGACTCATCCCGATCATGAATAAGAGCAATGATTGTAGTGTCATCAGCAAATTTTAAAAGCTTGACTGTAGAATCTGAAGAAGTACAGTCATTCGTATAGATAGAAAATAACAGCGGGGAAAGCACGCACCCTTGAGGGGCACCAATACTGAGAGTGCTCGTTCTAGATGTAAATACCCCCAGCTTTACTTGCTGCACTCTGTCCGTGAGAAAATTAATAATCCAGTTACAAATATTGCTTGGGACAGAAAACTTTCTTAGTCTCTAATGAAGAATGTCCGGTATAATAATATTGAAGGCAGTACTAAAATCTACACAAAGAATACATAATACATAAGACCCTGGAGTAGCTAAATGCTTCAAAATAAAATACAGACCCATATTCAGCACATCTTCCACAGACCTATTAGGCCTGTATGCAAACTGGAATGAATCCAGCAGTTAGCCAATAATGACCTTCAGATGTACTAATACCAGCCTCTCAAACATTTCATAACCACTGAGGTTAAAGCGATCATCTATAGTCGTTTAGGCTTGAGATGAAAACTATTAATGTCTATTTGCTAATTTATATATATGTAGGTAATATTTATAAAAACCTAATATTATTATTATCAAAAAAAATCTGTCTGTCTGTCTATTTTACTTGAATTAATATTTAATTTAATTAAATATTAGCATTAAATACTGATTTTATGGGGCAGTCATGGCCTAATGGTTAGAGAGTCGGTCTTGTAACCCAGCGGTTGCGGGTTTGAGTTTCGGTACTGGCAGGGATTGTAGGTGGGAGGAGTGAATGTACAGCGCTCTCTTCCACCATCAGTACCATGACTGAGGTGTCCTTGAGCAAGGCACCGAACCCCCAACTGCTTACTGGGCGCCACAGCAAAAGTGGCTGCCCACTGTTCCAGGTTTGTGTTTATGGTGTGTGTGTGTGTGTGTGTGTGTGTGTGTGTGTGTGTGTGTGTGTGTGTGTGTTTCACTACTCACTGCTGTGTGTGTGCACTTGGATGGGATAAATGCAGAGACAAATTCCAAGTAGGGGACATCATACTTGGCCACATGTCACATCACTTACACTTTCATTTAAAGTCCATTTGTCATTTTCACGGAGCAAGGGGACAAATCAGTCTTTTTTTCTATTACAGTAAGTTAAAATGTATTAATTTCCAGTATTACTATTAATACTACTTAATTAAAGCATTTAATACATCGGTAAAGTTTGGTTATATTAATACATCAATTTATTACATACACTGAAACAATTTTATTAATAGTATGTATATATCATTAACTCCATTTGAGGAGTTGCATACAGGGAAATGACTTTGTTGCTAATGATGACATTTCCCACTCTGAGGTCTCGCTGCTTGGCCCCATCGACACGGAGGTCTCGTGCTGCATGCCTGACTGAATGACTCAACATTTAGCCCTCTCAACCCTCCTGACATCAGATGAGGGTTGCTGAGAGGCCGTGACCCTTAAACCTCAGTCAATCCGTTAGCCCGTCAGCATGAAGCCAAACACTCCTCGCTGTTTGTGTCTCATTGAGAAGCTATGACCTGGGTCTCTCAACTTAACACCTTAGCTTTCTCATTTTCCTTTCTAAGGTGGAAGGATCTGGAAAAGAAGGGAGAAAAGAGGTGAGGGGGGCTTTGGAGGAGACTCTGATAGTCTACTGAGGATTGTGGGAACTCTGCGATAAAGGCTGAAGCTTAATCCCGTGTAAAGCTGCGGCACTCACACAAACCTTTCATGAACATTAGGAATGAGCTGCATGCACGAGTCTGTTTCCTTATAGGTTATTTCTGAATAGTTCAGTTGTTTCTAAATCATTGGCATTTAGTCTTATTTAGCATTCACTTTTGAACTGTGTGGTCTGAGGTATTCTGAGCGTTGTTGTCACTAAACACTCCCGATGAAGGCCTGCATCTGTGTGTGTGTGTAAGTGTTTGTGTTTTTTTTTTTTTGTGCCAAACCTTTACTGGAATTTGGAGCAGGAGCTGATCTTGTTTTGCTGCTTTATGAGTTTGAGTGGATGTCTGTAATTGAGGTTATGGGTGATTAAACTCTCCATGCCCCACACAAACCTCTAACCAGCCATCAGTCAGTGTCACCCGCCGTGCTCTGCACTCAGCCTGGGACTGACTGACTCACCCATGCCCCCCACCCCCCCTCCTTCCACATTGGTTGCTTTGTAGAGTCAGATTGGCTTGAAATCGAAACAGTTTAGTGTAACATGACGACCTTATGTGTGTGTATATAGTGATGGTTTGTGCCTTCTCTGTGGGTTTGCATGTATTATTCCAGAGGGTTTAAAAAGAAAAAAAAAAAAACATTATTTGGCATATAAAATGCACAAATAAGTATGCACATGTTGCATGTGTGTATTATGTATTAAAAAAAATTGTTTTTGATAATCTTGTCATTTTAAGTACTTGAAAATTTTAATTAAATTAAAAGTACCTTTTAAAAATGTATTTATTACTTTGACATTATGTAACACTTGAATTCAAATCAAGACTCAAAACAATAATACTACATAATTTATACACTTGTAAAAATGCATACTATATACATGCATAATTATATACCTTAATTTCCTATACTTAATAGACTTCATTATCTATACTTTGATAAATGTATATATATGAGTGCATATATATGTATGTGTGTGTATATATAAGTTAAGTAAATAAATAAGTTCTTCATCAAATGCACTGTGTGTTCAGAATGTTTTTGGACAGTTTAAGTCAGAGACTTATCATTGTACATGTATATTTGAGTATTTGAACTTTGTGCTTGTATGAGCATGCATATATAATAAGGGTGGATACTGTAGGCTATATATAAGTGTGCATGAAATTGGTTATGTCTTGTGCAACTTCTGTAGCATTTTGTTTGGGTTTATTTTTGCATGTGGATGCACATGGTATTTTTGGTATTGCGATGGCCTGGGGCATGATGATGTTTGCTGGCCTAATTGGCATGTTAATGCAGACGCTGTGGGTGGGAAGGGATATGCTGGAAGCTAATGTGTCTTATCAGGACAGGCGGTGAGTGACCGCGGGGGGAGACCTGTCCTCCTCGGCTCCAGAACCTCAGCTGCGTCTACAAGGCCTGGGATTTATACACACACGTGTCTGTGCATACATGCTTGTTTGTGTAGGGGACGGAGGGGGGTCTCTGTGCTTCGTTAAGAGTTTGTTTATGATGTGTCTGTTTGAGTGTAGCTGTCTTCATTAGCCTCTTGTGAGGGAGAGGGGTGAGTTCATTGAGTCTGGCAATATAGAGTCACGTCAGGTCAGCTGTGCTATATAATCTTTGCTTATAGTGTGTTTATATTGTGTGTGTGTGGGGGTGTTAAAACTAGGCGGCCTTGATGTATGGGTTAAGATGTGTGTGTGTGTGTGTGTGTGTGTGTGTGTATATGTTATATGTTATTATTGTAAATTAAATGTTATTAGTATTCATTTTTGACTGTTTTTACATTTTTAAATGTAATGTTAAAAACAGTGAAATATATATAAATATAAAAATGATCACAAAAAGTACACGTTAAGGCCAATTTTTTTTAATGGATTTTATTTTTTACAAATGGCTTGGATTCATTCATGCGATCTAAACTAATCATGCCATTACATAAAAAAGTCAGTTAATTAATTAGTTAATTATTTTAATTTAAATTTTCTTAATTAACTTGTAATTTATTTATTAGATTTTAAGAGATTTCATGAGAAGTCATGAGGGTCTACAGGGATGCTCTCTTTTATATTATATTAATTTAGATTTTTTAAAAGGTTTTTTTTTTTTTTTTTAGACACTTGTTTTTGTGAATCAGAACAGCCTTTGGGGTGTTTATCTGTAACCATGTAAACACTACAAGTGAAAGATTTAGCATAGTGCCAGTGGATTTCCCATCTTTTCTTTTAATGTTATTTTTGGCTCTTGAATATGAGAGTCGATGTTCTGCCTTTCACATCACAGAAGCATGTAATTTTCTATATTACAATGTCAAGTCGCTCGTTTCAGCTACAAGAGAAGGCATGTAATGTGAAGTTCATCCTTTTCTTCTGAGTCAAATGTCGGAATCGTTCTTTTAATCTGCCGTCTTACTGTAAGCCAGAGAGGTAAAAGCTCTCACAACTTGTGGAAAAACCCTGGCGAAAGCTTTCCTTTAATGTCCTTTTCAGCTTCTTTTTGTGTTTTTTGGCCTCTGTCCAGAAAAAATGGTGGGAGAAGGGAGGAACGAAGTCAGCAAAGCCCATGTTTGCCGAGTGCAGCTGATGCCGGTTTTGCTGAGGTCAAGGTGTTTAAGAAGCTTCAGGTGGTCCAATGTTAAGAATTTGTGAAGGTGTGTGTTTTCAGGTGACCCCATGCCCACATAGTCGCCTGGCATGGACATCTCTCATCCCACGGCCTTTCCAAAGCGGACTGTATCCAATCAAGAACTCAGAATTTATGGGCATATTCCAGTGAGCCAATGAAAAACACCTGCCCGCTCAAACATTTCCCCAGGTGCCAATCACAGCACCTCGTACTGTGGGTTTACATGAGTTAGCCAGTTATAAATTGGGCACGTTGGGCCCGAGGAAGCATAAAATATGAATTCAATCATGAAAACTGTTTAGAAAAGCGAACAGCGCCGCTTTACATCATGAAACTCTAATGTTCCTGTTTGGAAAAACAGCCATCAATAACACTGAGAAGTCATTGTTCTGTAGAAAGAAATGAAAATGTGACTCATGGAATTCAAAAGCATTTATAGTTGAAGGGTGGCTGGTTTTAAAGTGTGTGCCTGAGTGAAAAAGTGACAAAATCTTCTAGTCATTTTAGCCCTGCCGTGGGCCAACAGATGCACCAACAGTAAGCTGAAATGTGCTTATATATGCAGCTGACTCTTTTTGTCTATTGTATCTCCTGTCCTTTAGGAATAAAGAGGACATCTGACGTCCCTTTTGGGCAAATGACGAGTATAATTCACTTGGACAGGTTGAGCTTTTAGGCACATGTACTTCTTTTGACACAGAGTGGACCGGGCTATCCGCTTTCCTGGCTCCGCTTGATCAAAAGTGCATTTGGTTTCATACGTCTCTGTGTAACAAAAGCTGCCGTTTATTTCTCTCAGGGTCTATGCACTCAAAGGCCTTTCTGACTTTTTACAGAAGGGCCGGTTGAACCAACAGAGCCCTTTATAAAGTCGTCCTGAGGTTGATTAGCCGTAAGAGGGGTGAATTCTTTGAAGTACTGCTTTTTCGGGGCAGTCTGCCTGGAGTTGCGATAATAGCGGTTTGTTTGCGTCCACAGCACGGCTGTGATCGGTGTCAAGAGACAAAGCTAATTGGACATGAAGTGTTTTACAATGAAAAATGCACAGGAACCAGAGTCAGTATTCACCTCACATCGCTTGGAATAAAAGACTCTTTCTGAACCCAGTTTATCCCGGGCCCCAGGGGACTCCCTATGATGAGAACTAGAGAGAGAGAGAGAGCGAATCCCGAGATAGCGAAGTCAAAACTCTCAGTGGTTTCTGCTTTTTCTATTTTTTTTTATTTTTTTTTTATTTTTTTGAGAAGAAAGTGAGTCACAGACTTTAAATGGCAATGGTGGTGCTAATTTCTATGATCGGTTACATTTATAAACCTTTTTCCACAGCCAGAAATGTATTTAATTCTATATTTATTACACACACACACACACACACATATATGGATAGATAGATGTATAGATAGATAGGTAGGTTTCATTAGTTTTGTTATGAGGTGTGCAGCATGTGGACGTGTTTGTTTGGTAAGGAGTGGTTTTTTGGGTGGGAATCTCACTATTCATAGAGAACATACTTTCTTCGCTAATGTCAGTAATTTTTCTTGGAAGTGCAGCCTGCTGGGTTCCATGTTGTTGTTTATTGGAGGCAGAAGGGAGGGTGGTGGGAGCGCACTTCCATATACACACACAAACACACTCACGCACACACATGTGCTGCCCCCTCCGGTGCGGCGCACGCTTTCCCCTCGGCCTGCAAAGCCTCTTCCTGCCTCACGTAGACGCATAGTTTCCCAGAGCAGAACCCCTTCCCTACTCTCACCCCAGGGATCCGCACAACTGTTCTCCACTTTTCCGAGGGGGAGGAGGTGGACGACTGGAGCAGCCCACCCCCGAGGCCTCCACAGTTCTTTTAGCAGCTCGCCAAAACCCAATCACTCCCCATTTGCGTTTCATTAATGGGACCCCAGCAGAACAGAGGACAAAAGAGAAAATAATCATAAAATGAAAAGAGTAAAATTCAGGTCTTTCCAGAAACTGCATATGAAATGGGAAACCTGTCCCTTTGTGTTTCTACAGAGCGAAAACCAAAAACGAATCATGCATAAACAAATCTGGCTGTGTGTGATAGAAAGAAAATGTTTTTTTTTTTTTTATAGAGCATGATTTTATCTTCTCAGAGCAGCCCTACATGTGGATGGACAGAGAAACATGTGCTGCGGGACTTTGTCAAGGACATGCGTACAAACAAACACAAATGTTTTTCCTCGCACATTCATGCCACTCTGTCACTGAAATGGGCCTCGGTGCCAAACGTAACACTCTTGCATGTAAACCCCACAGTGGGCAGCACTCGGGAAGATTTACATTAGCAAGATCTGTTCTCTCGATACACTGCAGAACAGAAAGTAAATACAGTTTCTGTCTTGAAATAGCCACTCGCCCACAGCCGTACACGCACATACAGAGAGAGAGGAAGTGACAAATTCCACAGCGTACTGCCATCAGATCAGCAGCCTCACTTCTTGTAATAACCATCAAATAGAATCACAGTCATTTGATTGGTCAACACCACTCTCAAATTCAGAATTTGAAGTTGCATATTACACTTTATTGTTCCTTCCGCTGTCGTCTGGTTTTGTTTCCCTTTTTTAATTTGCACGAGTTTATGTATCCACATGTGCGTTGAAAGGAGCTGGTGTTGTTGCAGTGAGGGCTTCTGGGATGTGTAAAATTGAAGCGCCAGACTCCCCTCAAGCCCCATAAAGATGACCCAGTGCTCCCAGCTAAGGAAACGTTGGAAAACCAACCCACCCAGCCCTGGCTCAATTAGTTTTTTTGGTATTCTTGGACCTTTAATACAGTAATGTCATACTTCAGAAGACATTTTATTTAAAAAAATGTAATTATTGTCCTATCATAACAAACCATACATCAATGGAAAACTTATTTATTCAGCTTTCAGATGATGTATAAATCTCAATTTCGAAAAATTTACACTTAAGACTGGTTTTGTGGTCCATGGTCACATGTATCTATATCCTTGGTATCAAAGCACTTAACTATTTGGTGTAACCCCTAGCGAAAGTTTGCAATCATATGTATAGTTCCCCTCTGTGTGTGGTTTTATACTCCAGCAGTTTTGATTCAATCTTATCAATTTGCGCAATACCTTTAGCAAGTGGAAAAACTAAGTTAAACCCACACTTCCATTTTGTCTGTGATGACGAGGAGTCTGACCTGACAGCGATCTGACCAACAAAGCCAGAGCAGAGCAGATCTCTAATAAATCTAATGCCCTCAATTTTAATAAAACCCTGCCTTTACCTCAGCGGGCCATTCTGTTAGCATTAAAGCCAGTGCCACGGGACCTGTTCTCATTCGGGCATTATCGCTAATTCATTTGTGGATTTCAAACGAGTGCTTTTTGCTAGCATCTCACACTGGGACCCCGACTGCTTGTCTTTTTTGTGTAACATGAGTGTTTTGTGTAGATTTTGCCTCTCCTCCTGCTGTCACAGAGGAGAGGGATCACAGAGCCCCTCTGATAAGTGATGGGAGTCTCGCTCCGGCTCTCCGGGGAGGGTTGCCACGGGCGGCAGCGCGTAATTACCCTCCCTGTCATGTCCCGCTCCCGCTCTAATCATGTCCTCAGCTATCAGAGAGCTCTCCTGAGGAGATTCCGCTCTTGCTGTGCCGGCCACCACCAGCACTACTTCGATGGGTCTTAAATAAGCCTGCACCCTCCTGCTACACTCATTTGATTACTTTCAGCATTATGCAAAGACTTGAAATGTGTCATAGCTGTGGCACAAAGGTACAAAGGGAAGCATATCTGTGGGGGACGAATGGAGTTGTAATGATGGAGCTTTTCTGAGAAAGTCTTAGAGGTGGATCAAGGTTCTGTGTGTGTGAATGCAGTAGTAGTGCTTGCAACCCCTAATGCCAAGTATTAAACTTTGGTGTCACTTGTCCTGAGTGATGCATCGTATCATACAGCTTGTTGAGAAGAGTGCTATTATAAATGATAAGTGATTAGACTTATTTGTGTTTTTTAGTTAAGCAGAGATTTTTTTATATTTGTTCAAAAGTTTGGGATCCGTAAGATTTAAGCACAGAAAAAATACAGAAAAAAAATAATTTAGAAATATTATGACATATTATTGCAGCTGTTTTCTTTCTTAATATGGTTTAATTTATGCCAATCTTCAGTGTCACATGATTCTTCAAAAATCATTCTAAAATGCTGATTTGGTGCTGAAGAAACATTTTTTTTATGTTGAAAACAGTTAATATTTTTTGGAAACCGTCTTTTTTCCACGAAATTCTGACCACGAAATTGTGTCTTTTTACATAATGCTATTATAATCATATTTTTATGAAAATAAATACATGAATTATCCTTATGGTTTAATATAATAGTGGACCTTTGAATTTTAAATTAATAGTATTTTTTTTATTTATTTGTATTTAATATTAGTTATATTTATAAATAGTTAAACAATTATTTTATTATTCATTTTTAGTTGTGTTGCAAATAAACCAATAAATAATAATCACTATGCTATTTTATATATTATATCTGCTGCAAATATTTTTTTTTTATTTCAAGAACTAAAACAAACCAAGGAAAACATTCATCATCCTCTGTTAACAAGAAAGAAGACAAATCTTTGTATTTGACAGAACCGTCTCAGTCATTTGCTTGTGAATCAGACTATATAAATCACGCTAAATGGATAGCATATTAGAAATATTTGTTTTTATGATGTGGTTAGGTCTTTTTATGATATGTTGATGGTATCTGTGAAATCAGAATAACATAAACTGTAACAAGTCATCCAGAGCTACACTGTGTCTTAAGGTGCATATTTTTGAAACATTGTGGCTGCATTGTTTTGCAAATGAATTATTGCCTCATTCCCCACCCTCCCAAAATGACTACTTCTAAAGAATGCAGGGACAGAGCTACATCAGAGTTTCTGGTGTTTTTGTGTTTGAGCTCCCCACTGCACAGTTGGCTTTCTTCCACAGTGGACCATTAAAATCCAACCGGCTTTAGTGAAAAGTAAAAATAACATTCTGTGAGAATTAGTTTTGTGTTCATAAAGGCGAGGCTGTGTGCGGCGTGTTTAGTTGTTTAGGCAAAGTGTGTGCACACAGGGTTGCACGT
Organism: Cyprinus carpio; assembly: GCF_018340385.1. NCBI lineage: Eukaryota > Metazoa > Chordata > Actinopteri > Cypriniformes > Cyprinidae > Cyprinus > Cyprinus carpio. The sequence goes on from NC_056592.1 coordinate 9,206,614, forward strand.
TTTCGAGTGTGGGTTGGCTCGGGGGGAGACTCGTATCACCTCAGAGTTAAAGAGAACAATTAGGCCGTATCAGAGCGCCGTGATGTTTGCAGTGGGGCGAGAGGAGTGATAGCAACTGTAATCTCCTCTTATCTGCCCTCATTCTCAGCCAAGTGCATCTCCTCCACTTTCTCTCCTCTCCTCTAGGTTAACAACATCTCTAGCTTGTACAGTACACCACTCCCCCCCTCCCCAGAAAAAAAATGGAGAGCCTGACAGCCGAGTTGAGCTCTTAATGATGCTAGTTCTTAAAGCAGATCTCTAAAAATAAGACGTTAGGTCTATCAAACAGTGGGTGGCAATTTACCACACTCAGCGATATCCTCGGTGGGCAGTCCAAGGCTTTTTCCCATGAATACTCATCCAACATTCATTATTTTGTTTTTCTTTTCATTTTATGTGCTGTTGTTTTGTGAGTCTGAACGCTTGTTGATTTAGAGGCCCTGGCAAATCCTTCATTTGGAGTAGAAACAGAAGAACCGCTGTTCAAACTGCTCTTGGGTCCCGGTACACTTGCGGTTCCGCTGTCAACTTGCATCTCGTCTGGTGACGATGCTTACGATGAAACTTAAAGGCTCTGTGTCTATGAGTGTTTCCTCAACTATGGGCACTTTTAGTTCAGGAGACTTCTGAGAAATAAACTTTAAAACACTTTTCACACTATCGCTAGTTTAATTTATCCAATAACAATGTCCAACAGGCATGACATGACACTTGTCATTTTTTTTTTCTATAGAAAGTACAAGTTGCTGTTTTGCATAATTTATAAATTCTGTTGTTGAATTAACAAGTGTAATATTTTTAAAATTGACTGACTCTGTTATTTTGCTATGGGAAATTTTATCTCTAGCATTATATATATTAAACACAAATTTAAATAATACTTTTCATAATATTGCACGCTTGCTTAAATAATTTGCCAAAATTTACAGCATGATTGGATATTCAAGACAATGCTAAAAACAAGATAAATGCAAATTTTATGTCTATTATTATGTATTACAAACACACACACACATATATATATATAATAATATAATTTAGTGAATAATATCTTCATATTTTATCTTAAACTCAGTGTTGGTTCCTTGGTAAATATGTACATTAATTTACAAATAACTGGATTTATTATTTATTTCTAATTTATATATCATCTAAATTATAAATCATATAAAAAAGAAATAAAACAAATTTAAAAAAAAAAATTGTTTTGATTAATTCACCATTATTTTATAATAACATAATTTCAAACATTAATATTTAAAAAATAAAAATTCACAGTAAAAAATTTAAAAATGAAAGAAATGAAACAAGGGTAAAAAAATAAATGGGGCATAAATGTACCCAGCGTTGAAGAAAACATCCTCTACACAAGATTATTTTCATTATGTCTTGCCAAATAATTATATTGTGCCCCATTTTAGATCTCCTGTTTGAGATTGTCTCCTTCTGGGTGGGAAAAGTTTAAAAGGTCTAAAAGTGACTGCCCACCGTGCCCTACCCAGCATGCTTTTCTGTAGTGGCAGTCTTGTAGAGGCTTCACACTGTCCTTCGTCACAGTATGCTGACAGGTGAGCATATCTTCAAGGTGGGGGGTAACAGAGCCCCAGGCCCCCATGCAGGAACAGGGGTCTCTTCAGCAGGGTTGCTTTATGTTCTTCTTGGTTCCAGACTGCATCCAGGCCGCCAGCAGTCCCAGAGTCAAGAGTAAACACATCAGCCGACTCTGTTTACTTCCATCGCTTACACAGCACGTGGCAGATTAACCTGTTTATACAAACACATACAGAAAAAATGGCTGATTAATGCCTGCACCAGATCTTGTGTCTTTGCGTTCACACGCTGAAAATTTCAGCACGCCAAACGTGGTCTATGCTGCATCCATAACAATAAACAACAGCTGCAGTTTAAGAGATCATGATAAGAATAACACTAATGATGACTGTCAACGAGGCGTGATATACAGTAAATACTGTATGTTGCTTGTTAGTTTGTGAGTCTCTCCACACGGCAGCGGGGGACACGATGGCTGTTTGCTCATCACTCCTCTGCTGTTTTTCACCAGCGAAATTCAAACAATCCTGAATAGAATCTCAGTTTTCTCTGGTTGCCAGTTCTTATTTTTAGTCCCTGCATTAATTCAAGCACCGGCTTGAAAGTTCCTCAGGAAGTTGCTGTGTTGCCCCCCCCCCCCCCCCCCTCGTCCTTACTTACGAATCGACCTGAGCATTTTCAGAGAGATGCAAATGATATCTTTTTCATCCTGCCGTCAGAGCGCCCACAATCTGTGGGCTTCAAAAAAGCACGACAGCCAGTGCCAAACATCTTTATGAATAATAGATTGTGTCGCTTGTATTTTTTCTTTTTTTCTCAAAGGCACTAAAACTTCAACATATTTCAGTGTAGTATTTGAAAGTGTCTGTTCGGTGGATGTCTTGTGAGGGGCTTATTTGCGTCTTTTGTAGTTGGTGTCGGGGGGGACGTGCAGTGACCGGGATTTTCCTGGAAAAGTGCTGGAGATTGGCTATGGAACGTGAGCAGAGAGCTCCCTGAAGTATAGAATGGAAAAGCTAAGATGGGATCAGTGCCGCCCCTGTTGGGCTTCGTTCAGCCAGTTATTATGAATCTATGAGGCATTGTTTTAACATCAGACAGGGATTGAAGGACCCAGTGTTTAATGAATAGAACTTGTGGATATTAAAAGTTGGGAAAAAATTGAGCTAGTTACTGCAAAGTTGGAGGTTTGAGCTTCATGTCTGACTTAACTTTTTTTTTTTTCTTTTTTTTTTGTGTCCATACAGTGAAAGTCACAGCAGTGGCTCTGGACATGTGACAAAAGCATGAATCTTAATGGTTAGCCAACTTTATTTGCAGTGTGATGGAAAAGAGATTATAACACCTGTCTGTAAAAAACATTAAATAAATTTATTAAAGGCATTGATGGCATGCATATGGCAAATGTTCATGTTGTTCTGAAGATGCATACATTTGTTCATTCAAATGAAAGTGTTTATTGCACCAAATATTCATCCTGGTGTGAACAGGCCCTAAGTGTGACATTCAAATTAATTAATTAATTAATATAAAATTAAAAGAATTAATATAAAGATCCCCTCAATCCAATCTATTGTTCTCAGTGTATCTGTTTTTGAGTCAACTTGTCATTCAGCTTCCCACAGACTAGTCAGTTTTGAAAATACATAGTTTTACCTCATTTGTTTGTGTGGAACCCCTTCATTAGCTGATAGCCACCTGTGGAGAATGTTCAGACCTGGCGTTTTCCCTCTCATGATTTCCATCCTCCTCTCTGGCGTTAGAGGATGAATTATAGAGATGAACAGCTGTTGCAGGCTCTCAGCCCTGTGCAGCTCTGCTCCTGTTTTCCATTTATAATGCAGACGCTACGGTTGTGGATGCCTACTAGCTCTTAGCACCAACAGGGCATGTCGGGACCAGTCGGATTCAGACAGTGAGGAAAGGAGACCATGCACACCTTAAAGGGATAGTTCACCCATAAATAAAAAATGTCATAATTTACTCACCCTCATGTCAACCAAACTTTCTTCTGTGAAAAAGTAAAAGAAGACATTTCAAAGATTTTTTTTTTTTGTTCTTTTAATGAAAGGGAGATGGAGACGTTTTTCAAAATATATTCTTTTGTTCATCAAAACACATTTTTACATGGGTGTCTCCTGAGGCATCCACCTGTAAGGGTCTTTTCACATTCTTATGTTTTCCAGGCAAATTACAGCTAGCCGTGGCAGTCATTTATGGACTCCGTTTATCTTGCTAAAGGAATGCATGCTCACTTTGTTCTTCAGCAGTGATGTAACTGGCCCAGAGCAATAAGTGGAATGAATATGAAACTGTGGTTAAAGCGCCTGTCACAGCAAACCTGTGAAGCAGAGATCAGAAGAATACAAGAGAGGCTCTCCCGACCAATCACACCCATTCAGCTCCTTTCAAGTGTAAACATTAGTCATGCACTCATCACACTAGCAGGCCCAAATGATAGTATGCAGGCGTGTGTTTGTGTGTGTGTGTTTGTGTGTGGTCTTTGGGTATCATGTGACAGAGAACAGGAGATCGCTCTCTTTCCTTCCTCTCTGTCCCTTCGTTTTCCTACAAAGGTTGTGATGAGTGCCACCTTGGACCTATAGGATGCTGAACATTGTTTTTTTTTAATGTAAAGTCTCACAAGAATTCAAATTCCATCTACTTGTTAGTAAAAATACAAATGTGGCAGACCTATGAATTCACATTAAAAAAAAATAAATAAATAAAAAGATCTAAAGTATTTATTTGGCTATGACATTTTTTATAAAATTTTTTTTTTTATTATTTTTGTATTTTAAGTTTTCATTTATTTGAATAAATTATACAGTTTCTATAAATTCATCAATTTAATTTATAATTTTCTTATATGCCATTTACTATAGTTTCAAACCCCATGCAGCCTAATTTTAATAATTTTTTATTTATTTATTTTACTTTTTTTTTTTTTTTTTTTTTTTTTTTTTTTTTTTTTTTTTTTTTGAAACCACCAAAATGAGTTTCCTCCATTTTTGATTGTCAGCCAGGTAAATCTGTAATGTTTAGATACTCTTTTGGTCAAATGTCTTTTTGGGTTGCAGATTCAAAACAATTTATATGCAGTAAAAGATGCATATGCTTGCATACCTGCTTTTTATGTGCAAGAATGGAAGTGAATAGATTACAAACCCTTTTCTGTCCTCCTCTAACCTGCCCTAAAAGGCTGGGCAACCTGTTGTGCGTTACGCAGGGCACCTTTCTTCAATATGTCATGGGATAATGATCCTGATTCCTGCTGATTTATTTGCTGGTTTGTACCTGTCAGATGCCTTTGAGGTGATCAGCAGCAGGTGACAGCTGTGTTTTGGCATAGGGTGAAGCTTGGAGGGCTGCCACTCTTATTTGGACGTTGCCAGGGCTGTGTTTTCAGTCTTTCCTGCTCTTATCTAATCTAGCTAGCATATTTATCCAGTGAGTTTCAGGTAGCACGGCACCCTGATGGTTTTACAGAAGCTTTCTCAGATTGCTTATAAAGCATGTTTCTCTTCCCAACCAAACAGGTTAGGACAAAGAAAGACAATGGGAAAATAAAAGATGTGTGAGAGACAGAAAAAAATAGTTTAGGACTAGTATTGCTACATTATTTCCTGTGTTTCTTGTCATTTTTGCTTTAATTAACATGCTTACTGCTGTTTTTGAATGCCAGACTGAGTCTTTTGTAAGTGTTACCAAAAGAAGCATATCTAGTTGAGTCAGGCGAACCTGAAACCAGTTTAGTAATACAGGGCTTCCAGTTAAGAATGAGTCATTCAGGCAACCCTGATCTGGTCTGTTTTCACATCTCTAGTCTAGATCAACACTCATCTTCTGAACTAAAGTTTTTGAATGAAACAAATCTCACTGCAACTTCAATGGGAAAGTCTCCTCTTCTTTTTTTCTCTGTCCTTTTTTTCTTTCTCTCAATCCTGTTTTCCACCAGCTGTGCCCCTCTATGGGGTGGATTAAATAAAAGCTCCTTTTATCCATCTGTAATCCTGATCTGGCAACCCTAGCCTTCACAGAGAGGTACACACCACCAACTGACAGCATACTATACATATAATGTGCACAAACACACACGAATAGTACAGGCCATGGACATATGCTGTATATTATAATACAATACATTGGATGTGCACACACACATAATGCTTTATTTATTTTATTTTGTGTTTATTTGTTTAAAATGGTAAAATATTGAAATATTTTAATTTAGTTGACTCTAAAATATTAACATTTTAATAAATTAATAATAAAAAAATTAAACAAATCACTCCTAGTTAGAACATGGCATCACACTCCCAATCTGACCCTGGTGTGTTGCAGCTGTCCACTGACAGATTGGCATCAAAGTGTTTCTGAAGCAGACCACCATTTCGGGGAGTCTTATCACCACAAGATAAAACCCTCATTAGACTGAATAATAATTATGTTACACTTCCATGTGCCAGGAAACTATGTTTTCCTGTTTATGTGACACCGTGACATTAGAGAATTAATTAATCGCTGTTTTTGGCAGTCAGCGGGTGTGAATGTGTATATGAATTCACCGACAGAAGCGTCTCTCTTCGCTGCAGATGATTTCAGGGTGTTTGCAGGAAGTGCTCCGGTGGAGGGCAGGATGTAGAGGAAGTGTTTGGCGTGGCAGATCTGGCAGGCAGGCAGCCGTTAGCATACCCCGCTGACAAGCTCTCTCTTATATACTCCATCCGCCCTCTCAAAGTACCTTTTGGTCTGGAATCCATCACAAGACACTGTGAAGTGACATCGGGCAAGTGGAGACAGAGAGCTCCTGGAAAACACAGACTGGACATGCTGTTTTTCTCAGCTGTTACCTAATTGAGTAATACATCATCCGTATTCTGTGCAGCCCCCTTTATGAAACTAGCCTGTTGTGAGTCTCAGCGCTTGCATAACGTGATTAAGACATGAAATACATGAAACAAATGCATGCTTGTTTTGTTGTTCTGTGCTTAGTTTTAATTAGAAGTTTTTATTTAGCTAAATATTTGGTACTTCTACAACCCTCCAACCCTTCAGGAAAAGATTTTCTAGGGGAAGATTCAAGGAGATAAAGCCTGCAGGTTTGAGAAGACAGAGAGATAGGAAGAAAGGAGGTGTGTAAAGGAAGTGTGAGCTAGATGAAAGTGAGCCAAGAACAAGACAAGGTTAGAGAGAGGGAAATTTAGCTGTCATGGACACAGGAAATATGGCCTTGTCACCCAGGCAAGACTGACAGATGTATCTCCATTGTTTCCTGATGACAGCTGGCAGTATGACGGACAGGTTCAAGGAGATCCGAGGAGTGGAGAATGGGGCGAGGAAGAGTACGGAAGCAGAAAATGAGTCTGCTTATAATCAGATGGCATCCTTAGGGCCTTGACCTTGTATCTCGCTCGCAATCTCTTTCTCGCTCTCTGTTTTCTGAAGCGTTCCCAAAGCACATAAACACACACTAGAGTAGGTGTGTTCGGTTAAACTTCCAAGAAGTACAGTCTCTGCCTTTCCTTTCCAGCAATGTTCTGAACAATCACAGGTACCAAAATAACGTAAACGTTTTAGGACTCAACTTCTGTGTTCCAGAAACTAGTTAGGTTTCTACAGAAGCATTAATTTAAGGCACTGTATTTGTGCTCCCAATGTATCGACTGTACCAAAAATTTAATTCACTATTTAATTTGAATTGAGTTGCTTTGTGTATAGGCCTATTTAGGCTTATTAGGTTATTGTTCTGCTATTTTTCTGTTAGTTAATCTCTGTTTCGCTATTAGTGTAGAGTGATTGAAATTGGTTATTAACAGAGGTGGAAAGAGTACAAAAATATTCTACTCAAGTAAAAGTACCATTACGTTAATGAAATTTTACTTAAGTACCAGTAAAAGTACCAGTCTAAAAATCTACTCAAGTAAAAGTAAAAAGTAGCTCATTTAAAATTTACTTAGAGTAAAAATTACTTAGTTACATTTTAACAGTGGGGAGGGAGGCAAAAATGGGATCAAGGGTGTCAAACACAGACAGTTTAGATGTAACCTTAATTAAACACACCTGATCCAGCTAATCTAATCATTTAGGGTTACTTGAAAACTACATGATATGTGTGCTGGAGCAGGGTTAGAACTAAACTGCCTGCAGGGCTACGGCCCTCCAGGAACTGAGTTTGACACCCCTGGGATAGGGCCTATTAATCTCAAACTAGTTGTTTATAATTAAAGGAATCAGTTTATTTAGAATAAGACATTTGGGCTGTTACCAGGAAAATCAGTATCAACAAACTCATCTTTTCAATGCAGAGGAAATGCAGAAGCTTCATTGGAAGTGGCATTTAGATGAATTTACACACTATTTAGTGCAGAACAAGAATGCATTTAACCTGCAGTTACAAATGCATGAATAATGTTTTGATATACAAGACATAAAATGTTGAATTCTCATTTGAAATTATAAGAAATTAATTATTTTGAAAAAAAAAAAAATCAAAAGATACTTTAAATGTGAAATTAAAATGGCCAGTATGTGTCAGCAAGTCACTGTTAATAAGTGAGTCATTGCGATTGAACCGAATCATTTAAACGGTTGATTCATTCAGGAATGAAACACAGTGTCATGTTGCTCAGAGACGCAAAACTGTGCTTTGGTGGCTGTGTTTGGAATTATTTTTTGTTGTAGAAATAGAGCAAAAACAGGCAATATGGTGTCTAAAACACAAGTCTCTTAATTTGTTTACTGAACTGTTGTAATATATATATATATATATATATATATATATATATATATTATATATATATATATATATATATATATAAATCTATATATATATATATATATATATATATATATCCTGTATATATATATATATATATATATATATATATATATATCTATATATATATATATATATATATATATATAAAAATCATGATGATTTTTGGAGGAAAAGACGGCATTCTTTTTGTGATTTTGATTTACTATATGAAATGATATATGTAAATTTTCTGCCCCTATATCTTCAATTTTGAGATCATTCTAAATGCATTTTACAATTCTGAATCACACAGTGAAAGAGCGCACTATAAATGCGCGCTCACATCATTAAAACAACAATTATGATATTATCGCAGACGATATAGATCGCACACTCCGCACCACTGTCTTTTTGGCTAATTTGTGCAAAACCTCTTACTACGGTGCAATTATTTAGCTTACCTCTACATGCTTGCGAAGGGTTGATGTCTTGTCGAGATTTTATAAGCTGCTAGTTTGGTCTCCCTAGGCAAGCACAGCTTACACTGCATAATAAAGCATAAATATGGGCAGGGGTTCACTTCATTTCCTTCGAGTTCAGCTTCAGAATATGACGGGGTTTCGTTTTTCAGCGGTGTCTGCACCACTAACACCTGTTTTGTCCGTCTGCATCTTTCTTGTGATTTTAGCGGCAGTTTGCCCTCCTGCCCATTATATACTGACGTAGTTTCCAGGGAGCGTTTTTTTTTTTTTTTTTTAATTTTTACTCAGTAATTAAATGTGTTTTAAAATGTAGCGAAGTACAATACTTCAAACAAAATATACTTAAGTAAAAGTAAAAGTACAGATTTAAAAAATTACTTTAAAAAGTAGAAGTACACAAAAAAGCTACTCAATTACAGTAACGCGAGTAAATGTAATTCCTTACTTTCCACCTCTGGTTATTAATAAGGTTCTATGATTGCTATTATGTTGCTTTAATAGGTGGTTGTTTATTTAGGCAGTATACAAAGAGGCAGCTCACTAGATTACATATTATGGCAATGGCATATTAACGTATTTTGTATGGCCCTGAAATTAAATAATTAATGTGAACTTCAGAAAAGTTTGTTGTAAATATTTAAAATCACAGCCAAAATACCTTAGAAAAATAAGAAATATTAAATCCTAAATGGTTAAGTCTCTCTCTGTGCTGATTTGCCCAGTAAAAATAGCTAAAATCAATTCAAATGTATTTTTATTGTGATTTTCACAATATAGATAGCTCCAAATCAGCTTTGCAGTAAATATTAAAGGTGTATTACAAACCTCAAGTGAGGAAAAAAACTAAAACAGCTAGTCTGTGGCAAGGATTTTTTTTTTTTATAGCCTAAGTATTAGAGTATCATAAATAGCATCTCCTTATACTTGAAACAGATCTTTTATGCCATCTTCAGAAGCTCAGTTTTGCCATGAGCAGAAAATAATAATGCTTCTAATTATATTAATTTATGGCAAATGATTCACAATCCGCAAATTGGTGACTTCTGCGCTAGATGATAAAGAAGGGCAGTGCACTCATGTGACTGTCTGTCTTTTGTTACTTTCTCAGAATAATCATGCAATGTCAGGTTCAGCAAGTGGGTGAAAAGTTCCCAACAGAGCTTTCTCTCTCTCTCTCTCTCTCTCTCTCTCTCTCTCTCTCTCTCTCTCTCTCTCTCTCTCTCTCTCTCTCTCTCTCTCTCTCTCTTTCTGTCTATCTGTTGTATAGGATTTTAGCTGCCTGTTTTACCTCTTAATACTTGGAAAGAGGAAATTATCTCTTCTCTAACATTTTTTTGGCAAATAGCTGTAGACTAAAGCTATGGTAAATGTTCTAACCACTTCCTTCCATTTTCCTCCCCACAGACTCCTCCGGACATATGACGTCCTCTCCTCTCAGCTCTCCCACGTCCCACCGGGGGATGCACCCGTCACTGCTGAGCCCGACTTCTTTAGGCCCCTCAGGGTCTCTGCACTCTCCCATCAGCACTCTAAGCTCACCCATGAATGGCCTGGGCTCTCCCTTCTCTGTCATCAGCTCACCCATGGGGCCACATTCCATGGCGTCCCCCGGGATGGGCTATGGCCCCAGCATCAGCCCACAGGTAGGGCCACAATCCGAGACCCTCCTTCGAAGCTGTATTTAAAAAGAAGCGCTCACATTCAGAAGTCGTATTTGTGCTTCATAATTAAACATAATTTTAAATTAAAAATATAAATAAAATTAGTTGAGCTATTATGAATAAACATGAATTAACAAAAAAATAACCTAAATACTTTTATCTAGGGATGTAACGATTAACTGCGAGCTGGTTGAAAATCGATTTAAATATGTGACTATTCAAATCGGTTTAGATGCTAAACAAATTGCAAATCATTTAGGTGTAGGAGTTTATATGAATGTATGTCTGAGGGGAACTTACTGTCTTTAGAAAAGTTTAGATGGTATTTTTCTTTTCATCTTGCCTCTGTATAATGCATATTAAACTTCATTAAACTTCAAGTGCAGCGCTGCTTCGTTTACAGCAGAAACCAAGGAAACGCTTTAAGCGCCACCTGCTGGCAGAGTACAGCATTTTGTCCAAGCAATGATAAAAGGACACATTTTTAAAAATAAAAATCGTGAATCGAATCGTGAAATCAAATTCGTGAATCGAATCGAATCGTGAGTTGAGTGAATCGTTACATCCCTACTTTTATCAGAGATTTCCCACCAAAACGTTAAATAATCCATCAACTCAGGACAGAAAACATTGTTGAATGATTTCGTGGAGTCTTTAAACTTGCTGTTATTTGGTTGTCAGAGTCCACCCAGCAATCCAAACGTCAAATATATTGGTTTAATACATTAGTTTCTATCTTAGACAGTTTTCAGTGAGTCACTCACATCTGTATCTGAGGCTTCATTTTTCTGGACTGTACAAATGCTGAAATTTTGAGCGCAGGTTTGGTTATTGCATTGACAAATAGTAGTGAGAGGAGCCTAGATACACCAGTTTTATCTTCACGCAGGGAGCCAGTCATGGGGTCTGATGGAAGGTGATTTGACTCAGACGGCATTTGTCACTTATGTTTAGCACTTGGCTGACTGGCTGTTTTCAGGCCCAGTCGGTTGGAATGGGGTTGCTACTCAGTTCATGACCCCTTTAAATACAGAGGGACCGAGAAATCAAATTACCCTTGATATTTTGACATATAACAGGTCAATGTACTGTCAATGTTACATCCTGTAAGTTTCAAAACTTTCTTGTTAGTTTAAAAACAGCTTTTTTTTTAAACCAAGGGCTGTTACGTCATGCTGCGAATCAATTTTCCTTTCAGGTCAGAAGCGGCACGAATGCTTGGAGTATGTCAGAAATAGAGCGGGATATCAGTTTACTTTCAGGGATTTGTTGTGTCAGTCGTGCTGCATCCAGTGTAGACAGAATCACCGATTATAATGGGATTTGTTGTCTATAGTCACATTGCGCCACTCATATCCAGTGTAAACACGGGGTAACATTAGCAAAGAGCTCCAGATCGCATCAGTGAAACACTGTTTGTTTGTTTGTTTGTTTGTTTGCTTTACTTTGCTATGGAATACTGTTTCATTTTTAAACAAGACAGTATGATGCAGGCTTTTCAGAGAGACTGAAAGTAAACAATGATTTAGTTCTGAGTCTGACTCAAGTGGATCCAACAGTAATGTCGCAACACAAAAGTGTGAGTAAACATGTTTTTACCACTACTGCACTGTCTGTTCCAGAACGTTTGATATATACGAAGTATTTCTACCTTTTTAACCAAATGACCCGTGCTGTTTTCAGAGTACGTCACAGCAGCGTCCATCTGTTATTTAAATAAGCAAAACTGTTAGCCAATCATAGCATTGGGCATTTACTTGCAAGTCTATAAAAACAAACCGTTCTGCATAGAGGCTCAAAACCAGGATGGAAAATAGCCTATTACTTATAAATTACGATGATTTTTGATGTAAAATCACACTAACATTTTAAGTGAACTTCAGTAAATACTTTCAGTTTAATTTATTTATATAGCACATTTAATAACGACAGAGCTGACCAAAGTGCTGCACAGAGAAATAGAATTAAACTAATATAAAAAAAAAAAGATATAAAAGAAAATACAAGTTATAATAAAAATGCAGATCACGACCACTTTAACCTGGACCAGGCACCCCACTGACACCAACCGCCCAGCAACACACTATGCAAATCCACAACATGCAACATAAACAAGGCAAGGCATTCATCATTTTGATCACTAAATATTTGTTTTGGAGGTTTAACATTGGCAAATGCAACCACTTGCACTTTTTGTGCATCATTTTTACATTGGAGTCCTTAAAGTTAGCCAACAACGGGCAAGAAAGTTTTATTCACTTATTTATTTTTTACTTTCATAAAGACCAAATGTATGTAAATTAAGAACCATTAAGAATAAAAAAAAAAAAAAAAAAAAAAAAACAATTTTCACTAAATTAAGCCCTTAATTTATTTGTGTATTAAGTCACTTATTTATATATTAATTTCTGTAGTTATTACTTTATTTGTTTCCTTTTTATTATTATACTTTCTGTTTCCGTGGCACATAAATGCTTAAGTGCTCTTGTTAAAATCTCATATATTTTTGTTTGTACATATATATGTTGTAATATGCCAGTACCTCAGGGGTTTGTCTCGGATTTCAAGTGTTGTACTGCCCGTGTCATGGCACCTACTGAGTATAAAACAATAGGTTTTTGTTTTTTGTCTGGTTTAGTGTGTCTGTGTTTAGTCTGTGTACAGTTTCACATAACAGCATCCACCTCTCTAAAACAGCATTCAGCTGGAATGCATTTACAATGCTCATTTGTTTGAGTAGGACTGTGGATTTAATGGATATCTCGGTTTTCTTTTGAAATGTTCGGATTGGCCACACTAGGGAAGGTTGGTTTTTACAGAGTTGACCTACAGTGATAGATGCAGTGACTCAGTCTTGCACATACAGGTACAAATGCTCTCAGCCGCCTGTAGACCTCAGTCCCACCCATGGGTGATTTTTAGGGGGGCTTCAGAACCCCCCACACCCCCAAATTTCTACTCCGCTAAATTTGCAGTTAGCTCCATAAACTGTACATGAATTCATGATTAGCTCAGTCCTCTTTAAATTTCATATGAAAACAGCGGCAGTCTTCGGCTCCTCCCCGGTGGTGCAGAGCGAGAAACAGAGGACAAGGTGTGTGTTTATCGATAGATTGTTTATCGCTATAATATCTTTTGTCATAAAAACAGTTCACACTTTTCACTGTGTTTTTACTGTGTTCACCCCTCATCACACCACAGCGGTTTCCTCCAGTGAAAATGTAACGTTAGCCCTTAACACGTATGAATGCATACTTTATAAAATGTTGCTATTTTCATTTGAAAATTGAACTTTCAATATAAAACATATTACAGTGCATGTGGCATTAACTACCATACAGTCATGCACAGAAAGGATTGAAGACAGAAACCGAGAGTATTTGAGCATAGGAAGAGGTTTGTACTAGAAATGCAAACAGTAAAATTGCCTAAAAAGCTAAATGGTTTCTAATGGTTCAGTGTGTACTGTACTGAAGAACTGGAAGTTGTTCCTGGAAGGTCATTATCTGTGCTGAGGAAACTATTTTTAAACTTTTCATGCTACTGTTATTTTAAAGTATAGTCAAACTATACTTTTGGAAAAGTAGTTAGGTATACTACAATCCACTAATGAGAAGTGATAACTACATAAAAGCTAATATTTTTATGTATGTTTGTATTGTGTGTGCACATCTATGTATGTTATTAAAGTTTATGTTAATGAAACTTATAGTTAATGAAAATGAATGATTATATCTTAATATTAGTGCACAAAAAGTTTATTTTTTTCTTCTTTTATATTTGTGTGTAGTCATATTACACTTGGTGTAAACATCTTAAAGCTACAGCCACAGTCTGTGTTTTTTTTTGGTTTGGAGATGCAGCCGTTGTGGTCCTGGATGCAGGTTTGGCTGTCATCTAGTATGGAAGAGCTGTCATCTCGCCTTCACTGTCATCCTGTGATTCATTAAATAAAAACAAGCAATTAATCCAACCAACCACACGTTACCACCCCACACTCCATTCCATACCACATGACCCAACCAACCCACCCACGTGAACAGATAAATACTGGATTATTGAACAATTTGGGCTGCAATAAGTCAAAAAATGAAGTGTATTGAGAGTGATGCACCTACCTTAGTTGTCTGCTCTGTCCTTTTTATGTTTACTTTGTTTATTGTTTTATATAGTTTTTTTCACAGCAGTTATTATGAGTTATTAGTCTGATAAGTATAGCTTAACTTGCATTTAACCTGGAATATTCCTTTAAGGCCTGATTATATGAATTTGCTGCATACAGTAACATATGCAGCCAGTAGTTAACTTTGAGACCATATGGAGAAAAAAAAGTGCCCACGAGTTCTGACAAACCAAGCACCCCTTCAGGCAAGTATTTGCTCAGCTCTGTGAAGTCTGTGGGGGGAGCAGAATAGAATACAAACTCTGGCCTTGGCTGAGATGCTTTCACAGGGCCTCTAATGAGGAAAATATGTCTCTTTTGTTATTTCGCATTCAGATGTGATCCCAAGGTTTGTGGGAAGAGGGTAGAGAGAAAACAAAAATATAAAAAGCAACCGATCACATTTCAAGTTACAGTTTTATTCACTTTCATACTTTGTCTGTTAACTCCTTCAGTGCCAGTGTGAAAAAATTAAGCAAAAATCACTGCCTTGATGCTCGGATGCTGTGGATGGTTACCGTTGCATTGCTATGCTGTTGACAAATTGTTTGGGGTGGTTTAAACATTAGCATTTTATGTGGTTGCAGGTGTTCTAATTGGCTGCTAGCATGTTTTGGGAGGTTTGTTTTGTGGTTGTTTGCTGGCCAAAATTAAGAGTCTCATCTAATTTTACAAATAAGGTCTCTGTGATACTCTCTTTTGTTTTTCTATTTTTGTTTAGTGGCATTGAGTTTTAGTTTTCTTTAGATCTGTAGATTTTACCTGTCTCATTGTTTTATTTTGTTTTATTGTCATATTTTAATTTACAGTACAGCTCAGTCTCTAAAACAATTAGCCCCTATTAAAGAAAGTTCAAGCAAAGCATATGACAAATGGAACAAACATCATCTTGGAGACTGTCGCTATTAGACTTTGTGCGCCAAAGTGTGTGCTAGCAAAGAAAGACAGCGAAAACAAGAAACAGCTGCTCCCTTGAAACTTATAACCCAAACCTGGGTGCACAATGGCACATCCTTTCTAACTTTTAGACTACTGTTGAGAAAAGAACAAGTGAACTGCTCTTAAGGGTTAAGCACACTGAGAGTGTGTGATTTGAGGAGAGAGCACTTTTAATAACAGTTGTTTCAAATGTTCTCAAAGGAGCTCAGCTTGCAGGGGTTTTCCAAAGAGGCAGAAAGGGGGATTTGGATGTTGTGTACAAAATAATTGTTTGCTGAGTGTGGAAAGATACTCAATGCACATTTACTTTTACTATAGCAAAAAACTCTCTCTTCTCGTCTTTTCTTACTTTCTACCTCTATCTGTGTCCTCAGATGATGTGAAGAACCCATGCAGTAGGAGCTGCAGATTTCGCCAGTTAATTGCTTCCTTGCAACCTTGAAACACAAAAGACCTCAAACACAAAATTGTTTATTTTTCAAGTAAAACCTTGAAATTAGTGGAGGCATTATCTTGTGAGCTCAAGGACAGCTTCTTTCGTTTTGTTTGCTCTGAATGCTTGTGTCTTACACTTGTGAAGGTGGTTTATCACCAGGTCCAGCCTGAAAGTTTACATTTTTTTTAAGCCCATTTTCTCTTTTAATTTTATTTTATTTTATTTATTTTATTTTATTTTATTTTATTTTATTTTATTTTATTTTATTTTATTTTATTTTATTTTATTTTATTTTATTTTATTTTATTTTATTTTATTTTATTTTATTTATTTTATTTTATTTTATTTTATTTTATTTTATTTTATTATTTTATGCACAGTGTCTGTGCATTCACTTGTGTTTTTATTAATCAGCATTTACACATCTCCATGTTTCGTTATGGTTTTAACAATGCAGGCACTTGGCAATTGTTGCAAACACAGCGCTCCAGTGATGATTATCCACACTCGGAGATTAGGTCTGGATGCTGACAGCTGTTTCAGCTCTAGGCAATTATTCCACCATACAACATTTTTTCAGAGGATACGGCTCTACGGTTATAATCTGTCTTGGCCCAGCACAGTCCACCAAAGCACAGACATCATGCACAGCAGGAGCCAGACAGAACAGAGCGGCGGGTATCAGATCTGCCTCTTTTTGACTAACTTCACCCAGTGCTGGAGCTGCAGGAGGCTGCAGGATAGTGGTTGGCCACCATTGTTGTCTTGATTGCTGTGTAGATCATTTACATTTGGCCTTGGATGATGTAGCTTGCTTGGCTTTGACAGGAAGGAACAAACTCTCTGAACCAGATATGACCGATCAGTCTTATCCATACATATGGAAAAGTTTCTGGAGTGTTCATGTGTGTGCATCCATGTGCGCCTGTGTAAACATAACACATAAAAGACACTTAGCTGTCAGCAAAGGCCTCACAACCTGGTGGAATCAAAATAATGCATAGGTTAATTTTTATTCTTTTTTTTTTATGCATTTTTCAATTTTTCATTTTTAAAAAGAAAATGGTCTTTTTTGGATCAATTATTTTTGTTGTGTTTGCATTTTGCTATGGCTCTAATGGCTGTCAGGCTTCCAAAACTGTCTTAAGGTCCGCCTGAGTGATGCATGCTTGAGAGTTGAACACCCTGTCGAGAAGCATTTCACTGCAAGAACCCAAATGACACTGACACCCGCCTTTAGGGCTGATACAAAACAGGGCTAACTTACTGCCCCTGACAGCCGTATCCACAGGGACGGCTCCAAATGTGTCTCCCGCACCGCTACTGACAGCAGCCTCTATGAGGTCACACTCAGGGTGAGTAATGGGTGTGAAAGATCGGAGGTCAGATGTTGAGTGGGTTATCAGGCAGAGGGGATCGGCCCAGTGCCCTTATCAGCAAAGCTTTTCCATGTGATGATGTACACATCCCAGTCAAGCGTGGATTGGAGTTGGAGTTTGTTGTGACGACAGAGTGACGTAGCCACTGGGAATAAATATACAAACACTCATAATTAATTCAAAAACAAAACAAAAAAATTATAATTTATCACAAATGCAAAAACAAAACAAAAAAATTATAATTTATCACAATGCAAAGTCTTCAGATTTTGGTTTGCTTAAATAAGAATATATATAATAGATGGATAAACATGCATAATTAATGCAAAAACAAAACAAAAAAATAATAACCATACACAATTAATGTGATTAAAATAAAAACAAAACAAAAAAAATGATAATTTATCACAATTATTTGTATTACAGTCATTTATAATTATGACAGCCATACTGCTTTAATGTGCATGAGTTGTATATGTGTTAAGTAGAGTGATTTGTGTTTGTTATGGTTAATATTATGATTGTATATTATTATTAATTGAACATTAGTTTCTTTTACTCTATTTTACTGTGGTAAAATCACTGCAGTTTACAGCTTTGAAACCTTGATTTATATGTACAAGTCAAATGTACTCAACACAATTAAGTAGGCATCAGATGTTCAATATTTCTTTCATTTGAAGTCCACTCCACTCGAGTGCACTCCGGTTCGCCTCAGTGTGAAGTAGCTTCTGGTTTTGAGAGGTGAGCATGTGTTAAAGGTTGCTGCTGCAGGATTTGGTTTACCCTTTGAAGTGTCCTTGGGAGGGAAGTCTGTTTTTCGGCTTGGTAAGATCAGCTAAGCTCTTCTAAGGTTCCAGATTTATGCTCTTACTCTTTTTGTGTGATGTGCGTCGACTTTGCCTTGCCAGATCACCGCTCGTGTGTTTCATATCACATAAAATGTATCCGTTCGTGGGAGAATATATGACTCCTTAAGCACCATTCAAGTCTGAATCCTGAAACAAAAGCAGATTGATGTGACGAGAGTTTTGCAGACTGAACTTAGTGTCCATAGGGGAGAAACTTGAGCTTTTCACCAAGAAAGAAATGGACAAAACATCCTGCTAAACCATGCTAGATAACATCATGTCGATTGCAAATGTTTGAAAAGAAAAAAGCCATTCTTGCATGTTTTATGCCATCTTATTCATAGAAATGCACTAGACAGATGTTTTTGCCTGGGTTTGATTGTTTTGATGCAGCTGGATGTCTTGCACAGCAAGTGTTGCATTTATGCAGTCAAGTTAAAAACACTTGTACCCTTTAAATATCTGCATTCCAATTTGTTACTCAAATGAAAGAACAAACTGTGTGAACGGCCCCTGAGCTTATATCATTGTGAGTGACAGATTACTTGACTATTAAAATAGAGACAAAATTTCTGACAGCACAGCTCTTCTCTGTCTCTAGCTTATGCTTGACAGCCAAGTGTCAACATCTATAGCGTACTTGCACAAAGGCTGAATGGATACACAGTCTTGGCAAGATAAGTTGACAGGTATCTGATGCTTAGATCTGCCATGACTTCCCTTTGCTACCGAGTTTTTCAGGTCAAGGCTACTGTTCTTTCTCCTGAGTCAACACTCTCTGACCCTGTTATGTGTTTCACCACAGATATTCTCTCCCTCTCTCCCCCTCTCAGCTTTAGCACATATGATAAAATAAACCATGTCTATATGACTTTCTTAGACAATTTTTTCATTTTTTTTTTATCCAATTCACAAAACAACTCTTTCACTCTAAACCTATACAACTCACAAATTCAATTTTTTATTTTTTATTTTTTATCCAATTCACAAATCAGACCCATTCCATTTCTATTTTATTTGTTTGAAAGCATTTAGTTTTCCTTAAATATTCACTGGTTAATAGAAATATTTACTTTTTTAACGAACTGTTATCTAAATCTGACTCATATGAATTTCTTTTTCACTATTTTTTTTTTTTTTTTTTGGTTCCTTACTGACTCTGTGATCTATTCACAAATACAGTTTTTTTTTTTTTTTTTTTGACCCATTCCATTTTTATATGTTTATTTGTATTGTTTTTTTCCATAATTTTTTTCCTGAATTATCTGGTTTCATTTATAGTTTTAAAAGAGAAGATTATAAGTTTATTAAAACTTACTGACTTTTGAACTGTCTCTTTAAATATAAAAACCAATAATTGACTTTTGAACTGTCTCTTTAAATATTCGAACTCAATATCCAGTTTTGAAGCAGGCCTGTAGAATGATCTCTTGACCCCCCTATTAACAGTCACTTCGATGTGTGTGTGTGTGTGTTTGTGCATGTTGTGTCTTAACTTTTGGGATGCCCCCTCCTCTCTGTAGAGCTTAAGTGTCACAGCACGGCTGGCTGATCATGCTGTTCATACTCAGGGCACTTGTCTGACACCCTACTCCTCAAAGAAGCATGTGTGATCATGTATGGGAGGGAGGATTATTCTATTTACAGTCACAGAACTAGACCCTTTAATCCTTCTGTAACACACACACACATATACCCCTACACACAAATACAGCATTGAGAGGGAGTTTGGGCAGATTGAGTTGCATGTTGAAAATAGCCATACTCTGATAGAGTCCTCTGATAGTGCAGCTCTGCATCTGATGAGACAAACTACAGAGGTCCAGCAAAATAGACAAACAAAGGTATGAAGTGAAGAGAGAGTGTCATTTTAACAGCTGCTTTTGCATGTGAACTAACACATCATGTGTGCATGAGTCGAGTGTGAGAAAAATGATAAGAAAAATGAATTCATACAGTTGCACCACTTTTGCATGCAGTATTTCAACTTAAACCTGCATCTAACTGACAACCTGTGGTTTATTGTCATGGTCATTAAATGAAGCACTTGTCAAACACTTTTTTTTTTTTCTATGCAAAACTCTAAACACTAAAATCTATTTATATACTAGTTATAAATAGTTACTATATTATCTATTTACTAGTTATTTTTTTATAAACATTTTTCCTGAGAATCGAACCCATGACTTTGACTTTGCTAACTCCATGCTCTACTGTCTACTTCCCTTATTTGTTTTGTTTGATTATTTCATTTTATTTAATGTTAATTAATAAGATTATTTTAAGAAACATGTATTTTTTTTCTTGAAAGGTAGCATGATACTGTATAGATACAAGTAAAGTACACTAGTATATTTGTTGGTTCTAACAAATGGGGAATCATGCCATGCTGCTTTACTTTTGCAGAGATTTTATGGTCACATTTGCACCGTTAACTGATTTGCATAAATCCTTTAGTGAATCGGGCTCTTAATGCAGACAACAGGTACAAATATATGGCTCCATCAGCAGGCTCGATTCATTCTTAGTGAATTCTCCCCATGAGTATTTGTATGTGGGTAACATGAGCATGTTTCAGGTTCTCATCAGAGACACGCAGGCGGAAATTCATAACAAAAGGTGTTTTATTTCTCATAAACTGACAGCCTCAGAATAAAGTATGGCATGTGTAATTTACTGCCACCCATGCTTTCTCTTTGCTCACTCATCATTAACACCTCTCTCCATCAGAACGGGACGCACTGTTACGGCCCATGCAGCCTTGACTGCCTTCAGCATTTTCCAAGGACAATGACCATTTCTGACATCGTAAATCAAGCAGAGTGGAAGTACAGGGGCTTTTGTCCGCAGCCTGTTAGTTTTTTGACGGATGGAATTAATCATCACATTGAATGAAAGAGGAGCAGTTTTAACAGGTGTTAATCATGTTCTTGACACAGATTCATAAGCTTTGAGTGTTTTTGTTTCTTTAGATTGTTAATTTCGAGCAGTTGATCTGTTTGTTTCAGCAGTCAGTCTCTTTATTCAGGGCATGTTGTGGTCATCTGTGTAATGACATGGGCCGTGTCATAACTGTGTGTGTGTGTCCATGCATGAGTTTAAGGGGTGTGTGCAGGCACGTGTGAATACACGCACATGCTCTTAGGATGATGCAATCATGTACATGGATAAGGGTGATTAACTATTTTAAGTCTAACCACATGTGGTTGTTTCTTAAATCTGGACACTTTTATTTCTATTACTTTTATTGACAAAAAAACGTATTAGATTTTGATTTGATATGAAAACTACCATAGTATCTTACATCATCAACAAAAGGCAAAATGAGTGGAATCAGTTTACGAACCACAAACTGTATGAAATACCCTAATGTGGGTAAAAGTCCCATCTTTATTTTCAGTAATCAGTGGGATCAAATCACATATAAACAAAGCTGAAAAGTACACTCCAGAATTACACACAAATTCTTAAGATCAAAAGAAGATCCACTGATATGCTGTTAATGCCAGAATCCAGTATCCTTTAAATGTATTTTATTACTTCTCTGTGGAATACTTGATTCTGATTGGTCAGTCGTGACATTCCTCAATAAAAAAACGGTAAAAAGCTGCTAACACAGGCTCATCCGGGTAACTGAAGTCAGCACTACACACTTGCTAAGAAACTGTTCCACTTTATGGAAGCTTTGTGTTTGGTTAGCTAATAAAATATTAAAACTCAATTCAATGTTATGTGTACAATTGCTTAATTATGTCATCCTGGTATCGCAGACTCTCTCTGGCTTGTTACAAATGCAGCTGCTGCCATTTTGTGACGATTGATTGGTTCACTGTAATGGATTATAAGATAACTAACAAACTGGTGAGATTTTAAAAGAGTTTCATCTTAAAATCTTTCTTCTTCACGTCAGGGTCCTGGTCACCCTGTAGGGGGTTATTCTACAATAACAACCGACTGGATGTTCATTGTCCCTTACTTATTATATTGTACTTAAGTTCTTTTAGGAAATTATATTACTCAGCAAACACTTTTGAAGAATTTAACAGTCAAACCTGAATTTATTTTAAATAGCTTTAAATTGTTTATACTTTTTCAACTTGGAAGCTGGCATGGTGTTAAAATACCAACTTACCAACCCTACCACCCAACTTTTTATTATATGAAGGTTACGTTAAAACTAACTTTATTGTTGGAGCCAATAGCCTTGTGGTTAGTGTGCCAACATACAGCGCACCTGCAATCATGGCGACCCGAGTTCAATTCCCATCTCGAATTCCTTTGCTGGTCCTGCTCCCCTTCCTTCACCCAATGCTTTCCTGTCTGCTGTCTACTATCCTGTCTAAATAAAGGTATAAAAAGGCCCAGTACAAAAAAATAAAAAATAAAAAGCTAACTTTATCATGCCAACTTCATCAATTATGGTATTTTTAAAAAGTCTTTAATGTTGATTTTAATATATTTTGATCCTAAAACATGAATCATATTTTTTTAATGTGATATGATAACCTAAATAAAATTTAAATCATAAACTATTTCTGCATTGTGTGTGTGTGTGTGTGTGTGTGTGTGTGTGTGTGTGTGTGTGTGTGTGTGCGTGTGTGTAAATTTGACACAAACCCCTCAGTTGGGCAGTGATAAACTAAATTAGAACTTTACTAATAAACTAATAAAATGAATAAAGTTTACTTTTTAAAGATTATCATACTTTTTCCCAGGAGAAAGCTTGAGATGAAATTTGAAACTTTGTGTATTTGGGGAAAAAAAATATTTATTTGTGTGTATTTAAGATACTAGCTGAGAAAATGGCATTAGTATACAAATGTGTCTAACGTGTTATTTAAGAGATGTTGAAAATGTAATTTCCATTGCAGAATGCTCTAAAACACAGTATATGTTTTTGGTTGATGGAAATTACAATGTGGTGGCAGTTCAGTAGGGCAACAGTGGTCTGTCTGTGTCCAGTGTCCTCTGGCTACATGGCACTTCACAGAAGTCTAGCAAGTCTGCATGTCTCTTGCACTCACGTCAACACATAGCCGTGGTGTGAAGTGGGAAGTGACGATGCTCTTTTTGGTCTAAATGGGGTCTTTATCAGGCCCCTCTCACTAGTTTGACTGCTAACTGTGTTCTGAGAACACGACTTTGGAGGCTCTCACATGAGTGTTTCTGTCTCTTGGCCAAGAACGCCAGTCCAAGACCAAGTCTGTGTCGTGCTTTTAAGAGCCTTCCAACAAATCCGTTGCTGGTAAAGCATCTACTATAATATTAATAAAAGAGAAAAAAAGTCAAATGGATGCAAACATCACTGTTACCAATGCAGAGTGACTTTCTCACTCCACAAAGGCAGCATAGCGTCTGTTAGGGTTTTTTTTTTTTTTTTTTTTTTTTTTTTGAACAGCCTGTTGGACCCTTAGGCAGAGTGTCTACCCATCAACAACTTTCATTTGCTCAAAACCCTTGTGTTGCTGATATAATTAAAGCGTGTAATTGAATATGAACACGTGTGGAGTGAAATGAACAATGTGCCTGTTATTGTGATTGCTTCTTGCACAATTGTTGCGTCATCACCTGATAAATCACATGATAAATGTGCACAAACACATTGATTAATAAACATTTGTGATGACTTTAGATTTTTATTTTAGCTGTCATTTCCACAGAAATTTAAGTTTTAAAGTCTTTCTCATTCAAAATACACTTGTGAGAGCAAAAGAATGTCTGGATGAGGGCAGCCAGACACATTTTAGCTTGGAGAGAGAGAGAGAGAAACAGAACCACGTCTTTATTCCGCTGTCCAACTAAATATTTTATTGCCGCCATTCTAGCATAGAACATGTGCACTGCTGGTGCTGGATACGAAAAAATGAGGCTAGGGACACACTCAGCATCCGTTTCTAGTACTCCCATTCAGAGAAAGGAGAGAGAGCATAATCAAATGAGAGAACCTTGGTCTCGCGGCACAAAATCAATCTGAAATCTCAATGCTGGCCTGTTGGGTGAGTCTGGCCCCATTATGAAGAAATTGACAGAAAAGTCAGGGCCTTCTGGAACTCAGCTTTCTTTCACCCAGGCCCTTAGAGCTGATATGTTGACGTGTCTAAATGATGTGTGTTTGCTTATGTTTTGCAGCTGAACTCGCCCATGAACTCTGTCAGCAGCTCAGAAGATATCAAGCCTCCCCTTGGCATCAATGGTGTGATGAAGGTGCCATCCCAGCCCTTGGGCACCCCTCTCTCCCTCACCAAACACATCTGTGCCATCTGTGGCGACACCTCCCCACATACAAAAAAACACACTTACACATCAAAAACAATAGTATACCCAAAAATACAAAAAAGCTGGTTGGGGTGGGAGAAAAAAAGCTGGTTGGGGTGGGAGAAAAACAGCTTAAAAAGCAGTCTATGCTGGGTTTCTGGTTTCAGACAGTCTTCTAGCCCAGTCAGGTCTTTTATGGGGGGTTTTGGGCATTTCTCAGGTGGCGGCACGGCTAAACAAGCCAAATCAGGCTGGAAGAGCAGCTGAAACTGGCTAAGACCAGCTTAGGCTGGTTTATACGTGCAAACAGACAGTTCAGCTCCTAACAGACTTTTTTAGACCGTTGTTGCTCTGCAGGGCTGGTTGGAATTAAAAAAAAAAACTCAAATACCAGTCTCTGCTGGTTTTCTGGTCTTAGCTGGTCTTTTAGCCCGTTCAAAATTATAATTTGAGTGGTTTTAGAAGGGTTTTGGGCACTTTTTAACTGGTTGGTCAGCTAAACAAGCTAAATCAGGCTTAAACCATCTTAAACCAGCTAAGACCAGCTTAGGCTATATGTGCAAACACAAAATCGAGCCCCAAATGCAAACTGTTGTGCTAATGTTGCAATGCAGGGCTGGTTGGGATGGAAATAAGAGCTTCTAAACAGTCTAAGCTGGTTTTTTGGTCTTAGATGATTTTCTAGTCCAGTTAAGATGCTCTTTTGGGTGGTTTTAGAGGGATTTTGGGCACCTTTTAACTCGGCGGCTAGCTAAACAAGTTCAATCAGACTGGGAAATTAGCTAAGACAGGTTTATTTTTCAGCAGGGAAACAGTGCAGTATTTTGTAAGCAGCACAGAGACAGTGTTTACACTGTTTACACTACAAGAAGATACTTATAGTTGTCTTGCAATATTAAACTGGGATAGAAGAAGGTATTTTAACACACTTCAGCTGAAAGGTTGTAGATTCATATGCCACAAGCCCTGATCCATGAATTATTTCCATTGTAGACCTGAACAGAACTCCTTAGGCTTAGGTTTGCATTTGTTTTTTTCACCAGGTAAACACTATGGTGTGTACAGCTGCGAGGGGTGCAAGGGTTTCTTCAAGAGAACTGTGCGTAAGGACCTGACTTACACTTGTCGAGACAACAAGGACTGTATTATCGACAAACGCCAGCGCAACCGCTGCCAGTACTGCCGCTATCAGAAGTGTTTGGCCATGGGAATGAAAAGAGAAGGTACAGCACATAAAGTTGAGGATAGAAGATTTTTCTTTTTCCCTCTGAAATTTTATAGCGCTATTCACTTCACTAGCTCTCATTAAAATCAGTGACTTCCAAGATACTCTGTACTCAAGATTCCAGGTAGTGTACTCAGGAGATACTGAGAGAAAACAGGAAATGGTTCGTCGATGCAAGGTGGTATGTTTTTTTTTTTCTCAGATAGTTTTTTTGTCGCTAAATATAGAAGACCATCTTTTCTCCTAAATCATCACCTGAGGCAGAGTGAGATGAAAGAGAGGAAGAGGTGAGAGGTGGGTTATCACACTGAAGAAAAGGGGGCATTAGCACTTTTTGCGCGCTTGTCCCCAAAAAAAGGAGACGTGAAAGTGCTTTAGCATGCTAATAGAAGATTTTAGCACACAGCTGGTGGAATATTGATCTGAGAGACTATATTTTGCCCCTCCGTCAGAATAATTTTGGATTTATGAGAATTTTAGAATCATTCTGTCTGCACATACACATTGACTATTAACTATTATTTTAGTAATAACTGAACTTTAAAAAATCAAATAATTATTTGTTGCCAGACAAAAAAATTGTACAATAATTATATCAAATATAATAAAAACTATCTCAAAAAAAATCTCCTTAACAAAAAATAAAAAAAAAAACAAAATATATATATACATAAAGAGTGTTTGTATAGATTTTTGTTTAAATTTATTTACCATCAGTTATATGTATCAACTTATGATCAGTTTCAAATTCTTTTCATGCACAATACAGTTAATTTATGATATGTCCTCAAGCTTAAACATTTATAAAGATGTTTAAAACAACGCTAGCCTTTCTTTGCAAGCAGTCAGACTTGCTTGGCCTTATAAATGATTTATTGTGGCTATAGATTGCATAGCCAACGTCCAGTCTCCATCCCAAATCTCTAGCTCTTGTTTCATGTGGAAGATTAAATCCTCCCCTGTAGACGAAGAGAGAGCACTGCGATCATACATACATGACGTCTTGTTCTCACATCCACTGTCTGACCTAAGTGCAACCTTTCATCTCCCTTATTTATATCATCACGGCTTCTTTCAAGGATATGATCATTTGCTTGCGTCCGCCTGTTTCTGTATCCCATAAGCTCGCATTGTACCCCGAGGCACAGGAGAGCTGGGCCACGCTCGTCCCAAAAAGAGCTGAGCGAATCTGCAGAAAAACAGGATTAAATGAATTTATGCTCTCCTTCTCTCCAGGGGAAATAAAGCTAACGTGATTTCAGCCCCTCTCACCTTTCTCTGACTCCTGGCGAAGTATTTTACCCTTGGGCTGACCTCCAGACAGCACTTTCCGTAAAGCAGAACCCCCCCGGAACCTCTCCACCACCGCGAAACCTCTGAGATTCGCTGTTGAGGAAAATAGTGAAGGCTTAGGGAAAGGAGAACGTTTAGTGTTTGTGTGTTTTAATGTGCTGTGAATAGGAACTGGGTTTGAAGACTTTTGGATGAACTGTGCTCGGCACATACACACTTTTAACCACATGGGCTCGGATTGTGGTTAATACAGTTCTGGCCACAGTGAGATTGAGTGACTGTTCAACACTAACCACTTCCTGTTTCTCTGAGCTGATCAAATGTCTGATCTGTTAAAGCCTGTTGGAGGAGCCAACAGAGACAAGAAACATTCTGTCGTGCAAACAAGTTGTAAATAAAACCATTAACACTAATTGATGATAGAATAAAGGGTTTATGTAAGCAATAAGGTACAAGAGGTTGTGTTGTATTGTGAAGAAGTCACGGCTGCAGGGCGAAGCGGAGTGCCTGCAACCCATTCAGCTGTGACTTATTCACAATACAGCATGCCTCGAGTACCTTATTGCTTTTCTAAAATGGTTACCACACAATGAAAAATATATTAAAAACAAAAATGTATATATTGATATTTAGATAAGAGGAATGTTCTGCTGGAACACACACATTCACTCTGAACACAGTAACCTGTTACTGTCATTTCTTTATACGTAAGAAGCAACAAACATCATAAACTAAAATCACATCACACTCTGTTATCCCTTTACAGTTACTGTCATAAAATACTTGAATTACATGTTGACTTTTGTATTTAAATTTAACATCCAATAATAGATATATCAGCCATTGCTGTGCGTGCCGGCGCTCGTTCCGTGAAGTCTGAATTTTAACGCAGACTGTCAGGACGAGCCTTCATGCAAAATAGAAACATTCACGTGAATATGTAACATTTACAGAAAAGGATATTACCGTAAAATGCAGTTTATGCACTGAGAAAACATCTCACACATTAAACAACACGTTAAAGTTAAACAATGTTAAACAGCATCTGTCAAAGCACCTGAAAGGACAAGTTGTGTTAAACATTATGCTAATGCATTAGCTTGAAACTTAACATAAAGCATGTTTCAGACAGCTTGGATCACGCATCTTTCCCACAGCAGCTCAGTCTGTTTCATCCGCTATTTTTTAGATGCATTTCGTCCATAGAAATACATTATTCACTGCTGTAATTTGACGTTACTGGCAGAAGTTTTCAGTGCGCGGTGGAAAGACGCGACTAATCGATAATGACATTCGTTGTCGATTTTTTTTTCATAGTTGATTATTATCTATTTTATCGATTAGTTGTTGCAGCCCTAAAGCCAGTTGTTTATTTTTCCATAATATCCTGCTTTCTCTCAGGTTTTTATAATAGGTTTTGATACTCAAAAATACATTATATTTGAATGGGGGATAATCATGTTTATTATAGAGTCTATTATTTTTCAGGATAAAAAAGTATGAAGATCTGTGGTGTAGTTTGTTAGCATCAGCTTGATATCAGTGTGTGTGTATGTGTTGACTTCTTGATTGACCAACTGTAGTTACCGTGACTAGTGTTGTTACATACAGCCGTCCAGGAGGAGCGCCAGCGAGCCAGGGACCGCAACGAGAACGAGGTGGAGTCGACCAGCAGTGTGAACGAAGACATGCCTGTGGAGAAGATCTTGGAAGCGGAGCTTGCTGTGGAACCCAAGACGGAGACTTACATTGAAACCAATGTACCAGTGCCCTCAAATTCAGTAAGTGACATCTCTTCCTCTTTTTGGTATGAAAACCTCAGGTTTACTGTACAAGCCAAGAGCCCCCTGTACACTTAAACAGACCCTTGAGAAACATTGAAGAACCGTTTTGTGTGTTGGAGCTTTGGAGCAGTGGTTCCATCTTGGTGCTCATGCAGGAAACTCTCTCTGCCCCCATATAATTTATTTGTCTTTTCTCTTTTGTTCTGTCCAAAAAGACTTGCAAAAACATTTAAAAATCAAACAATCAAGAACTGAGGGATACGGAGAACATCAAATGCTGCATTTCTATGTAAATCTTCAGGGTCGGATTTAGTGTAGACCTAGTTACAAAAACAACTTAGGACATTTAACAACCCCCAGAGCTAAAATATCTTCAGCCATATGTCGTGTTGCCCTGCTTGACAGCACTTCTGTCTCTACTTGTTTGGGTTTAATGCAAGTGATTCAGCTTGTTGATGGCCATGTTTGGAAATACGTGATGTCATAGAAGTAGACGTCTCCCAGGAAGGACTCTGTTTTCTCAGATTACCACATTGTGAAGCACTCCTTGAAAATGACTCATTACTGCTGTTCACCCATCAGCATATCTATCATCTATCACCTATCATAATTATAAACACACTGGTTTGTAGCATAGTTTTACAGTTTGCTGCACTTTGGCCTATCACTAACCATCGCTGAGTCCACCTTCTTGGTATTGGTGCTTGTCTATCACTTAAACTTTATGCAGCTCAAACTGTTGAAATGTGTGCTAACAGCTAAACTATGATTCCAACTTTAAGGCTCAGTGTCAGAGCATGTATGTTAACCATTATGCTATGCATCCAACTTCTTACTCCGTTTTAATGGAGTTTTGAATGGTAATTCTCTGCGAGAAGCAGAGCAAGATAAAGTTGTTGAATTTACCTGTGTGCTGTGAAGTCTCCCTCCCTCGTCTAGGCACCATGACAAATCAGCACCACTAAAGTGATCATTGGCTCCACTTTCCAGCATTGTTTGAATAATGAAATAGTCTGACAGCCCCCGGGAGCTTTGAGCCTGCCGTCAGCCTCTGAGGAAGAGCGTAGATCAGGAGAAGGATAGAGGAGGTGAGAGAGAGAGTTTGGGCGGTTAAGTGCGTCTTTTGGGACTGCTCTGTACCGATGCGAAAATGTTCTGGAAGCTGTTATGTGAGTAAATGGGGGTTATTTCAGGAAGATGAAGATGTGTGGGAACAGAGGACCGACGTTTGGGGAAAGGTAGCAAGACGAGGGAGAACATAAGGTCTGTCATGAGGGAGAAGCTGCCAGGCTTTACATTAGAAAGCACTCAGTCTCTCATTCGCTATCTTGGTTGGGTTTGTCGCGCTGTATCTCCAGTAGGGGCTTGTTTTTTGTGAGAGCAGTGGCTAACCAAGGTTATTATTGTTTTGCATTATTATTTATATTGTTCATTATTATGTTTTTTATTTATTATCTCATTTTTTTTTTATATTTATATATAATATATATATATATATATAATATATAGATATATATTATATATATATATATATATATATATATATATATTTTTTTTTTTTTTCTTTATTTTTTTTTTTTTTTTTTTTTTTTACATTTCAGCTTTTTGTTTTAACAATAGTTTACTTTTTGTTCTATGGACATATTTCTGGTTGTTGTTTTTTTGTATAGTTTATATACAATTAAAAATCTATATTTAAAGTATCGCCTTGCATGGCATCTTATGTCGTATCAGGTGCTCACGTACAAAAATTTTTTATTATTTCTTTATTTATTACATATAAAACATTTTATTTATTTAATTTTTAAATGAATATTTATTCTTTATTTTACTTCAGGTATGAGATCTTTTAAATTGAATTACATTTTTAAATGAATATTTATTTTATAATAACCCTGGGGTGAATAGTTTGTCCCATGTGAGATTTATTTTTTAAAATTCAAGGAGGAGGAACTAGATTAAGCCAGTCTAGTTCCTCCTTGTTAAATTTAAAATGCACAAATTTGAGCTTGTCAAAAGATAAATATCACGTACAGGTATCACTGGTTTTAACCTTCGCTGTAGCTCCCAGGCAGAAATGGTGACATTGTGTCTTAAACATAACTGATATTTAAAAAATGTGTCCGATACTGATAAACAAATCATTATTTTCATATTATAGTCAATAGTTGTCATAAATATCACCAAATTAAGTGTCATTCGCTATAGCTCCCAGGCAAAGACAGTGATGTTGTGTCTTAAACACGCCAAAATTCTCAACTTGTGCACTGACAGTTATTTTCATAGTTTAAACATTACAGTCAAACTCATCCTGCTGGCTGTAGATGATGGTTTAATACAGGATATTAAAGAAAATGATGATGCAGTCTAGAATTGGACAGCAAAGAGACACTTTACTGGAATGTGTTCCCTCTGTAGCTCTTTCTTGGCCAGCAGTCAGAGGTATCGTCTCCCCCGCTCAACCGGCTCCCTCCCGTTGTCCCTGGAGCTCTTCTTCTGTCTGTGCTCTTTTGGAAGCCACTGCCCCGTGTGCTAATTAATCAGAAGGCCTCGGCCCAGGAGGGCAGCTCATGAATGGGCCACCACTGCTGCTTAATGGTTGGGGTTTGGCCAAGCTGAATGAAGTGTGTTTATCTCATGGTGACCTAGAACAGGAGTTAAACAGGCGTTAGTAACGTGCCTCCAGTTAGGCAGGGAAGGGCTGCCTTTAACCCTTTGAGCGGTACAGTCCCATATATGGGATTTTTATTTCCGTGCCCCAGGGAGTACAGTCCCACATATGGGATTTAAAACATTCAGTGTCGTCGCATAACTGCCAAAATCAAACTGCGTTTTTGCGTGTTGGCTGGCGCTGAGCCAGAGACAGACGTGCACTGCTCTTGTCATATTATCACAACTATGCAGTGTTCTTAACCACATAATGCATATTTTAGGTTTCAGACATTTAACTACACATAAGTACTAGTAAAACAATACATTTAGAGTTTGTAAAATACACACACATGTCTATGGAAACAACAATAACAATCCATTCAAATTTAATTTGCCGATCAAGATCATTTAGAAAGGTTTTTAAAAGACAAAACACACTCATTTACACATATTTGTGAATCGGAATATCAGATTGTTCAGGACATGGTGTGCAAGTTTGTGAATATTTTAAATAAAAAAGGAAAACGAAATAAAAGCGATCCATCTGTCAAACAGTATTTTCGTGGCTGCAGTGTGTCACGTGACAAGCCTGAAGCGTCGCAATGGACACAGTAAGGGGAAACGTTCTAAAATAACGGTCGACTAAAAAAAAAAAAAAAAAAAAAAAAACTCTGGGGGGACTCCTAGAATATTTTAAACTCACCACTGAAAAGGTTGAAGGAAGAGAATATGTTCCCGTTTGCTAGTTTTTTACTTCTCTCTTTTTGCTTCCTTTTTTAATTTTTACATTTAATTCAGATAACATTGAGTTGGTTTACATGCACTGATTCAGCTTAATAAACTGACAACAGGTCACTGAAACACATTTTGTAAAAGTGTTTATCAGGTATTCGATGAATGGATGATTTTATACATTTAGTTTAATTTAATGTTTATATTAATTTGTAAGATACAGCTTTGATATTTATTCATGTAGATAAAAAAAACATTTAAAAATATGTTATATTAGCCAATAACAAGTATGTTTATTGATTAAAACATGACAATTTCATGAGAATTTTAAATTTCCAGCCTTTTTTTCTTGCATTTTTGAGACTTATAATAGAGTTTTGTTGTACATATAAACACACTCATTGTGGCCATTTAGTTAACTGGAAACTCCTTAATTTGTATTTCAATACGTCTGACACACAGGAAGTGTTTCTGCGACAGGGATGTCACGTGAGGTTGCAGACGTCTCACCTAGCTGTAAATCCAGACTGCTTTTTCCCTCTCTGTTGTCACGCAACAATAATATAGTTTAAGCAGACAATGAAAAATTTAAACATCTCTCATCTCTACTCCTCAAGTGATAAAAATTTCATAGTGCAATATGCAAGCGCGGTGTTTCGGCAAGAGCACGGGACCAGGATCTGCTGTGAATAATGCAGGCCGAATGCTTTCCATTCAGCGGGAACAAAAACAGCCATTGTTTTGTGATGGTCATGAAGAGAATGTTATCAAAGCGTCTCCTTGAATCTGAAAAACTCATCACTCGTGCCCCAGGGCTAGCGTTTGCCCCGCTCCGCTGATTCTCACAAGCAAATCATATGGCTGACTGTATTCACACTAAAGAAATCATTCATGGTGGTTTTTACCTCCTTCATCAACTGCTTATTTTCTGCTACTTGGATACATTTTAATTTAGATCAATGGTCTTCAACTTTGGAAATGGATATGATGGATGTGTAAGCCTACAGCAACTCTGAAGCAGTTGCAGGAATTTATGACAAAGAGTGGTCATTATATGCATGTGACAATATCACAAATTCTCCACAAATGTGGCTTGTATGGGAGGGTTGCAAGAAAAAAAAGCCACTCCTCAAGAAAAGGCATATGCAGTCAGACTGAGCTTTGCCAAAACGCACCTTGAATATTCTGAGGCAGATGAGACTAGTTTGGCCTAATTTGGCGGGAATCCAGTACAACTCACCATCCAAATAACAGCATTCCTACAGTAAAGCATGGAGGTGGTAGTATCCTGTTATATGGGGCATTTCTCTGCAGCAGGGACTGGAGCACTTGTCAGGATAGAAGGAAAAATGGATGGGGCAAAATACCATTAAATTCTTCAGGAAAATCTGCTGCCCTCTGCTAGAAAGTTGTCAATGGGAAGAAAGTTTACCTTCCAACATGACAATGACCCAAAGCACACAGCAAAACTGAGCACACAGTGGTTGAAGGAGAAAAAGGTGAATGTCCTTGCATAGCCCAGTCAGAGCCCAGACTTAAACCCCATTGAAAATCTGTGGAATGACTTGAAGACTGCAGTCCACAAACGCTCATCATCAAACTGAACTGAACTTGAGCAGCTCTGCAAAGAAGACTGGGAAAATATTGCAAAGTCTAGATGTGCAAAGTTAGTAGAGACCGAGAAAGCTCCCAGCAGACTAAAGCAAACAGTGGTTCAACTAAATACTGACACAAGAGGGTGATTCTTTTTGCAACTCGATTCTGTTTTGCATTTATTTATTTTTTTCTGACATGTTGGTGTTATATCTTTCACTTGGATGTTATAAGTTCAACTGAGTACTGATACAGCTGGATAAAACAAAAACTGCGTCCGTCTTCATTTCAGGCTGCAAAGCAACATGTGATTATTTTAAAGGGGGGTGATTATTTTTTTTTATATACCCATTGTATATATTCAAGTATTTGTACATTTATAATATTATGTAGTAAATATTTTTTTTATTAATGTGGGAGATACAGTAAAAAATTTACCTGAACTTTAGTTTTGTTTAAAGTTAATTTAATATTCTATTTTTAACTAATTTGATCATTTTATCACATAAATTTGTTAAAGATCAAACTATAATGGGCAGACCCCCTGCAGTACCACCATAGACCCCGTTAATGACTTCAATTACAGAAATGCTTAAATTTACGTTTATTCTGCTATATTTAAATTTGTAACTTTTTTTTTCTTTACAGTAATTAAGTCAGGTATTTAGAGGCCTCAATTTTTGGGTCATTTTTGTTTGTTTTGTAGAAGAAACAAGGTCAGTGTAAACCGAGCCAATATAGCTATTCATCATTCATGAGCATTACCGTGTTTAACGAGAACTCTGGGAGTTGTATTCTTTTGAGCCACTTTTCTTTATTTTGTTGCTTTGTGAATTAATTATCTGTTTGTTTATGTGCTTGTTCAAGAACATGGCAGAAACTGTTGCACTGAGGAGGATCAGCCCGATCAGCCACAGAAATATTCATAAGCTGCGTTTGTTTTCTGAGAGATGGCTTTGCGTCTTGCTAACAGCTTGCCATCTCCAACTTCTGCCTTTGATCTGCTGCTGATGTCATTGCGAGTTTTAAACAGTTGCTTAAATACCATAGCGGGGAAACATTCAACACTTTCACAAGATTCTCCTGGGAGTTCCCACGTTCTGATGCAGAATCACGGAAGAGCTCACTGGTTATCTGTCTTCAGTCATTTCCCAAAGTGCAACTGTGGAGATGTTTCTTGCCTCCAATAATGGCCACAAAGTGGTTCCAAAAAATATTAATACAATTAAATTAAATACATTAAAACCAATTAAAAGCATAAAGAACACAGAACTAAAATCTAATGATTTTAGAGCTTTTTCTCAGATCTAGCTTCACATTTCTAAAAGCATTTCTGTATTTGCTGTCCAAGGTTAGTTTATTTCATTTTCTTTATTTTATTAAAATTTTTATCTTTGTAGGTACAACAGCTTGTCAATGGGGCAATACCGTTAAAGGGACAAATTTGTACATTATCTACCCCTAAAAGGTGCATATTGGTACCTTAGAGTACTTTTTCACTTTTTTGTGAAATTGTGAAACGTGGAAATGTAAAATATGTTTTTTTTTTTTTAACCTAACAAATACAACATTTTAAATTCAATATAATATGTATTTTTTTTTAACTGAGAGAATTTTATTTATTTTTTTACGGGCTGTTAGATGAGGCTGTTTCAGTGACAGCGGCTGATATACTGGCCCTTTCAGAAGCTCTTGACTCATAATTGCAGTGTCACTGTGTTGAACCTATTAATAAACATCCTGCACTGCAACCGAGTGAAGCTAGGAGGCTGCCAAAAGTGAGGTCAGGATTTTCCAGGAATGCACACCCCTCCCACTAATAATTTTGATAAATATGAATATAATTTTTATCCCCCTCTGTTTATTTTTTTAAAAACTATTTGTCCTTTTGCCCGCTGCAATGTCCTGGTGATGTTTTCTAAAGCCTTCCCTTTTGACACTTGAGTTGAAAAACGACACTCAATGTCTATTTGTTCCAGTCCTTTCAGAAACCCCTCTCCTGCTGCTTTCCTCTCTCCTGCGCTCGTTCACTCTCACCCGCACTCCATTGACTCACTCTTTCATCTTATAAAACAAAGCAGTGTATCTATCCCTCCCTTGGCTTCATGCAACGTGAAGCTGGAATCGTCTAAGCCATTTTTCGTATCTCTCATTTGTCCTCTCTCTTTGATAGAGCCGGAGCGTTCCACATCGAGACGTGCTAATAGACTCAAATCTGCAGGAGGCATTAAGGGCGTCCCTAACAAAGGCATTTTCAAGAACAATGAATGCATTTTGACCACAACATGTTGTCTGACAGTTAATTACATGTCCGTCCCTGGGTCCTTTAAATGTTTAGCAGTATTCCATAAATGTTTGGGAATGAGCAAATGTTTCTAAGTAAATTTAGTTCCAGGGAGCTTTCTGCAGGAAAGGCCCATTTAGAAAGGCAGTCATTTTTTAGCACCAGCTCTCGGCAGGTATTTCCTGTGCAGTCCGGGGAAAAAGCACTGTTTGTTTTGCCTTCCTGTTCACTTTTGCTCCGAGAGGTTTAGTTCCCATGTGTGGGGCCAAGAAGAGCGGTAGCATACCTCAGTGATAAAACTACCCTTAAATGTCTGTTCCAATAATCAGATGGGTTATTATTTGGATAGCTAGCTGTAAACATGTCAACAGTTTAAGTAACTTTAACTAACCGTGCCTCGCCAAGAAAGTAGTTAACCTGAAAGAGAAAACTGCCTGAAGATGGCTAATGTTGGCTATAGCGCCCCTTGTGTCAATACTGAGAATACAGTATGATCTGACATATTTTAAAACATGACGGTGTGTGAACTCAAACTAACGGAGCTTAGAAGCGTTTGCATTGAATGAGTTTTTTTGATGTTTGGACAGACCAGTGTGTGACAGCTGTGTTCTTGTTTCCTCCACCAGCCCAATGATCCAGTCACAAACATCTGTCAGGCTGCAGACAAGCAGCTTTTCACTCTAGTGGAATGGGCCAAGAGGATCCCGCATTTTTCAGAGCTCCCGCTGGACGACCAGGTCATTCTTCTACGAGCAGGTGAGTTGAAGAGGACAAACGGACAGATGCACAATTAAAAGACAGAAACAGGATAAGTTCATTATAATGTCAAATATTTAATTAGAGGAGTGTTGAAGTTAAGCTGCTTCTAAGACTGTGTTTCAAAACCTAGTTTAGTGCCTATCTAGGCTGCTTAAAGGACAGGTTTCAAAGGTGTATTTGAAATTCTGAAAATGCCTGAAATTGC
The DNA here is from genome assembly GCF_018340385.1 of Cyprinus carpio. NCBI lineage: Eukaryota > Metazoa > Chordata > Actinopteri > Cypriniformes > Cyprinidae > Cyprinus > Cyprinus carpio. Next base: position 9,243,659 of record NC_056592.1, read on the forward strand.
AAAAACTTTCCTGAATCATGGCATTTTACATTTTTTATAATTCGGCTGTTTCAAACCCTAATGATATATGCGGGGCAGCTGTGGCCTAATGGTTAGAGACTTGGACTTGTAACCAGAAGGTCGCAGGTTCGAGTCTCGGTGCTGGCAGGAGTTGTAGGTGGGAGGGAGTGAATGAACAGCGCGCTCTCTTCCACCCTCAATACCCATGGCTGAGGTGCCCTTGAGCAAGGCACTGAACCCCCCCAGTTGCTCCCCGGGCGCTGGATATAGCTGCCCACTGCTCCGGGTGTATGTTCACGGTGTGTTCACTTCTCACTGCTGTGTGTGTGCACTTGGATGGGTTAAATGCAGAGCACCAATTTCGACAAATGGATAACATACTGTGCCTATAATCAAAAATGCCAAAATCATTCGGCTGTTTCAAACCCTAATGAGCTGCCCTTGTAGACGGCATTCTAGTGTTCTGCCTACATGGATGACATGCTGTGCCTATAATCAAAATTTTTCTTGAAAATATCATTGCATTTGATACAATATAAAAAGAGGCATCTGCAAATGTAATTTGTGGTTGTTGTGGTTGTTTTTTTCTTCAGAATTAACTTCAATAATTAACTTAAATTTTCAACACTGACAATTAGTGAAAATTTATTTGCTATAGGACCTAGAAATCTTTTTTTACGCTTATATTTGGAAAATGTATGGGCTATAGGACCTAGCAGTTTATTTGTTAATAAATTATACAGTTTCTACTGTTGTTATCTTAAAGCTGGTGTGCTGCCCACAGAGACTAGTCTCTAGGTTCTAAATATACCTATGAACACCAAAAATACTACCTGATTAGGTTAATATGAAAATGGGAAAAAAAAAAATACTACCTGATTAGAATATTGACGTGGTTGTGGTGGCGTAAACTTTCAGAATAGTGTTTTTTTAATATAAAAATGAATGTAGAATATTAAAGAGGGGGAAATAAAGTCTCCATGGGGAATATAGTGGTAACTAAAAGATGCGGGTGTCCTCTTTTAGATACAGATTGGCTCTCATGAGAGGAAAGTCAGTTGTTCTGTCACAATAGTTATGTGTACAGCGTCAGATTTACAAGTTAGTTTCTAAGAAGTTGACAAAGTATGAGTAAGACAAATAGATGCTCTGTAGACCACCATTCTACAATTAAACTACATTGCTTTTAATTTCCTTTATGGTCCACTGTATTAGCGAGTCATGCTTATCTTCTCTGAAGAGCATGTTGAGAGGGTCTTCTCTCGATCTCTCTCTGAGCTCAGGTTTTCTAAAAATAACCCCTTTAGTTCTGCTGTCTCACAGATGAAAGCATCTCGGCTTTTCCCAAGCTCAGCTCTGGGGAGATGAGGGGAGTTGGGGTAGTTGCTAGGCAGACTAGTTAAAGGAGCCCTGTCACTCAGATACTTACTTAATTCACTCTTACTGTGTGGAATGTTTTATCATGATTTCGTCTGTCTCTCTCAGGATGGAATGAGCTCCTCATTGCATCATTTTCACACCGTTCAATAGCAGTGAAAGATGGGATACTGTTGGCCACAGGATTGCATGTGCACCGGAACAGCGCCCACAGCGCCGGAGTAGGAGCCATATTTGACAGGTTGGAATGATACTTATAATATTGGTCAACTGAAAATTTGTGGAACACCATTGTTTCAATTTACCTAACCTATCAAAACCAAAACCTATCAAAAAGGATTAAGAATAAAAATAAAACTAAAAAAAAAATTGTACATTACTTTGTACATATTTTTCATTGTACATAATTACATATTTTTATATATTTTATTTAAAAATGTGTAAATTATAGACACACACACACACACACACCACACACACACACACACACACACACACACACACACCCACACACACACACACACACACACACACACATGTATATGATCACACATATATATATAATACATGAAACTAAATGGAAAAATTATATATTTTGCTTTTGGTAATACATGGAGCTTTGTCTATATGGAACATATTCAAACACTACGACTCAAAGAGATGATCACACTAGTAATGTTCAAGACAAGGGTAGAAGAGGAACCTTGACATTTCTGCCAGCGGAACGCTGAGACAGAAGGGCAGGGAGGAGTGAGCTTTCTATTGATTTACATTGATATTCATTAAATATGCAGCTTCGCTGGCAACAGAGGTCATGCAGAAATGGTCGAGTGCTCAGAAAGAAAATGTTAAAGGAAATCCATTTGTGTGTCATTTATGAAATAAAAAATATGGAGGATACACCCAGTGACACAAAGGGCTCTGCTTTGTATCTGTGCCCACAAAAACCTGAACTACGCTGTACAATAAAGCTACCAGCTAAAGCTAAAGCTTCTTTTTTTGTCCAGATCTCAACTTAATTAAGGTTTGAAGAGAGCCGATGTGGTACAAAGTTTACACCAGCACAGCAGCAGCACCACTTGTTGACAGTGAAATGCATTGTTCAGCGACCCCTCTAAAGAAAGTTTAGATATAAATAAATTATATAAGAATAGCAATGATAAAAAATATATATATATATATATAATAATTGTAATTAACTTAAATATTAAGTGTCTGTATGTTCAAATTTTACCTTTTGTAAAATACATTTTAAGTTTTTTTTCTATTTAGTATAAGATTGTAAGTGATAAATCCATTTGTCAATGAGAATATTTTTAAAACCATAAATGTAATATATTTATGCTTAATTTTAGATCCAGCGTATTTGCTGAAAACATCTTATGCACACTTTATTTAAACGGTATTGTTATTTAAAAACAAGACAGAAATACTGATTAAGAAAGTCATGGCTGTAACAAAAAAAAAAGAAAAAATAGGAAAAAAAGCTGTATTAACGGTAATTGGACATTCACATTCCCAGCATCCGTGTCACCTGACTCTGTTAAGTCTGCAGTGCCGTGCTTCAAGACTCCGCTCTGCTCTCAGCGCCCAGAGGCTGCTTTAGCTATTAGAATACACCCCACGACTCTGAAAGAATACATCTGTGTTAATGCCGCTCGCATTAAGATGCGCAGCCCTGATAATGTTTCTTTATCAGTTCCCTTCAAGTGACAGCCGTGGCACAAATGAAGTGGATGTTCGACTAAAACACTGGGCTCAAGTACCCCACCCCTCCACTTATTGTTCCAGGAGGCCAATTCAATTAGAGTGTGTTAAGAGTGGGAATGAGGATGCCTCGCACCAGTGTGTGTGCTGTCACCCGGTCACGCAGAGGCCAAGACTGTCAGAGGTGACGTCACCCTCTGGATCAGAGGAAGAGATGCCAATCTAGACATTATTGAGGCATTATAGATATTTGACAGTCGCTGCCAGTCAAAGCAGTAATGTAGTAATATCTGCATTTCCCGACAGCTGATCGTGTTAGCAGTGTCCTTCATTTATAAAGATCTATTGAAGCAATTTTAAGCAACATCTGAACATGAACATCAAGGTTTTTACAAATGACGTTTTAGTTTCACCCCTTCCCATAGCTTACATCGCAAAATAAATAAATAAGTAATTGTAATAATAAACAAATTGTAATAAAAAATGACATTAAAAACAACAGATTAAAAAAAAAGAAAGAAAACATTTCTGGGTTAACTAAAAATATGCTTAGTCCTTACAGATCTTACAAAGTTGACAGAGTATCTCGTTTTATGATGCACTCTTATTTGGGGCGAGAAAAGGGACCCCATGTTCACATGTACTGATCATGACATATCACAGCTTCATAACTGGCATTATTTGACCTGTTTTCAGTCTTAACCTGTGTGTTTTCTCCAACTGTATATTCAGGGTGTTGACGGAATTGGTGTCAAAGATGAGGGACATGCAGATGGATAAAACAGAGCTAGGGTGCCTTCGAGCCATCGTCCTCTTCAACCCAGGTACTTACTCTGTACTCCCCCTTGTGACGCTATAGCTTGTAAGCACATTCAAATTGCCTGTGATGTTTCCTGATCTCCTGATTTCCTGATCTTTTCTGGAATGCCGTACACTCTGAGGATGTGCTAAAGCACGATAGTACAGTTCCTACTCCAAAACTAAACTTCGTTATGCATCATCTACTGTTTCAGACTCCAAAGGCCTGTCAAACCCAGGTGAGGTGGAGGCGCTGAGAGAGAAGGTCTATGCCTCTCTGGAAGCCTACTGCAAACAGAAATACCCTGAACAACCTGGAAGGTACAAGAACCACTTTCTGACCTTATGCACCATTGCAGTACCTGGATGGCATCACACACCCACATATATATATATATTTGTAAGATGTAAATGATATTTGAGATATGAGCATTTCATAGCTTCTCAGGTCTTGTCTGACTTCAAAGATTGTCAGAGTTGTATCAAGTACAGATAAAAGAGCTCAGCTCAGTTTAATTGTATATCTGTCTTGTTTTTTCACCTTTTGACAATGTGTGTTTTTGTGAGCAGGTTTGCTAAGCTGTTGCTGCGGCTCCCTGCCCTGCGTTCCATTGGACTGAAATGTTTGGAGCATCTGTTCTTCTTCAAGCTCATAGGAGACACACCCATCGATACCTTCCTCATGGAGATGCTAGAGGCGCCCCACCAAATGACATAATGACATAACGCCCTCCTGTCGCCAGGAGGACACAAGGGTCTGCCACCCCAAAGGCCCCTTAGAAACTCAACACGTGACACCATTTGGCAGAGCAAAGGAACTTTCAGAACCACCGCTCAACTCAGCGTTTCCAATACACAGTCGTGGCGTCCATGGGTCTGTTTTATACTTTGTATAAAGATATAAATCTATATATATAACACACAAGAAAAAAGATGACAATGGACTTCAAGCCCACAGACAACAGTGGTGCATATGAAAAAAAAAAATGATTGATTTGATCAAGGTGCAGTAATTGTAGCAATGTCTTACGCAAACTCATGTACATTGGGGTTTAAGATGGGAGGGATCCAGGGATGTAATCAGCCTCATTCAGGATTGGATAGAGCCATCCTGGGCTGGCCTGTCAGGGCACATGAAGACTTATGGGAGATGATAATAATGGTAATGCGGGTAATAATCGGGGTTTCTAACACACATTGTGTTTTCAGCCCCTTATGGGAGTTTTTGCGATTACAATCCTGCTCAGATTGCCGTTTTTCCCTCAAGCGGCCTGCTCCTGACAGAATGTTCTTGTCATTAAACTGTCATTGAGTGCTCTGAACAAAGGAACCAAGTGAGGAAATCACAGACTGCGTTGGTTCTCCCAGTTCGCCCCGAGCATCATCAGTGGTGGGTAGAAGATGCAATAAGGACATAACTTCAGGATCAGATAGGAAGGGACACCTGAGGTCGCTGTGAGCAGATCCCAGTGTCTAAAATGAGCCACTCTGAGTTTTGGACTTTGATCATTCACACTTTTTCATTATGCACTCGAAACATGAGCTTTTAAAAATCCAATCTGCCTGTTCTCACAGAGCCCATGATGCTGAAACGTGAATGACATAAACTAAGGGCGCTTATAGTGGATATCCCACCTAAGTCGCCCACGTTCCACTGTGTCTCATCTGTATACCAGTTCACCTCAAGTGGTTTTCCAAACGAGCTTGACATTTGTACAGTTTATTACAACCAATTCAGTATTGGGATCCTGTATTTTTTGGATGATTTTTCAAAATGTTTGCGTTACCTCTCTTTCAGTCACTTTTACTATGGTATATCGATTCCTTCGTGTCCCTCATTCACTCCTGCGTCAGCCTTTCGCACGAGCCATCTCATGCATTCAGGTCTTGCAAATCTGTGTTATCATTAGGATGTTTCTAAGCACTTAACCTCATGTTTCAAGTCCCGTTGTTGTGTTTTTGGGGCTGCCTTTTTATTTGTATATTTTTTCAATGAGGTATCATATGTGTCTGGGTCTGTAATTTGCCATTTTCAGCGTGTTTTTTTATTATTTCTGTATGCTGCTGCTGCTAAACTATGCATTTAGCATTTTTTTTTTCTCCCAAAGACTGTCCATAGTGAGGCTGATTTTCAGACTCTGGCAATGAAAGACCACATGTGAACAAGGTTAGACCGCCAGGACCAAGATTCGGGACTCCAGCAGTTCGTAGAGAGATATTAAGGGTTTTGCAGAGGGAGGAGTGGAGCAGTACTGGTAGGGAATAATACTGAGGCAATGGGAGAGCTGAGACTTCCACCTAGTGGTGGATATGCAGCACTGCAACATTACTTGAATTTTGTACAAGTATTTAATCGGATAAAAAAAGGCACTTTTACGTGATATTATCATTGTTTGTTTTTGTTTGAGTGCAGTCTCACAAGGGTCTTCAGCAATCACATGAATTAGATCACTCGAGATGGTTTATCCAGAGTGAAGCCCAACCAACTTAAGTCAATACTGTTTATTAGGATGCCTCTCCATGATTACATTTCTGAAAATCAGCTTTTCGTCCTCTTACCCTCATTTCCTTTGCGTGGCAAATGAATTTTATTGGCTTCACTAGACTTGTTAATGAATGAGTATTTTGGATCACTGGCATCTTGAAGCCATATTCAGGTTTGAGAACAAAAACTTTCTCCTGTTGGAAATGGAGTAATGGAGAAATGATAACCTAGATAGAATTAATACATACGCAAATGCTTTATAACATAAAGCTATATTTTGTCTATATGTAAATGTGTGTATATTTCTAAATATGAAAGTATATGAATCCAGTCTTTAAATGTTTCTGAACAATTTTAGCAATGGAGCCAAGCATTTTTCCTTAAATTGATTAAAGCCAGGCCTAATTGCACTGTTCTCAGATACTAGAAATGTTTTTAATTGCTGAAGCTTTTGTGTTCAGCCTTGAATTACACACACACACAAAAAAGGAAAATTTTACCAGCAGTTCAGAGCCCTAAGAAAAGATCGTACACCAGCTCCTTGACTTATAAATTATTTTATGTTCACAAAACCCAAACAAATGTCTTGTTAATGAAAAAAAATCTGAAGGAACTTGTTGCATAGCCACTCCCCCCCCCCATTTAAACTAGTGAGGATAAACTTTGACCCTGACACAGTCACCGCTTCAGTCGTCACAGAGACAGGACCTTTTAAAAACGTTGAGAAAAAAAATCTATTTTTGTACAAATGTAATTTTATCCCTTGCTTATATATCCTCCCTTCCTTCCTCTTTCTGTGGGCTGTTGTGTACATTGTGTAAATGTTGATTTGAAGTGGGAAAATTTCAAATCAGAGCATTTGAAAGTGGATTGTGTGAGGGAAGACACCTTCACCCTTTTCACAAACACTTTGCCTTTTGATTTCCTTCTTTCGCCATCTCAAAGAGAAGGACTGTCCTCTCATCATATTTTGTCTTATTTTTAAGGAAATGGAAAAAGACATCTGTTCTGCTTTGTGGGTTGTTCTTTGATGTTTTGTCTTTCAATCAAATTAAACGTCTAATTAAAAATATGATACGTGTTGTGTCTTCACTAACTAGTCGGTCCTACATGGGTTAACAAACATTTTCTATGAACTCCAATATAGTAATTAACTTATTGAAAAAAAAATAAAAAAAAAATAATGCATTAAGGTTATAATCACAATTAATAACAAAATCTGAACTTACCAAAAACAAAGTTCAATCAAACAATAGTAAATACACTCATACAATGTTTTTACTATTTTACTACAAAAAAAATACAATACGATACTAACCCCCAAGGATGTTCTGTCCGTGTAGGCAAGGGAGACGATGCCGCCTCAATATTGGATGAGAAAATAATTTGATTAAAAATCTACATAACTCACACACCCACTACATTTGTTGAGTATTTCAGTTGATATGATCCACATTGTTTCAGTTGATCCTCTGTCTGTTGTTGTTTGTTGTGATCATACATCCTCACCCACTGTTCTCTGTCCTGACCTCTGCTGGTCACAGAGCAACTGCTCGGGGTTTTAGACTGGAACTGCTGCTGGATCCAAGAGGTCCTCGCAGCATGATTCCTCTCACTCTCAGCCTTGCGTTCTGTTTTGATTGCTATGGGTTTATCATTTTCTTATTTTATTTTTTTGTAAGAAAGCGTGTAATTAATTTGCCCATGATCTTATGGTAGCTTATAAATTATCAGCTTGCAGAATGATTGAGAAAATATCATCCTGTTTCTAAGTATTTCAGCAACATATTTTGTGTGAAATAATGTTTCAAACTAGTGTTCATTTTGTCAGCTATTTTAAATTTTAGTTTTAGTCCCATGTTAAATGTCCTTTTTAGTTTTTATCATATTTAGTCAACCTTATCCTATTTAGCTTTAGTCAATTAAAAGTCTCAACATTTTAGTCTAGTTTTAGTCTATGAAAACTTGACATTTTAGCAATAAGATTATTATTAATAAACCATACAGCAATATTAATTTTGGGAACCATTTTTAATAAAGTCTTAGTCTTAATCAAATGTACATTTTAGATATCATATTGAGTCAACCTTGTCCTATTTTTGTTCAGTCAAGTTTAAAGGGGTCATATGATGCTACATGCACTTTTACAAGTTGTTTGAACTGAAATGTGTGTTGGCAGTGTGTGTACACAAACACCCTATAATGATAAAAATCCACCCAGTGTTTTTTTTTTTTATTTATTACATGTATTTAATTTTTTTATCTCATTATAATTTCCCCTTTCTCAAATCAGCCTGATCACGATAAATTACTCACCCCCATGTCATCCAAGATGTTTATGTCTTTCTTTCTTCAGTCGAAAAAAAAAATTAAGGTTTTTGATGATTATTCTCCTTATAGTGGACTTCAACGGCTACCAAACGGTTGAAGGGCAAAATTACAGTTTCAGTGCAGCTTCAAAGGGCTCTACAATGATACCAGACGAGGAATAAGGGTCTTATCTAGCGAAACGATCAGCCATTTTCTAAAAAAAAAAAAATGTATATGCTTTATAAACAGAAATGCTCGCCTTGCACTGCTCTGCGAGTCAACGACTTCATGTAATACATAATCACATTGAAAAGGTCATACGTGACGTAGGCGGAAGTACCGACTCAGTGTTTACAAGTCAAACACTGTTTACAAAAAAATGTAATATGTGTCATTGAACATACAACTTTTGAACAGTCCTCCTTCTCCACATTTGTAAACACTGACTGAGTCTGTACTTCCGCCTAAGTCAGGCACGACCTTTTCAACATAATAACGTATTACATGAAGTCAAGGACTTGCACGCAGAGAAGTGCAAGGCGAGCATTTCTGTTCATAAAGCATATACAGTTTCGCTAGATAAGACCCTTATTCCTCGTCTGGTATCGTGTAGAGCCCTTTGAAGCTGCACTGAAACTGTAATTTTGACCTTCAACCTTTTGGTAGCCATTAAAGTCCACTATAAGGAGAATAATCCAAAATTTATTTTCGACCGAAGAAAGAAAGATGTTAACATCTTGGATGACATGGGGGTGAGTAAATTATCAGGAAATTTTAATTTGAAAGTGAACATCCTTTAAACTAATAAAAATTATTTTTACTCAAAATGATAATTGTAAATGAGGAGTGCGCTCGTGTGCATGGTTGTCTGATTGCATAAAATAAGCAAAACACCGGGAAGAAAATGTATCCTCATAACAGCGAAGCTCTGATTCGGGGATTTAAACAGAACAACAAACTGGATGCTAACCAGTCTGGTTTCAGGAGTGGCCATTCAACTGAGACTGTGCTACTGTCAGTCACAGAAGCCCTGTGGATTGCAAAAGCTGATTCCAAATCATCAGTTCTTATTCTACTGGATCTATCTGCTGCTTTTGACACTGTCAATCATCAGATCCTCCTGTCTGCCCTCTTATCACTGGGCATCACAGGGATTCCACTTGGCTTTGAATCCTATCTCACTGGTAGGTCTTTCAGGGTGGTTTGAGAAGGGGAGGTATCCAAAGCACATCAACTTGTCACTGGGGTTCCTCAAGGATCAGTTCTTGGACCCGTCGTCTTCTCCATATACACAACATCACTGGCTCCCATCATACAGGCACATGGCTTCTCCTATCATTGCTATGCTGATGATACACAGCTCTATCTTTCATTTCAACCAGATGATCCAACAGTAGCTGCACAGATCTCAGGCTGCCTGGCGGACATCTCAGCATGGATGAAAGAATATCACATACAGCTCAACCTGGCAAAGACTGAGCTTCTTCTCTTCCCTGCCATTCCAACTCTACAGTATGATTTCTCCATCCAGCTAGGTTCTTCTACAATTACTCCAACTTCAGTCAGGTTCTTCTGTACAATTGACCTCCCACATTGCAAAGACTGCTTCAGGTTTGCAGATCATCTTGGTGTAACCTTTGATGGACTACTGCAATGCTCTTCTGGCCTTCCATCAAGCACAATCAAACCTCTGACCTTCAACAGAGCCCATGTTACACCTCTCTTTATCTTCTTACACTGGCTACCGTTTGTGGCTCGCATCAAGTTCAAGACATTGAGACATATAGAACAGCCACAGGCTCAGCACCCGCCTACTTCCACTCACTACTACAAATCTACATCCCCTCCAGAAATCTGAGATCCACAAGTGAGCGACGCCATCGTGGTGCCATCACAGAGAGGCTCAAAATCACTTTCCAGAACATTCTCATTCACCATTCAATTCAATTCAATTCAAGTTTATTTGTATAGCGCTTTTTACGATACAAATCATTACAAAGCAACTTTACAGAAAATTAAGTTTCTACAATATTTAGTAGTAGCTTATCAGTGGTGACTGTCAGTTCATGTGCATATGGTAGAAATGTTCAGAAAAATCAATAAAAAGACGTAAACAAACAGACGATTAACACTATTAACAGCAATTATGCAATCAAACTTATAGCAAAATGTGGTAGTTCTGTATGTTGTCTCAGGGTTAGCATCATCTGAGGTCCTCTGAGGGGCTGGCATCATCTCTTCTCAGGTGTTCTGGATCCAGACTGGAGCTTGTGTAAATCCCGTGGCAAAGCAGAGAAACAAAGATCCACAAGATCCTGGCTGGTGGAATGATCTTCCCACCCCTATCTGGAATGCAGAATCCCTGACAATTTTCAAACGACAGCTGAAAACTCATCTCTTCCGAAGCTACTTGATTTTATCATCATAAAGAAGAAAAAAAAGTCTTTCTCTTTATTTATTCCTTCTCTTTCTAGCTTGTACTTATTTGAACAATGTATAAAACTTATTACAAGCACTTCCTGTGTCAATTGTAAGTCGCTTTGGATAAAAGCGTCTGCAAAATGATAATGTAAATGTTAAACTTTTGATATATGGCAACCGCACTCATGAAAGCTCGCATAGTAGAGGTGTGTAGTGCAGTTTGCAATAACATTTTGTCTCCTTTTTTTTGACGAAAATAATAATAGGTTTTTGGCAAAGTTTTTATCTTTTTGAATACATTTTAGTCTCATCTTATTTCATCAACACTAGTGTCTAAGCATGGTTTTCAAACCTTCAGCACAGTAGATTTTTTTTTTTTACTTTATCGGTTGTGCAAATGCATGGATGACACTGTGCTGGATACAGGTAAAAAAAAATTTATTGAGTCATGTCCAAAGTGACTAAATGCAATACAGATAGAATTCCTCATGCGGCCCTTATCTTCACTGCAGTGCACCGGAAGTCCGGCCAAGAACAAAAGAACAGAGAGAGTCTAGAGGCAGAGGATGGGTTAATGCCAAACCATCATCCACGTCGAGCAGGAAAAATAAAACACTCAAAGTACTATGAACTACTCCAGACACAGTTAAAAACACAGAACAGAGGTAAACATATCAAAGAACAAAGAAGCTGCAAGTATGTACAAACTGTCAGATACAGAAAACATCTCAAGGCTCTAAATACATCCACACTGCTTTTGGTCACGAGATAAAGGTTATGGCATATTCACTTTGCAGCAACACTCCTCCTTGCATAAGTTGTGTAATTGAAACCACATAAAAATAATTATTAACTGAATGTGTTTTACCAGATTATGCAGGTAAGAATTGTTTTTGTATCTCAGATTGGTCATTTGTATTTTGTGTAATTGAAGTCTACTAGAAACCTTTCAACCCGATACTTTATCTGAAAGCTCTGACCAAACTGCTGCTCCATCCCCACATATTGTACAGTTTTATTTTTCATAAGCACCAAAACTGATATGAACATAGGTGTTACAGGTAGTTACAGCTGTAGGAATAAAGTGAACTTTTGGCATACATTATGTCTGCAACTGCTATAAGCTTTCATAACAAAAGAGAAAGTTTTATTGTTAGCACTGCCTAGACAATATTGAGCCACTGAAAGCCACTGAAAACCATAAACAATGTCTGACAACTAGCTTAGCAACTATAACACAATGAATCGTTTTAATTGCAGATTTAACAATTGCATTTTTGTGCTGTACAGAAATAAACATAAAAATAGTGGATGTTCAAAACACCCTTCTGCCAGACAACACATTTCATACATGGAGGTTTGATTTGACATTGGTTAGTCCAGGTAAGTCTTTGACGTGGTCACAGCTGAGAAGTTTGTGAAACCTCTTTTCGGCCAAATAATGGAGTGAAGCAAATTGCTCATATAAATGCCACAAATACAGGCAGAGAAATGTAAATGCAATACTCCAAACATTTGTTAAAATGGCCACTTAAAATGTGCCTAAGGCATTCTGCTGGCTTCAGGAAGTGTGCAAACCACTGATAGATAGATAGGGGTCATTCTACAAAACTTACAGAAGAAAAAAAAGAAGAAACAAAAAAAAACACAGGAACACTCTCTTTGTCCTAATAGGTCTGTGAAGTTCAAACAAGCTGCCTAGATTTACAGACTGGTTAAAAATTTAGCTGGATACATAAACTGATGAACGAGAGCTGGCGGCAAGGCAGAGAGAAAGTGACTGCTTTAGTGCATGTGAGCGGAGAGAGTGGTGTTGCATTAGGAGAGGGTATGTCGCTTTTACCAGTCCTCTTGCTGAGCCTTGATGTCAGTGTACATGGCCTAGCGGGATCTTTCAAATTAAAAACAAAAAAGCCCCCCCCAACACACACACAAAATGAATAGTACAAAATTAAAAAAAATATATATAATAAAGTAATATAAGCTTGATGCTTAGCAGTCGCTCTTCCAAAGTTTGATGGTTTTGTCGTTTTCTAGTGCTGCTGATGCAATGATGTTTTCTGTGGGGTGACATGCGGTTGAGATCACCACATCTACAATGAAAGAAATGGGATGAGATTATTTTCAAACAACATTAGAAGTGTGCACACACACGTATGTTGTGTGTGTGTATGTATATATATATAAATATAAATTAAACGGCAACAATCCACTATGACAAAAATAGAATAAATGAATGACAAAAACAGTATGACTGAAATAAATCTGTCACATGCTGGAACGATTAGTAGGAAGTCTTTAAACAGTAGGGCTTAAGCCTTTAGTTTTAAAATTCCAACTTCAGCTCCTACCTGTGTGCCCCTGTAGTTTCTGTACGATCTCCTTAGTCTGAAGGTTCCAAATATAAACCATGTTGTCCTCTGAGCCGGAGACAATCCACTAAAGAGAAAGCAAATCTTTAAAACCTTTCTACCAAAATGTGGAAATTTCAGTGAACACTTCTGTGAAAAAAAAAATGTGCTTAGCAGCTGATTAGTATAGTGTAGTTCCAGCATACCTTTCCACCAGTGACAGAGAAGTTCGCAAATATGCAGTACTTCTCATTTTTATGACCGGTATATGTTTTCAAACACTAAACAAGAAAAAAATTATATTGTTAAACACACATTAAGAATTATTGTTATCAATTAAAACAACACTCCATCTAAACAGAAAAAAACCAAATCTTACCTTTCCTTTGCTGTAGTCCCAAAGCTTCAAAGTGCTAAAACACAAATAAGGGAATGCAAGTGTCTTTTCAAAGGGCATGGATAAATATAAATTATTTCATTCCTAAAATTTTTTTTTTTTTTTTTTTTTTTAAAAGAGCAGCATAAAAGTCTCAGAATAATGAGAAGTCTGTGACTCACTTATCCAGAGTGGCAGCCAGTATGTATTTGCCATTGGGGGAGAACTTCACAAATGACACAGGTGGGTTGTCATCATCTAATGAATATTTGGATATATATATACACACATTATAATGCCTGTTTATTCTTTTAATCTCTTTATTCTTATTTTAGATGCCATACAGTTTCCATACATGTTTCAACTATTTATATATATATATATATATATATATATATATTATATATATATATATATATATATATATATATATATATATATATATATATATTTTATTTTTATTTTATTTTTATTTTTTTGGCTTAATGTTATAGATCTTGGCTTAATGTTATAGATAAGAACAAGTTTCACAAACACTTTAGAGGTACAAATTGTTGCTTCTGAACTGGTCTGAACAAGTGCTTTTGTGTAAAAGACTGGTCAACTTACCGATGAGTGTTTTAAGGCACTGGCCTGATGCTGTGTCCCAGATTCGGCTGTTTAAATGTCACAAATAAGCATGTATGGTTGTTAATTATGCATCTCTGACATATTTATCCACTCTCAAACAACAACAACAACAACAACAACAACAAAAAACAATCTCACAGCCAAAGTTCACTCACCAAAGTCCATCATAACTGCTGGACACAATCAATGAGCCATCTCTGTTGAAATGAACCTAAAACAAAACAATTTCAAAAAGGAAACGATCATTTAAAGTATATAATCCACTGTACACAGTTGTGAATATGATTATCTGATCATCATGGGTTAAGTATAAAAGCACTCACCGCAGAGACGGGGTCTGAGTGCGCTGGCAGCGTCTTGAGACACTTGCCCGTTTTAACATCCCAAATCCTCACACTCTCGTCAAACTGCCATGGAGATAATAATTAACATGTATGTTTGCCTGAATTACCAAAACAGTGAAATGACAAATGATTGTGAATGGGCTTACAGATCCAGATACGATGAGGTTGGACTGGGGGTTGAAGTTACAGCAAAATACATAGTTGCTGTGACCCTTCAGTGTCTTTAAACACTTCCCCTGGTGATATAAAGAAACAGAACAGGAAAAAGCCCAGAACATTATTAATTGTGGTTTTATATATATATATATAAAAATATAGGGGTGCACATTAGGTTTGGTCCTCACACTGCATATAGCGTGACCCATTAAATATAACTATAAAAAATGTATTAATTATTAGTTATAATTAGGGCTGTCAAATGATTAATCACATCCAAAATAAAAGTTTTGTTTACATAATATATGTGTGTATACTGTGAATATTTATTATGTATATATAAATACACACACATGCATGTATATATTTAAGAAGAATGTTATGTTTATATATTAAATATATTTATATATAATATAAAATATAAGAATATAAATATATAAATGTATATACATGTAAATATTTTCTAAATATATAATTTATGTGTGTGTATTTATATATACATAATAAATATACCCTGTACACATACATATATTATGTAAACAAAACTTTTATTTTGGATGTGATTAATCGTGATTAATCATTTGACAGCCCTAGTTATAATATTATTGCACCTATATAAATATACACACAGACACACATACATAAATGCATGTATTTGATATTCAGAAGTTAAGTTTTGGCTTGTGCTGTTGACTTACAGAGCTTACATCCCAAATTTTCAGTGTCTTGTCATCGGAAGCTGAGACCAGGAGGTTGGAGTCAGATGACCAGGCCACATCTGAGATGCCCTGCAGGTGAGAGAAAACCATGCCACATTAGACACCTCGCAAAGTAAAAGCAGCAAAACTATGAAATTATGGATCTTTTGGGAAACTCACAAGTTTGTGTCCAGATATCGTCTTTTCAAACTTGCCATCATATGCACCCCATATTTTGATCAGCTTATCAGCAGCTGGATGAAAGGGAAACCCACCCCCCCAAAAACTTACTTTTCTTTCACAACACAGCTGTTTATCTATATCAGAGTTTCCCAAAATGGGGTTTTTGAGTTCATGAAAAACTAGTGAATCGTAAAATGTTCAATTAAATTATATAAATAGGGGGGCCATCAAAATAAAATTGAAACTGCCATATGACAAGTGTGATTATCAAATTGCAAAAGGCATCTAAACAAACAAACATAGAGCAAATGTGATGTGCTCTATGTATTTGTGTTAATCATTTTTCAGATGTAAGTCAAATTAAGTCAAATTTAATTCCTGTGAGGTTTCATCAAAATAATCATACTTTCTGTTTTGAAGAATAAAGTCTTATGGGTTTGGAACAACATGAGGTGAATCAATGACAATGTCATTTTTTTCTCTTTAAAATCTTAAGAGAGATATTACGTTTTGGGAACCCCTGTTCTATAACACATAAATACTTTATATTAGTATTAGTGCTGTACTAGTACAAGTACTTACATGAGCTTGCAAGCCACTCCCCACTTGGACTGAATTTGACAGAAGAGACTGCTTTTGTATGGCCAGCCAATGTGAATTTCAAGGTATAGTTTGGCTTCACAGGTGCTGACTGAGATAGAGCAGAACTCACATCATTAATGACACATTAAAAAAAGAAATGACACTGTCACAGATCATATTAGGTACATTTCTGAAGTAAGGCTTCTGTACCATTTATACCACAAGTATATCCATTGCGCCATATAAAAATCATCCAAAACCAAGCAGAAAACAATTCCAAGCTGGGTTCCCAGTGATGTTTTACCTTGGTCTGGCTGGCGGAGGCAGCTGATGCCGGCTGTGTTTTGGTAGTCTCTGTGTCTGGTTTCTTCTCCTCAGTTGCCATGGCGACCAAGTTGGAGAGAAGGGGTTTACAGAAGCAAGTTCAATGTCAACCTGACTGTCCAAAAGAGAAGTACTGATGAGAGTTTGTATATTAGTCTTCTAATTCAGATGACACCAAAAGGATGGAGGAATTCAGTTAGATGTTTAGAAAGTCTGTAGGCTACGTGTTAACTGTCACAACATCTTTCCAATATAAATGCTAATATGCTAATACATTTCTGCCCTAGTTTATATTTTTAATTTACATTTTCAAATGTACTCATTTTCATATAATTTTTTTTACACAATAATATATTGAACAGAAATATATAATAGTATTTAATTAACTTTGTACTATATTAAATAAGCCACCAACGCATATAATTTGCTATTACTAGCATACACATAGAATAATCAGTTAAACTTACATAAAGATAATACTATAGTCTGATAAAACAGTGTTTCATCTGCACAACATTCATGACAAGACTAACGGCAATGTGAAACTGACTAAAAACATCCGGGTAAACATCAAAGCTCAAATCTAGATCTCGGGTCTGTGTTAAGAGGAAGATCTGTAAAAACACCATTACTGTTAGCTGCTAGGCTATCAACGAGACGCAGGGCCTCAGAGAAACGACAGATCACCTGCACCGCATTTATCCATGCAATTTACGCATCTTCATGTCTAACGTCATGGTTTACCGCGATCGTTTCGCTCATCTGTCCCATCCCTAATACAGTAAATAAAGTACAGGTTGGTGGATCTCTTTTCTCTGCACGCATGCCTCTCTCACTCTCTCCCCATACATTCAGACAACAAAAGCAGCTAGTAAACTCACACACCGGTGGCTGCTGAGGGGGTAATAAAAGCTGCTCTCGGGTTCTGGGATGAGTCCACTGCTGGATTTGGATACAGATTTGTTCATGAATCGCGCGACAGGTCGTTTTGATTGTGCGGGTAGCTAGTGATCGTGCTGAATACGATGGTGGATGAGCGCCTCTCTACCGCTGGCTTAGGCGGTAATGTGGCAGTAACACGTACTGCGCACGCGCAGATCTCAACGGCGGGCCAAGAGGGACATTTTTTGTGCACCGTTTGACAGTATCAGTTATTATAATGAGCTAGAGGCTTTTAGACGCTCTTTTTATTACTTGCAAGCAGATATTTTATTATTGTTCTAAACATGTAGCTATATCAAACTATAAACAACAAAGTAAATCAAAATATATCAATTTCCATAGTAAACAGAGACTTGTTTAAACAAATGAATAAATTAGGCTGAGATTATTGGACATAGCAATATTAAAGTTTTTTAAACTTTGGGGTGCATGTTACATAATTCAGATGAATGGTATGTATCAAAGTGCCAGTGTGCTCCATCATTTGACAGAAACCAATGGTCTCTTTGATCAACTTAGCTAACGATGCTTTTGGGAAATGCAGTCCAGATCTGTGGTATTTTAGTGATATTTACGAGTAAACTGCTGGGCAAAATAAAAAGTTTTTTTTAGATCTGGGGATTTCAAGCCGGGTGTCGAGGTAACTCCCAGGGGGTTACAAGCCAAGGGGTGCTAGGGGGGTTTGTGGACTTAAATAAATAACTTTAAAATGAATGGATGAATGAATTAAATAGATTTTAATATACAATTATTAAAATAAACAAAATAATAAAAAGGTCGGACTAGTAAAAGCAGCAGATGGTTTGGCGTTGGTCATAGCGCGCCACTGCGCATGCGCACAACACTCCGCGTACCTCATCTCTGTGCTGCTGCCCAGCCTCCAAACGAGCTACGAGCCACTGGGATTACCACACGCTAGCCCTTCTCCTGAAGCCCCTGAGTGAGTAGTTTATTACGGTTTTATTTAAACAGCGCGTTTTAGCATAGTAATACGGATTTCATGTCAGTATTTGAACGGAGTTCGCGTTCTATCAGTGAATCTCACGAGAAGCCGTTAGCGGGTGGCTAGTTGTTTTCAACAAAGCGACAGTACAACAAAGCCTCGCTGAAATAACTTGGTCAAATTAACTTGTTTACCAGCTAAGCCGTTGTATTCTTCTTTAGTTATTCATAATCTATATTTCTGCATATTATGTTTGGGTGTGAGTCAATAACAGGGTCTTGTGAAGGTGTTGAGGCGGTCAGTGTGGATGCTAACTTGGCTAGCCAGCTGCAGCTGCGCGCCATCTTTACGTGAGTGACTGGCTGTGCTAAAGCTAATCAGCTGCTCAGTTCAGCGCGCCCGCGCTATTTCCCTCCAACACACGCACAAATACAACAGGAAGCTATTTATTTCGTGAATATGCTACCTTATGGCTATAATTGTGGTCGGAGGCTGGATGAATATAAAGGCTGTGATGGAAACAGTTCAGGTTGATTAATTGCTTTCATAGTCGTGGCATGTGTGCAGCAGTTAGAGGAGAATAAATCTTGTGTTGGATATAGCCGTCTGGGTTTTCATACTCTTTCTGTTAATAAATAAAATTTTTTTAAGTAATTGTTTTAAAAAGAGGTAATTTTATGTGGAAATATGAAGTGGATGTAGTCCGGCGCGGCAGTGTGATTGTTTACGCGGTAATGCTGCGACTGATGCTGTCGTTTCAAACAGCTACACACATGCGCGCTCATTAAGATTAGCCGATGAAAATGAGTACTTAAATATGTAGTTAACACCATTCTGTCATCATTTATTCATACCGAAGGTGTTCTAAACCTGTATGACTTTTTTCTTCTTCTCAGGAAATGAATGAGTCACCATTACTTTTATTGCATTTTTTTTTATCCATATAATAAAAGTGAATGGTCACTAAGACTGTCATTCTTTTGTATTCTTCAAATGAAAGTAAGTCACGCAAGTTTGGAACAACAAGAAGATTAAATCACGACAGAAGTAAATGCTTACAGGGAAGGATTTGAAAATAGGGTGTTATTTGACATGTCAACAACAGAAACCACCCTAGTTTCCAGCTCAGAATGTAAGTCGTTATTACCTGTGAGCTAATGTATTAATAGCTCAGTTTTTACACATACATGGGATTCTTTACAAATTGAGACAGGTTTTTTTTTTTTTTTTTTTTTTTTTTTTAAGATTCATTCTGTTTTTTCTTTTTTAGCAAAATATCATAAGTTGATCCTCAGGTGAAAGGACAGACTTTTATTTGTTTATTTTGCTGTTTTTTTAATCTATTATACAGGGTGTTGTAGAATATGGCATCTGTGCGTGGCATAGCTGTCTCTCTGTTCAACTGAAAGCTCGACTGGGTAGACTATGTATTTGCACAAAGATTGGCTTCAGAAACATGGAACTGTTCATTTTGATAGTCCCTACTTTTTTTTTCATTTTTTCCCTTTTCTGATAAAATGTATGTAAACGTGGAATTAAAGATATGTTGTGGCTTTCACTTCATTGTTCCTTAAAGTAATTTTTCTTGAATGCAGTTGCAGTATTGTTTGTTTTCACTTTAAACAGCATAATGCTTTATTACTTATTTCATGTTTCTTGTTTTTAGAGGTCAAAGGTCGGGTCCTGCAGTGGGATGTGGTCCCTCTCGGATAACTGAAGAGCTTAAAGAGAGAAAAACCAAAAAGCATAAAGAGAAAGCACATTGAAAATCAAAAATAAGTCTGCCTTTGCAGAATAATAAAGACCCTTTCCCCATTAAGCTGTTTTCCCCCTTTTTGCCAAAATGTCAACGGTCACTTCAGCAAACCCAGAAGCTCCTGCAGTCATCAACCCTCCTCCCCCTGAGGTGACCAACCCTACCAAACCTGGCCGCAAGACTAACCAGCTGCAGTACATGCAAAATGTAGTTGTCAAGACATTGTGGAGGCACCAGTTTGCATGGCCTTTCTACCAGCCTGTTGATGCCATTAAACTTGGTCTTCCGGTGAGTGGATGTGATAGATAAGGATCAGTGTCATGAATGAAGGTGGCTATCGTACTATCCATCCTTTCGAATAATTACAAACCTAGGTTCTGTTAATTGAGTTTTCCTTTGAGAATGACATCTTGCCCCTTAGTTGATCCTGTTTGGTTTGATATTAAAATGTGTTATTGAAGCTTTGGTTTGTTTGAAAGACTTACTCCTTTTTTATGTGTGTGTGTCCAGGACTATCACACGATCATTAAGAATCCAATGGACATGGGCACCATCAAGAAAAGACTGGAGAATGTGTATTACTGGAGTGCAAGCGAGTGTATGCAGGACTTCAACACAATGTTCACAAACTGTTATATTTACAACAAGGTATGTCTTGGTTCAATCTGGTTTAAAACTCAATGTGTTTACACTATACATGTTTTGAGGAGAGGCTGCTTTGACAAATGCAATCCTTTTTTATTCCTTGTTGGTTTTCTCAGCCAACAGATGACATTGTGTTAATGGCACAAGCATTAGAGAAGATCTTCCTTCAGAAGGTGGCCCTGATGCCTCAGGAGGAGGTTGAGCTTCTTCCTCCTGCCCCGAAGGGCAAAGGGCGCAAACCAGCAGGGCCTGGTAAAATTTAAAGAGTCTGCATGACGTATTGATCATAACATTCTGCGTTAACGCATTAGCAGAAAACTAATCATTATTTTTCTAATCATATAAATGCAGGTCAGCAGGATGGGGCAGTCTCTTCTGGCTCGCCCACTTCTGTTTTCCCTGGTGCCACCTCACCGAGTTCACAGACAGCAGTCGTATCTCCAGCTCCAGTGCCCACCATCACCCCTAGCTTACCAGCTGTGCAGAACACAACCACTCCCGCCATGATACCCGGCATGCCTCCGTCGCAACCCAATCTCAAAGTAAGTTGCCGGACCTCTCAGAATATCCCTTAATATAAATACACTGACATTGCCTCACCATTGGCTTTGTGTCTCCCCGTGTGTGTGATTTGTATTGTTTCCTAGAAGAAGGGGGTAAAGAGGAAAGCAGACACAACCACCCCTACTACCTCTGCCATCACCGCCAGCAGAAGCCAGTCGCCCACCCCTCTTTCAGAAGGCAAACAGGGCAAAGTGGCATCCAGGCGAGAGAGCACCGGTCGCCCCATCAAACCCCCTAAAAAGGATTTTGAGGATGATGAACTAGGCGTATATGGAAGCAAAAAGGGCAGGCTTTCAGAGCAGCTCAAGTACTGCGATGTCATCCTTAAAGAAATGCTTTCAAAAAAGCATGCAGCATACGCCTGGCCTTTTTACAAGCCTGTTGACGCAGAGGCTCTCGAGCTACATGACTACCATGAAATAATCAAACACCCCATGGACTTGAGCACAGTGAAAGTATGTTGAATTTGCACTCAGTTATAATGTCCTGATTTTGTTTTGTCACAAGGAATTGTGGTTCAGCTAGTTTTTGAATAAATTTTTTTTTATTTGCTTGCAGAAAAAAATTGACAGTCGAGAGTACCAAGATGCACAGAGTTTTGCTTCAGATGTCAGATTAATGTTCTCAAATTGTTACAAGTACAACCCACCTGATCATGAGGTGGTTGCTATGGCCAGAAAGCTGCAGGTCTGTTCCTCCCCATTCTTTTGGCAATATTTCCTATTAATTTCTTTATTTAAAAGATGGAGTTGTTTAATGACATTGTCTTTTTATCTCTCAGGATGTGTTTGAAATGCGTTTTGCAAAGATGCCTGATGAGCCAGTGGAGGTGGCTGGGGCAGGCGGTGTAGGCGGGGCCGGTGTGGTCAGTAAGAGTACTGTCAGCAGTGAGAGCAGTGGCGACTCCTCCACCTCTGACAGCTCCGACTCCGAGGAGGAGAGGGCCACCCGGCTCGCCGAGCTGCAGGAACAGGTGGGTGCGGAACAGGTGGGTTTCAAAACAAGGACCAAGTACCCTTAACCTCTCCAGGCTCAGAGATGTTCTCACAGGCCTCCTGATATGTGTCAGCCCTTCTGATTCTCCTTTTCACTCCATACCCACATGACTGTTTCAATCAATGTTTATGCTCTGAAGGACCTGGAGGGTCTTCCGCTTAAAATAACCCCTCCTCTCTTTCACAGCAAGCACCTCTGTTTTCATTTTGGTTTTTGTGTACTTGTACGTAGAGCTGCGTTTTAGCCCTCTACCGCAACTAGCTGCATATCTTGCTTTGCATTAAATCCTAGAATGCCTAAATGTAGATCTAGTAGCAATTTTTGTGGCTTTGTTTCTGTCTAATTGGAGTTCTATATCATACTTTCTTTCCTTGCCATTTTCTTTACCAGTGTATCTCTTTGGAGCACCCCATTGGTAGCAGACAGGGGATAAAAAACGGGTGCACCAAGAATAATCAGGTGATTTTACTTTTCATTTCCCTGTCCCTGCCTATGAACACTGTGTAATAACTGTACAGTTGCTTTTATTATTTGTATTAGATAGTCAAGTGTATGGTATGGATAGTGAGATCAGCGGTAGAGGGTTAAAAGCAGCAGAAAAATATTTACTTTGTTGGGTGGTGTTGGGAAACCAACCATGTGTGTTTAGGATGGAAGTGCTGAAAGTTTTGGGAATTAAGATATAATAGGGTGGGTCTATGCTTGTGGAGCGTGTATGTGAACTTTTTGTTCATGTTGGCTTGCTTTGCATTTAGGCAAACTTGCTAGTTCCAGAAAACTGTAAGAAGCTCTAACTGCCCTTAATCTACATTTATAACTTAAATGTGACCTGTATTTATAAGGAGTGTTTTCATAAGACACGGTCTGGAGGTATTCTTTAATGTTTACCATGGCTTTGTGCTTAATAGGGTGTAACGGTCTGGTGTTGTCAAATTATAAACTTTACTTTAACTCTGTAAACACCAATAACAACTCAACTTAACATAACTGTTATCGCCAATAT
This sequence comes from Cyprinus carpio, assembly GCF_018340385.1. Classification (NCBI taxonomy): domain Eukaryota; kingdom Metazoa; phylum Chordata; class Actinopteri; order Cypriniformes; family Cyprinidae; genus Cyprinus; species Cyprinus carpio. Next base: position 9,267,250 of record NC_056592.1, read on the forward strand.
CAATTTAATTGGTCGTGATTGTTTTTCAATGAGTCATATTTAGTAAACAGTAGAGACATTGCTAGACACAAGGTTTTTTTTTTTTTTTTAAATGCAACTTTAAAAAACTTTTTACTTCTAGATGTAAAGGGCAGACTTGCTTCTAAAACCATGTCCTTTTCTTGATGTTTCTTTCAGTCGGTTTCATTTTGACATACACTCCATTCATGGAATCACAGATAACACCAGGCATTAAGATTTTTGGTGTTCCTGTGTTGTTAAAAATAATTTGGGAAGATACTATTTGATTTATAATTATAATACTTATTATTATTATTATTATTACTATTATTGTTACTATTGTTACACTGTTATAATTATTATACTATTATAAGTAGTACTTTATAGCAGTAATGGCAGTTGCTTTGCATGTTCTGTTCTACAGTTGAATAAATTTTTTCCTTGGCACTGGAAAACCAAAATGAATGAAGTCTTTAGTTTTCTTTGATAACCAAATGTAAATGTCATGTACAATAAGTGATACTTTGGCTGACTTTGAGCAGATCACTAACACCCCCTTCTTGGCTCTCCCCAGCTGAAAGCCGTCCACGAACAGTTAGCTGCTCTTTCTCAGGCCCCTGTAAGTAAACCAAAGAAAAATAAAGAGAAGAAAGAAAAAGACAAGAAAAAGAAAGAGAACAAGCACAACAAATCCAAGCCAGAGGAGAAAGGCAAGCCGGGACAGCCACCGAAACCAGCCCAGCAGAAAAAGGGTCCTGCCAGAAAGGCTAACAGCACTGTTCCAGGCAACAGGTTTGAATTTTTTTTTTTCTTCATTATAGAATTTTTTTTTTTTTAAACGCTGTTCTGGATTTGTTTTATGGGTTGAGTCTAAAACAATCAATTAAGGTCTAAAGGGTTTCTGCTGTATGGATGGAACCTTCACAGGCAACCAAAGAAGGGTGGCAGAGGGCCAGGCTACGAGTCTGACGAGGAGATGTGTCTCCCCATGACGTATGATGAGAAACGGCAACTCAGCCTCGACATCAACCGGCTTCCTGGAGAGAAGTTGGGCAGGGTGGTCCACATCATTCAGTCCAGAGAGCCTTCACTGAGGGATTCCAACCCTGACGAAATCGAAATAGATTTTGAGACGCTCAAACCTTCCACTTTGCGTGAGCTGGAGCGATACGTCAAGTCCTGTTTACAGAAGAAACAGAGGAAACCTCCACGTAAGTGCACACTCTTGGCCTACACACATAGCTAAATGCCAGATTGCACTGCTGTCACTATATAGGTCATCCAAATATGGTAACTTTCTGACTTAATGTTTTGAATTGTTTTCTTCTATTTGAAACTGATGATGTTGATTAGCATCGCTAAATTTATTGGTTATCAACTTGCATTTTGCTTGTTTCACAAATGTTTCCTGTTTTTGTTTTGATATACAAATACGGACTTGGTTCAGTTCTAAAACCGCTGTGTCTTTCTGTTTGGTCTCAGAGAAAGGAGGCTCAGGCCCCTCTCGGCTCAGCGGCAGCAGCAGTTCCTCAGGCTCGGGCAGCAGCAGCTCCAGTGGCTCCACTTCAGATAGCAGTGACTCTGACTGAACACTTTTTATTTCCTTTTTTTTTTTTAACATTGTATGCAGTCAAGGTTGTTTCCCCTCTGAGACTTTTTATACAAAAGAGAAAGAAAAGAGACAATAAAAATGCATCATGTCAGAACTTTTTTTTTTTCTTTTGGAAATGTCATGAAGAAAATTACAGCTAAAAAAGCAAACTAATAAATTGCTTTTTATTTCCACTGACTCTGAAAGGGATGTCCAAACATAAAACTGCAAGGAGAGGAAGTCTTGAAGCATATTTTATAGTTCAAATTCTCTTCCCCGGCATCCTGGTAATGTTGTACGTTACCATTGCAAACTTAAGCCATCCCATCTCAATAGAGAGAGCAGGAAAACGGAAAGCTCACACTCTCCTGATTTGACTTCTTTACCGGTCTGTGTTGTATTTATTGTATTTTTAATTTTTTTTTTTTTTTTTTTTTTTTTTTGAATATTGTTTTTGCTGTGGCCTCATATTTTCCCCGCTGTGCCATTGATTTATTATTCCTTCTTTCTTTTAATGTCCTCTCAAACTGAAAAGTGTGTCTATGAAAATCATGCCTTTCCAAATAATATCACAACACTTTTAGGTAGTCTGGGGAACAAATGGCTTTAATTAGGCACAACTCTAAAACTCTAAATATGATTTGGACATTATTATAGCTGTAGAACAATTTTAAAACAGAATCCTATACTCTCCAGGTAATAAATGTATGGTTTAGGAAAATATTTTGATGGGAATCAAGTAGAGTTGTTTTTTTTTTTTTTTTTTTTTTTTTTTTTTTTTTTTTTTTTTTTTTTTTTTAACAGATGCTTTACGATGATGTGGACATGTAAATCAGTAAGCTGGAACACATGCGGACTTCCTGTCTTATTTAACGCCTTGGTCAGCAATAAATATACAGATTTCCAAGTAGTCACACCTATGACTGACATTTGTACATCAGATAACTTTAGATAAGGCTTGAAGTGTTGGTGACGTGGATACTGACACCTGGAATCAGTAAATGTCATTTGTCTTGATCTTTACGGCCATGTTGTGATAATGCTAATTACGCGTTTCTTAATGTTTATTTCAAGTGTTTTGACAATGATAGTTAATCACGCAGTCTTCCTCTTCTCTCTCTCTTGCAAAATTGATTCATGAATGTAAGTCTTCAATAGATCTTATGAATAGTACACAATTCCAATCAGTTGGGTTTCAAACAAGTTGTTTTCCCTTACAAAGTTTCCCACCATTCCTCTGTGGATTGCTTTACTATCTGGTATCTGTTAGAATAAATCCAAAATATCAAATAAAATTTATCAATATTTAAAAATCAACCCACATTTCTTTATACACCCACATAAATTAATTTTCAAAAACTGTCATTTTTTAAGAAAAAAAAATTGTAAGTTGTAAAGGGAACTCATATTTGTTTTATTTTCCAGTACTTTTGGTTTATGGATGGGTGTTTTGAAGACTTCTAGGACTTAATCGCAGGATCATTTAATTTTGTAAAAATTTTGACAAAGCTAAAATTCGTGAGGGACATGTATATTTCAGACTAATTAAACACTAATAGACATAGTCAAAACAATTATTTTAAGATGAATCATGCTATTAATGATTTTATTGTTGTCTGTCTTTGGGTGCACACGACTGCAAAACTTCCCTAAGTCATTTCTGAGTGTCTGATACAAATATTGATCAAGTCCTATCTGGATTCTAAAAATGGTTTCTTTTAGAGACAGACTTAGAAGCAAAAATATATATGACTATATAGATATATAAATATACAACTTAATTTCATTTTAGGCCCTGATTTGAAAAGAAAGTTCCATTTATATTTAAAACAAAGTTTACTTTTTATCTTTGACATGCATGCTGATTTATTGTATTTTTCTTAAAAAAAAAATTTGAGCTATTTATAGTTGTAAATGTCAGTCATGGAAACAACAAAATCCAGAATACATTGCAGTAGGTTTTAGGCTTAAACAGGCCGGAGGGTTGAAGGCAGTGGTAGAGAGGCTAACATTTGTTGTACTTGCCTACCTGGAATGTCTTGTACACGGGGTACTTTTTTCTTTCATAAAATAAATGACAAAATGCCTTTTATTTTGTGTTTACTTTCAATTTTTGCTCATTTGGTTTACGTGGACATGCCTTGTTTTGCAGTTTTGTCAGTATCTTACCATAAAAACTTATTTTAATTATTCATAGTTCATCATTTGATTAGTTCTAAAGTAGAACAGAACAATATAAAACTACATGGATATTCTGATATTTGGTTATACTATTCGAATTTTTTTCTATGACAGAAGTGTCATCATGCGACCACTGAACTACCACCTCTGACCACTAGATGATAGCAGTGTCTCATTTCTGCAGGAGTTGGTTATGTCTGGTATGTTTACTACTTTCACTGTAATGTTACATTTTTTTATAACAGTAGTTTTATAATAATCCTCCAAAAAGAACTACAGTGTTAGAGTCCTCTGTCCTTGGGTGTTGTATAACCCCAAATGGATGTCCTGTAAGTAGGTTTCACCAGCTCATGATAAATACTAGGGAGTAACAGAAGTGATACTGGCCCAATCATTTATTTAGTTACACATGTATACTGTACATCCTTAGGGTTTATAGTCACTTTCTGAGGAGAGAACATGTGCCCTTGTTGCTGCAGTGTTTAGAACATGGCATCCACTAACACAATACTGCAGAGACCAAGATGGATCAATGCTTTGAGTCCTGTGACAGCTACTCAAATGTGCCTCAAAAAGCCATCTTTCATCCTGAATGTGCTTTAACCAGTTTTTATATTGGTCCCAGGGCAAAATAGTCACACTACAGCAAGTTTCCATCATGACAAGCAGAACATACAAGTGAGACTTTTATTATGTTGCTATGTTTTATGAATAAAAAGTGGAAATGTATTTGAATTGCACATGTGCTGTATAGATAAGACTACATTACATGATTGAAGTATCCCAGGAATCTTATCAAACATATCCACAAAAGTAGTAGGATTGCATAGTAATGTTTGATAATGATCAGCTGAATGTACATTTTCTTCACACGTTCGTATTTATTGTGATGTCTGCAGAATGTCCTAAATAGTGATAAAAAAGGGTCGTCATTTTAGTGAGACCGACCCTCTCCTCCTCCTCACACGTGGACGAGCGCGACCGGAACCCAGATGCGATCGCGCGCGCGTTCACGCCTGCTGCTCGCCTGCACTCACGGCTCACGCGAGCGGAGAAATCAAAACACTCCAACCATCTCTACACTGAGAGATGAACTGAGAAACAACCGTGAAACCACCGCAGCTCAACGGACGACTGTCCAGCACCAAAACCTCGCGGCGTTTCTCTTTCTGTGGAAGCGAAAGGAGCGGGACGAACAACAGTTTTCAAGTTAAATACGCCAGAGTTTGTGCGTTTTCGCTGTACGCTGTGATATTTCCCACAAGGAGTTTTAAAAACAAGTTTGGACCGGATTCTGTTTGGAGTTGGACGTTATTTATTTCACATCCCGCCTGGTGCGCGAGCGCTTGTGAGGCGCAATCTACTGAAGACTACAAAACATGGATTTATTCATTATTTTAACGGTAAAACTTTGATAAACCACCCGAAATCTTGCGTAATAGCTGCTTTGCAGTCTTGTCAAGCATTTATTGTATAGGAAAATATCTATTGTAGTCCGGAGAGACACTTTTTTTTTCTTTGTGGCTGTGACAGGACGCGTTTACAGAGCCAAGTATGTCAGTCCACGATGAAGAAGAGAAAACTCGTCTGATTCTCTGAGGGGAAAACACATCTAAATAATATTTTAACATCTTATTGTGCATTATTTCTTCGAGTTCTTCTTTAATTTATCTTAATAATTGGATTATATCGTTACACAAAGTCCTGTATAGCTACATAAAAAAAAGTTGTTAGGCGTATATCATTGCTAAGAGCATTCTCACGCAATTGACCTTAGGCTTTTTAGTGCCCTTTGGACCGCACAGGAACTGGGAAAATTTCACGTCAGCTTTATCTTGGTACGTGCGCCAGGCTGCCAGATAAATAGTTTTTTATTTTTGCCAATATTCTGCATTGTTCCTGTCAATATGGAGGAGTGGAGACAGTGCGGTCGCTGGTTGATAGACTGTAAGGTTTTGCCCCCCAACCATCGGGTCGTTTGGCCCTCAGCGGTGGTGTTCGACCTGGCCCAGGCGCTCAGAGATGGGGTGCTCCTGTGCCAGATGCTGCACAATCTGTCTCCTGGATCCGTGGACCTAAAACAGATCAACTTCAGGCCTCAGATGTCACAGGTAAGTTAATGTTACTGTGTTTTAATGGCTGTATTTTAATGCTTGTCTCATATGCAGGAATGATCGATGATAGTATTGACAGCCGGAGAATGTGCATTGTTCCCACAGGTTGACACTCAGATTCATTTCAACAGGGGTCGTTGTCGAGCATTAATGGATGCGCAATTACAAATAGAATTGCCATAATCGATTAATCGAAAATATTATCTGAACTAAGCCTTTTGATGTTTTATAGTGCCATTCACATTGTTTAAGATGTTGAAATCCTATCCTGGAACGTTTAAGTATAATTTTAGGGTCTCACAAACTGCAAGCAGTTGAATGCAAAGAACACAGGTGTCTTTTAAACTTTCCATAGGTAATAGCACATACGTATTTATAGCTGAACATCCTTTTGTATCACTGTGCATACTGCATAGAGTATGTATAAGCCTAATCATTTGAAAGGAAGTATCTGAGGCTGTGCAGGGTTTAAAGGTGAATGTTAAGGAAGAGCAGAGGCTCTTATCTCTGTAAACATAAACCAGGAAAAGCAGCAAGTTCTTCGTGGGTTTCAGGAATGTGGTTCTCAGCCAGTGCTTTTGAGAAGGAATGTGTGGCAAAGGCAGTTCCTACCCGTAAATATGACGTGGCTGAGAAGCATGATGTAGCCATTTGTAAGTGTTGAATGTTTTGAGAGGTTTTAAACACAAGTCCCACTGTCTCCCCCACCCCTTCAGCATGTCTTGTCAGTGTTGAATTGGGTTTCTGTCCAGAAATAATAATTATTATAATTTTTAATATAAAATATTAAATATTACTATAGCAATATTCTCAAACTCATTTTAATAGACTCAAACTAAGAGATGAGTTTGCATGGAGTCGCTCTGAGACACTAAAAAAACACCAGTTTTTAAAAAGTTGAGCTTTTATGTGCAAGATGCTTTAAAAAACACAAGACTTAAGTGCAATAGACAAATACATCCATCTAGCATGTTTACATAGAAAAACAATGTGAAAAGTAGTGCAGTGAAGTGTAAAAATTCATTCTGTGTGAAAAGCTCCTATGCCAAATAACAATTTTGGTTTCATTTTGGTTATTTGTGCAGCCCGGGGAATGTTTAAAATGGTGATTTAAATCGTGATCGGTTACAAGACTCCTATACACTCATCCCTTATAGAGTCATATCAGTTTTGACCTAAAATCTTTGTTGATTTTAGAAGGTGATGCACACAACCCCTTTACAAATGCAAATCTATCTTTTCACAGCAAACCTGGATCAGAAATATGCTCAGCAAAAACAAAGAGTTTTATGGCCTTCTTTCACTGACCATGGGGTGATTTATACCTTGTACAGATGTTGTCATATGACTGTATAGCTGTTTCACCCAGTGCTTGTAGGCTTTTGTTTTAGCTGTTATTTCTGAGGCAGTCATAGGGACCTTAGATCCTCCCACAACAGTAGCTTCCTCAGCATGGAAGGGTTTTGTCTGGTATTATGTTGTAACAAATTGGTTAAAAGGGAGATCTGGCAGCACAATGGAAGCTCTGATTTATATGCAGCAAAGGTCACTGTGTGCTTTGATACACAGTGGTTGTTAATTTACTACCTCCATTAAATGTGGATGAAGTGATTATGTGGGCTGTTTGTGGTGGATGTTCATCAATACCGAAGCTTCTGCTGTTCTGCATGCTTTACATGTTCCAGGTTTTAGTGCAGTGGGCCTTTTTAATAATCACTTTCTTGTGATTCACTGTCACTTATAAACACCTATTATACCAGTAAAGACTGGAAGGTTGGGTTGGGCGATACCACTTATTTTGTTTTCGATACGATACCGATACTTTTAATGGCCTGTATCATCGATATCGATATCGATACCGATATGATACTTCTAAACTTTTAAATTATGAAATTTATGAAATTATTAAATTACTAAGAGTACAATGGGTAATAATACCTACTTAACTTTATATTTGAAACACATTTTAACATTTAATATGCCTTAATTGCAAATCAATCCATGCCCACATGACAGTACTGTTGGTATCAGCCACACAGAGAGATGCTTTTCTTCTCTCTCAGATAATAACTGTTTACATCACATGCCACTGAATGTTTTATTTGTCTGTGGAGTGCAATGGATCTGATCCCTACTCTGTGGAACGAGTACTCTTCAAATCAATGCTTGTGTATTTCGAGAAGATGAATTCTGGTGTCTGACTGAAAGGTTGTTTTAATAGGTTAGCTCACCTAAAAATGAAAATGTTACTATTATTTATTAGCATTCATGTTGTTCCAAACGTGTATGTTGCTTTTTTTTTGTTATAGGAAACACAAATGTCATAAAATGTTTCCATATTACTATTGCTAAATGTGCTATATTTCATGCTGAAGCTATATGTGAGAACAAGCTGTTGTGTGAGAGACATACCCAAGTCACATCTAACTCAAAATCCAACTTCCAAAATAGCATGTCACATTCACTTATTACACACCCGTTACCCGTTTTACCATTAGTGATTTCAATGACAGCACATAATCACCATAAACAGTCGCTGTTTGGAAAGAGCTCTGTAAAGATTCTACAGAAATTTTTACTTTTTTTGAATCTGGTTTTGAATGACATGAAGATGAGAAAATATAAATAATGACCCGATTTTTATTATGAGTAAACGATCCCTTTAAAAATTAATGTAAAGTGTTTATATGGGAACATTGTTAACTGGTATTACTACTTACTATTTCACTATTAAGGCTGTATTTATTTATTTTTTAATAATACAATAATGTTAAATAAGTTTGCCTTTTGTTAAAGTGTAGCCATGAACACAATACGTTAAAGTGGATCTGAGGTCTCAGGAGGAGGGCCAGTTCTTTTCCTCTGGCTCTGTCTGACAGACGTAGCTTGGTGGGTTTTGAATTTTTGAAGTCTGCATTGTTTTTATATTTTTCCCCACTTTTATTTACCTCAGGTGGTTGGTTGCAACTAATACCTTAGAGGTGATTCAGGCACCAGTAGTGCGAATGTGTGTGTGTACTTGCATGCAATACCTCTGTGTGTTTAGTTTCCATCACCTCCAGCTCGGCCTTGGGACTGTCTTGGGACTTCATTCTTAAATGTGAGATCTGGCCCCTCTCTCTTCAGGGCTTTGGGGAATTCGTAAAATCTGTTGTTTCCTCTTAGAAAATGCTTTCAGCACTTACACAGAGTAGAGAGAAAGAGAGACGAGTCATTGCTCACTGTTGCACTTTTATGCATTTTATTTTAATCTCCATTTGCCTTTAACAGACTATTAATTTTAGCTCTGTTTTTAGATATGTTCATTCTCATAATGCTTGTATTTCTGGAGCACGGATAATGTATTTCATCTTTGATATTTCGCTCTGATTTATTACACGTAACCACCCCCACTCTCTCTCTCTCTCTCTCTCTCTCTCTCTCTCTCTCTCACTTTTGCTCACTCCTAAATCTCATACAAGTTACATTTGTTTTCAGACACTAACCACACTTTCTGGCCTCTGCCATCTGTTGGAGGTCTCTTTGGGCTGGACCCTGGTTCTTATTTTTTATTATTGTGGATTTGAGTGGCATTATTTAAACAAGCTGAAAGAGCAGCATGACGATTAAATACACTAGCATAAAACATCATCACAATAATAATGCATTCATAATAGAGAATATCGTCTTTGATGATTAAACTCTGAGACAAAAGTGAATGGAGATGTAGCATTATGGCAGGGTAAGCGACTGGAGTGTTTGGAGACAGGGTTCATTGCTGTTAGCTCTTAAATGAAAGACCATCAACCTATAAGGATTCATTTGGAGGCATTTATGATGCTCAGTTCACAAAGCTGTATTATACTAGCTGATCAAAGCCTAGCATTTCAGAAGGGAAGCTCCTAAATTCAGTATAAGTACCAGTTCTTTCTGAGACGGAGAGGTGGATGTGATGTGAGGTCAGCCTTTCTCTCTCACTAGGTTTAATGTATAAGCATGACCTTTCTCTGAACTTTGACTCCTAACAGCCGGGTGCAGGTAATTCCATCAATAAAGCTTGTTAGGCACACTTCCTGCTCCGTGCAGCTGTGACCAGCTGCATCAGAGAAAGTGAATAGGATTGTAAAAGGCTTGGAAATATGAGACTACTCAATTAAATTACTGTATACTCAAATCCACTTTATTTGCAGACAAAAGACAGGTTAGACAAATACAGTACTTGTCTATGGTTGCCAGGGCATCTTTCATGTCTGTGTGCTTTTGTGATCCATCGGGTTTGTTGGAATGTGTGGAATGGTTTACTCACTGGTTCCTGTTCTTTCTTTAGTGAGACCCTTTATCAAACAACAGAGAAAGCAGTCAGTTCACAAGGATTAAGCAAGACCTCACACCATGACCGGACATGTTTTAGGAGACGAGGCTTCACTGTATGTTTCAGCTTGATAGTTTGATCTCATGTCACTCGAGCTCATGAGGGGATATTAATGCAATTCACGGTGGCTCTGCTAGGCCAAATTACTGTTGTTTAGAGGGTGGATCATGTTGTAAAGCACAGGATATATGAAAGCTTTTAGAGGAATTCATATCCAAAAGCACAGTGGGAGGAATTCCAAGAGCATGCAGTCAGCAGGATGTCTGCATAAGATTTATTTATTTATTTATTTGATTTGTGTTGGACCAGTTGTGATATTGCCATAATAAAATTCCATAACAACGTTATACATAAGCAATGGGTTATCTCAAGAGTGATTCTTAATAGCTATAAAATTGGGGCACAGGGAAGAGAAATGATAATTGAGAGCCTGAACAGTTGCTTTATGTTTCAAACGCTTGCAGCAGATTATTTTATCATTTTAATGACCAGATCATTCAGTGGCCTTCAGACTCAACGTAGCCAGGAGGAGACAGAGTCCCTGCAGGGCTTTGAGACTGCAACTCCATCACAAATCACATTCTGTTCACAAAACAAGATATGAAGTAAAGAGAAACCCACACAACTTATGTTCACAAGCTTATGTTTGTAAATGAGACCCCATCTGTGAGCAGTTTGTTGTGGAATATTAACACTGATGAGCCGGGGAGTCAGTCTTGACTTTCAGAGCGCATTGAGCTGGGCACGAGTACACAGTGCCAAGAGGCTTAGAAGGGCAGTAAGGCACGAACAACATATGGCGTTTTTTTTTTTTTTTTTTTTTGACAGGCAGCATCTTCATACACCATCGTCATCTGTATATTCTACTCGCCAATGTTCAACCTGTCTTTTCCCATTGTGTCAACGTTTGGTGAAGTCTCAAGCTCCTAAGCGTTCTTGAGTCCTGCCTCAGGATGTTTGAGGCATAGAAACTGTAGCTGTCAATGCTCAAAAGATCGTCTTTTTCACACGCCAACATTTCTCTGTTGTGCTCTTTATTTATTTGTTATTTTTTTGATGCAGCCTACTGTAGTATTTGCCGAGGATTGATTTTAGCTTCTGACTGGGGTGGAGATGATAACCATCAGTATGGTGTTGAGAGGAGAAGCAAACAGTCTTCTCCATCTTCTCCAAGCACACTTCCTCTGAACACTTCCTCCTGCCAGCCCCTCAGTGGGTATGACGATAAGCTTCTTAATATTTTCTACTATCTCTATCAACAATGTCAGAGATATGATTGTCTCTAGAGACCCAGTTCCTTTGCGGAGTTTGTTTAGTAACATTTTAGGATGCACAGATTTTTTTTCCCACCAGCACAAAGCTAACCAATATCCCATTACTGACCAGAATTGATTATATCTCATAAATGGCTTTGGAACAGGAGGAGCAGTACAGAGGTAGAAATTGCAATATTAGAGAGTCCTGTAAAAGGCTGCTGTGTATTGATCTTATCCCAGCTGGTGAGCTCATTAATCATGCAAACGGGAAGTTGTGTATCAATTCCACCCTTCCCCTTGTTGCTTCCCTGTGAGCAGACTCTGGATTAGTGGCAATCTGTTGTTAAACTGAGCTCAGAATAGAGCTGGGCACCAGAAAATTCACTGTTATGTTAGCTAACTATATTCTATATATTTATATCTCTGTTTTAATCAATTTAATAGGCAAAAATAGAAAAAGGAAGATACAAGAAAATGAAATATTAAATGGAGTGATTTAGTAATAATTTAGTAAAAACATTGTTTTAGCAATAATTAATTGGTGAGTAATGAAACATTACAGCCCAAGCTGCAGTTATTAAAGCATTATTTATTTATTTTTTGTTAGCAAGAATATGATGGAAGGATTTACCAGTGGGCCATGACTACTAAAGTGAGATGATTTGTAAAGTTTAAATAGTATTTACTTTGATAATTAATTATTTGCCACCATGTATGCATTTTCTATCAAATTAAAATGATATACTGGTAATGGTTAATTATTCTGTTCAGTTTCAGATAGTGTTGGATCCTGTACAATAATATTTAGTAGAAATTTGTAGTGATCTGTTAGTCAGTCAGATTAGTCAGTAGCTCACTCCTGAATGCTCCTATTATAATCAGTGATGCTCAGAATAAATAGTGTATTGATTGTAATGCTTAACACTGCAACTAAAATGACTTTGTAAACAATGGGAGTGGATCTATATTAAATTTCACCTTATTTGTGGCTTATGTAATCTTAATATTTATTTGTTGATTGATTGTGCAGCCCTAGTTCCCAATTATGCCATATGTGATTGTAACAGTGGATATTTTCTTTACCAAACAAAGCTTGAATGGAACTTTCTGGATCAGGAACAAAAAAGTTTATCCCCTTTCACCATCTGTTTGATTATAAATATGGAAATCCAGTATGATTTTCATCTCTGCTGTCAGTCTGGTGTGTGTCAGTAGGCAAATGTTCTCTGGTTTCTGTGCAGGGCCAGCTGCTGGCAAAGGGAAAATACTGTTAGATGCAAACTTTTCTGTCAGAGACAGACAGGTTATTTATGTATATGAATAAGGATTTTGGAAAATATTTTTATTAGGGTTGCACGATTATGAAAAAAGTCATATCCATATTGCTATATTCCATTATTCCCTTATAATTTTAAATGTGATTATTAATTACGATTATCACAATTTATATTGAATGATGTTTTGAATTAGGGATGCTCATTTCGGTTAATTTTTCCAACTGACAAACGTTACTTGTTATCTGAACATTAACCGTTAACTGATAAGATTAGAATAATACATTAGTATTAAATAAAAATAGAATGGATGAGTGTCTGTTACTCATTAAAAATACCCCCCAAAATTTTCATGGTTTATTTTAACGAGCAAACAGCAGCACGCAGAACAGCAGAGCAATAACAGAACCTGGATTCTCACATTGTCAAATTATCATGCACCTGCAGTGCTTCTGAGAAAAACAGAATAAAGTAACAAATAAAAAGAATAAAATAAATAGGCCTACACTAAATATTTTTCAATTAAATAATTAACATTAAGATGACAAAATGAAAACACACTGAATCTTTCTATGCACTTTAAAGAACCGGCAGAGTATTTTTTTCCATCAGACATAAAAAAATAAATAGCAGGTCTACCTCAGTGCATCATATGTCTAGTTTTATAAAAAAAAAAAAAAACATTTGCCTAAAATGTCGATCTGCTTTGTGGATAGTCTAGAATAGAGCTCTGTGCGGAATGCTGCTTCCACTGAATTACTGACCATTCCCGCCAGCTCCTGCAACTAGGGCCCTATGAAATCTGTTTTATTTTTTCCTAAATTCCGTTTTTTATTATTTTTTTTCCTAAATTCCATTTTATTTTTTCCAAATTCCGTTTTTTCCATTTTAATTTTTCTGGACATGTGTCAGCATGTCTACTGAATTAAAATCATTAAACTTACACAGCATGTCTACTGAATTAAAATCATTAAACTTACAAAAATACTTAATACTTAAAAAAAAAAGTACTAAAAAAAAACCTTTAAACCATTTAAACTGATTGTATTAATCTGTCTTTTAAAAAAAAAAACAAAAAAAAACTTTTGGTTAACGGTTAAACGGTTAATATGATTATCCCTATTTTGAATAGCTTTATACCATTGTTTGAAGCAACTGCATGCCATCAAATGTCAACTATACATTGGATTGATTTTTTCTTTAAATTAAAAAAAAAATAAAAATATGACTGCCAGTGGTATTATAATGTTATACTGAAACTAAAATTAAAACAATGAAAAACCCTTAAGATAACCTTTAGAAAGGAAAAAAAAACAGTGGACTTTGAATGATTAATTGCAGCATTGAACGATTACATAATTGTGACATCCATAATTGTAATTGCGATTAGAAATTTGATTAATTGTGCAGCCCTAATTGTTATTCTATTGTATTTATTTTTGTAATTTTTTGAGTTTGTTGAATTACAGGCTGCACATAATAAAAACATATCTTTATTTTGTGCGTAGATGCACAGAGTGTCTACAGATTAAATTACAATATTAAACTATATTGTACTTTGCAGGTGATTGCATGTGATCACTGTGCTTTCTACTTACAGTTACCCGACTTGTGTTCCTCAGCATGCTCTATTTAAAACAGTCATCATGGATGCTAGTGCCTAGATTCATTTTCTCTCCCAGAAAAGGCCATGCAGCCCGGCACGAGATAATCACCTCTTTCCACAGTGCATGATGGGTTATCTGATCATCTAATCATGCACAGCGTCCAGTTTGATAGGCACTGTGTTCATTTCACTCGCAAAATGGAGGCCCTGTAGACAAACAAAGGGAACACCTTACTGCACAGAGCATGTTTAGTCACAGTTTTTCAATACTGGTGTCTATCCTTTTACACCATTTTGTGATTAATTAATAATTAATGAAAGAATTTCCCCAGACATAATTTTGTTGTTAAATGGGATCATGTGACCAATATTGACTGCAAAAGCAATTTCCTGGGTGCTAAAAGAAGACATTGTAACCGCGGGTATGATTATGAAGAGGATGTTTCCATTAAGGAAGAGAAAAGTTTAGAAATGTGGCAGCGATTAGGCAGGCTGGTAATGAAACCAATCGGCTGTGAAGGGATTAGAGCTGAAACAATTGAGAATCCTACAGGACGTGACTTGGATGGAAAGAACAACAATAAAAAAAATCAAAAGTGCTGGTGAAGATCTAATGTATTCTGAGGTGAAAGCATCTTGGTGAAACAGAGCATTCAAAATGAAACTGACCCTTCCTCCATGATAATTTAGTCTTGAGAAGGGGGTTTTCCAGGGACAGAAAACACAAATCAGTAGGCAGACGAGCCCCTGTGGACTTCCTCAGGCCTCTGGTCTTCCGGCTTTTCTCTGCACTCAGGGAGAGGAGCTAGGGTTGTATAACCACTCCTCCCTCCTCTCATCTAGACAACAAGAAACATCTTGAAGAGGAACAGAGAGTTCAGAACACACCCATCCCCACCCCTGAGGAGCTCCAAGATGAAGGAGGCCCTGAAAAACTGGACACCATTGTGTCATTACAACTTTTTTGTAGCCAAGGAATTTATTATTTTAGCTCAAGCTTAGATATTGCTGCCACAGTCTCTCTTTCTCTTTCAGATTCATCAGATTGCCAGGCAGTAATATCATGTCGGCAGTTCTTAGTGCAAGAACATATGTTTGAAAAGGACTTTGGAAGCATTCAGTGATTTTTGCTCTGTATTATGATCTTTAAAGCTTAACACATTGGCTCACAAACTCTACACACTTCATAATTCAAACAGTCCCACATTTGAGAGATGTGAGATTGATTCAGTTCATTTGCATTAGTATTCATTTGCATTTGCAAGAGGCAAAACAATATATTACTATCTAGCTGTGTTTGAAATGGATTACTAGCATAGTACTTGCTGTATAGTTCACAGTATATAAACTGTGTTGCAAAACAGAAAACATTTCAAACTGTATGTCTGTATGTCAAACTGTATTGTCACTTGACACTCCTAAATTGCAAGTTTAATTCAGTGAGTGGTTTTCTTGAAAATATATCACTATAATATTTTTAACATTTTCATTTTGTTTAAAAATGTCTTGGCAGTCAGATCAGATCAAGAAAGATTGTAATTGATCATTCACCAGCTCAGATCATTAAGTGCATTGCATTGTAGAATATCCTGTACAATGTTTTGGCAAGTCTATGCAAATCTAGATGCATACAGAAAATGGGTGTACTGAGCACAACAATTATACTTTAGAAAACACCATGCTGAACACATCCACTATCAGTTTCACATATGAAACTTTGAAAAATTTAAACATTGTCCTTGAGGCTTTTTTCATGCCATTTTTATAGTATCTTTTGTTGATGCAAAGTGCACATTTCTGCAGGTGCAACAGCTTAAAATAGTTTTCTCAGAGTGAGACGAGCACTTCTGCTTTTAGAGTATGAGACTATGGTGTTTCCATCTTCAGTCACGTTTTGCCGCCTTGTCCTTTTTACTGGGGAGATTTAACTGCAGACTCTCTAAGGTTAGACATTCATTATTCAGAAACTGCAGCAGTTTGGTGCCATCATTTTATGACAAAATTCTAAAGGTTTTGTTTTGGACAGAAAGCGCTCATCAGGGAGGCTTTTTTTTAGACTTTAGACTTATATTATAGATGTGTATTTCTCCAAGCGAGAACAAAAGCATTTTATTTCCCTTCTTTTATTAGTGCTGGATAGCACCCAGTGGAGTATATTCCTGGTGAGTTTCTTCTGTACTATGTTTTGTTTTTGGCAGTACACACCAATCTTTTCCCCATAAAGATTCTCTGTGCCAAGAAAGATCTTCATTTCTTAGGATTAGGTGGTCTTTGCAGTGATTCTCAGCCCCCTTTTATGTTACACCAAGATCTATATTTATATGGATAATTTTCAGCTCTTGTTGTCCAATGGAAGTGTTTGACACCCACATAAAGAGTCAAAATAACAGGATAAGCATCTTGTCTTCCTTCAAGGATAGGCTGCAGCTAGACTGCAGACAGATTTGACTAAATTACAGTTAAGATGTTCAATTTGTGTGCTTTTTATATCCTTATACAGTGGAGTTGTTTTTAAATGAAATTTAAATGAAATTTAAATGAAAAGGAATTTTGATCAGTTGACTGAAATGCAAATTTTGGAAATGCTGAATGAAAATGCTTTGCTTGTAACAGCTCCATTTGTGTGTCCTCCTGTGCATGTTGTTTTTAGTAAAGTATAGTAGGCTATGTTAAGCAAAATGGAGCATTTGAATATGTCCTTTTAGCATTTGTTCCTTTATTTGCTTCATGGCAGCCAAGCTTTCGGCCATATTTATTGTCAAAATGAGACAAACCAGTTTTTAGCTCTTTAACTGGCACATCATAATCTTAACATTTCTTTGTCAGCAAAAGCTTCTTTGCTAAGGGAACTTATATAAATTTCTAAATTCTAAACTTAATTGAATAATTCTGTTGAGCAGATAAACATTTGTGTTTGGACATGATTGTCCTTGTCCCTCCATCTGGTTTCATTTCACCACTCTGGTCGGATTTCACACTATCATCTTTACTCTTCTCCTCTGTGACCTTGGCAGCGGAGTGTTGCTGGAGTCTGAAATAGCATTTAGCCCAACCAGTACTTCCAGACGGACTCCCGAGATGATGAACTGCGGAGCCTGGGCACATTCATCTTTCTGCTAGACCTCACCCAGGTCTGCTGCCGTATGGCATTACAAACAGACACACATGGCTAAACCAACATACGTCACACTTATCCTGTATAGCTCAGCTCATTCTGATCATTTCTGCAGTGCTCTCTTGATGATTTGCCACAGTGTGATCAGTCACTTTCTTATAATGCCTTCTGGGGTTTCTTTCAGTGAGGCTAATATGCAAAAATATGCAACAAAAATACAGTCTAAAATAATATATATATATATATATATATAGATATATATATATATATATATATATATATATATATATAATAACTAACCTGATTTTTTTTCATCACTACTTTAATGGAATATAAGTTTATTTATAATCAGTGTTTCTTTCATTGTGTCTGCCACCTTGGATATAATTCTTCTCTGAGCAGTATCTGTGTTGACTTAAAATGCTGCTTTGATAGGCAGCTCCAACAGTACATAAAATCATATCCATCATAGCTCAGGGAGTCATCAGCAGTGGCATAATGAGATGGTTTCCCTTTATTCAAATACTTTTCCTGCATTTGTATGCACATTATTGCCCACATGGAAATGAGGATTCAACATTCTCCAACATTAATGTCACTTTGTGCCACTGCTTCACAGGGACGTTTGCCATATCTCACTGATGTTTGATATGTTTGTTTAAATGTCAAGCACAAATGCCATGATGAGGTGGAACAATTGACCGGTTCACACTGCTGCTCTGTTTCCATGCAAAGGGCAAATTAAGGCCCTGATTTAACCCAAACATCCCGTTTGAGCCTGAAACGGAGTGTGTTGATTAACATTTGCTGCTTAAATTAGTCTGCAATCAACAGAAACTTTACAGGTCATTTAGCATCACCTGTGCTTAACTCCAGAGAAAAAAAGGAAAAACATCCATATTCAAATCCCTCCTCACCTGGTTTAATGAAATTCATTAATTCTGTGATGCATATCTCTCTAGTGAGGTCTCCTATTAAGAGTTCATTTGCCTACTGTGGGCATGCCCTTATTAATGGCTAGAATGAGTCTAGTCCCTAGGCTAGAATTAGTCTTGTCTATTCATTAAATCAGTCTGTTCTCTGTTAGCATTCCATTTATGGTCTTGTTTTTTATTTTGTGTTGGCAGACATGTATTACCATTTACTTTTAGTAATTAGACACAGCAACGTCAGACTGAACCTTTAAGGTTTTCACAGATTTGGGAGAAAATGTGCAGAATTCCTATTTTGAAACGTGATAATGTGTTAAACAGACCCAAGAGTACTAGACTTTAATTGATGGCTGAAAGCATAATTAATTTAACCAAATTATTTCATAAACAAACTTGCAAGAACTTTTGGGAATTAGGGGCATTCTAATTCTGCAGAGCTTTCTGGTCTTGACATTAGTGCCGAAGTCTTAATTATTGTGATCTGGAAGAGTGGGAACATCAGTTTTTTCACAGAGCTGTATGCCGATAATTTGAAAGCATACAACTTATTCAAAAAAATTAGCTGAGAAAAATTTCACAGGGCATCACAATGCACATCAAATAAAGTCCTCATTAGAAAGAAAAAAACTTTGTTTGTGCTAGTAGCTTTAATAGCTTAATGTGATTTTTTTTTTTTTAGATGTTGTCCTTGTTGTGAAAGCTTGAATGAAAGCTTAAGGTATTTGCAGGATTTTTATCTGTTTCTGTGTGCTGCTTAACACCAAGTTTAGCCAAGTTAATTAAGTGAAGTTAATTTGTTACACTTTAATGGAAATGAAGGAAATCCAGACTCTGCTTAGAATAAAAAAGGCAAACAATGGTGAGAAAAATATATATCTTTTAGTACAGTTTTAACCTTGAAAAGTCTAATTAAAACAATTGTCCACAGGGCAATCTTGAGAAAACATCTGTAACATTACGACTTACCAAAACAGAAGATGAAGACAAAAATATTTTCACATTCTGTTTTTGTCCCCCTCCCATTATACCATTTCATAGCCTTGGGAGAATGGTAATGAAGAGATTAAAATTAATGTTTCAACAAAAAGTTTGATGAGAAGCTGGTAGGGTTGGGCTGATAGACGATGCCATCGTCCATTGCCGATGGCTGGTAGACATCACGATGTTGAGCCGGCATCGTGACCTCCCCCACCATAGTCCCCTCAATCTGCCACATCCCAATACCGTGTTCGGAAAGAAAATGATGTGTTTACGGAACCCCTAAAAGGTGTAAATACGATGTGGGAGGAAAATATATATTTCAATATTTTCCCTCGCAGTTATATCATTGGGTAATTATACTACATATATTTCGTGCATTAGGCAGCCACTTTTATACCTGGCATTGAAACTGCTTTTGAATGCACAATCATTTTTTTAGTTTGACTTTCACTTTTGAGATTCGTGATCGCACATACTTTTATACTGTGGAGCGGCAGTACTTAGCACATTTACAGTGGTGCTCAGAATCCACAAATCATCAGAAACTGCAAACAATCATCCATCCTCACCATTCATATCTCCTAACACAAATTTACTATATAAAATAAAATTACAACATACAACCAAATGTAACAGACAACCATTAAACCGTGTCTACACCGGACGCAACGCCATGCCGCATCAGCTAAAGTCTGTCTACGCTGGATGTGACAAAGCAACTGTTGAAAATCACTAGAAATTTGTGTCAGCACGTCATAAATAGAACGTGGCGACAGTTTACTGTTGGGGATTTGTCGTGTCAGATTTTAGAATTTTTTCAATATATGTACCAATACCATGGACCAAAAGCATCACTACCACTGAGTGTAGTTTGGGCTCCTCCTCAATGCATCCTGTAAATGTTGTCATACACACTTAAAAATAAAGGTGCTTCACGGTGCCATAGAATAAACTTTTTTGTCTAAGTGGTTTCATAAAGAACCTTTAACCTTTTTGTTTCACAAAAGGTTCTTTGTGGCGAAAGAAAGTTCTTTAGATTATAAAAAGTTGAGAAAGAGATGGTTCTTTAAAGAACCTTCAACTGAATGGTTCTTTGTAGAACCAAAAATGGTTCTGGGAAGAACCTTTTAAGCACCTTTATTTTTAAGAGTGTATGTCTTTCACGCTTTCAGTCTGTTTTTCTTAATAAGTAAAATGCAATTTTATAGGAGGAGTTGAATCATGTAGACAACAGGTTAAATAAAAATATTAAAATGCAATAGTGCACAAATATAGCAAAATGCTCCTCTTTATAGTTATTTTTTCTAGCTGACTGATGAGCTTATGGACACCGAATGGTTATTCTGAGGTAAATGTACATTACGTTGCAATGTTTACAAGCTTTACATGTTTTCTGCAGTTTGAAACACTGAATAAGCTTTTACATGAGACATTTCAGTAAGTTGTACTGTAGGCTCTCTTATAAAATAGCCTACCTTTTGATGTTAATTCATGTTCACTATGTACTATATTAGTAAAGAGAAAGATTAAATGGGTTACTTGCCGCTTGAACTGAGGCGCTAAAACGATCGCGCCTGCCGCATTAAAGAGCGCCAAAAAATGTATTTATTATTTGTATTTCGTTATTAATTTTGAATAATTTTAAAGCAAATACTTTGTTTATTAAAAAAGTAACAAAGCACAAAGCTTTTTGTGATTACTGGACGAAATTCACACATTAACAGAACACAGCACAGACATAAGATCTTGTTAAGAAGAAGCCATATTATTAATCATTATAAACGAGAATTGTTAATGATATTGCCAATATCCACACAGCTGACAGATTTATCTGTTGTAGTTTGTTTAAGTTGTGCACAAAATAGATGCTGCTTTTCTGCACTTTCACTTTTTGTGTCTCCGTCATTTCGATCTCTCTTGCCCTGCACAACTGAGCTGCGTTTATTAGGTGTGCGTCAGCGCTGCCGTGCTGCAGAGATGATCTCTTTTCCACTTAGAGCTGAAACAACTAATCGATTTAATCGATTAAAAATCGTCAACTAATTTAGTAATCGATTCGTTGCTAAATAATTTTTTATTTGCCGTAAGCGGCTCATTTCGTGCATATTTTAAATCTGCGGGTGACCAAAGTGTGGCAGTAATGAGCCACCGGAGGTTTTACTCAGCCAGTACTGCAGGAGAAGTAGCGAATAGCCAATAGCTGGCATAGACAGTAAAAGAAATGGACACAGCGACCCCATTGGAACTCAACAGAGACAAGTGAAACCCAGGCGGCAGTGGAGTAAGCTCGAGAAAGAAAAAGAAAAAAGCGGAAGATAAGTCATCCAAAGTGTGGGAGCACTTTACTTTGAGCCTTCAAAAAAGAAGAGTAACCTGTAAAACTGCGGCTGTTTTCTGCGGCAGGAAACATATCCCTCTAAAAAGAGAGCAAGCCTAACTGTTAAGCCCTGAACATTTGGACATGATGTTGACCTTTTTGCAATGCAATGCAAAGTTTTTCTCAAATAATGAGTGAATAGTGTTCTGCCTCATTTCCCCACAGGTAGCCGAATTCCTGTCAGTTCAGGCATAAGCTGTTTTGTTAACATTTTATCGCTTTATTACATTTTTGAATTTTGCACTGTTATAAGGACCACTACATATTTAAATCCGATGACAATCACAGTGTGCAAAGACTTCTATTTGTGCATATTCTGCAGTACAATGTTGTTTGCAAATGTTTAGTCGTAAAAGCTGATAACATTGCTTTTTAACAATTAACATTTAAAGGCTTTGTCGTTTACCAGTTCATAATTCAGACTTGCAGCCTAATTATGACTGAATGAGAGAGGTAAATGTTTAAATATATTTAAAATGCACTTTTTTCTAAGTATTCACTGCTCTTTTTCACACAGCAGGTTTTTTGTATGTCCAACTTTTTTTCCTGACAACCTTCTGATGGATTTTACTTTAAATTTTATTTTAAAATGTGAGTTCCATTCAGGTTTCATGCCATTGGCACTTTATTGGAAGGATTGTTTACAATTTCACAGCATAAGCTATAAAGCTGTTTCTTTATATAGCTGTTTCTATATATCCCAGGTATAAGCTGTGTGTTTACAGGAAAAAAATAATAAAATGCAATTTACTGCAATTTAAATTCTGTTTTATTCTTATTATTCGTGAAAATATGTTCTGAAAGATTCCTTAATAAGCTTTGTTCGGGATGTTAAACTACTTTAGGAGCCCTAAGGACTGCCATGGTGAAAACATTATTTGAAATCTCCTTGTGAAATTTGCTAGAGTATGTATGGGTCAGTGTTTTGATTGCAGAAGAGTTCGACAAAGGATAACTAACACATAATAAAACACAACTCCAGGTATGTTTTTGATGAGGATATGACAATGCAAAATGGTTAAAATCTCTAAAAAGTCTATGTTGAATGATAAAGACCCTTTGTTAATAATTTACTTGGGGAAAAAATGGGCAAAACTAAAATATAAGTACATAAAACCGATTCATCGATTAATCGTAAAAATAATCGACCGATTAATCGATTATCAAAATAATCGTTAGTTGCAGCCCTAGTTTGAAACTCTCTTTTCCACTAAAACGTTGATGTGCATCGTCTCAGTTTAATACGTGAACATAGCAAATGATGCGATTGCAAAACAATCAGGAAAAATGGCATTACATGAAAATTTTTAAGCTATAACAGCAAAAACTTCACTCGCAATTTAATATTTTTGGTCACAAATGCGACCATTTCAGTCGCAGTTTGGAGCCCTATGATCTATATATTGAATCTCTATTGTAAATCAGTGGTTCTATAGTATTTTGCTTCGCCGCACCGCTCGCATCCTGTGTAGACACGGTGTTAGGAATCGTTATTTGTTTTCCATGCCTCATAAGGATTCACGCTTCCTTAGTTTGTTTGTCAAAGTAAGCTCTTTCCAGTCAGCTTGTTAGCTGTAAAGACTTGAAGAATAGGGCTGAAATGATAAGTTGATAAATGATAAATATTTTTGTTGTCGAGTAGCCGTTTGATCTCATATGACCTAATGTAAGACCCTGTAATAACGCGGTTTGACCAGTGTGGTGTTAAAGCACAAGACTCTGTAATTCAGCTCTCCTGATGCAATTCAAGAGAAGACAGCGCTTCAGAGCGAACCCAGCCAAACTTGTAGCTACTTAGCGGCGTTTGGATGAATGTGTGAATCAGAATAAGCTTTATTCGCCAGGTGTGCACGAACACACAAGGAATTTGTGGGTTTTGTTTTTTTTATATAAATATATATTCTGTGTGCTTTCCTCTCAATAACAAAATAAACACATCAAAAACTGACAGCGGTTTAAAACGCATCTGATTACAGCAATGTTTGCACGAGCTCTGCAGTTCAGTAAGAGACCAGAGATTTTTCCTAGTTAAGTAAGTAAGTGTGTGAGAGAGAGATCCAGGGGAAGAACAAACTGGTTTACATGACTTTGCTCTTCACTTTATGGCACAAGCCTATGAATATTTGAATGAGCCGAAATCATATGGCAGCACAGACAAACTTGCCTCTGTCCCCAATAGGGCTGTCAAGATACCATAGATACATATTAAGATGCTATACCAGCTGAAGTATCACGATGCCGTGCGAACTGAGAGATATACAGTATATACATATTAAGTAAGGCTGGTTTCACACCACACGCACAAGCAGGATGTAAGCAGCACTTATTTTTTGTCCATGTTAACACAGGGTTTCTCAAACATTGATTTATTTGTGGCGGCCCGCCACAATATCAACACTGACCGCCACAAATAGATTTTCCAAAAGGCTTTGACTTTTTTGAATAAACATGAGCACTGCACTTTTCAAAAGATGCTGTGTGGCTGTTTTTATATGAATGTATCTTTTTTGAAGGGACCTGATTGTCTTCAGAAAAGTTTTGATGTCATTTTCATTTAATCTTTCCCATAATGTCTCATAAAGAGCAGCGCTGCTTTGATCACAGGTTACCGGGGAAACTGCTATTTCTGATGCTCCAAAAAGGCCTCTTGCTGGCAGAAAATGAATTTGCGCTTTCAATAAGCCCATCTGCTGTTACATAGAGTGCAAGTCTTTGGGAAACAATGTAACAGGTTAGAGTATTCACACTGCACGCAGAGGTGTTGCAGCAGCACGTAGCAGAGCAGAAGCAACAGTGCAGCGATCGTTTTGGCGCAAAGTCTATTTTTACTGCGCCGCTGTATCACGCTGTGAAAAAATTAGCTTAATAAATGCACAAAAACATATCATTGCCAGGAGTTCTTGCCCAAATTTCAAAGGCTCATTTAAATGATTAAAACTATAAGTTTATATGTTTATCCTAATGTTAAGATTACTTTTATCATGCAAACGTGTGTGTGGGACAGAGGAGAACATGACCGCATCACAGCAGAGTATGCTGCCCATATCAGAAATTAAAGCACATGAGACAGTTGTCGGAAAACACCTGAAAAACTTGACCGAATGAACCATACTCGTCTATATTTTTGCAGTGCACAAGCCACGGTTCAGCTGTGCGTGACAAACGCACCTGTGTGGAAGCTCAATGGGCGCGTGCTGCTCCAGCTCTGTATACGCTCTGATGTGCATCCAGTGTGAAACCAGCACAAGATTTTGGAGCCTTAATATTACGATACTACCATAGTACCGGTAAACCATGCAATCCTAGTAACCAATATTACGGCACAAATATTTGAACATTTTAGCGACTGCCCCACATACATCATTACATACAGTAAAATCGTGATGACAATACTACCGTTTAAAAAAATATAGTGGAACCGCCAGTATTTTGGAGCCTTAATATCACGATACTACCATAGTACCGGTAAACCATGCAATCCTAGTAACCAATATTGAGCAGTCTTATTGTCTTATTTCCTGACAGACAAACATCCCTCAGGTTTAACCTAAGTCTTATCATTGAGGTGTTGGGGAAAAACCCAGAAGTGAGAGTATAATTACATTTTCCCATGTCAACATGTGTCTTGTTCTTCATCCAGGTAGAGAAGTGAGACTTTTTATCTCGAAAAAGAATTATTGAAATAAAAGAAGTAACGTGAGAAAGATTGGATTTTATCAAGTCAGTTAGATCCAATTATGGTTACAAATTCTGATTATTACTTTAAAATGTATTTGGATTCAAATAAACTAAACCATTATCACTTCATCCTGCATAAAGGAACTCTTGATTAGCTATTGTTTTGACTGCTCACACACACACACACACACACACACACACACACAACACATGCACAAAGTTATTTTTGCACTTGCACAAGGGATTGAGGTTTTCATTTGGTGAGTATTAAACCCATCTGTTAGTCTATGTATCCCTCAGGAAGCATCAGTGCTTTGTCTTGTTCATTGTGTTTTCCAGTCATTAAAAACCATGTTAAGCAGCAAAGAGCCTTATTAGATTAGTGCTGGAGGCACACATGAAAACACGCATTAAAACAGCCTCTGTACATCCAGTGAAGCCAGAGTTGGCGGACTCTTACTCTCCATCATCAACATCTATTTTAAAACCATGTTACATGTACAAAAGTCCTAGGAGATTTACAAGTCATATTATTAAAGGGCAAGCTGAAGTCACATTCTTTTAAACCTAGTAACCCTTAAGGATCTGTCACTTGATTTGTGTCAGTGTTTCAACGCACACAGGGCCTGAATTTCATTTTTTAAACTTGGGGAAATTCCGCCTGTACATGGGTCAAAGATTCAGAATCTTTTTTTCAGAATGTCATGAATGTCATGTCAGAATGTCATGTTTTTCAGAATCAGTGTATTACATATATTCCAGTTTCAGTTCAGTTTCTTTTGTTTTTAAACCTTATACAAAATAAACCATGATCTGCTTCAAACTTTTTTTTTCAGACGTTTAATGAGCCTCAGAGGAGGCATGAGTGCAATTACATTTATAAATTCATGTTGATATTGATGTTTTAAAAATAAAATTTTGAATATAGAAATATTAAATGATTTAAATAAAAAAAAAAAAAACCTAAAAATGAAGCTAAAAATTCCAACTGATTTTACCACAATTCACATACATTAACACTAAACCATCCAACCAATTAATCATTCCAAAAACCAAACACATTCGGTAATAAATCAAGGGTAATTGAATCATTGACTCAGTAACGTTATTCGTTTAAAAACACACATTCATTCATAAATCAAACACCTCTGCGTTTGAATGGAGATGCGCATCGGCTGAGCTGTGACTTTGTTTCAAACTATTTTCATCGACGAAATAGAGCAAAATCAGGCAACAGTGTTATAGTCAGACTAAGGATGCACTGAATATTCGGCAACCAAAATTATTATTATTATTTTCGGCTGAATAATTTCGGTTGCCGAATATTCAGTGCAAATAAGCAAAAAAGGCAGAATAATATGTACCGATCTAAATTCTAAAATAAAGACAGACTGTTTGAACCGGTGATTTCTTTTTTCGCTTCTGTGGATTTATTTCATAATTTGATCTGAGATGAAGCAAATACATTTGTGTGGGAATTTCTTGCATTATAAAAGTTAAACTTGCGGGAATGGTTTAAATGATGCGCAATCCCTCGCCGAAAATCAAGTGCTGGCCCATCTGTGTCACTTAAACAAACATCTGAAAAACATTGCACATAGCATCACAGAAGTTATTTTAGCAGCTTGCTTGATGGGGAAAAAAGTGGTGTTTTATGTGTACAGCATATGATATCCATCTTTCTTGTGCTTGTGTCTACCTCTGTTTCACTATTTCTCTCTTTATCAATCATTGTATTGTTTCAGTTTTACACAATTCACAACAAGCTGTTGTGTAGCACTTAAAATAGATAGATATTGGTACACACAGGGTCTCTTTCCCTCATTGTTCATGTTGCATTTGTTATGCGAATTGTCCACTAATCATTGTCTGTGCTTTAAAAGTTCAGAGGCAAAAGAGGTCAAAATTCATATAATGTGTTAAAATGCTTGATCTGTTTCAGGGTAATGCTGTAGCTTGCAATATCGGACTGTGGACTTCAATGGATCAAGGAACATTGGCATGAATCATGTGAAAGGATTTTTGGTATTGACAGATCTTTGAGACCGTACACCATATACAGTAGAGATATTCTTTAGATGAAAATAAGGCCCAATCCCTTTTCTACCCCTTACCCCTACACTTTCTCGAGTCTCGATTGTGCATCTGTGCATCTCTCTCTACAATGAGCAAGTTTACTTATGTAAAAAAGAAAACAATTTTATCCTCTCATAGCTGGAAATATAATAAGGCAATTCAGTATTGAAGTTATTTTATTAATTAAAGTCACAGGGCAGCGGTGACAAGTTTCTTTGCTCCTGGATGTTTGTGTGTGCGCTGCACAATCTCCGATATGTTTTCGTGTGTGTGTATCAATGGAAGCAGCGCATTAATATAGAACGGTAATTAAACAGCTGTATTGCACACCAGTATTCAGACAAACGATTGGTGTGTGTGTGTGTGTGTGTGTTTGTGTGTATTGTAGAAGCTAGCGACGACGTATGATGACGTGTAACAGTGTAGTAATGATGTCCCATTTCTTAGTGGAATATTGTCACTAATACCCCTTGATTCTCTGTCTCCAGGGCCAAGGGGAAGGGGTAGGCATACGGGTAGGTGTATAAAATTGAATTGAGATTGGGCCTTAGTAATTTTACT
Source organism: Cyprinus carpio (assembly GCF_018340385.1). NCBI lineage: Eukaryota > Metazoa > Chordata > Actinopteri > Cypriniformes > Cyprinidae > Cyprinus > Cyprinus carpio. Next base: position 9,295,343 of record NC_056592.1, read on the forward strand.
AACTTTCAGCTTACCATGCTGCAACTGTTTTGGTTGGTTGTCTAGTATTGACTGATGGCCTTTAGACAGAGGATTGTGATTGGTTGCTTCTGCAGGGGAGGAATATTAGGAGGCTGATCATACAGTAATTATGTTGAGGAATTGATGGGGAACTCTCAGTATGGCAGATGGGTTGTTCAACATCAGGTTGTAAAGATATATATATAATACATTATTTATGAGTAGATGATGATTCAGCACAAAGCACTGCTTCTAGCTTGAACGATTTGCATCCAAAGAATAAGAAATTGTGTGAAATTGACTCCTCCTTTAGATCAAAAATGTCTCTGTGTTGTGCAACTTAATACTTTTCTAAGAAATCAGACAATAATTTTTCAAGTACTTTTGCTCAGACAGAGAGCTCACAATAGTTTGATATAACTTGTATCTATAGGCTGGGACATTTTGTGTTGCATGATTTCACTGCTTCCTTTCCAAGACAACAGCTTATGTAAAGTCTGGTTTTGCTTTGTGAAACAGTCCCTACCCTACAAAAATCAGAAGTCTCCACATTTCTTAAATCTTGCCTAACAAGCCAGACTCTCATTCCTGCTTTAAAACACATTAAGCAGTGCTTCACAGACTTATAAATGTTCTGAGGCCGTGGAATTGAGGACGAAGGGCATATAACAAGAGTAAAGGTGGCTCTTCTCCTGCCCCTCTTAACTGTTTCTCTCTCATTATGAGATGAATCATTTGCCACAGACTGTCATGTTGGCCTGGATCTCCAACTTTTATATTAGCTTATATATTCTATTAAGCACAATGAATTATGGATCCCTGCAATCCCTGGCTTTTGCGGAACTGACTGTTAGTGCTTTCCACTCTCTCTCCACTGCCGGCTCAGGCGTTTAATGGATACAGAGAGCCTTACACCAGGTCCTGTTAATGGTCCAGCACTCCTAATTTAAGTCTAAAAATACTCAGAGATATGGAGAGAAGGAAGTTGGTGGGGGAAGGCAGGGCGTAGAGCAGTGGACAGCAGGACTCTGGTTCAAGGCAGTTGTTATGAAGAACTAACAGCTGAGCCCAATAGAAGACTTGAGTCCACTGGGAGGGAAGGAAGTGCACTGATTGGGATGATTGCCAGTAATTCTTGTCTACATTCTGCATGAAATACAGAATTTTAAAGGGGTCATATGATGCGATTTCAAGTTTTCCTTTCTCTTTGGAGTGTTACAAGCTGTTCCTGAATAGATAAGATCCCTAAAGTAGCAAAGACTAAAGTCTCAAACCCAACGAGATATTCTTTATGAAAGTTAAGACTCATCCACGCCCTCCTAAAACGCCTTGTTTAAATGCCCCCACATGTCTACATCACTGTGTGGGAAGATTTGCATAACACCACCCAAATATTCACACATATATTATTATTATCCTTATTATTGTCTTTTTTATTTTATTTTACAGAACAACAGTAAAATTACAATAATAATATTTATTAATGTTGATGGAGTTCTTGCTTTTTCTCAGCTTTTATTTTGGCAGAAACCCACAGGAAGACCTCAATGTTTCTTTTTGTTGACAACAGTAGATTTATGAATGATTCTCATTACGAATTTGGGAAGATGTTTGTCGCACGTATCGCATTGTCACATGCCTTGTAAAAATTCATAAAAATGTTACTAAGCAACTGACGAATAACACTATTTCAGCGCAGATTTTCCTTGCGCTTTGGACTTTGAACCCCGGCGCCCGAGCTTGTGCAGTGCTGTTTGAATACATGCAATTCGTTTGTGTATTAGAAAACAGTGTTCTGCAGTCATATAATGCTGCTAAAAAGAAAATTATTTTGTGTATTTGGTGTAATGCAATGTGTTTATGTGGTTTAAGGTTAAAAAAACACGTTATTTTCCATATAATGTACATTATTGTTTCTCCTCTATGCTCCGCCTTTCTGAAAAGCTCACCGTTCTGAAAAAGCGAGCTGTGCTTTGATTGGCCAGCTATCCAATGCGTTGTGATTGGCCAATGCCTCAAGCATGTGACAGAAATGTTACGCCCCTTAACGTACTATGCCATCTCCCAGGCCAGCAGCATGAGACTCAGTCCAGCTGCTCTGCTCGTGCACATCCCATCATCGGTTCTCTTTTAGCAGTTCAGTCAATGTACTGTTAGGATTAATTGAATAACTTGGGATATTGGTTTATTTTGTGTCAGAGGGAGTGTAAGGCACGTTTATAAACTAAATAACTTAAGTAATTTGTGGATTAGTGCGTACTGGAGACGCGAACCATTTCAAACAATTTAGTTCGATTTGGTGAACTGTTTCGACCGGTTCACTAAGAAGATCCAGTTAAATAGAAAGATACATTCGTGATCCGGACATCACTAGACAAGACAAAACCAATAAAACCCATTACAAACGAGGTATTTGTTGCATCCACTGTTTTTTTTTTTTGCACTTTTTCAGCAAGTGCTTTTATGAAATGTTGATCATGCAGTGCATTTTTGTTTTTACAATGGGGCAATTTTTGCACAATGGCTTACACACAGCACAGGTCTGATTTTGTGAGCTGTATGTGAGGAAGTATGTGTGTGCGATTTGAGTGTGCATGAGCGCACGCGTCTCTAGGAGAGTGTATGAGTGCTGAATGGTTTAAAGACTGGCAAGACTTAAAAAGAAATGCAAATTATAAACTTTTGTGATGATTCCACACTGCCTCGATTGTGCAAGTGACAATTCCTGTTTCAACTGTGCAGCGTGCAGCTCTCTTATAGTGCAGACGCGATGTGGTGATTTGAAGACATTTGCACATTTTTAGAGGGAAAGAGAGAGAGTGCACAGTGATTCACTCGCGCTTTTTATGAAATTACGTCTCACAGAAGGGCTTCGAATTACTTAGTAAGCTATTAAAAAAAAAAAAAAATGAATTGTACCTTACTTTCAGCATTATAATTATTTGACCTGCACTGGACAGAGATTGAGACAGTGCTGCTGAATGTCATGCCAAACCTTTCATGGCAGGCGCATTGTCAGCTTGAGATCGTTTTTTGAGACCACTGACCAAATTCCCAAAACGATTATCGGCTGGCAGCGATCGGTAGCCGATCAATCAGAGCACCCTATTAAGAAGCCACTACCTGGAGGGAACCTCATCAGTTATTGAATGTTTTAATGCAAACTACCCAAATGTGCACTTTAAATGTCATCAATGCCATCACTTTACCATACATATTTGGAAAAAAATCTATTAATTGTTCTTTCAAAGCCACCTGTTACCTGGTAACGTGTTCTTATTTCAAATCTAAATATTTCATATCATTTAGTGACTTCTAAGGACAACACATACATTCTGAATTTTATCTCATGCTTCTCTGGGCACACTGGACATGGTGTCATACACATAACATGTTAGCAGATTAAAACAGCTTATGCTGCAAAAGAGGTTGATATGGTCTCCCAGTGCTGGAAAAGCTCATTGTTTGTTGGGGCACTGCAGGGCTCCAGACTGTTACTAAAATGGTCGCATTTGCGACCAAAAATATAAATTTGAGAGTGAAGTTTTTGCCGGGGTCGCCACTGGCAACTATATATATTTATATGTTATGACTTCAAAATATGCATGTAATGCCTTTTTTCCTCATTGTTTTCGGAGAGGTGATCTAAATATTTGCGGCTGTGAAACAGATGGAAAATTGATAGGCTTGTGCTGCAGTTCTGTGTATGTTTTGCCCTCCAGGTCTTCGAGTCGGTTACTTGACTGAAAGCTATCAATTGACCTTGTTTGTGTGAATCTTTCAGCTTGGTTGTCATGAATAAACTTATAAAAAAAACCTCACACTTATTTTGTTTAAACTAAGCTGTTATTTTTATGGATGCAAATGCAGCGAGTGTTGTGTGCATTCTTACCATTGGTCTAAAAAAGCTTGAGTACCGTGGTTTGTAATGAGGTTTGAATAGCCCTATTTTGCCTATGCACATACTCCTCAGTCTGCAGTCTGTGTCAAACTTTAAATACATCCTTTTACTGCACATGTCACACATCAATTTATATATCCAAAGTATATCACATTATATTGCACCTGTGAAGCAAAACCACTCGTTGCATTTGCCCCTGTAAAATAACATGCTTATTGGCCCAGTGAAACAGTGATACATTTTTAGAGCAAACTTGACTCGCTCAACCTCCCTTAGCTGGCTTGCCTTCAGAAGCACTCTTTGTTGGTGAGCTGTAGTATTCTCCCAGACATCATTATTGGATGAGAAGCAAGTGTAATGTGTGTTTAATGATTGGTGTAAGGTAAAAAGCAAGTTGAGTCTGCAAAAAAATGACTGGCTCTAGTCCTAGAGTCCTTGGGTGAGTTATTGATATCACATTCTAAATAAAACATTCCAGCTGGGTTTAAAACGATCCTTTAATTGTTGGTTGAATAATTAAGTAGTCCGGTGGTTAACCTCTCCTCTGTTACTTTTGCATTTAATTCCTGGTGCGTTTAAGACTCGTCGTTGATTGTGAAAGCTCTTTATTAACATGTGTTTAATGCTGACTCAGGCCTTAGAGTGGGTGCAGTTGAGTCATCGCTTTCCTGCCGGAGGTTTGGGGATGTTCTAAAAGCTTATTAATGTAGTCTTTCATATTTCTGTCAGGAGTTTTAAGCTACTAATAGACACTAAAATTCCAGACATTTTATTTTATTTTTTTTAAATGTGTCTTCAAACTGGACAAAACAAGCTCATTTAAACTGAGCTCAGGTCGTCTTTTTATTAGCACTCAGGCACATAGACGTGTGGGGCAGGGGCTGTGGTGGGGCTGATGGGGCTCTTTGTTTGACCACAATGACTCACTTCCTCCCATGCTGTACACATACAGATACCTGGCTGTTGCTGCATTAGAAACCAGACCATCTGAAAGAGAGAGAGATGGGAAAGGAAAGAAGGAGAGAGTGTGTGGTAAAAATTGTGAGAGTGTCACAGCTATGCACACAGCAATTTAAATTTTAATTGCCTGGATTTATCTTCCCAGTGCAGTGTGACAGACTGATAACTGGAGCTGATACGTCTCAAACTGTTTGTAAAGCGCTGCCATCAGCCAGATACGTGAGCTCAAAGAAGGAGGAAAGCTCATATTGTTACCGTGCTGTGCTTGCAGCCCACAGCAGCTGTAAACAACTCCCAAACCTGCCGTCTGACTGGAACATCGGCACAGAATGCACTGTGATACTTATAACTATACAGAGACTAAAATTTGCAAATACAGGCTAAATGTCTTGGGTAGCTTTGCATTGTAGATGTTTCTGGATGTTAAATAAACTTACTCAAGTACAGTTAGTAGCGCTTTGTTTTTTATCAGTTACTTACATCATCAAAAGGTTCTATTTATTATTTATTTATTAAAATTAATTAGATTAATGGTATTTTATTGTATTGTATTTTCATTTTTTATTTATTAAAATTATAATATTTATAATTTTATATCTATCTATCTATCTATCTATCTATCTATCTATCTAGATAGATAGATAGATAGATAGATAATATTGCATCTACTGTAATGTAAAGTTGGCCATTGCTTGGTTCAGGGGCATCTCAATAAATTAGAATGTCGTGGAAAAGTTCATTTCAGTAATTCAACTCAAATTGTGAAACTTGTGTATTAAATAAATTCAGTGCACACAGACTGAAGTAGTTTAAGTCTTTGGTTCTTTTAATTGTGATGATTTTGGCTCACATTTAAAAAAAACCAACCAATTCACCGATTCATCTCAACAAATTAAATTGCTTTATAAGATCAATAAAAAAAAAAAAAAACATTTTTAGTGAATTGTTGGCCTTCTGGAAAGTATGTTCATTTACTGTACATATACTCAATACTTGGTAGGGGCTCCTTTTGCTTTAATTACTGCCTCAATTCGGCGTGGCATGGAGGTTCTTCTCCTTAGCCCAGGTAAGACGCCTCTGATGTCGTCTGTGGTTCAGGAGTGGAATTAAGAAGAGGAATAAGACAACTGTAGCCAAATTCTTTGACACGTCTGTGTGTGGTGGCTCTTGATGCCTTGACCCCAGCCTCAGTCCATTCCTTGTGAAGTTCACTCAAATTCTTGAATCGATTTTGCTTGACGATCCCTATAATGCTGCGGTTCTCTAGGTTGGTTGTGCATCTTTTTCTTCCACACTTTTTCCTTCTACTCAACTTTCTGTTAACATGCTTGGATACAGCACTCTGTGAACAGTCAGCTTCTTTGGCAATGAATGTTTGTGGCTTACCCTCCTTGTGAAGGGTGTCAATGATTGTCTTCTGGAAAACTGTCAGATCAGCAGTCTTCCCCATGATTGTGTAGCCTAGTGAACCAAACTGAGAGACCATTTTGAAGGCTCAGGAAACCTTTGTAGGTGTTGTGGCGGGAGGAGCAAATGACAGACACCGTGGGGGTGGCGTCAGGCCTTGGAGAGGCTTTTATTAACAGAAAATAAACCAAAAGAGGGAATAAGTGTCCAAAAGGGGAGGTGTGTCCAAAATAAACAGGGAATCTGGTGTCCTCGTCGTGCTGCGGGGTTCGGGTAGGTGGGGCAATGTTCAGGAGGGAAGGGTCCAGGTAAGGGGCGGAGTCTGGCGGCCGCACGCGCTCCCCTCTTTGGTCCAGGGCGCGAGGGCTGCGGCGATTGAAGGGGATAGACTGCCCAGCATCCTGGCCCGACGGCCATGTAATGGGTGCGGTTCTAATCCGGACCGCGGGTCCGGCAGCTCACGTCTCTGGCGGCGTGGGAGTCCCTCAACGCACACTTCCTGGACCCACGAGGACACCAGTGTGCATGCACGGGAAAGAGACCGATCTCTCGAGGAGATGCGCATTGGGCTTTTTAAACAGTGGCGGTGATGAGGCTCCATTTACATCAGGTGTGCCCCATCACACGCCGCCAGCTCATCCAGCACCCCTCCTCTCTCACACACCCAGTCCTGTCGGGAGCCTGGTGAAGGGCGGCGATTTGGGATTGGGTGCCGATAATAATTAGGGGGGAGGCAGCTGACTCGTCACAGTGATTGGCATGTCACCATATTCTAATTTGTTGAGATTGAATTGAATTGTGAAAAGTGAATTGGTGGGTTTTTGTTAAATGTGAGGCAACATCATCACAATTTAAAGAACCAAAGACTTAAACTACTTCAGTCTGTGTGCACTGAATTTATTTAATACACAAGTTTCACAATTTGAATTACAGTTTGAGTTGAATTACTGAAATAAATGAACTTTTCCACAACATTCTAGTTTATTGAGATGCACCTGTATGAGTGAGTGATGATGATGAATAGTTACAATGAGATTTATTGTTTACCCCCCTTTTATTTTTATTTTTTTTTAGCAAATACCAATTAATCTAGAAAAATTTACTTAATTAACCAGTACAATAAGAGCTTAATTGTCTGTTATTGGATGGTAAATTCAGATGCCAAAAAAAAAAAAAAGACTACTTCATCAGTTATCTTCCCCTTTTGCTCATTGATATGGGCAGGAAATGATATTTAATGATAGAAGCCTTCCCATTCTGCTCCTGATTGCAGATTTTTTTGATGATTAATATATGTTATATAACCTTAGGGTTAGTGGCATAAGGGGGAGCCCCTTCAGCCCCTTGCCCTTTAATCGCCAATGCCAAAATGCCCTTTCAGTCCGATCTAGGTGCCCGGCCCACGATTTCAAACGAGGGGGTTGGCATGTAATTATTCAGATCACTATGAGTAATAAATGGATTGAAACTTTGAAACTTTGAGCGGCCATATCTCTGTAACGGCGCTGCGGATCCGCACCAAATTCAGGGATCCCTTCAGGTCGAGGAGCCCTCTGAAACGCTGAATCGAGTGTATGTCTCGAGGCCCCATTTTGCATGAGACCACCCCTATGTCAATAGCCCCCGGGGTCTGGGAGTTACAGGCGGTCAAAGTCGTGGGTGCCGACCGATCTGGCGATCACAGGGGGCTACAGACGTGCGGAGCGCTCCTCGAGCTGAAGGGATCCTCCGAATTTGGTGGTGATCCGCCATTCGCAACATAGTGACACCAGCCAACCCTTTTACTTCAGTAAGGAGGTCAACTTGTTCAGGTAGCAGCAGTCAAGCTGGGTCTTTACGGTAAATTTACTAATTTGTGCGGTGGTGGCTTGAGTCTGTTGAATGGTGATTTAGTGCTACGTTGTTACCTAGTTGGTGAGGCGCAATGCTATTAAGCATTGTAAAGATAAATGATATAGGCTAAAAATGCAGAATAATCCCTCCATGTCTGTAGATATGATTTGTTTTGTGCCATTTTAGGCTGGGTTGATGTCACCAGATGGAGAAATCAAAGCCTTTTGTTTGGTTAAGGCTTAGTGAGAAGTGTCTTATTACTATTATGACACATGGTAAATCATTAGATGTTTTGTGAGTCATGCAAAATGCAGATAAATTAGGGCTGTGCAATTAATCGAAAAAACGATTCGATTTAGATTTTGGCCTCCAACGATTATGAAAATCCAATAATCGAGATAAAACGATTATTGTGCCCCATTCCACCCTGTTTCACAGCGCTGTGCTTTCGTTCCTCCATAAAAGCCCAATTTCCCGTGCAAATCAGTAAAATCATGTAACGTGACATTTGCAAAATGGGACGTGCTTGAATTATCAAAGTATATTTATTCATGTTTTTTAAAGCGTGAAAGAGAACTTGCGCTGCTCCTCAGGAAGAGACGCGCTCAGAGACAGAACAGAACACGGACATTTAAAGTCATCTTTTAGCTCAAGGTGCGGGCCTAATTGGTCAAGTACATGCAAAAATGATATAATTTTGAGGACTTTTTGTTTGTTTGGAATTCCGCTGGTCTCTATAATGTAGATGTCATAGCAAGTCAAGTCAAGTCTGCTGTATTGTCAATTCTTCCACAACCACTGGTGCATACAGATAACACTAAAAATAAAGAAACTCTCAGACCCTTGGTGCATACAGATAACACTAACAGTAAAACATTAAATACAGATAATAAAATATAAAGTACAACTATACAAATATAAAAATAGGTAATGTAAAAAGAAAGATAAGTAAAGCAGCAAATGGTAGATAGAGTGCAAACCAGTGAAGTAAACAGTGCAGATATAATAATTCTAGTAACCTTCTTTACAGGAAATACATATTTGATATGTATCACCATCTTTAAATAAACCACTCATATAAAGTTTTGGTCATATGGCCACCTCATAAACGTGTTAAATAAACGTGATTACAATATTGACCAAAATAATCATGATTATGATTTTTGCCATTATCAAGCAGTCCTAAGATAAATATCACGCAGCTCGTATTTATATTTCACCTCAGAGGAAAGACCGCAAACCAGTAGAGGTGAGTTTTCTAGCTCAGCCCAGTGTATTTATAGGCTCTCCTGGGGCATTCCCACATACACTGCAATAAAACAGGTCAATTATATGATGAGTGATTCCAGTTCCTTTCACTTGCTAGATGGTTGGGAAAGAAACCTATTTTTTGTTTTGTTTTATAATTTAAAGGGAAACAAAAGTATATTTGCTGTCAGCTATTTTGTTTGGTCTTAAATGGATGGGGTTTCATAGCAATAGGAATACCTCAGGGCATGAATCCTTCATAGTTTATTGTCAGTCCTGAAGGGTGAGTAATGGCAGCAACCCAAAGAAAATGGATATAGAGGTATAGGAGATTAGATCATCCAAGACTCTGGATAATGCTGCACCATGGAGTGATTTTATTGGCGGCGGCGTATGTTTACTCTATTGGAATAATCCCCACAAGTTCAGGCTGGAATAATATAGGAAGAGGTCTGTGGATTGTTGGGATTCTTAATGTGCTCTTTGTTAAAATTTCAAAGTACAGGTGGAAATATGAACAGGATATACAACATCTCACAGGCATGCGCTCATGACTTTGAATTACTCTGCAATAGTGAAAGGAGTTAATTTGCTAGGAGTCATTTTGCTCATGTTTAAACATGTTTAAATAGTGCTACATTCCTAGTTATATTCCAAATAAATGACATGCTCCCTGGCCCCTAAGAGTTGGTGATGGATTTAAGAGGAAAGAATAGGGACACACTGTAATCCTACTTTGCGAATCACTGGCAGTCATTTGCTCATACGCTCTTTGTTCACACTGATCAAAATTTTATTAGGTTGCACACCAGCATGTTATGAGTACAAGATAAAACATGTTTAAATAGTGCTACATTCCTAGCTATATTCCAAATAAATGACATGCTCCCTGGCCCCTAAGAGCTGTTGATGGATTTAAGAGGAAAGAATAGGGACACACTGTAATCCTACTTTGCGAACCACTGGCACAGTCAACTCTTTTGTCATATACCAGATGAATTTGAGTATTATAGTGTTTTTATTTATTGCCACATGACCAGAACTAGTGGAATTAGTTTCCACAAATTTTAAATTATATCACCAATAGGGGTGGGACGATAAATTGGTATGCCCCAAAACAGCTATCAGAGTAGACTGTAGGCATTGATCATGTTATCATTGCAGAGAGCATATTGAGTCCATGAGAGGATGAGAGGAGAGGAGAGGAAAGGTTGAGAAAACACTCCAGGTAAATTTTGAAATGCACCAGGTATTTTTCATTTATATATATATATATATATGTATATATATATATATATATATATATATATATATATATATATATATATATATAAATATATATATATATATATATATAAAAGTTGATAAGCAGGTAAATGTGTTGTTTTACACACAGAGAAATGTGTAAGCCTTTAATAAGTCCAAGAATAAAATGCTTAATTTACTTAACATGTAAAATTTGATTTACAGAAATTTTTGTGCTCTTTTTCTATCAGTTGGACTTGAATAAAGAGAGAAAATTGCACTGAACCTTTTCACAGGCATTTTGTTTTCATAGTTATATTGTGATGTATTTTTATAGGATTGTCTAGCAATATATTGATTATCGCAGAATCGCTGTATCTGTGATATTATCATGATATTATCGTATCGTGATTCGTATTGTATCATGAGGTACCCTGCGATTCCCACCCGTAGTCACCAGAATGGTGCTGTGAGCTTATTAAGGGTGCAGTCTTGGGGTCTTTTACTTGAGGAAATAATTGTGGTGATTCATGATTTTATCAGCATCATGTTGTATGACGTTTTTTAGAAAATGGAATTTAGTAGAATGCTCCAGCTTTTATTTTCTATACAATGACAGTGAATGTGGAAGGATGTTGTCAAGCCCCAAAAAGGCACGATGAAAGAGTCTATATTATTCATGCACTTTATTCTAAGTCTTCTGAGACTTGTGTGATTTTAAAACAGACCAAATTTTGAATGGTTGTTTGCTGTAAATCTTTCCTGTTGTCATATTGGGGCTCCTCTCATTATTGTTTGGCTTCATAAGACTTTGAATATAACTCCTTTTTATGTTGGTTATGTCATTTTTGGAGCTTGATAGTGTCATTCTATATTTGCTTTCATTATATTTAAAAACTGCTTGAACATTCTGCCCATGTCCTCCTTTGTCTTCCACTGAAGAAAGAAAGTCACACTGTTTTGGATCAACTTGCAGTTAAATAAGGAAAGATTTTTCATTTTTGGATGAATTAACCCTTTAAGTACTCCATTGTGTAAGAAAGACTTGAGAATGGGCACTGTTGCCTTCAAACTGGCTAAAACTTGAAAAGCTTGTTAATTTTTATTATAATAAAGTATATAATTATGCAGTGCTAATCGACATAACCTTTATCACTGCTTAGAATACTATGAAATATGTTACGTGACTTATTCTGTGTAAGAAACCACATCATCTCACAGAATGATTTATTTCAAACACTTGTGTGATATGAAGTGATCTTGGAGTAAAAGCATGTTATTAAATATGGTATTTTCACATGCTTTCAGATGGAGCAGCATTTACTACATAGAGCCTTAGTTCACTGACAAGCTACGCAAACAGCTTTCATAATTGCAGAACGATATCTTCAAATTCATAATCACGCAATTAAATGCGTAGCTTCTCAGTCAACTATGCCTCTGTGTAGTAAATGCTGCACCATCTGAAAGCACGTGATATGTAGATTTACTACTGATTACAGAACCGGCTTTACTTACAAGATGCACATGACAATTGCATTTGATTAATCGTACAGCTCTGATAAAAAAATTTTCACTCTTCATCTAAAGCTTGTGTTTGCTTGTTTGGCACTCAGCTCTGGCTTGCTCTGGCTTAAAGCTTTTTTTCCCTTCTCTCTTCTTTTTTTTACCATCTTCTTTGAAATTAATGGACATGTTGGAAACTAGGCTAAATCTAGAGTGACATCCCCCCCCCCCCCCATGTCCTTCCTCTTTCTTTTTTAAAGGCATGCCAATGTGCTGCCGGCTCTGTCTGTCTAGTGACTGTGACTGCTCATTGCAGATAAATTCACACGCACCATCTCAAGGCAGAATCCCTTGGACTTTGACTTACCCGGCACGCATGTGCCCTCAGTGTCATCGTGAGATCAACACCAACTCATTTTACCAAACCTACCATGTTCCTCTCATCTCACTTTTTGTGTTCATGTCTTTTGATACCATGTTACATGTTTTCCTTTTTTGCAGGGTGGGGTGCCTATTTTAGGTATGTCACTTTAATTGGATTTAACATGTGCTGTGGTCTGTCGTCTCTGTTGCAGGATCATAACTAAAGGATTTGCACTTCAGTTTAACATTACGTCTCCTAAGGGGTTCGATTCATTAGCATTTCCAACCCTGCCATCGCAGCCTTTCACATTCTCTTTTAGTCTGGCTGCTTGTCCTAATTGAGCTTCAGTGTTAGAAGAGCAAAACACTCTGCTCTCGGGCTCCAGGCTCTTTGTCTGGGTCTGTATGTGTGGCTGCAGCTCTGATCATCCTCACCAGCCCCTGGCTGGATCTGATGCCTTCTGATGAAAGCAAGATGTGTCAGCCAAAGTGAGACTATAATCCCTACTCTCTCCCCCACCTCCTGCCTTCCTCAAGTGTGATCAGTGCTAGGGAGCACCTTTTTGATCCTGCTAACTCATGTTCCTCTCTTCCATATCCCTCTGACAAAGCCTTCTCTCTCTCCTACACTAATTTTCTTTCCAGTGTCAAGCACTTTCAGCTGGAGCATGTGGCTTTGCTTCAGTCTATTCAGTTTTGCTTATTACTAAAAAATGCCAAAGATTTATCGGGAGTTAATTAAATGACACTGTGCTGTAATGAGAAGTAGTGGAGGAGAGATGATAGGTTTTGTTTTGACAGCTTTTTATGAGAGATTATTTGTTGTTGTCACGTAGAGAGAAGAAGAACCTGCACTACTGAAAAGTGTCTCAGGGCAGCCCAGCTTATTGTGAAGCTGCTGCCAAAAATCTCTCAAACCAGATTCCAATGTGTAAACAGGAAGTGTGTCTTAAACAGGATATTGGGACACTGTTTTTTGAGTGAGGGTAATAATATTTTTTTATTAAAATAGCCATGTATTAATAATAATAATAATAATAATAATAATAATGTATCCTATAATTATTATAAATATTATAATATTTATAAATATATGTACAATAATAAATATATTTTGTGTAATTATTCATTGGCTTGTAGATGAAATGTAAATGGTGTCCACTTAATGAACCAGAATGACTCAATACTGAAGGGAGCATCCAAGAACTTAGGCAAGTGCTACAAAGTTGAGCTGCCCACACATGTGCTTAATTTCATGCTAAAATTTGTTTTCAGAATATGGAAAGTCTGTTCTAGATTCGAGAGTTTGCATTGAAATATTCATTGGTATCTCTATGAAGATGTACAATGAGGATAATCCTTCCTCCAGGCTTCTTTGCTTATATAATTTTTTTGCAGTGTTTTAAATGCACTGAGGGAGATGTAAAATATTATGTGCTGTTTAATTCCTGCCTAAAACAGAATCTGAGATTCATTTTCAATAGAGTTAAAGAAATAGGTCACCCAAAATGTTTAGAAGATATTTAGAAGAATGTCAGAATTGCTCTTTTTGAAATAAAAATGAGTGGGGACTGAAGCTAAAGGGATACTCCACCCCAAAATGAAACATTATGAAGCGACAACAATACTTTTTGTATGCGAATAAAACAAAAATAACTTCATTCAACAATTTGTCTCCTCTGTGTCACTCGACATCAGTGTAGCGCCATTTTGGAGAATCTGAGCAGTACGCAGGCAGCTTACGCTCTTCTGTGTCAGCCGCGCTGCACTGATGCGCTGTTTTCTTTCATATCAAAGCAAGTGAGACAAATTGTTGAATGGAGTTGTTATTTTTGTTTTATTCGCGTACAAAAAGTGTTGTCGTCGCTTCATAACAACGGTTGAACCACTGATGGCAGATGGGCTATTCTGACGACACTTTTAATACTTTTCTGGACCTTGACAGTGTATTTTACTTGGCAGTCTATGGGACACAAGCTTCCCGGTTTTCATCCAAAATATCTTAAATTGTGTTCCGAAGACGAACAAAGCTTTTATGGGTTTGGAACGACATGAGGGTAAGTGATTAATGACAAAATTTTCATTTTGGGGTGGAGTATCCCTTTAACAACAACAACAAAAAAAGGCAAAATCTGGCACAGTGCCTCATATTTAAAATACATAAAGATAAAAAGTAATTTGTTTGGAACCTCATAATTTTTATTTTTGGGTGAACAATTTCTGTAAAATGAAAATAAAATATTTACTCTCATCCAAAACTAATTTGTATGTTTATCATCATTTTTTTTTTTTTAAAAAACAACAAAATATGCTCCCATCATTTTTTTTCTTACCAACAAAAAACATGCTTTTCATCATGTATAAAACAGCATCACAACAAAAAAGAAAGAATTTAAAAAAAAAAGTTCATTTATTTAAGAAATTCAACTCAAATTGTGAAACTCATGTATTAAATAAATTCAATGCACATAGACTTAAGTAGTTTAAGTCTTTGGTTCTTTTAATTGTGATGATTTTGGCTCACATTTAAAAAAAAAAAACCCAACAAATTAGAATATGGTGACATGCCAGTCAGCTAATCTAATCAAAACACCTGCAAAGGTTTCCTGAGCCTTCAAAATGGTCTCTCAGTTTGGTTCACTAGGCTACACAATCATGGGGAAGACTGCTGATCTGACAGTTGTCCAGAAGACAATCATTGACACCCTTCACAAGGAGGGTAAGCCACAAACATTCATTGCCAAAGAAGCTGACTGTTCACAGAGTGCTGTATCCAAGCATGTTAACAGAACTTCACACGGAATGGACTGAGGCTGGGGTCAAGGCATCAAGAGCCACCACACACAGATGTGTCAAGGAATTTGGCTACAGTTGTCGAATTCCTCTTGTTAAGCCACTCCTGAACCACAGACAATGTCAGAGGCTTCTTACCTGGGGTAAGGAGAAGAATAACTGGACTGTTGCCCAGTGGTCCAAAGTCCTCTTTTCAGATGAAAGCAAGTTTTGTAAATCATTTGGAAACCAAGGTCCTAGAGTCTGGAGGAAGGGTGGAGAAGCTCATAGCCCAAGTTGTTTGAAGTCCAGTGTTAAGTTTCCACAGTCTGTGATGATTCGGGTAGAATGTCATCTGCTGGTGTTGGTCCATTGTGTTTTTTGAAAACCAAATCACTGCACCCGTTTACCAAGAAATTTTGGAGCATTTCATGCTTCCTTCTGCTGAGTAGCTTTTTGAAGATGCTGATTTCATTTTCCAGCAGAATTTGGCACCTGCCCACACTGCCAAAAGCACCAAAAGTTGGTTAAATGACCATGGTGTTGGTGTGCTTGACTGGCCAGTAAACTCACCAGACCTGAACCCCATAGAGAATCTATGGAGTATTGTCAAGAGGAAAATGAGAAACAAGAGACCAAAAAATGCAGATGAGCTGAAGGCCACTGTCAAAGAAACCTGGGCTTCCATACCACCTCAGCAGTGCCACAAACTGATCACCTCCGAATTGACGCAGTTATTAAAGCAAAAGGAGCCCCTACCAAGTATTGAGTACATGTACAGTAAATGAACATACTTTCCAGAAGGCCAACAATTCACTAAAAATTTTTTTTTTTTTTTTTTTTTTATTGATCTTATGAAGCAATCTAATTTGTTGAGATGAATCTGTGAATTGGTGGGTTTTTGTTAAATGTGAGTCAAAATCATCACAATTAAAAGAACCAAAGACTTAAACTACTTCAGTATGTGTGCATTGAATTTATTTAATACACAAGTTTCACAATTTGAGTTGAATTACTGAAATAAATGAACTTTTCCACAACATTTCTAATTTATTGAGATGCACCTTAATAACTTTTAAAAAATGATAAAACTAAAAATTATCCATGTCATAAAGACCACAAACAAAATGATGACAGGCACAGATGCCATGGAATGAACTGAGTGATTAAGAGGCCATTTTCTATGTTAATGATATTAGCTAGCTCTGAGATAATGGCAACTAAGTGCTGAGAGCCAGCAGCTGCTTCCAGAACTAGAAATGAGCTGTCAAACACTCCTCACTATGCTACGCTGAACTGCTGCTTTTATTTTTAAAAATAAAAATAATAACAATTATATTTGCAATACATTTCTTTTTAGAAATTCAATAAAAAGTTTGCAATGCAGATTATTGTGTGTGGCATTAAAGGTGCAAAGACTGCTTTATAAGTTACATTGGACCATTGGCTAAACGTCTGATATGTGCACACTTAACTGGAAACACTTCAGCAGATTCAAAGTCATCCTCTGATTGGTTGAATTCTACAGAATTTCCTGGAGATGTTTGGTTGTCACGTTCTTTAAAGTGCCCCTATTATGCCATTTTTAAGGTTACTAATATTGTTTTATGAGTCTCATAAAGCAGGTTTACATGCATACAAGGTCAAAAAACAAGTTAGTTTTCTCCAAAAATAGATTTAATTTTACCTCAGTATTACCTCAGAAGAATGGTTGAGTAAATAATGTTATTTTTGTTTTCTTTGCACAAAAAAGTATTCTTGTAACATCGCAAAACTGAAGTTGAGCCTCTGATGTCACATGGACTGTTTTACTGATGTATTTACTATGTTTCTGGACCTGGGAAAATTTAACTTGTGTTGCTGTCTACGGAGGGTCAGATAGCTCTCTGATTTCATCAAAAATATCTCATTTTGTGTTCCCGAAAATGAACGAAGGTCTTACGGGTTTGGAATGACATGACGGTGAGTAATTAACGACAATTTTCATTTTGGGGTGAATTAACCCTTTAACCACACGGAAATTTTACTGTTTGTGGGTGGGCAAGTTGGCGACGTAGAACGTGGGCAGACATTATGCAAATGTGTTACTTTGTGATGTAGAGCCGTAACAGAATAAGGTTCGAATTCCTGACGACTTGTTTAGGTGATTGCAAGCCGACTCTTTTTTTTTTTGATAGACAATAACATTTTTATATTGCACTGTCGGCTTCACAACTTTGCATATAGTTTATGTTTACATACAGCTACATCACACTCTACATTAAAGGTAATATTCGAAAAGGTATTATGGGGCACTTTAACGGTCCGCTTGGAAACAACACAAAGCCATCTAATTGAAGAAGAAAGCTGTCGCGTTTATATTGGTGACATTGAGCATTCATCTAGATCAACTAAATCCTGGATTCTTAAAAATATGCAAGGTTCACTGATAAGACGTCCTAAAGTTGTGAGACATTCATGAATAAATTTCAACGCCCTTAAACATGATGCAGCACAAAAGGAAAAAGTGATTGGTTTCTTTACCTGTCAGTCATATGGCCATTTAATACGTCCATGGTTCCCAGACCTTTTGCCATCAGTCTGGCTACACAAGACTACTTATAAGTAGGCAGGAAAATTATGCTGTCTTCTAAGATAATGGTTGGGAACTGAGAACAAATTTTTATTAACCAATTCTCTTGCTTTTTTAAAATAACATAGCCAAACTATTTTAATTCATTCAATTAAATCTTTTCCACCCAAATATTTCTTCTTTAAAGCACTAAAATTAATCATTATAAAGCGTACAGAGGTCATGGTAAGAATTTTGCCAGAATTGGCAGTAGAAAAACAACTTGCTAGATTTTAGACCAGAGCATTAATCTTGTAAATCTAGAATAAGGACTGGTTGTTGTCTGTTGCTGTCATCACAGATAACCCATATTTTTAGCTAGCATCAACCTGACACACCCACTCAAACCATTTCATGGTTGTGGAATGATTTTGCTGCTGTAATTGGATTGGCTGTTTCTAAAGAGGCTTCTGTCGCTGATGGCACAAATGTGGTGGAGTGATGCTTTTCCTTTATGTGTGCCCTTCGGTTATGCATTTTTAA
Organism: Cyprinus carpio; assembly: GCF_018340385.1. Lineage (NCBI taxonomy): Eukaryota > Metazoa > Chordata > Actinopteri > Cypriniformes > Cyprinidae > Cyprinus > Cyprinus carpio. Next base: position 9,313,672 of record NC_056592.1, read on the forward strand.
GGCATGTAATAGGCAACGGGCCGCACAGCAAGAAAAGTACAAGAAAATGTTTGCAGAACACTTGCTCCATTAAAAACGCTTGCCCGTGCTACTTTGTATGATTATTTCAAATGAGTGTGCCCAATACTAATGTCACTTTGCATTTGTATAAACAGAAACATCTATTCCCCAAGTAAACAACACAAGAAATGGAGCCTAGCTTCTTAGGATGTGTCCGAGATGTCTTTTGAAAGAAGAATGAGAACGTACAGAGCAGCCTAAATCACAGATATGAGGAACCACTGCCGAAAGAGAGAAATGGACTGCAGAAAATTGATGCGGCACCCAGCTCCCCTCCCTTGGAGCATAAATAACCTCACCATTGATCAGCTGTAGTCTGTGATTCTCTGCAGCCCTTCTCTCCACATTCATCAGCCCTGTGTCTGATGTGTTTGCTGGCTACTTAATCCACCGATTACTCAGTTGGCCTTTGCCCAGTGTCTACAGCTCTACTTCTGTGTGATTTGCTGGGTGCCCAGAATAGAGCAAGGTATAGTGCTAATTTATAAATCTAAAGTTACTCGAAAGTGGACAGCCTTGAAGTCAAACAGGGTTTATGCCACACTGTCTACTTCCTAAGCAGGGCGTGGCTCCCATCTCCAAATCAGGGATCAAAATTACAAAATCTCTGAAGATGATCATTCAATCTCCAAAACTACAAAAAATATGGAATAAAAAAGAGTTGAGATCCTGTGGCAAGACGGTTTTATCTTAGTTTCACAGTCTCTGAGGATGATCAGTGTATTTCTACATCTTTAGATCTGAACAGATTTGAAAAGATTTCTCAGGCAGCAAAATGTGTAGCCTGGCAACAATGTGAGTATATAAGAAAACAAACAGAAACAGGAGTAAAACACTATCTGGTTCTTAAGCATGTATTTTTTATAAATGCCTGAGAGACTAAAAAGAAAATGGATTTATGATTCTGGAATTTCAGAAGGAGGTTTAACAGAAATAGGAAATCAGGTCAGATGGTGATAATAAAAGATTTTGACTTCCTTTGTTCTTGTGTCCCATCTTTCAACAGATCAGATTGTCGGGCATACATTCATTCTCTTGACTCAGTTGAGTCCAGATAGTGTTCTGGGGAACTGAAAAGCTCTCATTGTCTTCACACTGTACTGTACCAGAGCCCTGACAGTGGAATTGTTAATACATGGTTTCCTTTATCTTGCCTGGTTGGGCTATTTATTTTGGAAATGCTTCTGAATGTAAAGGGCTTGCCATTTTTTCATTATCTTTGAGAGGCTAGTCTTTGTTCCTCTGTGGAGGATTCCTCTGGTTCAGCTGGAAGAGGACCTTTTCAGAAAGCCTGCCATGGCGAGGGACATGCCTCTCAGTGGATTTGGTCTGATTCTTTGCTCTTTTCACTGGACTGACTTGAAAAGTGTATTTTTGTTTTTGAATAAATTTTCACAATTATCTCAAATTTAAATATATATTTGTATAAAAGTAATCCATGCAGAACAAATTTTAGAAAGCAGTCTACTTGTGTTTTGAAGACAACTCTGCAGTTTTCTGCATTTTATTTATTTTTTGGTTTCACACAACAGATGGGGTTTCTATGAGGTACACTGTATTTGATTTGATCATGACTTAGAGGGGTTTCTGTGATAAATTGAGCCTTTTGGATAATCCTATCAGATTATCATTTGCATTCCAGCATACATTATTCATTTAGTGTCTGCCTCTCCAATTAGTCGAGGCCAGGTTTTTCTCCGGAGAGGTTTTAACATCTGTGCGACCCTGGAAATCCTGCAGGAGATTTGAGCTAATCAGCCACAGCCTCATCAGCCCTTCAGAGGTGTGTTTGTCTGTGTGTTTAGTCTTTTTGCTTTTCATTCCCTCACTCTTTCTTGCTCTGTCTTGATCTGTCCTGGGCACCATGCTCCAGTGGGAGCTTCCTCTCTGTGAGCGAAACAAAGGATCAGAGCGCTTGACAAAATGTCACTGCTATGCCTGTCAGTGAGGGCGGTGCCCCCTCACATCCCGAACTCGGCTCAGGATCGACCCTTTGCCAATTTCCTTTTAAAGATATTTTTGCTTCCCTTGCACCTGGATTCCACTCCCTTAACATCTTAACCGGTGCTCAGTGCCATCTGTTGAAAACCATCCAGCCATTTATGTGGTTTATTGCTTTGGCTGTTGTTTTATGCCTTTTTCTCCACAGCTCTCCAAAGATGTGTGCCGACTCATACCACAGATAAAGCAGATTCTCTGACGGCTGTCTAACTACATCTCGCCACAGTCTAGACTCCAGGCTTCACCCGCTGACTCGCTGTCTGCTTCTGTGCCTGCCTTCTACCTGACTGACTGTCTTTTTGAGTCGCTGCTTCAAGGCTTAAAGAGCTTGACTGCTTGACAGATTGTTTGAGTCTTTGTCTTCTTCACTCTTGTTTTTGAAGCGAATCATTGGAGGGATTGATCTGTGCTCCTCATGCCCCTATGGGGAGTGATACTCCCCTGCCCCAGTCTTTCTTTTTTCTGCTTCTCAGACACAACAATCTTCTCCTAGGACTACATTGCTGCCTTTAAACTTGTTTTTCTATTACCTATCTTGATTTATTTTATGTTCATCCTTCCCTGCTCTTCATCAAAGGTTTAATTTTTGTTGATTTAGTTTATTAGTGGATGCTCTCACAGTTTGGAAGACATCCTGCAAGGGTGGTGTGCCTAAGGCAGAGAGAATAATTCTTTATTCCCTATGTGTACCCGTTCCTGAGGGATGAGAGTGTTAGGGAATGACAGCTCTTTGTAACCTGTTTTTTCCCCCTAGCTGTTTATGCAGGAGCTGTCTTTCCTCCTCCTATATGGTTTTCATTGAAAAAAGCATAATCTGAGTGCTTGTGCTGAATGAGACAGGTGGTGCTCTGATCTTTCCATGTAGTCAGGGGCGTCGCACCCGTGGGGGATGTGGGTGTTTTAACACCCACACTTTTCCCGGTGAGAGGGTTCAACACCCACACTTTTTCTGCAGTTTTTCCACAGCATAATCTGACAGTCGCTCCTCTGTTTTCTCCTGGCCGCTCTGTGTCTGTGCGGATGCTCCTCTTCCCCCCCTCTCGCAACATGACCCGGCTTTGCTTCTGTTCTGCCTTAAAACTCCCCCCGCCTCTCTTGGTGTGTTATCGTCTCCCTTTTCCAGGTCCAAAATGATGTGTTTTCTGATATGTGTTTGGGAAGAATTGGTTGACAAGGTGCTATTTATTTGATTTTTAGAACTAAGAATTGCTAGCAGCAGCTAGCTAAATTCGGTTATGTAACAGTGGCAGCAATCTATAACATAACTGTGAGCAGGAGGGCCATTGTTAAGCAGTGGTATTGTATGGGCTTATTGCCAGTGCAATTGATTTGATATTTTAAGCATTTTGTTGATTGAGCTGAATACTTTTGTGATACTAATACTGTGTTGTTTGATTGTAACGTTACCTGTTGAGGAGAAAAAAAATGAGGGAAAGGATTACATTGCGTTTGCATACCTGTTGAAGAGAACTATGAAAGAAAAGTGTTATATTATTTTAATGTTTAAAAACAGTAAACATTATTTTATACCACCAGAGAAAAAGCTTTGCGTGGGCGTTTTATTCTCCCCTTTTCAGGGCGCAAGTAAGCAAAATTAGAGTCCAGTCACAGTCCTGTCAGACCCATGTCACTATCAAGCTTACACAGCGTAAACAGAAAAAAGATTGCTGAACAGTTTGTCTCCTGGTAGGAGGGCAGAAAGAGCCTTTTTGGTTCCATGGTCAATATATATATATATATATTTGTATATATTGTAATATGATTTGTATCAAAAATAATTTTCCCCCTGGAGTATTTCATTCGTGCTTATAGGTGCAAGTCTAGTTATGTATTTTCAGAACAGAGTTTTGACTTTTCCATGTGTTCCGAGTGTGTTTTTATACTTATCTTGTATCACTCATTTAAATGGGAAGCTTTTTATATCTTGTATGTTATACATTTTGTACCCCTCTGACACTGTATTCATCATTTTTATTGTTATCACTAGAATCTTAATGCAAAGAGAGCAACAGCCACATAAACATAGCGTGGGGTTGGGGTATGTGGAATGCAGCACAGCCACATAAACAGGGGGGTGGGGTAAAATTTATGAAGAAACAGTAGCTTATTCATTTGAGCTTGGTGCAGCTAAACAGGATGGAAAATTCAAATTTTAGTGGTTAGTGGTTTCAGAACAGACTGAACTTATGGTATCACAGAACAGACTGAACTTATGGTATCAGAGAGATAAAAAAGGTGGAGAGAGAGAAATTACTGAAACATCTCTTCTGAAGCAGACAGTGGTCTCTTAAAAGCAAGTAACTAAACACCAAAATGTCTAGTATCTTGTCTTATAGTGGGACATTTTGAGGATCATCTGGGAATACAAAATGAGAACAATAAACTTCCCGCATTTTTGTTGAGTACGTTATTATAGTGGTGCTTGCTAGGCACTTTTTCCCAGTGGTAATTTTTGTTTTTGTTTTTTTAAGACATGGTTTCCAGTGTTTTGACATCATATATATCTAATTTTATATTAATGAATTTTAGTTAATTTTGCTTGAACTAAAATGCCATCTGATTTTAATCTACAAAAAATGCAAATATATATTTTATATAATGCAGTATTAGATACATTTTATATAATGATATATAGTTATTTTGTATGATTATTGTGGTCTTTTTGTCTTGTGATTCTCTTTGTCTTAGCCATTCTTATCTGTTCTGATAAATGAACTGGTATTTTCTTGTGTATCATGTACAAGGCATAGCTACACTCTTATGTTTCCAGCATAACACTGATCCTGACACGCTTGAGCTCTCATTAAGGGCTAGTTTTATAAATGGCTTCACAGCTGTGAGAATTTAATCCGGCTTGTGTTCTAAGGGTGGTTATCTCCATTGTACTGGCTTTAATATGACAAACAGGCCTCTGCTGTCCCGGTTTGCACAAGAAACAGAGCTGCTAGTGGTGTGTTCACAATAGGGGTTATGATTCCTGCTGAATAATGGTGGCATGCTTGTAATGTGCCCTCTTCTCTCCTGAATCATTACTAGTACTGAATGCACTATTCGCCTTAAGTGTACTATTGTGAACACAGCTACCAGTATTTGTGGAGTTTGTTTCCACTGCTGTCTCCATAGAAATGCGAACCCATGCACATAATTGAATTATATCAGAGACATGAATTAAACATAAGACATGATTACTTGACATTTGGTGGGTAGAAATAAACAATGGCAAAATTGTTATTGTTTTGTCCCTGTTTGTGTGGTTGTATTAGTTTCATCCAGCTCAAGTCAATTATATTAGACAAATTCTCATTACAAGGAATGTTTATGCATGAATTCTCTGAAACAAATGAGGAGCAGGACCCAGCGTTGTGTCATACAGGCATAAGTGTTACTAAAGGTAATGATTGTGCAATGAAAGAAGGATCCAGTTTGCTTTAGAGAATCTAAGAACAGAAGGAATGGTAGGTTTGTAGGCTGGTAAGTGAAGAGTGACTGGGGTAGATCATGCCAGAGGCGATCCATCAGATGCTCATTGGCTTATCTAAGCCAAGCCTGGGCATGGGGATCCAAATCATAGTGTGTGATAACTGTTTGCTTAATCACTGGTACAGGAAGAAGGAAATGAGCTGACTGTCAATAGGCTCCAGGAAATTAAATAGGCTCCACATGCTGCAGAATGTTCTTCATGCCTGTGAAGTGACAGTGTTTTAATGCTGTTAAGTATGGAAATATTTCCATAGGTTTGTAGTTATTTACCAAAAAGACTTTTCCAATTATTTTAAATTCCCTTTCCCCCTTTTTTTCTACAATCAGGTTGAAATTTTAATCGTAAATAAATGGTCTGACATTTTTTTTATTTGTCTCCTTCTTTTCCAGTTTCTGTGTCTGAAGAACATCCGAACATTCCTGAAAGTGTGCCATGATAAGTTTGGCCTGAGGAACAGTGAGCTGTTTGATCCATTCGATCTCTTTGACGTGAGGGACTTTGGGAAGGTGAGAAACGGTGGTTTTGCTGAGCACGCAGGTTATCTTAGACTATTAATCGTTTTACACCATCATGTTTAAGTCTCCGCAGCTGAATAACATTAATGTTGTGTGCACTTTTTATAGGAGATTAACCCAAAACTGAGGCTATTGTGCATACACTTTGTTCCACTACTCACAGCCCTCTCACACACAATCTATTAATGCTGGGGATAATATAAAAGTGTGTGCAATGCTTAATCGGCCCTGTGTGGATTTATTTCCCCTAATCCTGCATGTTTGAATATTCACATGCACATTTGATCACACACCTCGGGGTCACAGGCATGTCTGTGTGTGCCAGTGCATATCTGTGTCGCTATACCCATATGGTTTGTATATGTGTTTATGCATGTTTCCAAGGATTTCAATAGTACTCATTTTAGGTGACTGATGATCAGCTTTTAAAGTGATTTAGGGGAGAATTGTTTGGGAAAGATCTCATATCTATTCACAGAACCATCTAGCCCAGGGTTTTCAAACATTAGTGCCTGGGATCCACAAATAAGATACTCCTCTTGCAGATGAGAAAAAAAAAATCATATTCCTGCTCGTTGTCAGACTGTCCCAACATTTAACACACCCTTAAAAGGCATCTTGTACATTTCTGACTGTCAAATGCTCTGTCAGAGCTTTCTCTGGTGCGTAAGTGCCCTTATGCTGACTATGCTCTGATGATCATCCAAGTATTGGAGAAAATGTGATGTCCTTAAGAACAACTGAACCCTGATCTTTATATCAATATGGCAGTTTAGTCAATGCACTGACCTCCATAATACAAGCTCATTGTTAATTCTGTTTCTTAGTGCTAATTCAGCTCGATATCTACTGTTTAGATTGGATATGGGTTCTTCCTCAGTATCAGTGTAGTTTTAATAGCTATATTGGAAAAAAAAAGTGCTGTAAAGGTTAGTAGAATTAAAGAGAAGACAACTTCCTTATTATTGATTGTTTTGGTTGCATGAATTGATTGGGCTTCATGAAGTATTTACAGGTGCAAAGCACTTGTTCGACCATTGAAACATTTCCAATCCAATAGTTCTGGTTAACTACAGCTCAGCAAGCATGTCTGGACATTTCCAATGCCTCGGTCAGGAAAGAAAGGAGTGGCAAGACGATGAGAGCATTTGAATGTCTCAAAGGGAGGGGCATAGACAATGAGATTAAGCCTTTGCCAGACGGTGAGCTTTCATGGATAATGTGGAAGACAGTGAGTGCACGGAAAACAATATTAAAACACTCAAGCAGTCAGAATCAATCACACACACCCTCCACATGTCAATGTGTAAATTGTGTTTACGTCGACTCGAAGGTGACGGGCTTGTCCTGTCATTGATTCTCCATTAAGGGCAAGCAGCGCATTATAATATATTGAAGTAGGCAGCTCAATGTTAGTGCACCATACATGCAAATCATCCACCTCCTTTTAAATGAACAGAGACTGATGCTCCTGAAGCTTTAGAGCTGATGGATAGAAAGCATTTTTAATCTTTCAATAGCACATACATTGTTGAACTTTCACCTCGGACAGTAATATTTCTCTCTGGCCTGTCAAGATCAGGGTGCCTTTAATTGGAATGGAGAGTCTCAGTCCTTTGTGTCCTTGCAGCTGGTTGGCCGGTTGATGAGATCGTGGCCATTTTAGGGATGGCGATAAGCGTTGTTGTCTGTTTTAAGTGTTGTCACTCTCATACTTGATCCCTCCTAATCCTAACAGTGCCTTGAATGGCTTGTTTCCTCCTTTGTGTTGAGAAGAGAGCACAAATCTATCCGTTTAGTGTGAATATTTAGTCTCTGCATGCTCTTATTCATCAGCACTTCATTACTCTTTCCTGGGTGGAGCTGATATGAGACACCTGTCCCTCCTGATGCTTCAAGTAATTGCCTCTCATGGCTTTCTCCATCTCGCTGCTTTTAGGTCTTTCAAACAGATGGTTCACCCCCACATCTCTCACTAAACTTGCAGAGCAGTCCTGTCAGTACGCTGATGTTTCATGCCCTCCTCCATCCAATCAGCCCGTGGGATGAATCCTTACGACAATCACAGATGGACCCAGATTCTCCTTACCGTACCATTTTCATCATTACTCATAAACACACAGCTCTCTGGGGTTCGCTTTTGGTTTAATGTGGCATTCAAACCAAACTGCTTCTGTCTTTTTCCCACTAATTGGATCTGGATATTCAGTTGTTATTATTTAAATGAACACCACAATCATTTTGGTGCACGTCTTTGTGACAGTTAGCATGATGATACTCCACCTGTTCACAACCTATTTATAGCTTTGTGATTTGCAGTGTGTGAGTCAGACAGGTTGAAGATGATTTTGATTATCATAGGATAGATCACACTTAATTGACCACTACAGGCCAGTTTTGACCTAGCTGTTATACAAAATCTTATTGACCTGGACTCTTTTGTTTAGTGTTGTCATAATTATCCCTCATCTTTACTCAGAGACAGCACAACCTCCCAGTGGGCTCATGTGGGTGTGCTCTTAATTAACAGGCAGTTCATCTGGGGGCACAAACAGTAAAATAGCTTCTTGATTGACACCACTGGGGCCTTTTGGAGTCCACTGGGAGTCAAATGCCATTTCCATAATATTAAATAAGAACAAAGAGTGAGACTTTTTTCCCAGCACATGCACTGATTCAGTGACTATTTTATTTTATTTTTTTAAGTTATTTTGTAGTAAAGTAATTAGTTTGGAAATAAAAATCAGATTTTCTGTTAATGTTTCTAGGATTTGTCATCAGAAATAATTAATATATACACAAAATAATCTCGTATTGATTAAAAGACAATTTATATATTATATTTGTGTTAATTTTATTTATTAATTTTTTTTAATATGACAAGCCCCATTGCTATTTATTTGGCCTGCAAAAAATGTTAAAGTATTTATTATTATTTAAAATTTTAGCATTTATAGCTAAAAATAAAAAATCTACACTTTCCATTTTAATGCAAAAAAAAGTTATTTGTTGACTTCCCCTGCTCTGCTGGCTTCCTCTTTAGTTTCTCGGTATTGTGCTCAAACTATCTGCAGCAGAAGTGGTATTCTTATGAAAGCACAATTACAATTCAGTGACCATAATGTGTTTGTACTCTCCATGTGCATACATTTCTCTGCTCAAGTATACTTGAGCTCCTCTCCTCTCCTCTCCTCTCCTCTCCTCTCCTCTCCTCTCCTCTCCTCTCCTCTCATATCCTCTCCGTGTGTGTGTGTTTTAAACATTGTCTCAAAATAGCTGGTTGCCAGGCACTCTCTACTGCAGCAACGCACTGCTCAAATACCTGTAACACACTGCTTTGAGAAAGTTGCTAAGGAACAATGGTGACATTAAAGAATAGACTCTCTGTAAAGGTTATTGCAGTGGTTTGAATTTTAGTTTTAAAGGCATGGAGCCAAGCTGATGCAGCACTGATGCATGTGAGAGTTGGCTGAGGATTTATATCAGACTGGCCTGCTTTTATTTTTTCATCAGTGGTGAGATTTTGACCTAACAAAGTTTGATGCAGATTGACCGAACAAAACATATACTGTTAAACGTGTATCTCCTGATGTTATAATGTAATTATATAACAGTGTAAGGAGGTGTTTTTTGGTTGCTAGCTAAGAACATGATTCCTTTGCTTCTATACAGAAAGGATAATTTAGAACGCTTAAAACAGTGAAAAGATTTTGTCTCTTTAGACAAACTGCTTCAGCTTAGTTTGGGATTAATCCTAGGCCATAAAGTACTTTCAGTAGCAAATTGCTTTTTCTGAGTCAATCTTGTTTTGAAAGTTTCTCTTCCAACTGAAAAGGCATCCTGTTTTGAGTAAAGCGATATTGAGACCATATTTCACCCTGCACGGATCATTAAAGCGAATGTTCCTGAATGCAAGGAGCTCTCCTATTCCTCAAACCATGTGCCTGTATCCTTGTCACACTTGCTAACCCAGAGACTCCTGTCCATCAGAAGCAAGGCTGCATGTTTTAACATAAAGCTGTCAACACAATCAATTATTTATTCAAAACGTCTCACTCTTTATGATAATTCTCCTGCTATGAATAATTTAAGGGAAGTACCTGCTTCACTTTGGAATTTCCTCTTGCCACTCTCTCCCTCAAAATGCCTCATTAGCTCTTACCTCGTTATTGAGGTATCTGCTCACTCTCATAACAATTAAAATTCTTATCATAACTTAGACTCATAATAATTGACTGTGGCATTCTACTGTTCACTCTCATAACAATTAAAATTCTTATCATGTGTTTAGCTTAAGTTTACCAAAGATATATTGTAGTATATCTAAATAACAGATAGGAAAGTATAGAAGTGTTTGTGTTTATGTATGGCTTTGTATTTATAATTTAAACATATTATTGATATATAATATTTTAATTTGAATTACTTTTCCATTTAATTTAATTAATATTATTATTATATTATTTATTTATTAATTATTATTATTATTATTTTTTTTTTGCTATTTTGTTTAATGAGGATCGGACATGAACGTGGTGCAGAGAGAAAAACACAATCAGGAACTGTTGCAAGTCAAACTCAAACTTGCTGTGTCTAAGAACATGCGTCCTTTTGTCTACATGCTCTGTTTCTTTTCTTTCCAGTACAAACCTGCCCCCCCCAGCTACATCTGTGTTCTACTGCTAGCTATTATGTCAACAATAAGTACAACATCAAATTTTAGTCAGCACCTGAGCTGCACATATGTAATAAGTTCCGCTGTGTTTCCAGCACAAAAGCAAAATGGGAGCAATATTTCATGAATCTGCCGAGACTGTTTTTCCAGAATCAGCTCTTTGTTTTTCTGGCGATTCTGTTCTCTGACAGGAGGTAATGACAGGCGGAAGCATTTAATTCTGCAGGAAGGAAAGTGATGAACTGCTGAACACATTACACACAGAGACCGAAATGGCCCTGCACAATAAAATTTACATTGTGGAAATAATTGCTGCTCTTTTGTCTTCCCTTTGAGAGCGTAACACTGGCAGAGCTGCACACTGGCCTCCGCCGGGTTCTTTTTGCACATTCTCTGCACATTTTCTCGCTGCAGAGTCCAAAACACTCAGTTGTGGTGTAAAGAGTGTCAGAAGAAAGTGAGGGAGTTTTTAATGTGCTCACTGGTCTACGCCATGCAGTTTGGTCTGTCTCCAGTGTGCCATGGCAGTAAAGGGGAGTCATCCAGGAAGAGCAGGAAGTACTTCCACATTCAGCTCCAGCCGTGAGCAGGTTACAGAGCACACTCATTATTATTTTTATATTTTTGTCTTTCTGTCCTGCTCGGTTTCTCTTGCCCTTTAGTTTGCTGCAAACTAAAGGAATTCCTCTGACAGACAGGTACGTTTTTTGCGTTTGTGGGCATGAATAAGTAAACCTTGAAAGTGCATATAGCGTATTTGTCCTTCTCTATAAATTCCAGAGTCTGAGATTCTGTAGCCTAGGTATATATGCCTGATACATTTTGCTTTTGGTGACCTCTCTGCCCTAAAGCTCAATGAAGGTGTAAACAGGAACACTGCAACCTGTGTTAATCCTTTAAAGGTGTCATAGGATGTCCATTTTCCACAAGTTGATATGATTCTTTAGGGTCTTAATGAAAAGTCTGTAACATAGTTTGGTTAAAAGTTCTCAATAGTAGTGTAAAAAAAACCTTTTTACCCTATCAAAAACAGCTCTTTTTTAGAACACGCAGTTTGTAGCATTTTCCTTTAAATGTTAATGAGCTCTGCTGACCCCGCTCCTCTCTTCTGAGCTGCTCTCTGAGGGACTGTTTACTTTAGCCCCATTCATCGTGAAACTTGCTAATTAGCACATTATTAGGAAAGGCGATTTGCAAAGATTTATTAAAAAAACCTTATACTCACTTCTTCTGTAGGTGAAGCTAGATCATGAATGATTTGCGTGAACAGAGATGCATTTATGCATTTATGTAGATCGGGGATGCATTCTCTTCAAAAATAAAATGTAGCCCACTGCTTCTTCAGCGGCTCAGATGTTGGGAGTAAATGACGACTGCTATGTTCATTATTACATCCAACAACAGAACACCTCAATCACTTAGGAGTCATTCTTGTCTACATCTGCTCCAGCGGTGAAAAAATGGTGGACTCTAAAGTAAGACGACAGTCCAGTCTGTGCTGAAACGCTACTGTCAATCAAACTGGGAGGGGCCTGTTTTTCGTGACGTCACACAGACAGGCAACTGAGATCGGCTCGATTTGAGAAAGGGGTAAAGATTTGAGCAAATTAAAAAGAAAAAAAAAACTGGGTGGATTTTTATTATTTTAGGGTGGTTGTGTACACACACTGCCAACACACATTTCAGTTCAAACAAATTGTAAAAGTGCATGTAGCATCATATGACCCCTTTAAAAATGACTCTGGCAGGGAATAGCCTGGAAATGACCCCACCGCATAGGGATTTGAGAGCATGGGATGCTTCGTATTAAATTCTCAGAGGTCAGGGACAACATTCAAGGTGAAATCAAACAATTAATCGCATCCAAAATATAAGTTTTTGTTTACAAAATATATGTGTGTGTACTGTGTATATTTATTATGTATATATAAATACACAAACATGTATATATTTTAAAAATATTTAAATGTGTGTGTGTGTATATATATATATCATCATTTATCATTATTTTATATATAAACAAAACATATTTTTCTTAAATATATACATGCAAGTGTGTGTATTTATATATACATAATAAATATACACAGTACACACACATATATTATGTAAACAAAAACTTTGTTTTGGATGCGATTAATCGTTTAATCGTTTTAAGTAACTTTTTCCCAATCAGCTTTACTAGGGACAAACTCCTAGACATCAGAAATAGCACACCAAATAACTTTCTGCCAACTTTTGAGCATTCAGACGTTTTACTGGACATTCTAGTCGGAGGTGCTGTGATCCCATATAAGCGTTCCAAATAACGCAAACAAGGGTAGTGTACACATGAAATTCATAAAACTCTGACACAGAGCATAAAAACACAACACCAAACACCCACAACAATAAAAACAACAAACTGTACCACAGTTTTAAAAAATTCAAAACAATACATGTCACCCAGCTCTGGGACTCTTTGATCACTGTTTAGTTCATCTTCTACCAGCCCACAATCAGAAACTTAAATCTGCTAAGCCTATAGTAAGAACTGTAAAGAGATGGACTAATGAAGCAGAGCAGGATTTATAAGCCTCAACCACTGATCTGGATGAGCTTACTGACACTGTGACATCCTACAGCAGTTTCTGTGAGGACATGTGTGTATTACCACCAGGATCTATTTAACATTTAACATCAAACCTAAATGTAATATATATATATATATGTGTGTGTGTGTGTGTGTGTGTGTTATATATATATTAAAGAGTTTGAACAGTACGAACAATATACAATTTCTGTGATATATATAACCTAACAGTCAAAAGAGTTTGAACAGTACGATTTTTAATGTTTTTTTAAGAAGTCTCTTCTGTTCACAAAGCCTGCATTCATTTGATCCAAAGTTTAAGGAAAGCAGTAATGTTGTGAAATATTTTTACTATTTAAAATAACTGTTTTCTGTTTGAATATATTTTAAAATGTAATCTATTGCTGTGATCAAAGCTGATTTTTCAGCATCATTACTCCAGTATTCAGTGTCACTTGATCCTTTAGTAATCATTCTAATATGCTGATTTGGTGCTCTAGAAACCATTTTTTAATTATTATTGTCATCAATATTTAGTTTGGTGAGGCCATGGAGAATGACTCCAAGATATTCTGGCAAACCATACGGCGCCTCAGGAGGGGGAAGCAGTGCCCTGCCAACACTGTTTACAGTGGAGATGGGCAGCTGTTGACCTCAACTGGGGGTATCGTCAGACGGTGGAAGGAATACTTCGAGGATCTCCTCAACCCCACCGACATGTCATCCATTGAGGAAGCAGAGGCCAGGGCTTGGAGGTGGACTCGTCTATCACCCAAGCTGAACGAGAGTAACTTCTCGGTGGCAAGGGACCAGGGGTGGATGAGATCCGCCCTGAGTACCTCAAGTTCCTGGATGTTGTGGGGATGTCTTGGCTGACACGCATCTGCAGCATCACGTGGCGGTCGGGGACAGTGCCTGTGGAATGGCAGACCAGGGTGGTGGTCCCTCTTTTCAAGAAGGGGGACCGGAGGGTGGGTTCCAACTACAGTACAGGGGGATCACACTCTTCAGCCTTTCTGGGAAAGTCTATGCCAGGGTACTGGAGAGGAGAATTCGGCCAATAGTCGAACCTTGGATTCAGGAGGAACAATGTGGTTTTCGTCCCGGTCGTGGAAAACTGGACAAGATTTATACCCTCACCGGGGTGCTGAAGGGTTCATGGGAGTTTGCCCAACCAATCCACATGTGTTTTGTGGATTTGGAAAAGGAATTTGACTGTGTCCCTCGCGGCGTCCTGTGGGGAGTGCTCCGGGAGTATGGGGTCCGGGGCCCTCTGCCAACTGCTAATCCCTACCCTTTACCACTTAAGAATGAACCAGGATCTCATTTCCAAATTAAATCAGAAAGTCAGACTTGTTCCCGGTACATGTTGGACTCCAGCAGGGCTTCCCTTTATCACCGGCCCTGTTCATTATTTTTATGGACAGGATTTCTAGGCGCAGCCAAGGGCCAGAGGGTGTCTGGTTTGGGGACCACATGATTTCGTCTTTGCTTTTTGCAGATGATGTTGTCATGTTGGCTTCATCAGGTCAGGACATTCAGCGTGCACTGGGATGGTTTGCAGCCGAGTGTGAAGCGGCTAGGATGAGAATCAGCACATCCAAGTCCGAGGCCATGTTTCTCAGCCCGAAAAGGGTGGTTTGTCCCCTGCAGGTTGGTGGAGAGCTCCTGCCTCAAGTGGAGGAGTTCAAGTATCTTGGGGTCTTGTTCAGGAGTGAGGGAAGGATGGAGCGGGAGATTGACAGGTAGATAGGTGCAGCTTCTGCAGTGAATCCACATCGAGAGGAGCCAGCTGAGGTGGCTCGGGCATCTGTTCCGGATGTCTACTGGATGCCTTTCTGGGGAGGTGTTCCGGGCACATCCCACCGGGAGGAGGCCCCGGGGAAGACCAAGGACACACTTTGAGGTACTATGTCTCTTGGCTGACCTGGTAACGCCTCGGTATCCCCCTGGAAGAACTGGAGGAATGGAGAGGGAAGTCTAGGCTTTCTGCTTAGACTGCTGCCCCCTCGACCCGGCCCCGGATAAGCGGAAGAAGATGGATGGATGGATCAATATTTAAAACAGTAAATTTTTTCAGGATTTTTTCAGTATAATTTTTATTTATTTTTTTGTTTGGAAAATAAATTATAGAAATGAATACTTTTATTTAGCAAGGATGCTTTAAATTGATCAAAAGTGATGATAAAGACATTTAAAATGTTATTCTTCTATAAATGTTGTTCTTCTGAACTTTCTATTCATCAAAAAGAGTTATCTGTCTCATCCGGGACTGCGACGAGTCTGCTTACAGACAAGAGGTTGAGCAACTGGCTGTCTGGTGCACAACAACCTGGAGCTGAACACACTCAAAACTGTGGAGATTATTGTGGAGTTTAGGAGAAACCCAACAGCATGAACAGCACTGTGGCAGCAGTGGAGTCATTCAGATTCCTGGGCACCACCATCTCACAGGACCTGAAGTGGGAAAATCACATTGACTCTATTGTGTAAAAGGCCCAGCAGAGGTTGTACTTCCTTTGTCAACTGAAAAAATTCAACCTGCCACAGGCGCAGATGACACAGTTTTACTCTGCAGTTATTTAGTTGGTTCTGTGCACTTCCAGAACTGTCTGGTTTGGGTCAGCCAGCAAATCAGATATAACAAGACTGCAACAGACTGTTAGGACCACTGAAAGGATAATTGGTGTGCACCTGCCCAACCTTCAGGACTTGTACAACTCCAGATTGAAGAAACAGGCAGGTAACATCATCACAGGCCCCTCTCATCCCGGCCACAACCTGTTTGTACTTCTCCCCTCAGGCAGATGTTACAGATCTCTGTGCACTAGATCATCTAGGCATAAAAAACCCATGCCATCTCTAGATTATACAGCTAACACAGAAATTACCACCTGTTTTCTTAATAACTAATTATTGCCTCTCTCAAGTAGTATGTGAATACATATAAATATTTTTATTTATACAGCTGTATATACAGTAAATAATGCACACATCTGTACACAAATCTTCTGTTCCAGATGTATACCACATTATTATTATTATTATTATGTCCCCCCCCCAGTTTTACTTATTTGAATGTTCTTTCTGTTCTCATGTGATATATGTATGTATGTACAGTATGTACCAAGAGCCCCTAAAAAAACACAAATTCCTTGTGTGTTTGCACACACTTGGCAAATAAAGCTCATTCTGATTCTGAAAAGGTGCACCATGATTCAAGCAGTGATTGTCAGAGCAACCTCAAGGTCATGTAAAGTGTCTGATCATACGGTGCATCATCTAATTCGGTTAATCCAAACAAAGCCTAGCCCAGATTTGCAGGAAAACTAACAAATACAAAGCACTGAAGCTGACCATTAAGGAGTTTGGTGATACTCTGTAAAGCAACCCAAGGAGTTTTGCTTGGAAAATAATCAACTCATGTAAATGTCAGTGGATGTACATTAATTCCTTTGGTGCCCATTAAAAAGCACTATCTGCTTCTCACTTTCTCCTTCTCTCTTGCAGTTGAACTAATCAGGAACTCTGCTGTTTAAAGCCTGCTGTGCCACTCTGGGTTTCAGGCCACTAAGCGTGCCTTCACACTTGGTTCACTTTCCTGGTCCGAACCCGAGTTCAATTGCTTCCCCCTCCCCCTGGCCCCGCTGGACTGCATTCATATTATGTTATTTGGGTCCGAACCGCGGTTCGTATGCGTAATCAAGCCAGCAGCTGTTTATACCGTTGCTTAGTAGCGGCGGCGCAGTAGAAAGCGGCAAATGCATAACATTGCTCTCTGCACTTTTATATATTTACGTTTTTGAAAGGTTTGTTTTGTTTACAAAGCTTCGGTACATAACGGCACTTACATCTGTCTTAGGAATGTACTGCAAATGATCTGAAGAACACTGAAGGCAAACAGAAATGAGATATACAGCTCTCTGTTTGCAGCGCGTCAGGAAAGTAAGTGAAACACACACTCAAACACACATTTTTATCAAATAATGCGTCATTCATAGTTTTTCACTTCCGTGATTTGGTACAATTGCATTCACACCAGCAGCGAACCATACCGGAGTTCACATGAACTGTACCCTTTTTAAGCAGACTCGGGTACGGTTCGTGGGTGCACACCCAAGTTTGGAAGACAGCGTTCACATCATCCAAACAAACCGAACTCTGACGTCAATCGAACCCAGGTGCGCACCAAAAGTGCTATTGTGAAAGCACCCTAAAAGCCATAAAAGTTGACCATAAGTGGATCTAATCTGCTTTCATATTGCCTATCAAAGAATTGTGATATGTAATTTGGAACTAATGCATTACGTGTATATCTATTACTCCTTTGCATGTTTATTACAAGGCTGCAAAGGATGAAGACTGTTTGCAGGAGTCAAAGTGCTTCTTAATGTAGAGAATTCATTAATCTGACATTATGGTCTGGAAGTGTGTCAGCTTGGGGTTCTAACCATGAATTTTTCTTAGTTTATTACAGCATAAGAGCTTAACAGTGAACACCTACTCCCATAAAACATTGTGACTTCATAAAGTCCTATACTCTCATTAGTGCCCCTCCATTTTTTCAATGGCTTTATTTCTGGAAGAATTTTTCTCATTCATTTTTCTGTTTTTTTAAAAAGTCTTTGTTTAATAGTTGTAATCCATGAACCAAACCAACCAACAGTTAGGTAAATCACAACATTAAAAGCTTTGATTTGAAACAAAAAGGTATTATAAAATCAGACAAAAGTTAAATGGCATTTATGAGGGAGAGATTTAAAATTCAAAATGGACAAATATAAAAAATTATAGGGTATTTTATATATAATCAGTTTTATATTGTAGCATTATTTCTGATTCGATTATATAATTCACAGTTCTTCATGGGGTAGGTCATTGTTGTGCTCTATTAGGGGGTTATTTTTTATTTTTCTCAAGCTTTTCTCTACATGGCACAAAGTAATTTGATACGGATGATAAATGTTAGTCCTCTCTTTCTCTGACTTATTAAATCTTGAAGATGTCCTGCCAGGTGGTGCGAGACCTCATGCTGTGGGTGCTAAACTGTGTACAATCCTCCTCCATTGCTGTTCATTTCTCACCCGCATGTTTGCTGCTGCTAGGTAGCAATAACAACCACCGACTGCCATGCTGTGTTAGCAAAAGATGGCACAAAGAACTAGGGGTGCAACGGATCATAGATGATCCGTGATCCATGCGTACAAGGCTCAACATGCATGTGATCATTTGATTAACTGATAAACTTAAACATCAAACAATCAAAAATTAAAAATTTAACAAATTCACACATTCCATCACATTTTACAAATTCAAGCAATCAAAAAAATTTAACCTTTCCGCTGTTTTTTATGTGCGCTCTGCTGCTGCTGTACACACCCGATCACGCACACGCAGAGAGAGACACCGCGTGAACAGTGAATTGATTCCTCTTTCACATACACACAAAGTTGTTAAAATACCCATTTTGGCAAGTATTCTAGTAAACACAGTCGGTTATGTCTTAAGTAAATGTAAACGGCTGAGAAAATAGCGGATGTGTGTCAGTATTAGGTCTGTGCATTTGGTTTTAAAGAGACAGCAGCCAATAAATACCTGTTCCTGTGTGCTAAACAAATAACACCACAGCTCTAACAAAGATTAATATGTATTTAAATTGTGCAGTGAGCACTATTGTGTTATTTTACACTTATTTTACTCTTGGCATATAACTGATGAAATATGAATATATTGTGCATACCTAATAACAAATGTTTGTCATAGATTAGCACAGACAGCTATTAAATATTGGCAACAGCTCAAAAAGAGTATCTAACATGCTATGGGCTAGTTGCATATCTCCGCCATCTTGGATTTCTGGTCTTGCGAGTATGTGCATTGATACTTCCGGTTGTACTAAACGCCAGTGCAGAGAACCGGAGAAATCCAAATATTACCTTCTATATGTTTACAGGATTTATTAAATCACTTGAAATGCAAATAAGATCTACACTACTATTATTACTATACTATAAATGTTAACTGACCAGTGCATTTGAAACTTGCATATGTTTGGGTCTGGTGAATGAATGAAATACACTAATGTTACTCCCTATTGTTCACAAAATGAAAGTTGAACTCATGGTGTGTACTCACAGCTACATAATGTCTTTTTCCTTTACCAGTTATGTAAATGTACAAATGACTTATTTCTCGAAAATGTTTGTATTACATTGATTTTTTTTTTCTTTTTTATGAAATATTTACCTTGTGAGACGTGAGCTACGATTTAACTTCATAAATGTCCACTTCTCAATTGTGCACATACATCAGTTTGTTTCATCATTATTTTCACAACATATTTTAATATTTTACACAGTTAACTTTGCATCAAACATATTTTTTTTAATGAAAAAAGGGCTGTAAAATGATACAACTAATACATGACTAATTTTAATATTTGTTTTATTTGATAATTAATGCAAAGGAAATCGTACAAATATACATGCGCTGCTTATAGACAGATAATGATCTATGCTGCAGATCTTTCACAAAACATAAATATTGAGAAAAACACACATAAATGCAAACACTGATCTTTTAATTAATGCAAACATACCATAATTACATTTACAGTTAAAGTTATAAATTATGTTATCAAATAAAGTTAATAAAATATACATGCTTTATCAGAAATTGCTGTCTCGTTTGACAGTCGGAAACCTTATGATCTTATAGATAACAGTCAGAACAAAATCAGCTCTCCGAAAATGTTAAGTTTTGCGCATTTGAGTGGTTTGTGTTTGAATGAAAAGATCCCTGTGGACCGATTAACCTCTGACGCTGAACCGCATAATCAACAGAAGAAAGAATAAAGCAATCTCCGAGTTGTATTTTGATGAATTTCCACACAGAGGTACGCAACAATGTAGGGAGGATGTTTTATCATGTCTTTGATATACCACTATCCGCTGTTTAATTTGAAAACATTAATTATATCTATCTAGGCAAGTTTTGTGTGTAAGTTTCCCTTACAGTAAATGCGAGCGTCGCAGGACCGGAAGTATGCACACACTCGCGTCGCCAAAGCTCACCGGCACCATCTTGTGCACAGAGCCAATTGAGTCCATGGCCAGTGTGTTGACAGCAAGTTGGTGTGGGGTTGCAGATTTACACTTTGCATGTGGAAAGGCAAAATTATATTTTGTTCTGTTCATTTCTTTCTGCTTTCAGTCTGTTTTCTGAAATGAAAGAGATCCAGGATAATTGGTTGTTAGCAGGCTAACTCTTGATCACTGCTATGTTGTCACACTGCTTTTTTTTTCATTCCTTAGTTGTAGATTACAGAGCGATGGAGAGAACTGTGGTACCAGGGAAGAAAATAAGATACAAGAAGAAGAAAGATTAGAAAGACTTTCACAGCTTCAGTTTTGTACGTTATGACTTCCTACTCTTTCACCAAAGAGAGTGGTCTTGGCCAAGGATGTCTGTGTGCATTGATGCCAATGTATTGAGTAGTGAGGGCCTGACGGTTTGTTTTTGAACTCTCAATTACCTCAGCATGAGAATGAATGGACTGCCTCTTTTAACAGTGTGTGAGTAACATCAAAGACTACTGGAAAGTGGCGGGTGGCCATTGTGCCACATGAGAGGCTTGTTGTCCGTCAGAATGCTGGTGTAGCCAGAGGAACCGCAGAGTTTCTTTTCGATGATGGATAATTCTTTTCTATTTTGGTGGCTTTTAACCCTTCAAAGGGCCCTTGAGACCAGTCACCGCATTGTGATACCATATCTAGTCAAGCATACAGACGGCAACACTCTGTCCAGATGGTCAGGCCAGACCGTTTGCTTTTAAATTATTTGAATCTTGCAGAGTCATAGCTGAATAAGGACTGATTTTAGGCCATAGAAACACAAACAACAGAGCTATATGCATGCACTGTCTCTGTGTGAGAGGAGTGCGTAAGCCGCGCATCAGCTGCTAATAGAGCTTGTGAGCATTTTTGCTGCTTTATTGGCTTTGAACGATTGCATAAACGCTTATATGTATCCAAATGGCCCGGCTTTGCAAGTATCCCCATAAACAGTCATTTAGGTCTTAAGGGAACATAAACAGTTGTGAGAGAAAGCACATGTGTAACAGTATATTGGATCCGGACTTCGGTCTTAAAGGAGACCTATTATGCCCCTTTTTAAAAGATGTAAAATAAGTCCCTGATATCCCTAGAGTGTGTGTGTGAAGGTTTAGCTCAAAATACTTTACAGAATTTTTTTTTATAGCTTGTTAAAATTGCCACTTTTAGGGTATATGCCAAAACGTGCCGTTTTTGTCTTTCCATTTAAATGCAAATGAGCTGCTGCTCCTGGAGAAGAGGGCGGAGCTTCAAGAGCTCAAACTCCGGTGCAATACCAGTGCTAGCCTTTGCAAATAAACACTCCACTATTAGTACAAGCCTGTTATCTTTGCAGAAAACACACTTGGTTTAAAAGTCAGTCATCTGGTTCTACTATGCATAAAAAAATTGCACTTTATAAATTACACAGACGGGAGAACGGCGCGATAAAAATAACTCATGGTGGCATACAAACTTTATAAGCCCCTCTTGTGATTATGAGCTCAACTAATTCCAGTGGTCGATTTGCTTTCATATGCAATTTTAACTCCCACATTCCTATTTACAATCATTCTGGTAGCACATGAAGGCAGCATCAGTGAAAACAGACAGACAATGGTAGCTTGAGCAACATTATCTTTACAGAGTGCCAAGAAGCTCTTTCAGAAAGGCAATGTGGAAAACTAACACATGATACTTACATCTTCTGGAGGTGTAGCTGGATCACGAACAGTTGGCACTGCTCCATCCTTCAGGAGCAATTTTGTGCAAAACCTGCTTTAAACTGACCCTCATTCACAAAGCAGTCCGGTATAAAATGATTCGTGCAGACATAAATTAATTTCAGTAGAGTTGAGGGAGCATTTTTCTCGAAAACAAAATTAATCCACCTTGTCTTCAGTGGCTCAGATTTCGGGAGTAAGTAGAGAGCTATATGGATTCATACATCCAGCAACAGAACACCTAAAATTCTTGGGAGACATTCTCATCAGTGCAGCAACAGATGACTGTGTAAAACTCGCTGTGAACTTGTTCAGCGCTCTCTCAAAACATTTGTGTGTGGCCCCTGTCTAAAATGACACCACACAATAACAAAAACACAAAAAAGCTAGTAGTTTGGAGACACAGCTTATGATTTATGGGGATTTAAACAAAAAAGGAGTGGGTGGCTTTTTATCATTATAGGGTGGTTGTGTACACACACTGCCAACACACATTTATATGAATTTTGCATAAGAAGAAAATAAATAAATAATGAAAATGCTAACTTACGCAGTATATTTCTTATTTATTGTAGATTTTTGTCCTATTGCTCGTAATTAGTTTATTGTTCTTAATTCACTGACTGTTTATTTATCTCCAGTGAGCTTGAGTTTTTTTTTTTTTTTTTTTTTATTAGTTTGATATCGACAGGATTATAAAAATTCTATGGTATCAAAGATTTTAATATCATAAAAACCTTAAAAAAATAACTGTATTGTGAAATAAATCGTTAATGTGATATAAAATTACTCTACACTATTACTATACACTATTGTGATACAAGATTTTTCCCCTAAGCTGAATCCTATAATAATTAAATAATTATTTTTGTATGGTTCCATTTTTTTTTCAAAATGAAATGAGACCATAACCCTAAAAAGGCCCCTTAATGCAAATTAGATCACTCAATGGCCATCTTGGCAATGCTTTTGGACAGCTGATGTCCCTGTGAGCAAGTGCAGCCCTCCCCTGCTTGAATGGGCAAAGACTGAAATATTCTAATTTGTCTTCCAAGTGTACATTTAAAGTGACCCTATTATGCCATTTTTAAGGTTCCTAATATTGTTTTGGGATTCTCCTACAATAGGTCTACTTGCATGCAAGGTCAAAAAACTAAATATGCATTTAATATCACCCCATTTTCCAAAGATTCTCAACAGATTCATTTGAAGCATTTCTAAAATTCAATCTCTCTAAACCCCTCCTTTCCGTGAGCCTACTCTGCTCTGATTGATCAGATGGCCCGTTTTGTTGTGATTGGTCTACCGATACAGCACGTGTAGGAAGCCATACACCCATTGCCATAGTTCTGTATTTTGAACACTTGATAGAAAATCCAAAGTAATCCAATGGTAATCCAAAGGTTGCGAGTTCGAGTCTTGGGCTGGCAGGAATTGTAGGTGGGGGAATGAATGTACAGTGCTCTCTCCACCCTCAGTACCATGATTGAGGTGCCCTTGAGCAAGGCACCGAACCCCCAACTGCTCCCTGGGCACCGTAGCATAAATGGCTTCCCACTGCTCCGGGTGTGTGTGTGTATGTGTGTGTGTGTGTGTGTGTGTGTGTGTGTTCACTGCTGTGTTTTGTGTGTGTGTGTGTGTGTGTGTGTGTGTGTGTGTGTGTGTGTGTGTGTGTGTGTGTGTGTTCACTGCTGTGTGTGTGCACTTTGGATGGGTTAAATGCAGAGCACAAATTCCGAGTATGGGTCACCATACTTGGCTGTATGTCACGTCACTTTCACTTTTTTCACTTTCACTATTACTTAACTGGCCAATGGAGCAAATCAACTCAGTGTCGTCACACGCTGTGGTATCACACAATGGCAGTGCCCTTGCTCCAAAAGCTATAGCAAAACATCCTTTTTTCTTTAAAATGGAAATCAGTTTACTAAATAATGTAAACTTGACTGACTGCTTCACTTCCATTTTAAACATTCAGCCATGTGTTCTTGTTATTTCTGCAGTGATGTAGAATATTGTAACAATATAAAACTTCACAATCACGGGAAGAAGGAGGCGGGAACCGGCGAACACTCAAATAAAACTTTAACCCTCTGGAGTCTAAGAGTATTTTTGGGGCCTGGAGAAGTTTTGTCATGCCCTGACATTTGTGCTTTTTTCAGTTTCTTATAAATATCTAAATGGCTAAAGTCTAATCTCACTGTAATCAGCACAAACTAGGCTATAATAATATGTGAGCAGCATGTATGTACATTATTGTGTTTTTTGAGAAAAAAAATGTTATGCGTGGTTAGTGAAAAACTAAAAATGTTAAATCACTTGAATAAGGCAATAAAACACATACAGAAAATTGGTTCCCAGGAATTTTGAGAACTGGAGCTTGTAGCCTAGAATTTTTTTAACAAAATAAACACAAAACAGCGCGACAGCCCCTCACGGTCGACTCCCGCGCACAAACAAAAACCAAACACAAAATAAAGCTCAGGCCTCCATGGGACTCGAGACCGGTGAGTGGAGCAGGTGTCGCTCATTTCCCAAATCACTCCACCGGCCTCGCTCCGTTCCCACGGCTCTCGGCCCCGCCCCACTCGTCACAAATATGTATTTGCTTTGTTATAGACCTTTTACACTCTCTTGTCCTTCTTTTTTGTTTTTCAATGTCTTAAGTAATATATGCCTATACACATACATTTTTATTTATTTTTTGCCCTAATTAAGTTAGTACCCCTCAGCCAAACATGTTCTGGTTGGTGAGCATATCCCTAAGATCAGCTTTCTTGTGTGGGTGGAATGGAATTAGGTATGTGGTGTGGGATTTAATAACCCATTTCTGGATTGCATTATTAGTATGTAGTCCATTCCAAATTGTGCTGTGGAGGCATTATTTCTTGTTTTTACACTGCATGCTATGCTCTGTCCTGCATATGCACTGTATGTATTCACATCATGTTGTTCTTGTCTGCATTCTCAAATGCATTCTCCTTTCTCAGATTTCCCTACTACTTTGACCTTTGTGGGCAGATGAGGCCTACGACTGCAAGTGGTGTTTTGCAAACTCTGTGTCAGTCTTTGCTCAGGCTTTGTCCCTGTTTGACTCTCCAGAGCTGCGGGAAGAGAGAAGCTCAGCTAGTTTGAGAAAATGTCCAAGAAATCCTTCAGGAAGATCAAAATGCTCACTGCGAATGCTGATTTTTTTTTTAGGAGTGGGAGACTTAACATGTATAAAATGTAGGATGAAGTCAGCCATCAGAAATGTGGTTGGTAAACTCCTTTCACCAAATGAACAATGCTGAGATCTTTGGGTTCCTTCAGTCTCACATCAGAGATGGAGAGCTCCTCAGAGAATGCTTTAAAATCAAGGCAGGCTCTTATTCAAAGCTAACTGATCTTCAGCAAGCTGTTTTTACCAAAGCTCAATAATAACAGGCTCACGTCACTAGCATTGCTCAGCTCTTTGATTTGAGAGCCATCTTGTTTTTGTTTTACATAAATAAAACGCCTTACCGAACGGACATTAGGACCTGGGGGAGGCTGTTGATATTGTTGCTCTTGCATATGCTAGTGACTGTTGACTCTATTGTTCACTTGATGTGCCATTGTGTACTTACATTCTTAAATTAAATGCTGTGATCTAAAACCGTGGATCTAATCACTATTCAGACAAAAGTTTGCTTCAAGAATGTCCAAGCTTGTGACATGATCTTATCGCTAAAGCACCTTGCGCACATGCGAGTTATTTATCTTATCGTCAAGGCATACTGCATAATTTTTCTTGTCGAGGCGATGACGATTTTTCTATTTTAAGCCTTTGTCATCCGATTCTGATAACATTCCGATAATATTGTGCATCCTAGGGCTGGGTGATATAGTTAAAAAAATGTATCAACAATATAATGTTTTATATCGTTCGGTATCAATAATTATTAAAAAATTTTATATTATGTTATAACCTTCACACAGATTGCATTTGAAAACATATGAGACGTGGTGAAAAGGAATAAACCTCCACAAATTTGTGACATGTTTTATAAAAGTTTAAACTGTTTTAACTTTGCATGGCTTTCTATCTCTTGTGTGAGATGCGAGTGCAGCAGTCGTATTTGTCCATCTAAAAATGCACTGAATTTGCGTTCTGTGTGAATGGCTTAGTTTTGGTTTTAACCTAATTAAGATCTTCTAAACGTTGAGCCTCTCTACCTCTCTAATATTTTGAATGAATAACACAGCAACTGTGCGTTTCGTGGGTGCATAGTCTAGACCAGGGGTCGGCAACCTTTTCAGCATGACGTGCCATTTTTAGTTTTACTGGTTAACCACTGTGCCAACCCCCCCAGTATATTGTAGACTTAATATTTATTAAGTCTACAATATACTGTCCTGCACATTTTTTTCTATAAGCATCTTATTTTAATCTTATTTTTTTTTATCTTACTTTTTCCATATGATATTTTTTTGTATAATTTTCTTGTGTTTGTGTTCTTTAATGATTGCACTGTCCATGGAGCGGACCTGACTTACATTTCACTGCTGGTCATATGCTCTCCATATAACCATGTATGTGACAAATAAAAAATCTTGAATCTTGAAAAAAAAAAAAAATCTTGAATCAAGCCGGCAGCGGCTCACTCTAGGCCTCTGGCCTATGCTCACTCAAAGCCGCGGTGTATGACGCTGTTTCGTTGAGAAAGCAAAACTACTTTGTTTTTGCCTTCCAAAAGAAGACACGACTAGAAATCATGTTATATCACGTTTATAATGGGTTTTATGTTTATGTCTTGTCGCTCCAGCCAGACAAGGCATCACAATATGTAAAGAGGCGTAACATTTCCATCTCACCCTTGAGATAGCTGGCCAATCACAGCACACCTCGCTTTTCAGAGCGATGAGCCTTGTAAAAATCATTGCGTTTCAGAAGGCGGGGCATAGAGGAGAAACAATAATGTACAGTATGTGGAAAATAATGTGTTTTTTAACCTTAAACCGCATAAACACATTTCTTTACACAAAATAATGTTCTTTTTAGCAGCAGCATATGACCCCTTAAAAGAGTTGTTTTCACCTTTCTCCTGGATGAGCCACAGCTTGTGTGTGTGTGTGTGTACAATATTAGTTGTTCATGAGTCCCTTGTTTGTCCTGAAAAACAGTTAAACTGCCCACTGTTCTTCAGAAAAATCCTTCAGGTCCTACAAATTATTTGCTTTTCCAGCATCTTTTGAACCCTTTACAACAATGACTGTATGATTTTGAGATCCATCTTTTCACACTGAGGACAACTGAGGGACTTACATGCAACTATTATGATGCTCCAGAAGGAAACACAATAATTTAACCAAAAACTAAATTTAAAAAAAGAAGATATTTAGGCAAAATAAGAAAATTGTACACTTCTTCATTCTGTTCAAAAGTTTACACCCCTGGCTCTAAATGCATCATTTTACCTTCTGGAGCATCAGTGACAAAACAAAAAAAGTTAGCTGTGGATCATCCAGGTAACAACACAGTATTTAGAATCAAGCGTATGTAATTTTGAACAGCGTAATTTTTATAAATTCAACTTATTTTCTCTTATGGACTATATGTAAATGTATTTTATGTGAAATATCATATTAGGTCAGTAGTAAAACAAAAAATATTGTGTGAAGTTTTTTTTTTTTTTTTTTTTTTTTTTTTGTATGATCTCTCTTATTTTGGTAAAATAATTAACATTTTGTATGTAAATGTATGTAAAGTTTTGACCACAAGTGTATGTGAGTGTGTGTGTATGTATGTATGTATGTATGTATGTATGTATATGTACAGTATATGTGTGTGTGTGTGTGTGTGTGTGTGTGTGTGTGTGTGTGTGTGTGTGTGTGTGTGTGTATATATATATATATATATGATTAATCCTTTGTATTATTTGTAGCAGTTCAACTGTAATTATAATCTGTATAATTATTATAGTTTTATTTAACATAACTATTTTGATCATTATTCTTATAATCAATAATATTAAATAGTATAATAATAATAATACAATATACAATAATGTTATAATTATATATTGCTATTATTATTCTTTTTATTACTTATACAGTAATTATTTCAACTTGTTGTTATTTATTCTGTGCAGTTCTGGTTTCCCATCATGGCAGAGGCTTTTCCAGCACATTAGCATCAGGGGCCCAATCTCTGCCTCTCTCTACATTGTATGCATTTGTGAAACTGTACCTTGCAGACATGCATTTCCTCCCTTTATCTTCACTCAGCTCACTGGAATTGAATTAATGGTTAATCTCTCCAAATGTGACTTACTGCAGACATAATATTTTTTTAATTGAAATGGAAATTCAGTCACAGTCTGGGTGTTTCTCTTTGTCTGTTTGGGGGTGTAAAAAATAGTTTTTTATCTTTAAACCCCCTGCCCTGTCACCTTTTACTTGCTTGTCGCACAACAGAAGAGCACAGGCACAAAGCTCTTGAAACCCACTAGAGCTCTACCACCTTCAGATAGAGTCTCTCTGGATTTGTAAGTGACACAAATGTATGCAAAGTCAACCGAATACTGAGCAGGTGTTTTCTAGTAGCGATGCTGCTCTCGACATGTATTTTGGCATGCTTTAAGTTTTGTTTACTTGACTTCAGTTTTCCTTTAACTCTACTTGTTGACAGTTCCACCTGCAGTATTTTCATTATGTTTGAGTTGACCTACGTCTAAACGATTTGTTTTGTTTAAACTTTTTTTCCTGAATCTATGCATCATCACTCCAAAATTCTGTCTGAAAGCCACTAAAAAACAGTCCTCAGCTTGTTTGCTGGAGTCCATGATGGTGTTTGTGGTTTTGCCAAATCAGTGGGACAGCATCTGATAAAATCCTCCACTCAGAGGCAAGCACGATCAGCTCTCAGCTAATTGACATCACAAATGATATGTTTACAGCCCTCCAATCATTGTACACATGATTTGCCCAATTGGCCCTAATCTTCTGTGAATGGAGCCGGTCCTCTTGGGAGCTGAAGCAGGCAGACTGTGGTGCCTTTTTGTAAATTGCAATGCTAATAGAGGGACTCTAAGCCGCCTGCATCCCCGATAGAGGGCCATTTAATGGAGATATTCGGGGAATGAGCATTTATCAGACTTTGACAGAAAGACGGGTGAGGACCGACCCCCACCAGCTCAGAGGAAGTGAGGCGTGTCTACAGGATCTGGTCAGAGCAGTCCTAAACAATCACATGCAGTATGCTCCAGAATTGGCCACAGAAGAATGAGTATGGCAACATTTCCTCAAGATAACTGAATTAATTTGCATGTGTTGCTGCCTATGGCAACTCCACCTTTACATCTGTTAGTGTACATCTCTCACTTCTCCTTTATGTCAGAGAGACACTGTAGGATGTCAGTTTGTCTTTCAGAAAGTGAAGCTCAAATGATTTGGGATGATTTGTTGACACGTCCTCTTTATGCTCAAAACAAATGCCTATTCTGTCCTCCTTGTTCGTCCTTTGACCTAGCTCGACCCATAAGAGCATGTTTGTCCCCTTCGTCCGTCTTTCATTTTACAGCCGTCCCCCGAGGCTCCATATTCACATCTGTCTTTCCTTTTCCCCTCTTTCACTCTTCCAGGAACTGCTGATTTAATGAATGCCCTTGTGGTCAACATTATAGTCATTGGTTACAGGAGCCTGTTTGTGTGTTCTCATATAAAAACATATAACTATGATCCATTTTCTCTTTGCATCTTTCTTCATGTTGCATACAAGTGTACTGATTTATTTCAGTCTGTTGACTTTTTGACCACAATTTTATTACAAACCTCCTCAACTTGATCCCTAAGTCTGAGCTTCCTCTCACCGGACAAATACTAAGAAACAGAAGTTGCAGGAGCGTTTTTATAGGCCTGAGCCAAGCAGCCTGAGGAGCGACTCATTAAAAGAGAAAACAGCACTTTTTCCGTCGGATCAATCTATGTCTGTACTGTTCTTTGTCTCTGTGGGATAAAAGGAAACAAAGCACATCAGAATTCCTTATAAGTGCTGATTTTGTTGCTTTTTATATAATTTCAGGAAATCCTACAATTGATTCATAATCGGTGACTTTCTTCAAAGATGCTAAGATTTTTCTTAGAAGAACAGATGTTATCACTACAGGTCTGGGTTGTCATGGCACCAGTGGCCAATTTTAGTCTCTGAACATTGCCCACAGAAACATCTCTGCTCTATTGTTTTATCTTAATAATGTCCCACTTTGATTTTCTCTAGCTGGTTCAATCCTGCTGTTTGGATAATGCTGTAATTATTGGAGCAATGCGACAGGCTAATGAGGTTCTCAGTGTTCAGAGAGGCAAGGCAGAGCAGATGCATTTACCTTTGTACCCATTTGACTCAACATATTAATTACCACCGACACTGACGCATTAGACGCTCCTTGTTATAGCTGCTGGTTGCAGAGGCCCTGCCCTGCAGTGGAGCATGGGTTAGGGCTTTGCAACTGGATCTCATTAGCATTAGGTTTCTGATATAAACCTATTGTCAAAGCTTCTCTATGCAGTTGTTTTGGACACATTGCTTTTGTATCACATAAAAGTTCTAGTTTATAGAACTAGGGATGCACAATGTGTCTATGATCTGTAATAGCTGAGAAATTTTAACTTTTGTGTGTGTGTGTTTTCAGTATTGTTCCAATAATTAAAATAGTCATAAATTAGGGCCAAATGATCATGAAATATATGTTTCACCATAGCACACAGGCATTCTGTTTCTTCTGGTGTTATTTAAAGCACACAGAGATCTTGATTCCTTTGTAATTGTTTTGATTCTGGTTAAAAATATAAATAATTATTGTATCAACCAAAATTTCTCACAATTTCTCACTAAAATTTTTCATCATTTTTGGACCTTGACAGTCGCTTGTCACCTATGTACCATTCACCATTGCTAATTTTTTATTTGTCAACATGTTACCCCTGTCCACCCATTAAATCTGAAATGTCATGTCCAACAGTTAGTAAGTATCAAGATATGCTGACACCTGTCCCAGCATGCACTTCATTGGCTATATGTGTCCTTTGAGCTGTCATTTTTGACCCATTCTTGTGGAAAACAGCATTTTCCATGTGAAACCAGCAGTGCTTGGTCCTCATCAGGAAGGCTTCAGGCTCTCCCCAGCGGCTTCACACCACTATTTTACTTCCCTAAATGCCCCAGGGAGGTCATCCTAACCCTCTAAAAATCCTTGTTTTAAAACATCCCAGGTTTGCCTGCTCTTCTCAATGGCCAGTCTTACTGACAACACGCTTTAGAAGGTTTGAAGCCAGTGCCCATTATTTTGCCCCTTCTCTCTTACTCAGCTACCATTATTGCCTTAGAGCCACTTGCCAGTGTCTAGTGTCTTGAATCCTTTGCAGACAGACAGAAATCATTGCTAATGCCCACAGGCAGAAAACTATGCCTGCTGCCATTGGCTCCTGTGCTCCAGTTGTAGCTTTCAGACAGGAAATGTCTTTGCAGCCAAAATTGCTGTCGGTCAGCAGTCTGGCCAGATGTGTGCAGCTGTGAATGTTGTCACCAATCTGGTGTACGATCCATCCCGCATACAATGTCTCATGTACATAAATCATGCCTGTAAGAATGTAGATTTTGTGACCTTGTGACTATACAACCATAACAGCATATCTCAAGAACATGTTTTCATGCTTCCTGCACATATTAACAGCATGTCACATGCTCAAAGTCATGTTTTTAAAATGAGTCTGTATTGTGGCATTAGTGCCATGTGATGTAAGTGTGCCCATGTCAGGTCAGATCACGTCAAGCATATTGAATCTTGTGTTTTTCCTTTCCCAGCCTTTTACAGGCAGGATTATAGCATAACCTTGTATGTGTAAATGTGCAGTGTATATAAAATCCATAATTTAAATGCTGATTAGATTAGACACCCAGAATTTCACCGACTGAACACTGAGGAAGGAATTGATGGGGAAGAGGGGGAAAAAAATTGGTAAAAAGAATAAAAATACTAAAACCCCTCACCGGGATTTCTGTTCTCACAATGAACAGAAAGCTGGATTGTTACACCTCAGAAAAGGAACTAATTGTTTCCACGGTGACTATTGAACAGAAATCAATATCAGCTTCTAATTTGTTGTGTTTAGCAAAGATACGCATAAAAATTGATTCTTCTGTCGTCAAGAGCTGTGGTTAAACCAGTGGGCAATTGTGTGTGACCAGGCATAGCAGTCTGCCACTTTCACCGGCTCAGCTGAGACCAATAAAACATTATGCACATCCCATTTTACCTCTGTAGTGTCGTAGGTATTGTTAAAATTACTATCTGGGTCTCAAACCCACGTCCCGGATGTTTCTGTGTCCATCTAGATGATGTGTTCAGTGTGACTCTTATAGGTCTTTGGGTTCTTGTGTGGCTCAGGTGGTTCTGTTGAGCAGCTGGTGTTTGGTGGACCATAAGCCTACTGGCATCTTTAGGACAGGTCTGAGGATAGGGAGCTCTCTAACTCAAACTGTTTTAAAGCTTTAACTGCTATTCTCCTGCTGAGAAAGGATCAGGCTGTAGCTCTCATATGTCACACCAGAGTCCCAGTGCAGTAATACAAACACATGCACAATGAGTCTGAGGCCTGAGGCTTTTTGATTGTTTTCTCTTTTCATAGTCTGAACAAATGGTTTTATTGGCTTACATAAGCATTTAATTCAACATTGAGGTCCTGCGAGGTCTCATGTCACACATTTCCCCTCGGTGTTCAATAAAATATATCTATCTATCAATCTAGGCCTGGGACGGTTACCGCATTACCGCGGTCACGTGACGCCTACCGCGGGTCTAAACCTATAACCGTCATCACCGCACAAAAAAAAAAAAAACCTTGGCCTGCACATTTGAATGCCTTCGGCAGAATTCAAATGAGCCATTTTAAATCTAGATTAATTCCAAGATTACAGTGAGATTAATCTAGATTAAAAAAAATGTATCTATGCACCTCTAATAGGCTAATAGCATTCAATTTGTATTGACTATTAGGCCTAGAGTACCTGTGTAATGTCTTGTAGCCTATATATGGAATTTCATTTCATTTTACTAAAGCATAAAATACAGGCGGATGACTCATGAGAAAGCCAAAAAAGCATTACCTCAGTTTTTAATTGCACGTGCTTATTCTTCTTAACACAATTCTCTCACGTGGTTGCGCAGCCGACAATTGCGCATTTAAGATACTATTCCATCGAAACATGTCATTAATATGTATATATATAAATATGTAGACATATAGGCCTAAATTAATATAAATATTTAAAAATCTATAATATATATATAATATTATTTATATTATATATTTTACATATTTATATTAACTTAGCCTCCTATATCTCGTGTGCGCTTTGGTCTCAGTGTGGTTCAAGGCTATAATTTAACAAATGCTATGTAATTTAACAAAGTGTCGCTGCTCACAATACCGTCATTGTTTTTTTTTAACTTATAAATATTATTTATATTTATCTTATTTATAAATATTATTTATATTTATCTTATTTATAAGTAAAAAACAACCACTATATTGTGAGCAGCGACACTTTGTTAAATTAAATAGCATTCGTTTAAATTATAGCCTTGAACCACACCGAGACCAAAGCGCACACGAGATATAGGCTAAGTTAATATAAATATGTAAAAATATATAATATAAATAATATTTATATATATTATAGATTTTTTAAATATTTATATTAATTTAGCCTATATGTCTACATATTTATATTACTCTATATGCCTTCGTTAAATAGCCTTCATTAACCACTGAGACAAAAAAGCGCACACGTTATATCTATATAAATATTAATATAGCTAAACATGTACAAATATGTAATATAAAATATAAATCATATTAAATATAATTCATTTATTATATAAGTAATAAAAAAAAACGAATCTGGCTGACTGACTTGGGGAAAAAAAAGAAAAAAAAAATCTACTCCGACCCCCAATAGAATTCGTGTAGACACAGAGATCAGAAGGTATTTGCAGGAGGAAGCCCTGGATTCCCACGCAGACCCTCTTGTCTGGTGGCGGGACAATAGTGTCCGATTCCTTCTGCTTTCCAAAGTAGCCCGAAAATATATGACCATTTGCGCTACAAGCATTCCCTCAGAACGTGTGTTCAGTGCTGCAGGTAACGTCGTTACGTCTTTCAGGGGCCTCCCTTAAACCTGACAAAGTGAACATGCTAGTTTTTCTAGCAAAAAATATGAAGGCTGGGATGTAAACCACAGCGCCTTTCGTTTTGCCAGCACTTTTTTTTTCAGACATAATTTCTGTTCTAAATGTTCTTATTCTAAATGTGAAATAATAAATGTTAAATAAACGTGTTCCTTATGCTCAATTGCTTAGCCCTCTGTGCGCGCAAAAGTCGTTATAGTTTTAAGTGATTGTTTGATGACGACTACTGTAGCCTAATCTGAAGGTAAAAATATGGAAAATAAACATGCAAATTAATATCTATTACTGATCAGTACGATAAATAAAAATGTGTTTGTTTGTCTTTATGATGCTCTATCTTCAGATCTCTGTTGTGAATTGCGATCAGATCTGATCCCCAAAAATATGAAGGCTAGGGTAACCTCGCCTATTTTTTTCGTTTTTGCAGAATTTTTATTTCAGACATCATTCCATATCTGTTCTAAATGTTCATGTTCTAAATGTAAAAAAAAAAAAAAAGTGAAATAAACCTGTTCCTTATATTCGTTTGCCTCCCGTGTGTGGCGAAAGTGAAAGTCCACCGATCACGGTGGTGGGGTGGGGTGGGTTTGGGGGGGGGGATTTTGCGGGTTTGCGGTTTACCGCAATACCGCGGGAATTTATTGTAGTTCAGCTGTACTATAACGACCACATTTTTTGTGACAAAGAAATATACACTTTGCGAGGTCTCATGTCACACATTTCCCCTCGGTGTTCAATAAAATATATCTATCTATCAATCTATCTAATGATCACCTGTATGCCAGAATCGAAAACGATCAGTGGGAAGTGTGTGTTTAAACAGTTTAAAGGAAGGTTGTTGTAATTGTATCTCAGCCGATATTCAGTGTTACACACACACACACACACACACAAGTATGCAAATATATATATATATATATATACATTTTATTTCACACACTTATACATGCACACATACATACATATATATATATACATATACATTTTATTTTGAGTCTGGTGTAGAGGCTTAATGTATTGTTACACAAGCTTACATTTCAATGCCAAATTCACTAAGGGAGGATAAACCTCTATTAGCATGACTCTCAACCTGAAATCAGAAAAATTGACATGTCCCGACACAAATATCCCTTTAATTTCTACTCAGTATGACACAGTCAATGAGACTCTCCACACTGATACATTAATGGATCTTCTGAATGTGACAACATGCTCACATCTAATGAGAGAGAGAGAGATGAGGGGTGGCCATCCATAGATGTGCAGATGGTTTGGTAAGAGGGAAAATCCAAGGGTGTCTGAAGGCACTTACTGAAGGCTTTCATGGGATCCAGAACCTCAAAGCTATTATGTCTGGGGCTGCAACCAATGCCTATTTTGATGATTAATCTGTCAGTTATTCTTGGATTAAATTTTTGATTATTCAAATTAAAAAGCCAAATTTGATAAGAAGTATTTTTATATATATTATATATGTATTCTTTTCTTCCCACAGTCCTCCTCCCACTCACTCCTTATTTTTTGCCTCTTTATCTCTCCATCTCTTACCTTTTTCTCTAACACCTACTGTAGATGCATCGATCCATGTGAATGTGTGAGATGCAGTGAGTGCAGTCCTGTCAGTCTATGTTTGAGGGATGAATGTAAATCGATATCATCTGTGGTCAGGGGACACGTTAGAACCCGCTGCGTTATCAACCTTTATTAGCCATGCTGGATCACACTCCTGCTCTGACAGTCCGTGAAACACTCTGCTGCTCTCCACAATGAGCAATGACCAACGATTTGTCACTGTGGCTCTGGTGGTTTGAAGCTAATAGGATCAGATTAGCTACGCTGGCTTTTCTTTCGATACAGTTCTATCAATTTGATCAAGGTTTCAGCTCTTGATTTCCCATGACTAACTGGATTTCTGACAAGGCAAGGTCTGATTAAAAAAAAAAAAAAAAAAAAAAAAAAAAAACAACTTGGATAGCGCAGCAGGTGTCTCAGCACTGTTGCCCACCTGGAGGACCACTGTTGATGTCAGGGATGCCAAAAACAGTTTTACTCACTGCACACTTCCAGCTTATTCACTCATGGTTTGCCAAAGCAATGTTCCACACCACAGAAAGTTTAATTATTTGGAAAGATCTGTGTGGCCACAGAGCGAAAATGACAAAAAGGATTTCCCAGGAGATTCCTTTGAAAAATTCCATTGCGTCGGCTTCCACTGTTTCAGTATTTAATCTTAAGAATATGAAATTTAAATTTTGGAGTGTTCTGATTTTAAAGGAGAGATGAGACATGTGAAAGTCATTACACAAATTGAACCAAGCTCCTCACTTCACAGCCAGTGCCTCATATTTTTCTTATTAAAGCAATTAATGGGAAATGAAGGGCGTTTAATGAAATTATTTCAACGGATGATTTAACATCTGAAAAATTGGGGCTTGTGAAATCTAACATCATCCCTCTATCCTGTCTTTGTCATCAAGGCTTGATATGTGTGCTCTTCACCTTCACTCCCATTTTAATATTGGCGAAGCTCTTAACAGTGTCATTAAGAGATTAGTTTGGCATCTCATCCAACATTTGCAGCAGATATCTGTCCTTCAGTCTTGGTTTAATGTCTCATCATGAATCATGTAGTGCCAAAGCTGTACCACTGTCAGTAACATTAGGGAGGTTATCATATAGACTGTCAAACTGTACTATTCTTTCTCTCTTTTCCCCACCCTCCAGTATGTATCTGATTATACAAAGGTCATGTCCCACTTTTCAACTGGGATAGAGAGGAGGGACAGGCATGAGAGGCTTGTGGGTAAGTGGCAGCTCCACAGGGCTGCTGTGCCAAACAGAATAGTCTGGAAACTGATTCTGGGACTGGCTAGGATTATTATTATTTTTTTTTTTATTTCAGATGGCTGTAATATCACATCAGACGACTGGATTGACATCCCAGTAGTGGCTTAAAAAATGGACAGTTACAGAAAAGGGGAGAAAGTTGCAGATGGCTGAACTGAGATAACATTTAATTTTGCATATCTATGCAGCTGTCTCTGTCAAGCACCATGATTCTCCTTGGGTGTTTTCCAGGCTTGTCTTTAGAAGAAAGGTGTTTTTTCAGGTCTATGCCGTAAAAAAAATTTCTGACTCTTGGAAATTACAGTTATCCAATGTGACTCTTAAGAGAAAAAGGTTGTTTTTGATCAATAATATATCATATATCAAAACAATTTTCCTTTGCATTTCCTGACCCAAAACAATCCTACATTATATTACCAAGTCAATGTATTATTCTTTCATTTTTGTATCAGTGTTTAAAAAAAAATATTTAACCTCTTAACCTGCACCCAGACGCTGGTGTCCTGAACTCCCCTTGTTTGCACGTGTCAATATTTATGAATAGATTAAATGAAACGGGACAAATTTAATGTTGACAAACTATATATCATTATAAAGATCTCAGCCTCAAGCATCAACGACAGATCGCTGTTTTTCAATGGAAAGCTTATAAAGAATGTATTTGCTAAATTTGTGTAAGCAGTACACATCAAAACATGAAGAATGAAAACGCAGTACATACCAGATTCGTCGTAATAACGAGTCATAAACACATCCACAGCTGTAAATCCCGGTTTAGTTAGGAAGGTAAAGGTCCACTGAACGACATCTCATGGAGCACGTTTAGTCCAATGAAGCAATAACGTTGTAATATGGATGATAATTCCTTTGTTTATGTTTCAGTTCTGCAGGGACAGAATTGTTTGTGTCCGTTATGGAATAACTCACACTCAGAAACTGAAATTGATATGTTAATTTATTTATGATTATTATCATTAATAATATATAGGTCTGTGTATTGGCAAGAATCTGGCATAAGATACATATCATATCATACAGGGGTTGTGATACGATATATTTTGATACATTTCAGTACTGTAAACAAGGCAATATATTGGGATATTTCTTATTTTAGGAATAGGTTTTCACAAAACCCAAATGACGCCACACTTCAGCTTTGTACACTGAAACGGGAACTTTCATCCTCCATTACTGAAAGGATCGATCCTCACATAAAATATCGATTCTAAAGTGCATTTTGTTAACCATTAATTTTATTTAATTATCAAGAAATTCAGTGCATAAAATAAGCTTCTAAGTGGAAAGTGGCTGACGCATGGCTGACAGTGCTTGTTCAAATAGGCCTGCGTTTCCCAAAAGCATTAGAAGCGTAAGTAGATCTTAAGAAACCATTGCCACATTATTACATTACATTACATTACATTACATTGTTACTATAAATAAAATTAAATCTGAAAAAATGTGTCACAGTTTCTACACAAATATGAAGCAGGAATAATAATAAATGTTTCTTGAACAGCAAATATTAGAATTCTTTATGAAGGATCATGTGACACTGAAGACTGGAGTAATGATGCTGAAAAAATTCAGCTTTGATCACAGATACATTTTAAATTACCATGGTTTTATTACAGTAACCACAGTTTACCACAGTATTTGTAGTAAAATTGCAGTAACCGCAAATTTACCATGGTAAAAATAATGAAACATTTAAATACTTATGTAACACCATGTTTTTTTTTCATAAGGTATACCCTCAAAAGTGCACCTTTGTAACTTATGTACCATTAAAGCATGAATACTTGTATGGTACTAATATGCTCCCTTTTAGGGGTATAGTTGCACCTTCGAGGTTACTACCCAATACTACCCAGTAAAGGGCTAAAATACTATTTTATTTCTGACAGTGTAAACATAAAAAGACCTATGAAATGTTGAAAAACACGGCTTTAAAATCTAATATTAAGTGAGTGTAACTACTGATTATATATTCTTTTAAAAATTTAAAAGATCAGTTTAGTTTAGAAGTATTGTATCGGTATCGATATCGACGATACTGGGCTTGAAAATATCGGTATTGGATCGAAAATAAAATAAGCGGTATAGCCCATCTCTAATATTAACGCTAATGATAGTGGCATGCTCTAATGCTAGTATTTTCTGTCACTGTTTAAGTTCAGAGATTAAGACTGCTGTCTAGCGGTCGGGATATGAACTCAAAACGAAACAACTGCCATGAATCTTGCCACGAATGATTTTTTATTTTATTTTTATTTTATTTATTTTTTTTTGATATCGATATTCCATTTTTGAGAATCAATACAGTATTGCCAAACAAAATATCATGATACTCACGTGTATCGATATTTTCTTAGACCCCTAATAATATATAATATATATAATATATATATATATATATAATTTTGTTTATTTTTTTACTTACTGAGTGACCAAGGTAGGCTGTGACCATGGCTCTGAGCCATCATCCAATTGAGGCAAAGCGTAGGTGAATTTATGTATACACAGAAGAAAGCCCTGTCTTGGCTCTGCCACAGTATGGGTTGTGTCAAGCCATTAGTTAGCCTGGTTGTTTGATGAGAAAAAGATTAGATATAGTTACATGTTAAGAATCCGTACAACTGCAGCGAAACACTGAGGAAGAACCGATGACGGCACAGTTTGATCTTCAGCTAAGATTTCATTTCCGCCCATGTGTAAAAATCGAATATTCAAGCTGTTTATTAATTTTTCTACCCCTGAATGAAAAAAAAAAAATCAATTATTTTTATTTATTTATTTATTTTGAAAAAGGAGCCATTTTCTCATTTTTCTACTTTCAATATTAAATAAAAAAATGACTGCATGGCTTTTAAATTACAGTTTTGAATTAAGGTAACAAACAGGATGCAGAATTACAATTCAAACCAAAAATTTACTGTCTGGACTAAAACAATCTTAAATTCAAAGAAACTTGTAGAAGGTATAACTGTAAAACTACTGCAATGTTTGACAAGATATTTGATGAGAAATGTAAGAGAGAGGTTTCCTAGAATGCATTTACTAAATTACAATTCATTAAATTCCTCTTCCTGTAATTGCAATTCAAATTCTAATTCAACTTCCTGTAGGGTGTGACATGATCAATCATAAACCTCTGTCATCTGTTTGGATTAGGAAGGGATCCAGAGGCTCTCACAGTGAAGATGCACAAATGATAACACATCAGCGTTACAAATCTAGTGGACCGGCAAAGATCGGTAGAGCTCATTTACCACCTTTTCTACATCTGCACCATTTGCATTACATGAGTAATGTAGCATGGGGAATATGTGGCTTTTATGGGTATGAGTCATATGTTTGCTAGTAAAAAGGCTCACTGCCTCTCTAGTGAAGATGTTAATGTGATGGAGCCATGAGAGAAGCTGTTTCCAGCTTTTCCTCCTGGTTGGTTGATAAAGAACTCTGAAGAACAACTTTAACATGTAGCAAAGTGTGATTTGTTTATATTTCAGTTATAACATCCATTTTGCTCACATATGTAATAAATTCTCTGTTTGCTGATGCTGTAAATTATACAGGGCAGTTTCAGAATGATTTAAACTGCTAATGTCATTTTTTGCCATTCAGTGAGTTTTAATGGCTTTTAGTGCCATTCAATAGAAAAGAACCAGTTCAGAGTCATTTGTTCATGAATCAAACTAAGAGCAATTTGTTGGTGTATCCAGTCATTTTTTTGTGACTAGAACTATGCAATTGAGTGTGTTCAGCAGAGTGACATGTCCCACTGAAATTAAGAAGAGAGTAAAAGATCCATCTTGATTGTTTAAATAGAGATTAATCTGAAAATCTGTATTTTCACCCAGCCCTAGAGGAAATGTCTGTAGTGAGATATTCTTCTAGGACACAGACACATACAGTTCATTAGGTACTACACTAAGTACCTAATTGGTCTTTGAAGTAGTTTCAAATCTTCAGAAGGACCGAAAAAGACGCAAGTGAGTTCTTCATAATCAGAGAAGGTGTTTTTTATTGAGGTAGTGAATGCAGTTTTGCTTAGTTGCACTAACAGAGTGTTACTGTTCACAGAATCTATCTGCTCTATGCCATCCTTTTGGCTTTTTATGTTCAGCAGGAAATATTAAAAGGGTGCTATGTGAATGTTCTCACCCCATCAATGGAATTATAAAGTGCACACAAACCCTTCTGCTGCTGCTGTGATGACAGTTTGAGAGATGGGAGCGGCAAAACCTGTAGAGGGACTGCATTAGCATTCACCACAGGTTTGGAGAAAGCTCTCGCCTCAGGGCTACACTTTTTCTGCCATGTGGAGCAGAGGCAGAGAGAGGGAGATGAAGAGAGATATGCTTGGCAGGGTGGAGTCCTCGAACAGGGCCTCTAATCATTGATCTTTACCCGCTTAGGGCCTGCTGGTTCTCTCTGAGCAGATCTGTGGGAAGAATTCAAGGGTTGAATGCCTTTGGACAAATGACAGCTCCAAATGGCAATCTGTAGATTCAGCTTAGGCTCAAATGGCCTCTGGCTTCCTTAACTGTGCTCTGTACCCTCCAGACTACTTACTTGGTTACCATTAGATTAATGAATAACTAATATTAGCTTTGACACAACCATTAACCTGCAGACTAAGCATTAAAAAACAAATTACCAAAATCAATCACCTGCCTTTGTCTTATTAATGTTTGAAAAGGGTAGACTCACTTTTGGGATTTGAATAAGCCCCTAACCCTCAGTATTAAAATTCAGAACATTATTTATCATTTGCTGTTCATGTCTCACTGGCAATGCTGTGTGTGTACTGGATGCCTTAATCAATTTTCGAGTATGGGTCACCTAACTTTTGGGATTTGAATAAGCCCCTAACCAACACCTTAAAATTATAAACTCACTAAAAATTTAAACAAACTCCCCTAACTCAAAAAAAAAACTAACAGAACATTATCAATCATTTGCTGTTCATTCTATTTGATTTTATATCAGTTGATGTTGGATATATTTGATTACAATTAAACTTTTTTTCATAGATTTTCATTTCAGCATGTACTAACTTAAAACAATGATTCAAAAGGATGCTCATTTCGGCCTGTTTTTGTTTTAGCTTTTGCTACCATAAAGCACTGACTCAAAAGCAACTTTTTAAAGAGCTCTATTTCTTAAAGAGTGTTTCTCTATAAAACAGGTCTCAGCTTTATTATAGGGACTTTCTCATCTCAAGTATTCAACTTTCTCTTCTAAATGAATGGTTACCGATAGCTCATACTGAACATTATATTGTTTTGATGCCCCTTAAGCATCACAGCATTAAATTGTCATTGACAAAAACTATCAATTTTTTTAAAGTGTTTTTTTGTTTTTGTGAGAGGAAGGATTGGTGTTGGAGTTTTTGACTTGAGCCAGAAAACATCTATCCTCATAGCAAAGTGCATAAAACCCCTCAGAGCACCTTAGCAACTGCATATTACTGACCAGATAAGCACCCAAAACATTGTGATGTTAGTTTGACACAGGCGGGCACCACATACATGTTCTTTAGAAAATGTAAAAATTGAGTTTTTATCATGGAAGGATTAATATTTATTATTTTATTTTATTTTATTTTTTGTTTATTTATTCTGGTACTTATGAGGTCTCATTGAGTATTTTACCTGTGTTGTCAGAAAAATAGAAATTTAGATAATTAAGATAATATTTTAATGATAATTTTAGTTTATTTAATTCATTTCAATGTGTTGATGTGGTGATTGGGACATGCAAATCATACGAGACATTGAAGCTATTGGCATTTATTGTTGGATGGAGACAGTGGCGTGGTACACCCATCAATCAGCTCACTGGTTGAAAGCCCAGCTGTTCCAAGACACATCGTTGGCTCAATTGGAGATCATAATACATTGCCATGGGATCATATTTAATCAAATTGACCCCATCAGATTAAACAGCAGTTTAGGTACAATTGCTTTTTCCTGGGCATGCCATAAGGTTTGGGTCAATGAGATTATGGATTGATTGATTGATGTCTTCATGTATTAAATCTGTAATTTCTGTGGATACTGTGCCCTTGAGCAAAGGCAGTGCTGTGGTTCATGGCTACGTGCCATGCTGCTGTAGACATATCCGTAATGGTATGCTAACCTTCTCTTACAGAGGGTGAGTTAGAAGACCTCTCAATTGTCTGAGTACTGTTGCAATATTAAGTAAGATTTTCCAAACTTTTCATGACCCTTGGAATGGAATGTTTTTTTTTTTTTTTTTTTTTTTTTGCTGTTCCTTTAAGACCTTTTATAAGACCATATGTAATTTTTAAATGTGAAATTATTTAGTTTAGGGATGTGGGTTTGTTTTTTGCATTCATCCGATATGGAGCTTCTTCTATCCACACATTTTATAGAGTTTTTTTTTTTAAGCAAAAGGAATATTTTTGGTGATTAAGAGTGATAGTATGTGTTTTTGTTCCTTAATATTACATCATCAGTCTGGATTTGCAGAGTTTACGGTCAGCAGTGTTGCTGTTGTACACTATCAGTTTGGGGTTAGTAAGATATTTTATTTTTTATTTTTGAATGAAATTATATTTTTATTCGGCCAGGACACAACAATGATCAAAAGTGAGAGTAAAGACTTTTCAGTTGTTCCTAAAGATTTATATTTAAAATGAAAGCATTATGTTTTGAACTTTCTATTCTTCAAAGAATCCTAAAAAAATTATCATAATTCCGACCAAAATAGTAAACAGCACAGTATTAATAATAAGATATGTTTCTTGAACACCAAATCAGCATATTGATTTCTAAATGATTTCTGAACGATCATGTTTAAATTGTAATAATATTTCATTTACATTTATAATGTTTTTTATCACTGTTCTTACTGTATTTTGATAAAAAAAAAAAAAATAAATGCAGCCCTGGTGAGCATTTTTTTCCGACCAAAGCACATCAAGCCAGGTGAAATTTACCTTGAAATTTATCATGACATTTCAAAGGGTCTTCTCTCTGTTCATGCCAAATGTTGTATTCTTTTTCTCACTTTACAGTATGTTCACAATATGTCTCTTTCTTTTCCACTCTCTCCTTTCTGTTTGTATCTTTGTATATTTAACCTGTGATTCTCTTTGTCCATGTATGATGTAATTGTACTGCACCATAGAGGTAAAGTAATCTAAACCTTCTGAGATGAGACTAAACTGCCAAAAATTAAGGCCTTACATTGCTCTTCATGCTGTTCTGGAAACTGCCTGATTGATCCATTCACTTCCTCCCAAGTCCCAATCCAGTGCCTCCCCTTCATAATGAAATACCCAGTCTTTGTTATCAGAAACGGAGCAGATCCATGAAATCAATGAGCTCCAGTCCTCCATACTAGCTAATCACTGCAC
This sequence comes from Cyprinus carpio, assembly GCF_018340385.1. Taxonomy (NCBI): domain Eukaryota; kingdom Metazoa; phylum Chordata; class Actinopteri; order Cypriniformes; family Cyprinidae; genus Cyprinus; species Cyprinus carpio. The sequence goes on from NC_056592.1 coordinate 9,358,237, forward strand.
TGCACGGCAGAAGGAGCCTGGTTCTGCGCTCAACCACCATCGATCAGGGCCTGATCTGAGCACCACAGATACCGCCCTCCCACAGGCTGTCCCTCTCCAACTCCTCATAGCTTAATGAGGAAGCTCATTTAAATCAGAATAGATGTGAATAGTAAGGCGCAAGCTTGTTTTCAGCTGACTGTAGCACTGATACCAGAGTGGCATATTGATCTCTTTACTCGTCCTTAAATATCAGTGTTCAGGAGGAAGGCTGAGCTCTAAACTAAACACCTGCAACAGGGAGTTGAGTCTATAGGATCAGTGCAGTAATTGAGTGCTTCGTTCAATGTTGCTCCAGCACTGTGTTTTCCGATTTAAGAATGCCATCCAACCGGAGCTTTAGCCATCATCTAAAGGGTTTTATATAAAACCATCAATATTTATTTATTTATTTATTTATTTTGTGGTTTTTAGTCCATGCCTTTCTTTTAAGACTCCCAAAAGATGCAATACTTTTTTTTTTAATGCTTTGGAATATGTAGTCATGGTCAATAAGTAATGATGATTCTAATCTCCCTGAATCCTTTTCATTCATCATATTAATGTTATTATGTAATCCCATTGATGTTCTGTATGTGTCAGCATTGGTGATCTCAAAAGACTGAGTTTCTGAATGTTTACAGTGTCACATCTGCATTGGTTTGAGGGCTGGAGTGGCAGCCTTGCTAATGAAGTTTGTTGTGTTAATGTAATTAATTAGAGTAGTTACCTTGCCAGACAAAAGCTTGCCTAATGGATCGAAATTCAAATGCTACATCCTCCTCCCTTGTGGGGGCACACTAAATCAATCTTCACATACATGCATGTAAATACACCGCTTTAAGCTTTAAATGCTGTTAGCTACAGTTAGAAACCTCATGTATTAATTGCTGGCTGGCCTCAACCTTTAATAAATAAATAAAAGTGATACTCTTTTATCACTAAGTGAAATAATAGTGATACCGTCATCTGATGTTTCATAGCCTCAGTGCTGCCACTATGCTTATATTTGCTGTAAACATATGCTGCATGTGGTGACAGATCTTTTATTTATTTAAGGCTTAGTGAAATGCTTTCTCTGGCCAGCACTATGTAGTCTATCTAGACTGCAGATGAGCTTCTGTCACACCTAGCCATCCCATAAATCCTCTGTGGCCTAGAGTGTAGAAAAGGAAGTGTTTTTATCTTCCCCATGGCCTACGTGCACTGTATTTCTTCACTAAATGACTTTTTCTGTGTCTGTGATGGAAGAGGGGGAAAAAATGATCCCAACGAGTGAAATGTAGAAATGATTGGTCCACAGGAAGTCTTTTCTCATAGGAGACTTCAGAGAAAAAGAGGCGGCCCTATAGAAAGTCTGAGCGTTATGATATTGATTGGACTGGATAACGATTTTATTTCTCGTAGTCTGTCTCATAATTCAGTCATTTATTTCTAAACCTGACCTTTTTCTCTCCAAGCAACATTTAGATTGATCCTGATTTCATTCACACTAGCAAGAGCAAATGTCACTGACTCACAATGGCTAGAACCTGCACAGACGGATTTAGTTTTACTTGGTTTATTTATTTTAGACATACACAAGATTCCTTTAACTGTAGCTTTGCTGCAACTTGGGCAGAAAATATCAGAATGCAAATTTGTTTGGGCTCTTTTTGATTCATTACAGTTTATTTTGGGTAAACATTTAGATCAGAAATGTGTGGGGGAGTTTATGGCAGATTAAATCCAATTATGGGTACTTGTTTGTGTTTTGTCCTGTTTATGATTTTGTTATCAGTAGAATATTGCTTTGGTGGTTTAAACTGAACAGAAATAGTAATATAAACATGATTGTTGTGTCTGCAGCTTGGCTTGCCATACTTGAGGTGGATGAACTTGGAGCACCCCTCATGTTAAATTATTTTAATAGGTTTTGTTTCTCTGTCTCTGAAAAGCAACACTTCTTCTACACTCACATGCAAAAACCAACACGCTCTGGTCCCCTGAGGTGAAAGTGAAACGTAACAGCTGTCTTCTTACGTTCTCTTGAGCTTTACTGTTGTCCGAGCCTGTTTGGGGGTGATTATGGCGTCCCACATTCAGGTGGGAGTGGAAGATGTGGGAGAAGAGAAGCTGGGTCTCAAATAAATGCCAGCTGATACATCTCAACATGCCTTTGCCATGGGGGCCAAAGCAGAATTGCCACCATGGTCACCAGGGCATTGGTTGAAAACCAGACTTGGTATATAGTCTATGCAAGACTTCATAAGAAATGAATTTCTTTAATAACATATCATGGTTGCATTATATAATGCATCACAGGTTGATTATGTAAATTCAAATATTTGTCTAATATGTTTTCATATATTCACATGAACTACTGATTTAATACATTATAAAACACAGACAGACAGATATTTTTACAATATCTCCAAATTTAACTGTTTTTCATATTTGAAGGAGCAATTTTCATTTCTACAGAGTTGATGAGTTTTTACATTTTGACATTAATTTCACTAAAACGTAATGCAGGTTTTGTCAAGAAATTAACAATTAAAATGAATGAAGACCAAAGGTTAATGCAACATTTTGAAAACTGTATAAACATGTATTAATTAATGTTTCTATATAGAGTGAAAGCCTGAGCTCCTGATATGATAGCGTATAATGCACATACTGAAGTATTAACCAAGTTGCAGTGATCCGGTCAAACTTAACAATGTTCACAAAAAATGAACAATGTATAAAAAGAAGACATTTTGTTAGTGATGGTCAGCATGTAACCGGTCTAATTTCTTTATGGGCTCGCAAGCTGAACACTGTTTACAAAGAAGACCCGATGAACAAATAAATGGCAGATGTGTGATTTTGTTTAGTCCTGCTGTGAGTTTACTTTGTGACCTGTGTAACTGCTCTTTACCAATCCCAGAGTCCCGTGGCAGTATGCATGCAGGGCAAGTAAGCACATCCAGCAGGGTTCATGTCTTGCTTTCCCCTTTTGCCAGCAGAGCAGGCTGGACCATGAAGCCAGTGTGTTCAAGCGGAGCTCAGGGCTGTCTTAGATTAACAGCTCCAACTCAGCTCCGGGCTATTTCAGCCACAGTTAACAGGCTTAATTGCTTTTTGACCTGCAAAGAGAGGTGATGTGCTTTTCGTGTTACCCCAAGACACTTAGTGTAGCATTTTTCATTCACACTGAAATGGCCCCACATACAGATGCATGGGATTTGTGAGAGCCGAACATGGAGGGAAAACATTTTCCTAATTTAAAGTGCAGCATCTTTCATTTTCTGTTTTTTCTGTGATGTTGCAAATGTCATCCAATGCTCACACTGATGCATTTTCTAAATAAAAAACAAATAAATATCCTTTCTTGTTTTATGACCATACTGTCTAGAACTTACAAGCTTCTGAAATGTATAGTACTACTGTTCAAAACTTTGGGGGTCAGTAAGATTGATCTTTCTTTCTTTCTTTCTTTCTTTCTTATAAATTAATAATTTTATTCTTTAAGGATGTGTTAAATTGTTCACAAGTGTCCATAAAGATTTTTACATTGATAGATTACATTTTAAAGTTTATTATTCAAATAAATGCTCTTCTTTTGAAAATGATATTCATCAAAGAGTCTTTGAAAACAAATCATGTTTCCACAAAAATATTAAGCAGCTGTTTTCAACATTGATAATAATAAGAAATGTTTAAAGCACCATATTAGAATAATTTCTGAAGGATCATGTGATGCTGAAGGAGTACTAGCTGCTGAAAATTCAGCTTTGCCATTGCGGGAATTAATTACATTTTAAAATAGATTAAAATAGAAAACACTTTTAAATTGTAAAAATATTTCACAATATTAATGTTTTACTGTATTTTTGATAATACTTTGAAATAAATGCAACCTTGGTGAGCAAAGACTTCTTTTTAGAAACATTAAATATCTTAAAGAATAAATTAATTACACTGTGTATTTATTATTGTTTATCTTGTAATTGACTGTCTAATTCATAATGTGACTTTATATTTTATAACATGGTTCATAATTTAACATTGTCTCACAATGTGACTTTCTTATTTTAAAACTTTTTAAGCTACCAATAAACTGTTCAAAACACCCTGTGGATTCCTGTAACACTTCTAGCGGAGATTAATCATGAATAGAGAGATGAGAGTTGTAAACATTTGTGCTACTGAATACAGATGAGAGGTCGTTCCAAGTTAAATTTCTAATTTTTAGCAATGTTGTGGGCACTATTTTATCGACAGGTAAACCCAAGGGCTGCTCTGTTCTGGTGAAAGACTTTCATAATGTTGACACCCAGCACCACTGTTTCTGTGTACAGAGAGGAAGATGAGACGTGTCAGTGGCCAAAACAAGTCAAATCCATTACTGCTCATCAGCGCACTCACCCTGTTCCATTAGAGATGTTTGATCAATTTGATTTGTTCAAACAGCATAGCGATATTTGTGTTTTCTGTGTCTCCCCTTCCGCCTCCCTCTTAGAGCACTGTTCATTTATATTTAATTGAGCCACAAACACTTTCTGCTACAGTTATGCAGGCCAGAATATAAGGAAGAGGTTTAACATTGGCCTCTTTAGAGCTTATTGGCCAGCAGTGTGCCTCCAAAAGGCCACAGAACCACGATAAGTGTGGTAACTGTCAAACCAAAGAGGCTCATGTATGTGAACTAGACGGAAGTTCTGGAAAGAAACAGGACACACACTCCTCTGTCATCTGTTCCAGAGAACTGCTCTTGCCACTGCTGCCCACTCACTGTAGACAAAGCAGCTCCTGTGTTTGATTAAAAATGAAAGAGAGAAGGAGGGAGACCGTCTATTAAAGACTCAGAACGTCTGAGTCACTCAGTTCAGCACAACACGGCTCAACTTTATTCACTCCAACTATTATGATGTGCCCATCGTACTGACACACACACAAACATATAGAGAAATCTCTTTTTTTTTTCCTATCCTACCTTCCTGCTTTTTTCTGTTTCGTAACTGTGTGGCCACTCAGTAGTTGGAGACCAGAGGCTCTGTGGCTTTGGTGCTCTGAACTAGAAACAGCCTGATTCTTGTAGAGAATGAACCTCTTTTTTTAAGCAAACCCCTTTTTATTGGTGTTGCATAGTTTGCAAGTTTTTTTTTTTTTTCTTTTGGAGTGTTCATAGCAACTGGCTTAAAAAAAAAAAATAGTAAAATTATCTTCAAAATAATCATTGTCACTATTGGGCTACTAAATTGCACACTGCAGCTTTAATGATTCTAGCTATTGATTTGAAAAGGTCCACAGCATAATAAACAAACTTCCTTTTTCTAACAGCTATGAGTGAAAGTCTGTAGCAGTTATGTTTTATAACCTCTGATTATGTAGCCATATTTAACATTTCTCTTCCCCACAGCTTCTGAATAGAGATAGTAATTATGCGTGAACGTTTGCTTGCAATATGTTAGACAACCTCAGATTCATCTCAGCGTAATTGCATTCGGCCAGTTTCAGAACTACATAAACTCCAGTGACCTTTTAAGTTGGTAATCACATTTTTAACATTTCATCAATGTTATTGAGTGTTCAGCGCTATTGTTTGAGTTTATCGTTTATGAGCTGTAATGCATCCAGTTCTAATAAATTTGTTAGAGCAGTTGAAAGAGAGGAAGGGATGAGGAAATGGCCTCATAAATGAATAAACCGTCTGCAACAGATTAATGTGGTAATAAAATATGGGATGTCTCAAAATTAGATTCAGTGCCACTGGTGTGCTCTCTTGCTGAGATTAAACTTTTCCTCTTCTGTAATCCTCTGCAGATGGAGATGAGGTCCATTTGACCTGGTCACTGTCAACAGTCTAGTCTGGAGAGGCTGACGGTGATCTGAACCCATAGACAAAGGAGGAAAACTTATTTCTTTTAGTCATGTTTCCAAACCAAACCCTTTTTTAGAGGGAAAAAAGGATGAATACATGCAACCAATTTACCTGTGAACATGGCTTAACTGTCAGGTTTGTAAAACAAACAAATTAATTTTATGAGGCATTTTCTAGTGAATCAGAAGCATACAGTATGACCAGTGTAGTCTGATTTCTGAGCAGGGTCGTCTTTTTTTTTTCAATTTTACGTTTATGAATATGAATTTTTTGGAAACATTCTGTAGTTGCACATAAATGCATATTAGCAATAAGCAAATAAATATGGCTTATCTCTCATGGTTGCACAGGCTGACTCTTTATCTCAAATGAAAAAGCTATGGAAATGACTGACGGAGGTTTGCATCTCTGACATTCCAGAGCGGAAGTTGAGTAACAGGAAACTCACCCAACTCTGAACAGGGCTGGCAGGCGTTAAAGATCGACACTAGGAAAGAAATGTCAGTATGAATAAAATTAGGAGACATAAAAGTAAAAGGCCAGAGGGTAAATCTGAGCACTGAAGGCAGCCAGACAGGAACAGCAAATAATGGAGTGTGTCAAATGTGTGTTGTTGTTTTTTTTTTGTTGGTTTTTTTGGACTTTAGGCTATTTTTTATAGACTGTGCCGAAACTCTGTCTCTCTGTAGTCATAGTTACAAAACAGTGGACAAATTGTGTTCCAGCAATTGGCACTGCAGTTTACATTCATGTAATGTCATTTAAAGCAGTGATCTGATATTTTTGCCTCCAGCACTTAGTCAATAATGTAGTGCGCTTAATGGTTATACGTTTTTTTTGGCAGTGGCCTTAATCTAGAGAGTTGAAAGTGCTATGCATGCCTGTAACTCAAATGCAGACTTGATGATCCCCACACATATCAGAGTAGTTTCCCACCACCAGTTCACAGACTGGCATTTCAAACATTTTGAATGGCAGGACATTTAAATTTGTAACCTGGTTTCAGACCGGGGTTATTATCAGTTTGGATGTTTAATTTAGTTTTTATTTCTGTTTTATTTTTCATTTGTTTTAGTTTGTGTTAGTTTTCATCATTGGCTTTTCAGAGTTTACAAGGTTTGGTTTTTAGCTTATATTTTAGATTTATGGTTAGCACAATTAGATCATGCACTAGCTAGAATCATTTCAAAATGTTCAACAGCATTAGATTTCTCAACACGGTTATTGCAATTTAGTGGCATTTTCATGTTTAATTCAGGTTAGTTGTAAAGGTTTCAAGCTTTAGAATGTACCTTCTCTCAAAAACTACTTTTCATTTTTTATCAGTTGCGTTTTATTTTCATTTTGTCAGTCATGAAAATGCATTTTTAGTTTAGTTTAGTTGCTATTTTTTATTTCAGTAATGAAAGTGTTTTTTGTTTGTTTGGGTTTTTTTGTATTTGTTTGTTTCCATTTAAAAAAAAAAAACATCCACATGCTCCTCAAATACCCCATCCACACCCTCATCAAATACCAATCCCACTACATCGTCTAAACAATGTGTGCCAGTTGTCCATCCACATGCTCCTCAAATACCTTCTTCACTCCTGCATGTTTGTCCAATCCTATTTCCTCGAGTGGACTTTGGCTGATCTGAATGCAAGGGCTCAATTTCCAGACCTGTTTGAAAAACAAGCGCCAACCAACTTTATTGTCTTTTACGGCAAAAAAGGAAATGGACAAAGAGAGAGATGGAGGAGGGAAAAAAGTAATTTAACCAGCATATAGGTCAGCGATCTAGAAACTGTAATATTGCTTTTATGTTAGGTCCCATCTGCCGTATCTCCTATGGCGGTGACGTCTTTCTTCCATTCTCTCCCTCGCTGCCTCTCTTCTCATTCTCTCTCTGTTCCCATTCTTTCGATTGCATTTAGGCTAATATACCGTTATATGGACCAAACACCAAGCCTGTTTTAGTGCAAGTCTGTAAATTTTACTGTACGTTAGCCTCTGCTCTTCATTCAGAAGGCAGTTTGTGGGGTTAAGTCACCTCTGTCACATGCGACCCGAGCTGGCATTCTGGATATGTATGTCTGAGTGTGTGTGTGTGTGTATGTCACCAGTCTGAGATGTGATCTTCAGAGCGGAGAGAAGATATGCCAGGGACACAAAGAAGCCGAACACAGCACTGCAGGTCTGGTGGAACAAAAGAGTGAAGGGATACATTATCTAAATGGCTTTTTCTGCCTCACAGTGAGGCATTAAACAAATTACAACACCATCTCACTAATGTGAAGTTAAAAACAACAGGTGGATGCTTTTGAAAAGGGCTGATCTTTACTCCAAAGGATGATCCAGATCTTTTGGAATCCAAACCGCAATATTACTGCTTAAACATTGAGCAAACACGATTACATTTACTCTGTTTCCATTTAATGATGTAATGTCTCATTCGAAAAAGTGATTGATCAACTAGTTAAGTGTTGTGACGAGAGCAGTGGAATGTGAGATGAGGTCGAGCTGAGAGCTTTTACTCCATCGGAAGAGATGAGGCTCAAAGCCTCTTATTGAATCAAATATGTTTGGATTAGTGAGTGTCCAGAGATGCTGAGGTCAACAAGGTGCTGACAGGGAGCAGGCACACAACTTTCATCGCAAACACACCAGGTCTGTGGTGTGTCAGGATGCGTCTTTACTTCACAGCTCTGTGTTTTATCCTTGTCATTGTGGGGGAAGCAATAAAAGGGGGATTTCTGGCAAGAATTAAGGGGCCTTGATCGTGATCATATGTTAGAGAGGATAACGTTGGGAAAAACACTGAACTGTTTTATGGTATTTGCCTATCCACTCTTATTTTAGCTGTGGTTATGGAGACAGTCCGCCCATGTTCCTGTGTTCCCAGGCGGGTTACGTCAAGCCAATGGTGGTTGTGGTTGACTAGCACCACAAATTCTCCTCCAATCAGCGTGATTCTGACCCAGAGTGTTCTAGCACACAGGCGCAGCGTCACAGCTTGGCACGCGAAACTGCAGTGCGTAAATGTAACTAGCTGGAACCAAGCCCACGCGTGGATCAGGCCTCGCTGCTGCTGCATGTGGCATGCTTCCATTTTCACACTCAACGGTTAGAAAGTTCACATCTCACATTTCTGAGGCTTTTTGATAATCTTGTTTGGATTGTTGTGCTCCAGAAATGGTTTACTGAGGATTCTGTGACATTTTGTATGATCAGGAAAGGAAGTTTTCTTCTAGCAGACAGATGGTAAATAGCAGCTGTAAACCACTGACTCTCTCCTCAGATGCCCAGCTGATGAGCTGAACTTGACCCCAGCTTGAAATGCCAGCCACTGTGTGCCGTCCCAGCTTGGCATCGATTCAGGCCTCCCAGCTGAGATTGGCATGTCCTCTTTCTTTGTGGAGGTTGAGCTGTATTTCCTCTGGGCTCACATAGGTTTGCGTGTCTGGCTTCTTTTCCGGCAAATGAACAGCAGGCCGAGCAGAATGTACCGAGAGTGCTGCATTCAGAAATGTGAATGCATCACATCAGGCATGCAACATGCCCATTCTCAGTTATCTGAACAAAATGATCTCCCACAATGCCTTTTAGGTTTACAATTTATGTACAATATATCACCATCATATAAATAAATAAATAGGAATAGGATAAATAGTAAGTTAAAAAGAGATGCATTTATTTGAAATATAAATATTCTGTAACATATTATAAATATCTTTACTGTTACTTTACTGTTGTGATGCCTAAATTAACCTTTAGCATTTGAAGACTGATTTTTAGTTTTTAGATGTATTTTTTTACAATGTGATTTTGTATTTATGTGGAATTTTTCAGTTATCTGCTATAGAATCTGCCTTGAAATTTGTTATGCAGATTGTTAAGGGCACTTACAGTTACAAGTTGTTAAAAGAGGGATGAAAGAAGTGGTAATTTAAAGTGATATGACTTGCCCTCAGCCTGTGGAAAAAGTTTATGTATATCTGTGTCTCTGTGGTGTGTCTCTAGGTTGCTGTTATTTCTGATAGCATAGAGTGATCGAGGTCAGTGTTATCCTGGGAGGAAGAAGACATCACACTGATATTAAAAACACCCGTCAAATTTCATTGAATTAGAGGGAACAGAGCCTTGCTCTAGTGAGAGGACAACGGCCTGCTTCCCCATCATGACCAGTGTGCTGCGGTTCAGGAGTTTTACAGGAAATATCATCGAGAATCATTCTACATTGGACATACTGTGGGTATTTGAAAAAGAAACAGCTCATTTAAGTCATTTGTCAATGCGCTGTTTGTTTTTGATCCACTTAAAAAAATCCCTTTTATTCCTTTAAGAGTCATTTGTTCAGGAATTGAAGTACACTGGTCATGCTGATGTTTTTGATTCACTGGAAAGTACCGCTCACAAGAATCGTTTGTTCACTCTGTCATAAAAACGAGGAAAACAGATACAGAAAGACTCTCAGTACTTCAATATTGAAGTACAGTACCATATCTCAGTACTTCCATCAGATAAGTAAGCCTAGTCCCTTTCCTTTCTTCAGCAATTGACATCTTAAAGGATTTCCCTTGTTAAGGGTTGACTAAAAACGCCCAACGGTGCAGAGAAGGAAGCAGGGAAAGAGAATTGGTGTCAGAGGCATCACATTTTTACCTAGTGAATGAGACCAGGAATAAATAGCAGTTCCTGATATTTGGAGTGTCATGGTGTTTTTTTTTTCCTCTTGTCTCTAATGGAAGCAATGATGGCTCCATCGGTGGAGTGCTGCAACACTGCCACATCAGGTTAATTCAGCTGCAATCTGGTTGGCTGGAACGTACAGAGCATAAGATGTATACATCTATAGCCAAAAGTGCTTGCATTTGTTTAGGATGTCATTTTAATGTTACAGTATTTTATTAGTGGTAATACTTAAAGTAAAAATTGCATAATTATTTTTTTTAATGTGCATTTTTTATATTATTATATTATTTTTATGTTATATTAAAGCAGTATTATTATAATAACATTAGTAAGTAATAATAGTATTACTGTGGCTTCTGTTGTATGTTGCCACTGACCTTATAGGAATATTTTATGTTTTCATGTCAGTGTTAACTGATGGTCAGTTCAGACAGGAGCAGAATTGAAGTTCTGGTGTCTGACAGGCTCAAACATGTCCATGGCTCTGGCTGTATGCAGTGCAGCAGACTTTCATGAGCAGGGATTGAGAGGTTTCCCTAAAGACTGCATAATCATTCCTGCCAGCTCATTAGGCCCCAGAGCAGTCTAGTGGCCCTGCTGGGTGTGCGCGTCGAACTGGCACTCAGCCCACAAGTTCAAGGCCAATCAACCTACCACAGAAGGAAAGACGGGGGAAAGAGATGCAGAAAAGGAAAAATAACAAGATACAGAGAAGAAAGGATGGAGATCTACACAGAGGGGGGTCATAACGTTCATTCCCACCCCCTCAAAGTGCAGAGGAATTGAATAATCAAGCTAGATTTCTGAGTCCCCTAAAAGCACAGCAGTACTCACAAAGGCTGTGACGTCTTCCATCAGTGTAAACAGAATCTAATCCTTATCCAGAGAGGGGATGTACAAGAATAACTGGGACTGGGACAAAGAGCTAGTTCCAAAATCTTCCTGTATGAGATCAAGTCACTGTTTGTGTGTAATGATGTTCGGTGCCACCAGACTATTTGTAATTGTGGAGATCAATTCTAGAAATGTGGGAGCAGCAAGGCTTCTTTTTTTTTCTTTCTTTCTTTCCAATATTAGCCATTTATCAGCTATTGGTCATAACATGAAAATAATCATCAGCTTATCATTGTCAGAAGGATTTTTTTATTTTTGTGCATCCCTTAAGGATTAGACATAAGCCTGTTAAACTAATCTATGTGTTTTTGTTGGTATAGAGCAGGAGTGTCAGTGCGCTGAGATTACAGGGGATATGTTATGTGATTAATTTGGCAGGATCTGCTTCCTGCGTCAATCTTTCCCTCTTCCTGGTGATTCACCCTCAGAACTGTGCAAATGGAGCAAACCAAAAACACCACACTTCAGCTCCAAAGCTCCTTTAGATAGATAGATAGATAGATAGATAGATAGATAGATAGATAGATAGATAGATAGATTGGCTATAAATAGATAGATAGATAGATAGATAGATAGATAGTTTTTAAATACATTTTAAATATTATTTTTGGTCTGATTTTTGTAATGTGTGACAGAAATTGTGAAATTGAAAGTAATGTATGTTGATGGCTAGAACGGAAGATTGCTCGGATAGTTATTCCATTGCTAAAGAATGTGCAAGCCTCTCACAGGGCATTTGAGTTGGGATAGGTGACTCGTGATAGCCCAACAATAGAGCTTGTGAGCAGAGTAGAGCCCTGAATCACCACAGAGAAATGAGAATGAATTGTCCTCTGTGTTGTATTATCTCCATTACAAAAGAGCCGGATGGATACACTACTGTATCCACAGATAGAATAGACTCCACATGCACTGGGTGCTTTCATGGATGGGTCCGTCTGGACATGTTCCAAGCCAGGGGCTCATTCATCAGAGACTCTGATGTGAATAAGCAACTGTGCGTGAGTCTCTAGCAGACTCTGGTGACAGGCTGAAGAGATGAGTACAGGAGATTTATGACCTTGATCTGAGATCCATGATGGACTCAGTGTGGAGCTCAAAGCCTTTTGATAAACTCTCTTTCTTCACCACTTCCTCATTTAGTGTTTGACTTCAAAGAAGCTGAGATTGATTTACAGACATGTAACATTTTTGTATTTTCTCCGAACTATAAACCATGTAAGCCCATTTTCAGCAGCCATTGCTCCAGTCATAATTGTTACATGATCCTTCAGAAATCATTCTAATAAGCTGATTTTACCTAATATTTTTGAGGAAACTGTGTTTTTTCACAACTGGAAAGTTCAAACAGCATTTATTTTAAATAGAAGTATTTTAACATTATAATTGTCTTTATGGTCATGTTTGATAAATTTAATGATTCCTTGCTAAATAAAAGTACTATTTTTATTAATTTATATATTTTTTAAAATCTTACTGACTCTCTGCTGAAGAAGTCACCAGCCCAATTTGACATCTCCCCTCACCCCCAAGAGTTTTGGAAGGGTGTCTGGTAATATAGCAGATTCCCTCAGAGAGTATTGTAATGTTGTGATGCTTTCATTTAGTTGTAGCACTTAAAATTGTTATTGTTGTTAATGTTTATTTATTTTTCTTATTTTATATTCATATTCAGCATTTTAGTCTAGTGTTTGCCTTCATTAATGAGTGGTATGACATGTTTGCTGACGCCACAGACAGAAACCAGCCTATGTATTTGGTTGAACTCTGCAGAAGAGGTCATGACCTGTTGAAAACTGTCACAGCGAAACATCCCTGTGAAGTCAGGCTCTTTTTAATGAAGACGCAAGTCAGTACTTTTGATCTCATTCCTGTAGAGGTTGGCAGCACCCCTTTCTTCAGTCACATCTGAATGAGTTATGGGATGATGTCTCACCGGGGTAACTGGGAAACACAAACTCACAATCACAACACAATCACATTAACCACCACACCTTACAAACACACACACACACACACACACACACACACACACACACACAAATTTTTCTGCACCCCTTTCCCTGCGTACTGAAGATCAGAGAGGAGAGTGGATATCTCAGATTTGATGTGAAACTAGTATTGCCAATTCTTTGTTTAATCAATATCATCATTACAGTTCTCAGTGGCATTATGTTTTGAACATCTTTACAACGCTCATCTCAAATTTCTAAATTAATAGTTTAAACGACAGAGACCTGTACAGGCATTCTCACCTGTACAGCAATACTCTGTGTGTATGTGTGTGAGAATTTTCAAATCTGTCATTTGGGTAGAAATATCACATGCATTTCTCTTATTAGCCCATAAGGAACCAAATTCAGCACCCAGTGGTAAAAGATCTTCTGGTTTGGCAGCTGAGACTGGCTCTTTTGCACAACACGCTCAAACTCGTTTTTCAGTCCCACAGTTTTATCCTCCTTCTTTGTGTTTTTTCTGTCTAGGAAACCTCTTTATTCTTGTCCACCAGGGACATTTCTCTGCTTTTGTGAAAGTGCATGCTTGGAAGTTGTTATCATAATACAGTTCTGTCTTGAATCCTCTAAGGCACAAAGTTAATTTCATCCCTAAGAGAATTAACTTTATTTTAGACTGTAATATTGAAGTATTTTTTTAGACTCTAATGCCATTTTTATTGAATCATGTTGTGTGAAATGTTGCATTATGAGCGTATTAAGGCGCAATCGTTAGATATGAAGTCATAAATACAAGACACAAAGTCACATTTACCTTTTTGGTAATTATGTTTCAGATTATATTTTGATATCCCACATGTGATGGGCAATAATACCAAAAAAGTATAGAGTCTAAATTAGGTATAAAAAATATCTGCTTCTATATGCTGATACAGTAACTAAAAAAACTATTATCACTAATATATTATTGTGCAGTATTGTGCATCCTTGAATATAAACAAATTTTGGATTCCAGAGGCTTCCATTGTGGCCTCTGTATCCCCATGACCTTATTGGCAAAATCTGCAGCAGCGTAATGTGTCTCTGCCCTCAGGTGTCCATCATAGTTGTTGTGGCGACACAGAGCAGTGTTGCCAAAAAGGCCAGTGTTCCAAATTGAAGGCCTTTGTCCTGCTGTCACGTCAACTGCCAATGGAGAGACCTCCTGTGGGTCTTCATTCAACTCATATGGACACTCCTGTACTGTAACAGAGAGAGAGCAGTGAGATCAGAATAAGAGCATTATGTTTGTCCTCTGTCCTTTTTCTTCTCTCACTGTACTTCCCTTTAGCCAACAGAGAGGGTTACTTCTCACAGCAAGAGCAGGTCAGCACGAATGTCAGTAGTTGTTCAGTTCAGCTCAAGCCTTCATTTATTTGGTCAAAATCACAATTTAAAATAGCTGTTATTTTAATAAGCTTTAAAATGGAATTTATTCCTGTGATGGCAAATCTGAATTTTCAGCAGAAATTACTTAAGTCACATGATCCTTCAGAAGTAATTCTAATACGTTTCTTTGGTGCTCAAGAAACATTTCTCGTTCTTAAACATTTTTTAGGATTTTCTGAATAGAAAGTTCAAAAGAACATTTAAAAAATATAGATTTTTTGTTAACCTTATAAATGTCTGTACTGTCACTTTAAATTTAAATCAGAATTGATGGCTTAAAATATGAATTTCTATACAACAAAACTCATCTTACTAATAGATTATACACAAACCACACTCAACAAAATAATATAAATATGAAAAACAAATACATAAAAATATTTTATAAATACAAGATAAATACATAGAGCTGTGGTTTAATTTAATGGATTTTCAGTGCCTCGACTCGTGGGTGCTTAGTTTAAGTAGCCACGCTGTACCTGACTGTCGTGGGCCCTGTTTGAACGTGATGGAGAAGCTCTGCATGGCTGACCTCTCACATTAGAGCGCTCTGACCCCGCAACAGTGAGATTGGATATGGAATAAATCCATCTACTTAACAGAGAGAGAGTATCAGTACTCTCCATCTGACTGAGATGGATGAAGCAGTGCTGCTTCTCTGATGCTCTGCGTTTGCTTTGGCGTGCTTGTAAAGAGAGGCCTGGGTTAGATTCAGGGAAGAGGATCCGTGCATCCTCGCCAGACACAACAGTCAATGTCCTGGGATGGTCTGGAGGGCAGAGTCAGAGGGAACATCCGGACGTTTATTCTTTCCCAGCTCGCCTTTATCTCCTCCAGAGCAGCGCTCCAGCCCTGGCCCTGTTCACCCAACCTTGGACACTCAGATTAAATCCAAACTAATCCCATCCACTTGTGCACGCTCAGAGCTGTTAGAGCCTGCCCAACGACTGCCTAAATCTACCCAGCATCCCCTGATGTATGTCCCTGCAGGTGTCATAGCTGATAAAACCGTATATAGAGGAATTTGTTTTAACTTCAAAAACACAGTGCTCTCTGAAGACCAGCCCTTCACCCTACAAACTAAACCTGCAGAAGAGGTAGAGAGAGAAAAGGAGGCATGGATACAGTTTCTAGGGAGTGAAAGGACACTAAGCTCATATCATTTTCCCATAATTCCTTTGTATTCTCAGATTCCTTGGATTCCAAGTGTGAAATCCCTCCTTCGCTCTGTCTTACACAATCAATTGTTGTCATAACAGACACACTCACAGTGATCTTTTACAGCTGGACATTTCTCTGACTTTGTGCTTTTCAGTAAACCCATCATGACTGTGACGGCCCGAGAGGTGGCCGCACAGAAGTGGTAATGTAGATGTAACACACTTTGTCTCTTGCTTATATACACAAACACACACAAACATACATACACATGCATTAAAATTTACATGAAGGACATGTGTTTACATTTAATCTTAATTTAATAATTTTTCCTCAAATTGTCTTTTTGTTTATATTTTCTATAGTAAAGCTAGTTTATAATAACCACACAAAACAACCAATAGTCACAGTTTTTAAAATATATTACTTTATTTTGGATTCTCATCATTTATAACCTACTGTATAACCACCTTTACACAAAGATGGTGTCATCTTATTAATGTTGACAGAAAATGCTTACTAAGTGTCATGACAAAGGCAGCGTTAGCTACAAATGTAATTTACCAGCATTGTTCTTGTTCTGTAAATGCAAATGTAGTTTGAAGTACTACCTTATGCTGTATTTTCAGAACAGGACGAGCTGTCTGGAGCATTAAACTCCACACATTCACATTGGACCAATCAGCTTAAACAGCTCCAACAATTTACCCGCTTTATAAACAAGCATCACATGTGGTTTTGACTGGCGTCTGGTGCTGAGAGCGAGAGATGGTAGGGTATGCTTGGCAGAGCACCTCTCATTTCCTTTGTTAACTTATGAAACAAACCGTAGGCCTTTTGTCTGTGTTTCTGGACTTATTTGATATGAGTCAAAGAGCATAAAAAGTCTCAGTCTTCTTATTAATATCTTACGAAACTGTTTTTAAAGCTGTGTGAGGCAGCAACAGTTCATTGTGTTTTATATATTGTGCTTTGCTTTCCGTGTGTTTTCCATTCCTTTTAGGCAGAATGCATTACAGCATGTTCCGTCTGTAATCACAGATATTATGGCTCTGTTAAACCTTTTCAGAGAGCAAAGCCTACGCAGAAACATCACTGTTCACTTTGTGATAATTTGGCAGTGTTTTCTCAGTTGAAAGGCAGGTACGAGACAGGCGGGCGTTCACAAGTGTCTGCGGTTTAAGTAAATAGCCGTTTGCTTGGCTAGCACCATTGCTTGGTGGATTTGTAAGCACAAGGAGCCAAGCCAAGACCATAAGAGCCCTCCATCTGATAAGAGCCGTGTAATGATTTTCAAATGGGAATCTACCCTCCACATTATTTGAGGGGCCACTGTTGTCTGGTTATGCACCCATAATATGCCACACGCGCACAATGTGTGAAAAAGATTATCTGATTATAAAGCTTTATTACATTTATTTACGGAATTACTGAAATTAATAAATAACTATCAATAAAGGAATCTAAAGTTTGTTTATTTATATGTGCATAGTCATAGTCATATTAATAGAATAAATGCACACATACTGTAGATGTTGTAAATAAATGAATATAATTTTCTTGAATTGATATTCATGTATTTATTTTTATTTATTTAGCTTACATATTAGATGTATGACATAAAAGTCATACAGGGGCATATTTGCCCCCTTATCTTGAAATTTGGGAGCATTCTAAATGTATTTTAATAGACTAAATGGCACAGTGAACGTGTGAACTCTTAATTGTGCATGCATAGAAGTCTAACCTACGTCTCGTAGTGTATGCATGCACTCTCTGGGTGTGTTTTTGTTTGGTTTTTGCGATATACTCGATAATGTCAAATCGCATATCATTTAAACAACAATTACAATACTATCATAGACGATATATAGCACACCCCTAATCATAAGCCTAATTAGATCGTAGAACCATTGCCACCAGTGGTCTCTACGATCAACTTAGCTCACAATGCTTATAAGAAACGCAGAAACGATCGATCTGTTTGTTGGCACAGAAGGTACTGTAGTCATGTTTTGTGTGAAAATGACCACTGTCCACTGATATCCATTTTTTCTTGAATGCACACGCATGTCTTTCACACTCTCCTTTGTGTTTAGACTGAAGCATATGTCATCCTTTTATGCTCAGGAGCTGGACTGGGTCTTTGGGGCAGCGCCATAAACATTTGGGTCACAGCCCGAGTCCCCCTCCCTTGTGCAGTAGGGTTGACTGGAAAATCCCTGCTAAACACGCAGCAGCTGGAGTCCTCTGAGAGGATTCGGCTCTGGCTCAAACTTTATTGCCAGCATGTTCGTCATGTCACCATGTCAGCTGATACCCCATACTGCAGCACATGCACATGGAGTGATGACATCACTCCTTGGCTGATGTGAAACAGAAGGCTGTGTTTGTTTCTCCTTTGTTATGTTGTACAAGTCTGTTTCTGACTTCTTAGCAAACTAGACTGACAAACAAGTCACGCCCAAATCAAAGCAACAAAAAAACACCAACAAACAAATGTAAAATCTAAAGACATTTAGAAATCAATTTAAATTCATAATGTCTGATTATATTATATTATATTATATTATATTATATTATATTATATTATATATATTATATTATATTATTTATATATATTATATTATATTATATTATATATTATATTATTGGCAATGTAGTGATCAAATATTAAATATTATATTTAAAAAGGTCAATAAAGATTATATTTAAAATATTTTTATTTGCCTAGTGTTGATTAATTTAGATCATAATTTAAACCTTTTTAAACCAACCTTTTAACTTTGGTTTATTGTGGTTTTTAATACATGGTTGCATTAATACTTTACAATCAGTATTTTTTAATTCATTCATTCATACTGCTCACACATTTGCTCACACATATTGAATTGTGACATCTCGGTGTGTATCATATTGTGAGATTGGTGTTAGCCTTGCATAATAGAGAGAACTATTGGTCTTTAAGTGGTAGATCAGGTGTTTGTATGTGTGGCCAAGTTTATTTTGAGTTGTGTGAGTTTCTGCTGGTTGGCGTCCTGTGCTGCTGGGTCCATTATAGATGAGTGCCAGGACTCAGTCTTACTCACTGCCATCTGTTCACACATCAGTTCCCCGCTGAAACTCAGAGACTTGCTCAAACTCTCATTTAGAGTACATTAATGTAGAATATCACATTTAAGCATTTGTTTATATGTCTGCTGTCCCTCATCAGGTTTATTTTGAATCACTTACATATAAGGTTGATACAGAGCAGCATGATACAAAGCACTGACACTTTTCTTTATGTCACTGTAATCTTTGTTAGTGATGTTTGGAGCCATGGTGGTTGGATCTTCATCTCCTCTCCTTTCCTCTCCTCTTTCTGTCTTTTACTACTTTTCTACTACTACTGTCTTGTATCATCTACTTTTTGTATCATCTATATTCTCATCTCTCATCTTCTCTTCTGTCCTCTCCTCTTGTGTCCTATCTTTTCTTCCCTTCTGTCTCTTCTCTTCTTGTCTTGCACTACTTCTATCCTCAATTTTTCCACCTACTACTTTCCATCTTGTCTCATCTCATCTTGTCTTGGCCCATCTCGCCTTGTCTTGTCTATTCTCTTGTCTCCTACTTCATCTCCTCTAGTTTTGTCTCACCTTATCTTGCCTTTCTTTTATATTCATGTTTTCTTTTCTTTTCTTCTTCTCTCACAGATCATGCTAAGTCTGTGACCACGTGTGTTGTTCTGTTGGACAGGTGGATCTGCCATGTGTTTGTAAACACTGCACACATTACAGCTGATGTAGACACAATGCTGGCGTATCTTCACCTCAGATAAGAACTGTATAACATTAGTGAAAAATCTATGATTCTCTCTCTCTGTTGCGTCCTGGCTCTGACCTGACGCTCCTCATACACACTGAAGCACTGAGATGAGGGAAAAATCAATATTATGAGACAACAGAGCTAGAGCGGTTAACCTGACCTGAGGGAGAGAAGAAGAATGAGAGACAAAGAGATGAAAGTGACTTGAGTACAAGAACGAAGCACTGCAGTAGAAACACAATCCAGAGAAGAAATAGCCACAGCTTTGATGATGGATGAGTCACATATCGTCCCCGCAGGTGATGTTGTGTTGAAAATTTAGATACATTAGCAGATGAACACAAGAGCAATTCGCCTAACAGGCTAACACATAGACTAATTTAGCTGGATAGATCACTCAATCATCTGTTCTCCTGCCTGGAATGATTCTGCTTGATGCAAGCCAGAAAATAGGTGGTAGAATATCCGATGCAATGCATTATGGTTTATCATTTAGCATTAAGAGACGTCCCTTGTTTACATATTTGAGCAGATATACACAGGCCCACGTGCAATTCCTGCTCTCATTTAGGGGAGAAATTCTGTGATTTGGATTTGAGAATAAGATGTAAGTTCTACAAATTTTGTTAGTAGGTGAAAACATGATCAAATTAGCTATGATTTTATGATTGTGGAGTTTTGTAGCCACAGAATCTGTGTGTGTACATTTAATACATACTAAGGAAGTTGTACTGTGTACATTTTGGCATCATGTGACAAAAGTGCTTCTTCAGACTGGCTGTTTGTTCATAGAGAGCTTGTACATCCTTTACTAATTTATAGCTGCAGAAGTATGAAATGTTGTGTTTTTAATTAATCATTCAAACATGTTACTTATTTATTGGTAGTTTTTATGCTATATGTTCTCAAATATCACCCATACTAAGAACCTTGAAGCTCCACACACATCTGCACTCAGTGTTTTGATCTGACTGAGGAACAACTAGTGCCACCATGGCAGCAGTCAAGGCAAGCGGAAAACACAGCCAAGAGCATGAGGTGACACAGCACCATTTTCACTTTTGCATATGCACATCTGCTTTCCTGTGTGTGTGTGCTTATGTGTGTGGCTTCTGCATTATACACTTGAGACCCTCTAGCACACCATCTGGAAGCCTCTAGAAGGGCCACCAATAAGCCTATTCGCACGTGTCTCACGACTGGCATTAAATCAAATGAATTAAATGATGATTAAATGTAAATCAGTGTAAATACCGCACACGTTTAACCCTGTTACCCGGCACTAATGCAGCTGGGGAGAGGAGAGATCTTCACAGATCTGTGAAAAGTGCTTCACGTCTGTGATTTCATTGGGGCGTTTCATGCCACATGTCCGTTAATGTTGTCATTAGTGGTGTACTGTAGCATGATCCGTGTGTGCACACATGCTGCGACACCAAAGCCCATCATAAAACATGGCAAAAAAACACAAGACACTATTCTGTATTTTTGCAAAAGTTTATTAGTGGCATACATTTTTGTTTTTTACAAAAAAATAAAAAATAAAAATCTTAAGTATTATATTTTTGTGATGTTGTCACATAATTTATATTATAGACATATGTATATATACAGGGCCCTCCATAAGTATTTTAACAGTAAAGACAAAATTGTTCTGTTTGCTGTAGAGTCAAGAAATCTGTAAATATGATTAAAAGATGAATATGAGACAAAACTACATAATGTCACATTTTATTATTGGGTGATTCAACACAACGATGTTTTACCAGCTAAGAAGATCAGCACTTTTACGGTTTCATCTCCCTATCTGATGTGAGCATAAGTATTGGAACAGTTGCGTCACAGGTCTTTCTAAGTGTTCAGCTGTGTCCTGTTGCTAATTCTTCACATATTAAAAGCAGGGAATGTTTCTTATCATTTATATCCATTGTTTCTGCATTCTAAGTCTTGATGATGACACACACAAACCAGGATGAAGACGAGGAAGCAGACTCTGAAAGAAAAGCAAGCAATTTGGGTGCTAAAAGAAAAGAGGAAGTCAATTAGAACTATAGGAAAAACAAAGGGCATGGAGAAATCAAGAGTTTGGAAACTACCGGCGACATCAGCAACCAACGATGACCTGATCGGCTGAAAAAAAAACAACAGTAGTTGATGACAAACAAATCATAAAAGCTGTGAAAATTAACCCTAAATACATGTCTGTAAAATCACCAACAACCTCCAGAAAGCTGGGATGATGCTCTGTCAATCTACAGTCCGCAGGAGAATTTGACACAGAATTACAGAAGCTACACAGCAAGATGCAAACCTCTGATCAGCACCAAAAATAGAAATGCAAGATTCTTCACAAATGTGAGCCAGTAGAGTTTTGGAACTGAGCTGATCGACTGATGAGACAAAGATTAACCTTTATCTAAGTGATTGGAAAGCAAAAGTGTGGAGAAAAAAGGGAACTGCAAATGATCCTAAGCATTCAACCTCATCTGTAAAGCTTGGTGGAGGTGGTGTCATGGCATGGGCATGTATGGCTCTCTCTAGAACAGGAACTCTTCATTTTAATGATGACTTAATGTATGATGGCAGTAGCTGAATGAATTTGGAAGGGTACAAAATCATCTTGGCTGCCAATATTCAAGAAAATGCCACCAAACTCATCAGAAAGCACTTCATATTGCATCAGGACAGTGACCCAAAACACCCTGCCAGTTCAGTCAAGGACTTTATCAGGGCAAAGAAATGTAAAGTCTTAGATTGCCCAAATCAATCTCCAGATTTAAATCCAATCAAACATTAATTTCACCAGCTGAAGAGGAGACTAAAGACAGAAACTCCCCAAAACAAGCAACAGTTGGAATTGGCTGCATTAAAGGCTGGGGAAAAACATTTCAAAGTATAAGACCAAGAGTCTGGTGATTTTCTATGGGTTGCAGACTCACTGCTCTGATTGCATGCAAGGAATCTGCAAATAAATATTAGCTTTTAATCTTTTACATCTGCCTTAAATTCAATTGTTCCAATACTTATACTCACATCAAATAGTTGGATGAACTCTAAAAGTGCTGTCCTTTTTATTTGGTAAAACAAGTATGTGTCCAAAGACCTAATAATAAAATGTGACATTCTGTAGTTTTGTCACATATACATCTTTTAATCATATTTGCTAATGTATTGACTCCACAGCAGAGAAAACAATTGTGTCTTTACTGTTCCAATACTTATGGAGGGCACTGTAAATATATATATATATATATATATAATTTTATTTATTGTAATTTTTTTTTTATATGGTTATTTGATTTTGCTGTTTCTGATCAAATAAATAATAAGAAAAAAAATAAAGACATGGAGCTTGACTTTTTTAAACAATTACCCAGATCGTTCTAGTGAAAGAATAACAATTTTAAAAAACCTGGCAGTTACAAAACGTCTTAAGATTGTGGTGCCATGGTTTGCGCCTTTCATAAAATGTTAAAATCTAGTTGATCTTGATTTATTTTGATCTTGAAATGTTCAAATCTAGTTGATCTTGATTTATGTTGATCTTGAAGTTTGTAATTTGAAATCTCTGTATCTCTGTAATCTCTTGCTTTAAGCGACAATTATTTGGCTAATACAAACCTTCTTTTGTTCTCACAGGTGATCTCTGCGCTGTCCAGAATCTCCCACAACAGCATTGCACAAATCAAAGGCATCAGGTAACTGACTTCCTTCACACATATTGATTGTGTTTCCTGTCAGTCGTGATGTGTCTCGAGTCTTGAGGGATCTTTCACAGCACTCTCTCAGGTTGCACCTTTTATGTGGCTCCATTCAGAGGGCCTGGAAGGGAGAAGCAGTTGGCACAGACTACCGCATATGTGTGAAACCTGTGGGCCAAACCCATGAAGTGTGTGGTTGTCGCTCCCCTCAGGTGTTTTAGTAAGGAGGGATCCTGCCTCCCTTGCTTTACAGGCGACTGGGATCACTTCCTGTCTCATTATTTGCACAGTCCATTCGCCCCGCTCCGCAAATAAAGCCTTTTATCCAGCGTGGTAATGAGCTGATGGAGCGAGCCATTAGGCCTTTTGCCAGAGCCGGGCGGAGGCAAGACAGGTCTGCCATTAATCAATGTAGCGTAACCGAATGAGGGGTGCCTGAATCACTTCCTGTCCTCACCGGGCACGCTGCCGCAGAGGGATAGTGCCAAAATAGTGCCTGTTGATTTGTCAAAGTCATAACTCAGTCATTTGAACTGGAAGAATAAAATGATTCTTCACTGTAAATGTTGTCTGAAGTAATTAGAGGGAAGATCTGAAGATGGATCGTGGCAGCAGATGCGTTTACTGTGACTAATGCAGGTCAAATTTGCACCCTGAGCAAGTCTTCTGTTCAAGCCGTTTTAAGTGCAGTGCTTTTTGGGAGTTCGTGTAATTTCCTGGCTGTATACAGGAAGCAATGAAAGGCAGCTTTGTTTTCATCAACGCTATGGCGTGTGTCACAGCTTTGAGGGTGGAAACAGCATGCCGCTTTAGTGGTTAGGCAGCCATAACCTATATTTCTTTAAAAAGGCTTTTATTTCAGTCTATTGGTGATGTTGTGTTTTACTGTTTTCTGGCATAGAATGGAGGATGCATAAAAATTTCTGTCTGTTTTATTTCCTCTTCAAGTGTCTCACAAAGCAAGAAATGTCTCAGTCTTGTTTGGGAACATTCCTCTCACACCCTTTTGGATTTGGTTTAAAGCTGCATGCGGGTGTTTTTCTAGACAGGACTTGAAATTCAGCCACATTCCAGCACGCAAAATGCTTATCAATATTAACAAGGCTGAATTTTAGAGTTACTCTTAGCATGGTTTGGTTGCATTGCTTTATTATTGAAAGAACCTAGGGAGAGATGCCTCTGTAGCATCTTTATGCCATTTGACCTCTCAGCTAGATTGGTTAATGGTTATTCTGAATGCCTGTTAATTCATTAGCTATCAAAAGACAAAGTGCTGCTTCACAGAGGGAAACTGTGACATTACACAAAAAAATCTTGTTACTATTTCTGTTTTTTCAGCTGTGACCACATGCTCTTCCTCTGGGCTTTCCTGCCTGCATGAGTTCCAGATGGTGAACAGAACACAAATATGTTACTCTGTAACATATCGTAGCTTGTTTACTATTACACATGTAGAGTGTTTTAAGTTACGCACACCATACGATATAAACCACTGCTTTTACATATGAAGATCCTGTTTCAATAATAAGGTCTTTTACTGAGTAGCAGGAACAAGGAAAGGTAAAGTGTAAGTCATTCATCATGTTTTCGCACTGTAGTGCAGCACCTGTTGACATGATCTCTGATTTCCCCTTTCATCTGAACCATTGCTCTCTCAGATTCTGCTCAGATTGTATTCATCACCAGATGGTTTGTTACATGCTGATAGTGGTTATATTACTCACAGTCTATGTGATCAGATCACCTTCTTTTTATTGTACTTTTAGGCAGAATGCTGTTTTCTGTTCAGATTGTCATCCTTCATTCATACTGTAGTGTGGGCTGCATTGTTCAGTACCAGGAACACAGTAGCTCTTATCCAAAGACTGCTGTCTGTTGGCTACCTAGCTTTCGCTAACTGAAATCAAACTTCATAAGTGACTTATTTGGAACAGTCTGCATAGGCCCAAACTCTGTGCATCATGCAAATAGCACACAAGAGACATGACTCAGTTGACAAGAGAACACACACACACACACACACACACACACACACACACACACACACACACTACACACTTGTGTAGGATGTCAGCCAATCACATGTGAACATTCATGCATAATGCCATACTGTACATTTTAAATATGCACTAGCTACATGGACTGGCATGCCCAATTCACCTAGACCTATTTACACATGCAAGATGATTGCTGTGTATTATGAATGCACACACACACACATGCATGAAAGATGGTGGTGTCAGGTCTTATACAGATACAAGCATAACAAAGGAATGACAGAAAGCATAATGTACAGTACATGAATGGTTTTACTCCTGGTGTTTGATAGAAGATAGAAATTGCAGAGCAGATTGAAGCTGCCTGTAAGCATCAGATAATCCTCCGCATCCGCTCAGCTCTCTGCTTTATTGATTCTGTGGTGATGGACACTGCTCTTTATCAATCAGTCTTTATCAAGTCCTGAGAGAAAACCAGAGCCTGCTGGTGGAGTGATCAGATGGATGCTGTCCTGTGATCATCCTTCCAGTGATATTCCAGTATGAACCGGACAGGATCAGGTGCTCTGGGCTGCTTTGGATACCAAGGGATTACTGAACTCATGCTTTTATAGAATATCAATATAATTGTACCTTTTGCTTGCAGTTTTACTTGGATGATGCAAAATCACAGTCATTACAATTGAGAGAAAACAAAAAGGAGATATCAGGAGAGATTTTTAGTCTTCTTTAAATTAGAATTAGATTTTACAGAATTTAAAATGTAGCATTTTATTTTTTATGAAATTCAATTCAATTCAAAATACATATCAGAAAATCAGATTAAATTGAGTGCAAATGATCTTAACAACACATGGTAATATGAAAATGAATGATAAATCTAATAAAAAAAACCTTCCTAAATGACTGTAATGCTTCTATAAGGATGTGTAAATGTGATGTATAGTTTCTTTCAGCATGAATGAGCTTATCTGTTATTGTAATCATGCTGCAGTATGTTTTCTAATCTTGTGAAACCTGATAGAAAATGAATCAGTTTCACATTTTTTTTTCCCTGTACATGTTTTGTTCACTTCAAGGAACAAACTACTGAATGCTTCAGATGTTTCAATATTCTTCAAGCTCTTCTGAGCTGTTGCTTTCAGAATAGAGAGCAAATATCTGTTTCTGAGAGATAAAAACCCAGGGATACTGTTTGCTTGGACACAAATGAAATTGGAAAGAGACTGATGTGTCTGCCAGATCCAATTAAAGTGAGTATTGGCCTGATGTGTTTCAGGCTGTAATCACTGAGGGATGGGAGCAGCTTTCATATTACTCTGATTTCTAATGATCAGGTTTGCCACAGATGTTTATGTGTCTATGCATTAGTGTGGGTTTGTTTGATTGTCAATGTAGTGTGTGTTGTGTGTGTGTGTCATGTTTGTGTGTGTGTCTATGCATTAGTGTGGTGTTATGCATTAGTGTGGGTTTGTTTGATTGTCAATGTATGGCATGTCCATGTTTATGCTGCTAATGATGCCTGAGGGTTTATTAAGGAGTGAATGATTTTAACGAAAACAAAGACTCATAATTGATCCTATGTGAATGTTTGATGTCAACTAATTAGGCACACCACCGAAGAGTATTGTGATGTGATCTCTATTTAGCACAACACTAAGAAAAATACAAACAACAAATAAAATTTTTACTTGTCAAAATGGATGGATGGATGGATGGATGGAAGGAAGGAAGGAAGGAAGGAAGGAAGGAAGGAAAATAGTAATAACAAAGAATATGTTTATGTGTCCAAATTGGTGTAGGTGATGTATTTGGTTAAACAGTATACAGCATTTAACAGTTAGAAACTGACTCTGGAACTAGAAAGGTATATCATAGATAAATGTGAAATGATCTATAAGTAACATTTTTCCCAGCTAGATCCCTACAAAATGTTCCTTGATTTAGATGTCATTTGCATACAGTTTAGATGAGCAAACTGTGGAATTTATTCAATCTTTAATTATGTTTCAAAATGTTCATAAATGCTGGAAAACCCATAGAGATACAGTAAATAGCGAACCTATAAACTGTTGCTTTACTGTTGCTTTGACAGGAGATGCAGAAAACACTGTTTAATTCATATGATTAATTAGCGTGACATTTGCGAGCAGGTTTAACCATCTTCTTTATTATAAACGTGTCTGTAGCAGATGAGATGGAAGTGCTTTTGAACCGAGATGTTTAATTAGCTATTCATTTGATGAAGCCTTGTAAGCAAGCTAATTATTTTGCTATCAGCAATTATTACATCATGCAATACAACATCTTTGTGTTATGAGTTCAGGATGGTGATAATCATTCTCGCTCATCAAAATGCATCTGTGTTGAACATTTATGCTTTCACCTCAAAGATGTAATGCATCCATTTGGAGGTTGTTTTCCTGCTGACAATGACTGTAATGCATTGTAATAAGGAAATAAATGATGTGGCCACCATCTACAATATATACTGTATATACACTGAACAAAATTATAAATGCAACTCAAAGGTCTAAGACTTTTCTATGTACACAAAAGGCCTATTTCTCTCAAATATTGTTCACAAATCGGTCTAAATCTGTCTTAGTGAGCACTTCTCCTTTGCCGAGATAATCCATCCACCTCACAGGTGTGGCATATCAAGATGCTGATTAGACAGCATGAATATTGCACAGGTGTGCCTTAGGCTGGCCACAATAAAAGGCCACTCTAAAATGTGCAGTTTTATCACACAGCACAATGCCACAGATGTCGCAAGTTTTGAGGGATTGTGCAATTGGCATGCTGACTGTAGGAATGTCCACCAGAATGTCCATCCATCCATATAGTCTGTATTTGTCTATAGGGCTGACTGGCAGCATCTTTAACATTAAAGCTAATAGTGATGTGCTCTGTTAGCTGTCAGAGAGCATTTCTCTCTCTCTCTCTCTCTCTCTTTCTCTCTCTCTGTCACTGTCTGTCTCTCGCTCTCTCTCTCTCTCTCTCTCTGTCACTGTCTGTCTCTCGCTCTCTCTCTCTCTCTCTCTCTGTCCATCAGAAGGCATAGCATCCTTGACTGTCATGTTGTTGGGAGGTGTGAGGTAAAGAGTTGGTTACATTGTCAGGGTGTATGTGTGTTTGTTAGTCTGCTATTGTGTGGGTGGGGATGTCCAATGTCAGCACTGCTTAAGAAAGGGGGTCCTTTGTGCGCCTGTTCCAAAAAAAAAAAACAAGTGACAGTTTGCTTAGATCATGTGTTAAAGCTGTCTAGTAATATGACTCAAGGTCAGAGCCTTTCCTTCCCTAAAGCTCTGACTTTCTCTCTCTCTCTCTCTCCCTCCATCACTGCTGTTTGACAGCTCCGTAGGGACAGGAATACAGCATAGTTATGATTGAAGGGCTGGCCTTCTGTCAACATGAGGTTGAACCTGATTTTTACATTTTCTGAAGAAAATGTTAGCAGTTTATGCCTGTGCATAACTCATTGTCACAATGCAGGGGTATTGTGGGTAATTGTCAGGGCATTGCTGTTTTTTGGTAGATAATCATGTAGATATTTTGTTCAGCTGCCCTGGATATTTAATAAACACTGCCATCTTTAAACAGTCAACGAGGAGACCTGAGTGAATGAAAGTCAATGGAAAAGACTATTAAAGGGGTGCTATTATGCTTTTTCACTTTTTCAATTTTAGTTAGTCTGTAATGTTGGTGTTTGAGCATAAAAAAAGATCTGCAAAGTTACAAAGCTCAAAGTCCAATTCAAAAGAAGATATTTTATTTAACAGAAATCACTTTTCAAAAACTACAACGAATGACTCGTTTGGACTACAATGCATATTTTCCGGGATTTGTGAAATCACAAAGATCGACGAATGGGACGAGACCTGGTTGAGCTGCACTAGAGAAGGCAACGAGTGTTATCACAATGTTGGAGACGCACTAGTTTTCCCAAGGCAGACAAGCTTTGAGTGGTTACAATCATCCAGGTTTAAATCGCGCTCAAATTTATTTGATTTTGGCGCAATATTTAAAATGAAGCTAACAGCAGGTGGCTATGATAAGGGGCATGACATTTCCCGACCAGGCGCCGAGTGATTTCAATCACAACACACACTGGCCCAGCTAACCAATCACAGCACAGACTGGCGCAGCTAACCAATCACAGTGCATTTCGTATTTCAGAAGGAGGGCCTTCATTTGATGCAGGAACTATTCCAGCATATCATGCCAGACTGGGGAGAGGGGTGTTGTAATAATGTAAAATACGTGAAAAATATATATTTTTCGAACAACCTATGAGAGCCTGTTCTAGTACACCCCCAAAACAAAATCAAGACCTTGTAAAAGAGCATAATAGGACCCCTTTAAAACTGCTTTTGTGTGAAAACAGTTCATTATACTTCAATACATCATCAATCACCAATACATTTACTACCTTGGTGCTAATCTTCAACATTCACTACATAAAAAACTTTAAATAAAGCCAGCTTAATTTTATAGTTCCTAATATTGAATGAAATTACTGAACAAATGATTTCCTGCTATAAACTATGATTCATTATTCAACATTTAGTTCCTTTCCTGGTGGTTGAAAGGATGTTCCGTTTCCTGTGAGTATTAATGATAGCGATTTATCAGTGATACTTTCTGCAGGTGTCAATATGACCATGGCAGCACATCAGACACGCAGACAGGTTACATAAGCCCCTTTCACACTGCATGTCGGACCCGGAAAATTGCCGGAACATTGCCGGGTCGCCTTTTGTGTGAAAGCAAACACATCCCGGGATTGATTCCGGGATTGGTCCCGGGTCGGGGACCTAGTAACATTGCCGGGTTCAGTCCCGGAATGAGCGCTGTGTGAACAAAAGCCAGAACTAATGCCGTAAAGGGTGTGTTGTAGTGATGACGCATGTTATCACGCGACACTTTTAGCGAGTGTTTTGAATGAAGATCAACGTTCGCGATGAAACAAATATGTGCAAACTGTAACGAAGCAGAGATCAGTTAGTTCCTCGCTTTCCGCGCTGAAGCTGAGATCGTTCACCAGCTTCAGTGAAAGTTAACTTGCCTGGCGTTTTAGACTCATACATTGCACGTCACTACCTGATATCACGTGTCTTCACGAGACCTTTACGGGTTGTGTGTGAATGCGCGCACATATTCCAGGTAATCACTGGCAGTGTGAAAGTGCAAAATCTAGCGACCCGGGAACAATTGCCAGAACACATTACCCGTGTATTTTCCGGAATCGCAATGTGAGAGGGGCTATTGATATGCCAGTTTGTGGCAACAAGTAACTTTATAGTGAGTCTTTATAAGTGAGTCTTAGAACCGTTCATTCAAATGATTCATTCAAAACACTGATTTTTTCACAAACGAAACAGCTGACCATCTTTATGAGTGAGTCAAATTAATTTGTTCAAAAACACTGATTCATTCTGTAACAAAAAAAGTGAAAGTCATTGAAATGACTGAATAATTCGAGATGCAGTGGTTCTTTTGTGGGTTCTTTTATATTTATTTACCTTAATGGAGCAAAAAGTATCTGGCAATAGGTGCGTTTACATGGACACTTTTTGCTTCCATCGGAATGAATTCATTCTGATTGACGAATCTGAACGTAGTGTTTACATGAACGCTAAATAAAGTGATCGGGTTGATATGTGAGTTTATATGTCACAAGCTTCTGATCCGATTTAATCTTTTGACATGCGCACACTGCATGAATATGCACAGTTTCCCGCTGTTGTCTCATATTGTTTTAAAAAGCACATGTGATATTTATCTACTTCGGGTTCTTATTAGGCAACGACCAGGACATGAACTGTTGTGCAGTACTGCTTGCTTTATAAAACAGTAAAAGTGCCCCTTCCCGCACCCAAAACTGTCTGTTGATGAGAGTCTTAAACAAGGACTGGTGGGACGTTGTCCTGCTCCACACTTCACAGACGCTGAGTGAAAGGGGAATTTTATAATGACTGGACACTCATTTATGACACTATATTCACCAGGAAGACCAGCTTGTGTAAAGTAGCATCACCCTTTTGAATACAGCATTAATGTGAAT
The DNA here is from genome assembly GCF_018340385.1 of Cyprinus carpio. NCBI lineage: Eukaryota > Metazoa > Chordata > Actinopteri > Cypriniformes > Cyprinidae > Cyprinus > Cyprinus carpio. The sequence goes on from NC_056592.1 coordinate 9,389,784, forward strand.
ATTTAAAAAAATATATCCATGCTTTTTGGTTGCTACGGTATTTGGTAGGGTGGTTGCTAAAGTGTTGCTGGGTGATTGCTAGGGATGGTTGCTAGGTGGTTGTTTGACTATTCTAAATGGTTGCTTGGAGGATGCTTGGGTGTTCTGGTTTATTTGAATCTCTAATAATCAGTCAGAGTAGAAAAGAGCATCTTTATGGAAGTGAAGCCACATAAAAGCCTGTGCTGTGCCATTTACGACCTGACAAATGTGGCATATTAAATGCATATTTAGGTCATTTCATTTCACACAAGAGCAGTAAAAGCATCCAAGTTAAGAATTGGCTCTTTCCAATCATGATGTAAAGAGCTCCATAAAGCCATGAAGTTTTGTGTTGGTTAGAAAGACTGCATTATTCAAAGGTGTGAATCACGACTATTAAATTGTTGTGACTTTGACACGCTAAAGTGAAAGTGACCAGGCTTGCCTCAAAATCACTTTATTTTCCATGCCTCATGTTTTTTGCATGCTGCACAGCACCTTTTGCCCCACATAATGTGTGAGATTAAGTGATTTGATGAGATCTCTGGAGGAAGAGCCATGCCATTAATCGAATAATTGATCGGTCCTCCATTTGCAGCTTTCTAATTGGCCGAGGAATGTTCATGAGGCCAAGTTTTAAAACCCCAGCAGGTCGGCTCTCTGAGGAGTCTAGAGTCTGACCCGCAGTTATTAAGAAAAGGTCTGAAGTGTTTGCATTTAGGTGTCCCTGTCAAACTGCAAGAGCCTGTGTCATTCAGTCCTGCCATGGCCTTTTCACTGTGCCTGCTGTATTCGGTTGGAAATCAGATAAGTGCCTTTGAAACATCTGTCATATAAGTGAGTGATAAGTGACGTGACATTCAGCCAAGTATGGTGACCCATACTCAGAATTCGTGCTCTGCATTTAACCCATTCGAAGTGCACACACACAGAGCAGTGAACACACACACACACTGTGAACACACACCTGGAGCAGTGGACAGCCATTTTATGCTGCGGCGCCCGGGGAGCAGTTGGGGGTTCGATGCCTTGCTCAAGGGCACCTAAGTCATGGTATTGAAGGTGGAGAGAGAACTGTACATGCACTCCCCCCACCCACAATTCCTGCCGGCCCGAGACTCGAACTCACAACCCTTCGATTGGGAGTCCGACTCTCTAACCATTAGGCCACGACTTCCCATATTGTTACAAACGTCAATCACAGAAGAGGTGGATGGCTCATGAATAAACCCACTTGTTGAATTATGGATGTAATAACAGTCAATCGTGCTATATTCTTTCCTTCTCTGTGTGCGGTGGCTAATGCTCTCTTTCTCATCTCTTTTCTCTCTCTCCCCAGGCCCTTTCCATCAGAGGACACAGCGCTGAATGAAGATGATGTGTACCGGAGCTTGGAGGAGCTGGCAGAGTAAGTGTTTTAAATCATAGAAACAGAGTATAATGGCAATTAATAAATGTTCTCTAATTTTTAAATTTTCATGGTGTATTTTCGTTAAGTTCCTTAAGGTGTGGTCACATTAGCGATATATTTTAGCAAAAGTTTGTGGGCAAAAAAGATACATTGCCTATTGTCAATAGCGTAGTGAGGTAAGAAGTCACTTTCAAACCAAGAAGCTTTCTGTTGATCAGTGCAGTATTTTTGTGTGCCCCTGCCCCTTTAATTAAAGTGCCCTTTCGGTGTGATCTGAGGTGCCCCTGGACTGCGATTTATACCGAGGGTGAAACCCCCCCAGACCACGATTTCTGAACGCAAATTCTACAGAGGAGGAACAACATCTAATAGAGCATTTCATAGAGACATTTTTATAGAACATTACAAAGAGACATGACTGTTGAGGGGGGACAGGATCAGGGTGGACTTGAACCTGGGATCCGGACTAGAGATTTTTCTACAATGTACTGTATCCTTCTGTAAGCATATGTGGTAGCTGTCAGTGGACAGAACTGCGTTATACTACACATTTACACATGAGAGCAACAAAGAAACATGAAGTAATGCAAAACTGATGAGAAAGAAAAGAACTTAAAGGACACTGGTAATGCCTGCATCATGTTGACCCTACTTCAGGGCTCAACACTGCGAGAGATTTTTAGGCTAGTTGGGCTGCATTGCCATGGAAAATCATACATTTATTGATTTGTTTTTATGACTTTAAAACTTAGGTATATAGTTATTCTTAGATGTATTCTACAATGTTGTTGCAAATTTTGTTGATTTGTCACCAAAAATGTTATCAAGCTGGGTCACAGAGGTTTTATTGATAATTTAAAAATGACCTGTTGAAAGCATCAAATCAGTATTATTTTGCATTGTATGCCATTGTTTTCAAAGAGTGTTTATGAATTTATTCTAGCTCATGGCAATTTTTTTATTTGTAAAGAAGTTCTTTTTTGTAAATGTTCTTTTTGTGAAGGATTATATATTTATTTTTCGAAGAAAACAAAATTTTTAAATATGTTAATTTTCCTATTTTAATTCTCTTTGCATAAAATGTACCGTAATACCTTTTAAAAGTATTTTATTCAGTGGATTATCCACAAGTAGTTTAGATGTGTAATATACTGTTTAAACCATTTTTTTTTTCAATTACCAGTAAAAAAAAAAAAGCACTGGAAATCTGTAAACAAAAGTTTTTTTTTATCATTATGTTATTTTTACCTGGGGGTCTTTCTGGCATTTCCAGAAATACCTCATCTGTCAGCAAGCATTGTACCTTCACCTTGGTTACATATTTACCGGTGACATATCAGAATTCACAAAACAACAATTTTCAATACATCACTTGAATCCAAATGTTTAAGCTTGCAAGGAATAATAATAATAAAAAAAATCAACAGATGTAAGAACAGTTCTGTCAACTGGCCTTTGGGCCACCTTTACTGTTGATTCCTGGTAAAAGTGAGGCCATATGTGGACCTTTGACATTTCCACTGTCAAAAGCCTCTTGCACTGATCCGTATCGACTTTAGACGCTGCCTGATATGGCCTCAAGTGATTGCTGTCCTCTTTCAATGTTCTTGATATCTCTCTGCCATCTGACCCCTCCTTGCATGCAGATTCATGTTGAAACACATTTCAGTGCCTAATCTAATAGAGGTTAAACCCATGCCCAGCACACAAACACTCACTGCACCGCCAGTGATGGAACAGTGAATTTGCGTGAATTAATTAAACTACCCATCCATGTGGACCCATGACCTTTAACAGCCGTAAATATGGTTCAATTCCAACACGACGTTGCCGTCTGAATAATGGAAAGCTCCCCGATATGATGCACCAGGACACAGTTTAACAAGCACTTTCATCAGGCTGCTCGGAGCACTCTTAACTGGACTGTGATATCATTGTCTGCTTTAATGAAATGTGCATGAAAGGCTTTGCTGCAGTGCTGCTGAACCTCAGAAGTAATGTGGCTTCAGTAGGTTTATTCATATAAGCCCTGTGTCTGTTTCTGTTAGATTGGAGATGTTTTTCAACATTGTGCCATAAATGGGGCCAAATGCAGTGCGAATGAGAAGACTGCTGATTGTACTCAATAATAGTGTTGTATCTTTCGGTTATTGAAGTAAAGAGCGTGGTTCACTTGAGGAGATAAATGGGTAGAAAGTGCTAATCAAGATGCTTTTGTGAAAGGTTAATGGTGTAGAAGTAGCTCATTGCTCTGGCTTGCTCTTGAATGTGAGAAATGACTGAGACACTCTTCAAAAGAACATTAAAAGACAGACAGTGTTCACTCATACTGTGTGTGTGTGTGTGTGTGTGTGTGTATATATATATATATATTATATATATATATATATATATATACACTTTTTAAAGAAGTACCTTGGCTTCTAATGTTTTCACATGTTTGTGATTTACAAGGAACTGAAAATGAGACTGTGAGGGATGGAAGTACAGTCAGTTCAGTATGTCAGACTTACTGAATGTGCTCGGCCACATCCAATTTTCACAGCCTGTTTTTGTCTTTTTTTTCCAAACTGAAAATCACTTTTTAATACTTTCTTGCTTCCCATTTAATGTGACCATGGTGATTGACAGGCTCCGTATGATCATCTGAAGGACTACATAGAACAATTTCTGAACTAAAGATATTTAATAACATTTTTAATATAAATACAAGTTTTTTCTTTGTTGTTTTTTGTATCCTGTAATTTTCACATCATTGGCCAGTGTGTTTGTAACAGTGATATAACCATGGTTCAGAAGGGGAACTCTGTCATAAACTATCGGGTTTATTTTCCACACACCTCTGTATTTTGAGGTTCTGAACCAGGGACTGTGGTCTTAAGTGCTGTGTATTCGGGTATGCACTGATCCGAACTGACTGCTGTTGGTAATTGAGTGGTATAAATATGGCAGGGTTGTTAATTCTGAGTTATTATTTGTGAGTAATCTGTGAGTTCACATCCAATTCAGCCCTATTGGATTTCCCAGCATCACCATGTCTTTCCACTATATTTAATGTGTTCCTCTAAAAACTGACAAAGCATGAAATTGTTCAATTTTAGCAAGCAGACTGTGTCCCTTTCTCCATCAAATAGCAATCAGATGTGTGGATGTACATCATGTCAGCAATGATTTACTTCATCCTAACTGGTTGCTGCTATGTTACATTCTCACCTGAGGCATTGTGGGTAGTGGAGCCTCAGGCTAAAGCACTCTGAGCTGACAGGAGGAACAAACGACTGCCATTGGCACCTGTCTCTCCTGGCACCTCAGGTTGAACTCGGGCGACCTATTCAGTCAAGATGATGTATGTGTTTAAAAATTTGACAAACATTCAGTGCAATCCTCAAATAATGTACAGAAGATCTCAACCAAGTAGTTTTGCACCATGAGAATCCACATGCTGCCTCATTGCTGCTTATCCAGCCCTCACTAGCCATTCTGTAGGTAACCTGAAACAAAGATTTCATTAAAATGAGAAGTTTCTTTAGTCCACATGACTTATTTCTATAAGTATATAAAGTATATTTATAGTACATAAGTACATTTATAAGTAATGATGTATATATTTTTTAAATAAATAATTTTGATGATAAATAAATAATTTTCCCAATATACTGAAGTTTTTCCCCCTGCAAAATGTAATTCTTTCATTAAGGCTTTTTTATTCATTATAATATCATTGTCATTAACATGTCATTAATATATTGTTTTTGCCTGTGAAAAAATATGTAAATGACTTGATCAACAAACTGTGTGAATATAAATATTTTTAGTTTTGAATAAATTAGTAGAAAGGACAGTGGGTGTCACATCATTGACCAATCTGTTTTGTTATGTTAAATATTTGGGGAATGAAGAAATATTGAGTAAATGTTGTATAAAATGTTTAATTTTAATTTCAGCAATTTAATTCTCAGCGAATCAATGTATATTCTCATTTACTGTTATTAAATTATTATTGTTATAAATTAATATTATATTAGGTATCAGCCACCCTGCTGTCTTGAAATGTATGTCAGCGATTGAAAAACTCATTTAAGTCTGTGCCCTGCTGATGCTCTTCTAAATTCATTCAGTTTCTTTTTATTTTGTTTCTGGTCTTTGGATTTGATTCAAGTCCCAGTGGAGACTAATAAGGGGCTTTTTGCCCAGATCTGCAGTTTGTTGTCTTCAGAGAGGCTTTGAGATGGTCTGAGACTCAAGGTCACATCTTCTGACAGATATGCAAAATTTTGCCAGTCTGATAACATACAGTATGTACAGATCTTTACACCATGTTGGCGTCTTCTAGTACACAGGGTCAGTGTGCCAGGCATGCAGAAACAGCATGTGGTCCTCTTTTCTTGCCATGCCCTGAGTCCATATGTAGTGTGTTCTGCCAGTGTTATGAACTGTTCCCTTTATCTTCCCTCTCATTACTTCATCCAGGGTTACTGGGATCAGTTCTAGTATGAAAGTGTGCAAAGTGAACTTTTATTGACATACTGCTATGAATTTGGGATGGATCCTTTGCTCTCCTTTAAACATGGTTTTCCCTCTCTGGGTTTGTGGTTGGCTGAGCGAAGGAAAGGTTCAAGAATGCTGTTAGACAAGTGAAATCACTTGTGAGTGGTCTCAGAGCAACCTCTGTGGTCCTGATGGTTTAGACAGCATGAAACCACAAAATATTTCATTATTTCAATGAATTCTTGGTTATGGCCCAAATGGAGTCGTACTCCGGTATCATAAAGAATCTTTCCGCACTTTCAATATACAGATTATGACTATTTACACCATGATGAATCATAAATTAGTCAGGATTTTTCCATTGGCACTCATAGATGTAAATGTATAATGCCCACCCACCAGAACCACAAGTTGGATCAACCTTAATAACATTCATTTGACAGCGGAGCTGGTTTTTGGTTTGTTGTGTTCTTGTATAAAGAAGCATTTTGTGCTATTTCCATGTGCTCATGCTGATTATGGCCCAAAGTTTGTGATTTTACATAATTATACCTAATGGGTTCATGTCATTGCATCCAAAAGTAGTTAACCTATTTTTGCCATCCAGGTTTTAACAATAGTACGAAAAAAATTATTGTGATACACACAGAACCTCACAATCCACTGTACAGATCACTGCACCTCACATAATGCAGCTAATACTTGTCTTCAGGGATCTGAGGTCACACGATAGAGCCTTCAGAATTTCTTTTTGTTTTTTTGCTTCTCTTCCTTTGCAGTTTGGGACTAGTGTGATTCAGAGGGACAGTGTGTTTTTTCTTTAGTCCTCTGTGCTATGATAGACAGCAGCTCTGCGAGTGAGGGAAGTCAACTCAACTAATGAGGGAGGACAGCAAGTCATCCGTCCTCCAGGGTGAACACGACAACCTCAATTAATACTTCAAATAATCCCCTCTCCGTGTGTACACAGTGTTGCGTGTTAGATTGAGGCCAGCACCTTTCTTTTTATTAACTTGTCCATTTCTACCTTCTGTTCAAACATAAACTTGCATGTCATATTTTGTCATTTTGAAACAGGAACACCATTCAAATCATGTTCAAAAAGGTAATTATTTTGAATTCAACAATTTCACAGTTCTCTCAAAGGATTTTCAAAGCAAAGGTAGTCTTATCCATGTACTGGTCCTGCCGTAAAACACAGTTTTAATGAAAGACGGTTCAATAAACTTAGAGCATTTCAACCTTTTTCAAACTTGTCCTTTAAAGGAATTGATTGAAGGACAGTTCTCCCAGAACCTTATAGTGGCCTTACAGGAATTACAGTAGTTATATTAATTGATTATATTAATTGATTACGGTGCTTAAGACTCCTGTGGACTTGTATAGGAGGAATCCAAATGTACACTCAATTAAAACAAAATTACAGTAGTATTTGTTCTGAAAGTCATGTGAGTGACTGAAGGTGATGAAGTTCTTTATAAAATTGTGGAGCTGTTTTCTCTTGCTTATATTTCAGGCTGCTTTTCTGGATTTGCAGATATAGAAGGTCACACAGATGGATTAACACCCAGCAATTTATGATAGACTAACAATCCTCCAACTATTGGTTTCCATCCATCTATGCCAGTCTTGATTCCGATTCTCATGATTCAGTGAAATGGTTTTGGATATAAACTAAGATGGTGATGGCTTAGAAATTTATGTAGTCTACCAACACATGAAATTAATTCATGTTGCATAACTGTATGATTCTACTGTACTACCTTGTACTTGGACACAATCACTTCTGATATCAGAACACTCTAAACTGTAATGTAGACATGCATTTTCTGTAAAGCTGTTTTTTTGTGTATTGTGAAATAAATTTGAATGAAATTGAGTTGCTGGATATAGTTGTGTATATTGAGCAGCTAGCCTGGTATCTCTCACAAAACCCTACAAGACCAGCTGAAAAGTTACCTGAATCCCTCTAAAACCAGCAAAACAATCCACAAACCAGGTTTGTCTGGTTTAAAATGTTTTGTTTTTGTTTTGTTTTTTCAGCAGGGAAGTATTGTGTTCTGTGAAACAATTAACTTTCAGTTTGTTGCAAATAAATCATTTTGGCAAGGGATTGCTGTGCAAATCAAATCACACAAACTCCCTGAAGCCAGTGGGATGTGGACCAGTAATTTCTTACCTTTGTTGTTCCCCTATAGCAAAATATTCTCTTAGTATTAGCCTTCATTTGCATTGAAATAATAATGTTTTTTGATAAAGGGCATGAAGTGTTATATAATTATGGTATATTATAGTATGGAACTAATCATCTTACTGGCTAATTAAAAAGCTTCAAAGTGGGAATGTGGCTTTCCAGAGCATCCACACTCACACAAGTTGTTAAATGCTAATTAGGATTAGGATGGCAAACTTCTTTGTTATCTGCTAGACATACTGTAGATGCAGATATACTGCTGCATCTCATTATAAAAGCAAAGGTTAATTTTGTTATCATTCTTTTTTTCGGAAAGGAGGACTGAAAGAAGGATGGAGGGATCTGTTTGTATCTCTGTTCCCCGTGAGCTGAAAAGGCAGTGAGCTAATCTCCTGGGCAGGTGTTTGATTCAAGCCGCATTAGCTTTTCACACATGTTTTAGCCTGCAATTGGGCACATCAGCAGAAGTGCGGAAGGAACTTGTTGCTGTCTGGTTGCAAAGCCATCTGGTATGTGTGTTTGAGAGAGTGAGGTCTTCTCTTAGGGAGGGATGAATGACTGATTTGATTTTTTGCTTTGAGACACAGCTGGGACCAGGACACCTTTTGTGATGGCAGCCCGTTTTTATTTCGGCTGTTCCTTTTCTCCCCTGAGAGAACGACGGCAGAGTGTGCACTGATTAATGTCATCTCTACAGTCTCAGGGCTCTTTTTGATGTCTGATAAACACATACACAAGCTAATCAGAGCCAGTATGTCTTTGGCACGTCATACTCCCATAGACTACTGTTAAAATATGTATTTTAAAAAAATATACACACCAACACTGCATTTATTTGAGGAAAAATACAGTAAAAAAAAATGGTAATATTGTGAAATATGATTTATATTTAAAATAATGGTGTATATTTAAATTAATGGCGTTTTATTCCTCTGATGGCAAAGCTGAATTTTCAGAAAAATGTCAGGATTTCGATATAATCCAAGAGGAGACTGATTTTTACTTTGCTAAACATAGGAAACTTTTCTACCTTTGCTCCTGTAAACAAAATCTTGGTTCTCGTGATACTAGCTTCAGGGGGCCTTTATTACACCTAGGATGCATTGAGGGTTGAGTATATCATGGGGTTTGAACTTTTGACCTATCCCTTTGAAATTAAGTGTTACCAAAATTCTCAGAGCATTAAATGGAGAGACCTTAAAAAAAGGCCTTGGTATTTAAATGCTTACTGCTATCCCAGAGACAACTAAATGTAAATCCATTTGTATCTGTCTTTTTATTATATTTTAAACCACTGCTTCCTCTGTGCCTTTTTTCCTGCACAGTGAGCATGATGTGGGAGAGGATGACATATACGACTGTGTCCCTTGCGAGGACGATGGGGACGACATCTATGAGGACATCATCAAGGTGGAGGTTAGAAAGCCCATGGTGAGTCAGACGCCATACGGACGACTCTCATTGGTGCGTGTGTGAGAGAGGATATAGATGGATTGTGTTCCTGTCATTTTCCCATGGCTGTGCGCAAGTTCACTTGCTCTGCTTACATTTACTGCTTTGCCTCCTTAATGCTGCAGATCAGATACATGCAGGTAAGTGTCACGCTGAACCGCACATGATTCTCTTATGCTTCTTCAGTGCTCCTCTTTCCTTTTTTTTTAAATGTGTGTCAGTACAAGCCCTTCAGCCCTTTACGAATATACAGTATGAAGAACTTGCTGAAAAGGCCCACAGTCACACTCTCATTGGGCCTCATTTACGAAACGAACGTACAACAGAAAAGTGGGCGTACAATCGTTTCAACACGAAATTCGGAATTTATCAGTATGGATGTGAGTGGTGGCTACAATCAAATCTCACGTCTGGTCTCAGCTTGTGTACGCAAGTTTTTGAGTTACCTGAACTTGTGCACAGCATATAAATCTGATGGAGAATTGTAGAATGACAGCATTTTGTTGGTGTCCTGACCATCAAACGTAGCTCATTAGCCGATCGTAAACATGCACATATGATTGGATTTGATCCTGAATACCATTGATTCTATCCTACTTGAAAAGTGAGGAACAAATCAGCATTTATAAAGGCAGAAGCTGACATTAAAATGTTCTTATGTGTACACCAACTGTAGAGCATGGTGTACAAACTTTCTGACTCTCACATACTATTTTAAAGGGGTCCTGAACTGCATTTTTTCATTATTTGATGAAGTTTCCCGAGGTGCAGTTATAATGTTAGTATGATCAAAAATCGTCATAATTTATAAATAAAAGAACATTTTCTACCCTGATTTTAGCCCTATGATGTGAACGCTCTGTTGGAAGGGGCGTGTCTGATGTCAGACTTCAATGGAAACACCATTTGCTATGATTGGCTAACATCTTTGCTTATGAAATAAGTATTACATGTGTAATACTTTTTGCTTTATTACATTTACTATGGTTTTCCTATTATAGTTTTTGAGATTAACTAATTATGAAGAGTGTTGATTATAGGATTCTATTTAGATCAACTCCCCGTCACATGAAAGGTTGCAGCGATGTAGCCGATGACAGAATGTTGAACGCATAAATGCAGTGATCTCATCTTGCAACTCGAGTTTTGCACTTTCACAAATGCTTTCATCATAACTAACAGTGCAAACACAATGTAAATAAGAGATACATTTTGCAGTGTAGACTGCATAATTGAATATAAACTTGCGCTGTGTGATTGACAGCTACAGCGATTATAAAGGGAGCATTCAATGATCGCTTTCTATATATAATCTTAAGATTGGGATCCTTTGGAAGAAAATGTTATTTTTAGTCCAGTGATCCTGTATTGCTCTTCTCTCCTTCTCATCTCACTAATGCTCCAGTGGGTGGGGCCAAAGACATGATGATCTAGAAGTAGGTGTTGATCTGATTCTGCAGAGGTGGGCTTTTATCACACTATTATGTCATAATGTGACAAAATCTGAAACGAGTCATTTTCTGATCATGGTTTTAATAAAAGCTGTTTTTGGACTTACAAGGAAGTTTTGAGCTCTGAAAATTAAAGGATGTTTTTATAGTACAATGACCTCCTACATGTAAAAACATCAAGGAAAATTTGATTTCTCAATTCATGAACTCTTTAATTCAGTTAATTCAGCATTATGAAAATGTAAAGATAAGCATGCAATTACAATATGGGTTAATACTGTATAATTATATGTGCAAAAGAACTACATTTGAAGTGCTTTTTAATAATTATATCACTTATATTAATGATTTACTGAAAATAATAATATATGTCCTAGACACATGTTGTACAGAAAGTATAAACTATTGTTGACTTCAAAAGACTTGAAATACAGAACACAAGTTGTTTGGACTACTTCTGTGGTACTTTTATAGTATTTTTTGTCCTTTGGAGCTTTACAGCATGTATTCACTTGCATTACACCAAGAGCAAGTGATTATGCTTAATCAAATGTTCTGTTAGGTCATATAGATCTATTAGATGTCTGTATATGTTCATTTTATGGAAAGCAACAGCGTGAACATTTAGCAAAACATCTGCCTTTGTGTTCAAGGGATGAATGAACGGCATTGTTTTGGAACGACATGAGCTTGAGAAAACAATATTAGACTTTCATTTTTGATGAACTGTTCTTTTTAATATTTAGGGTATTTAATTATCCTTTTTAGTATGTGGGGTGCAATGTATTTATTATCATTTAAGCTACATAATTTTTTCATTGTATTTAAATCCATCTCACAATATTCATCAAAATACTAGTATTTATTTTATGGCATCTTCCCTTTGCTAGAAATGAGAAAGGAGGGCAGGCTGACTCAGTGCTATTGCCCGTCTGATTTTAAAGTGTGTGCTGTCTCAGCGAATGAGCTAATGTTAAGTTATTTTAAAGCCACGAGGGAGGAAATCCCTCCAGCAGACAGAGAAAACTGCTGGGTCCTGCCTTCACAGAGATACACACAACCACACTCAGATTGAGATGCACAATCTGTATCAACAGACAGATGCTACAACAAAGACACATCAGACTCTCAGTGGGAAAAATAGAGTAACTCAAATGAGGGAGAGAAAGAAAACATGGCAGAAAATGAGTGTCAGAGACCAAGACAGAGGTGTTTCTCAACTGTTACGTTGCGCAGATTATATCTTCTTGATCTTTTCTATGTCAGACAGTTTCCAGATTTACCACAATAGCCGCTTGAGATTTACACATGCCCCATTATTCAGTGAAAGTCACAGATGTATTTGTCGTTCTCAAACCTGGCTGCTTTCAGTGTTGCTAGGCGGCACTTTGGAAGGATTTTTTCCTTTTTTTTTTTTTTTTTTAATTCTCTACCGAAACAATTGTTTGTGATCTTGAATTTCTTTGAATGTGAGCCGGTTTGCTTTGGCCTCGTGCACCAACAGGCCCAGATGTTCAAAAGTGTGTTGTGATGTTCATTCCAGCTCTGACCTTCAGCTGGCGTGCACCTTCCCCAGGCTCTAGCGTTATCGCCACTTTCTTAAACAAGCTTGCAAACCCGCTCGCATTAAACCAAGAGCCAGTGATTACACTTAATCAAATGCATCATGTTCTATTAGATCATTTTCTGTTGTTATTGTTTTGTGAATTGACCTCATTTAGTGCCTCATTCCTCATCAAACCCACATTTATGGCTTTCCTACAGTTGTTTTTTGTGCTTTAGACTTAGATGTGTATGTTGTTTTGAATGAATGAAAGACTAAATTCTTGCTTGAACCTCAGTGTTTTAACCTGCAGTCCTTGCCAACATTTCCCTTGAGGTTTTGTTGTGAAATATTTTCTGTCCACCTCTGTCTTTTAATGTAGTGTGGTTTGGCCATCCTGATTGTGACCTGAATTCCCTTAAATTACAGTTCGATACCTTCTGCTGGTGTTGAGCTGGCATCATGCAGGATGATACCAACATGATTTGTGTGTTTTTTTTCTTCTTCCCATAACAGAAAATGGGCATGACAGAAGATGATAAGAGAAACTGCTGCTTGGTGGAGATTCAGGAGACAGAGGCAAAGTACTACAAGACACTGGAGGACATTGAGAAGGTGAGTGGGAGAGCATAGAGAGTTTTAGAGCTGGGGAGAGTGGAAATGAAGACCTGGAATTGGGTCTCGGCACACCCCTACTTAAAATAGATACTGGGAGAGGACAAAAGATGAGAACTTAGCCCTATGTGACAAGTGTACTTAGGTGGCCTTTTGAATTATTCTGATTCTTTAATGTCAACTTGAAATTTGAACTGAACTTTCCATTTACTTTCATAATATTACTATACAATAATGCTCAGTCTTATTGTGCACTGTACATTATAGTGTTGTGATGTGTAAATTTACATTTAAATCTTTTGATTTTAGTTTTTAATTTAGACAAAATAATATGGAATTTAAATAAAGTATCTTCCATTTATCAGCTATCAGCCATAATATGAGAATAATCATCAGTATTAGCCACATAATAATATTAATATCAGTACATTGTTAAAATGTCTCTTTATAGGCTTTTGAAAAGTAAGATCTGAAACAGCTTTACTTTTTGGCTGATGTTACATGATTGTTACATATTGGCAGGGAAAATTAAGTTGGCAGCCAAAAATGTGTGTAGGCATAATTTTAGGTTTCAGCTTAAAATTGGGTTTTTCTTGATGTGTGTCCTTCTTTTGCCCTACACACTCAGGTGTCAGTCATAGAACAGAAATGGCATGCACTGGCATAAAGTGAGAAAACATGTCCATTTAGTAAATCGGTACTGTTGGCACTAGATTGAATCTTGCTCTGGGGCTTTTGCATGCACTCATCCTTGTATGTACAAATCATACAAAAACTTGAATGTGTGATGTTTTGTCCTGCCCTGTTTCCAATTGTGCTTTCACACACAACACACAGAATTTAAGGCGTGACCAAATAAGCCAGTGTACTGTTATTAGAGGTGATAAATCACTGTCAAAATAATGAAGGGTCACGCAGATTTCATATTCCAGACAGAGGCTTTGTTTACTGAATGTTGCTTGATTCATTTCTTCCTAATTAAGCCAAACGTGTCAGTATTGCTCTGAAATCCCTTTCTGCTTTGCAACTGAAACAAATAGATGCATTTGCCAGGATTTCTCAGGATTTAGTATGTTTGAACAGCCTGCCTGCAGCCGTGCTAGACAAATAGTATTTGACTTTTGTTTGTCAAAGACAATTACCAAACCTCAACAAGGTGTAAGCAGTCTTATTGCATGCATTTGATTGTATGCTTTGACTTTAAATATGTTTAATAAATTAATTTAATTACATGTGCCATTTCTGGAAATCAGCTCTGATTTTATGCCAGGTATTATAGGGCATTACTGGTATTTTCTTCTCTTTTACCTTTTTAGAATTATATGATTCCCTTGAAGCAAGTGTTAACACCACAGGACATGGAGGCCATATTTGTGAATTTAGAGGTGAGTGATCATTTACTATACAACCTTTACACATTTACACACCTAAAAAATATTTTACGTGTTTATGTTTTCCCAAAATACTTTTATTAACAATTACTTTGAACTGTATGGTACTCATATTTTTGTAGTAGCTTAAATGTTGAATTTACTGATTATTGTTATGTATTTGTTTCCTTTAAAAACAAAGTACATTTATTTTTAATTTTTGTACATTACATTTTTATTTTTTTAAAAGATTTAATATGTAATATATATACAGTAATATATATATTCAGACACTGGACTGTCAAATTAGCTCAATGAGTTGGTTATGTTAAGTAATTTAAATGGCATAAATGGCAAAAAATTAAATAGGCAAAAGCTTGTGTCTGACAGCAAATTAATAATTCTGAGAGGGCAAAAGTATGGTACTGCAAATGGATAAATAATGCTTAGGTGGCAATTTTTGACAATTTCTCCACAGGACATCATCAAGGTCCATTTTTTTCTGCTGAGAGCCATTGACCTGACTATGGTGAGCGGGGGCAATGGCCTGGGAAAGATCTTTCTGGACTTCAAGGAGAGGTCAGTACCTACATGGAGTATTTTGGTTTATCACTGTCAGTTCTATTATAACAGCTCTCCCTTTTGTCAACGCCTTAAGCCTCTGTTGAGCAGAAATGACTTGCTGCTGTCGCCCACCCCAAAAAAATCCATCACACCAGCAGCGCCTGACCGCAGCAGCCCAGCTATTTTAAAATAAATCCTCGTCAGAGCCCACAACCCACAGGGCTTAGAAAGAAAATAGACCTGTCTGCGAGAATCTGCAGCTTTAGACCTGAACACTTCCTGTTCTGAGTGCTCTTTTTGTCTCCTGTAGCTGCTGTATCAAAAATCAATAGCCAGATAATAGAGAATGTTTTAGCTACTTTATCCACAGTGGGTGACAGATACTTGGTGGCTCAAGTAAAATCATAACACCATTTCATCTATACCTACCAAAGATGGAGAACTTATCCAGCTAATATACAGTCTCTTTCTTTTTACAGTAATTTTTGTCTTTTTGTAAAAACCCTTAAAAACTATCAGAAAAGAGCACAACCCTAAAATAACAGTAAACCAAAAATGAAAATTATGTCATTTACACAACATTGGACCACACTGACATTTATTGTATAGAAAAAACAAACAAACAAACATTGAGACACTTTTTTAAAATATCTTCTCTTGTGTATCCCTAATACTGTACTCTCACTTACAAAGCGGACAGTGTTAAGATGTAGATGAGCCACTCTTATTCTCTCTGAAGTTTGAATGTGAGCAGCTGTACCTGGTGTACACCAGGTCACTGGTCTGGGACCGCTGCTGATTCAGCTCAGTAATGTGCAATTTCCCTGCAGTTCCCTTTGTATTGAGAAACACTGAAGACTAACTAAGTGATAGGCCCTATAACAGTCAGCTTCTTCTAGTAATGCTACAGTACATTAAACTCTATGTTATCAGGCATTACTGAGACCCTCTGAATCCATATTTCCGTATAAGAGTTCTGCTCTTGCTGTGCTCAGCACAATAGCTGTTTTTTCCCATCTGGGACCTACTTAATAAAACCAAGTAGGTGTAACACAAAATCATGACCTCACTGCAAATAGAGTGCATGCTTCCTCAGAGATGAGAACTTTGGTCTAGTGTTCTGGTTTATTAAGCAACCAGATGACCTTGCAGTAATATCTTAAGAATTAACGTTGCTACAATTCTTGGAACATGATCTCCAAGTGTTATCCACTTGATAACACTTATGAACTCCAAGAGTGTTATCAGACACCAGGGTTATAAAAATCCTCTTTGTTATACATGCAGATTTTATGTTCTAGACTTGCAGCAACTTTACTTTACTTTACTTTACCTTACCCTAGTCAGTTCATTGGGCATGCATGACATTTTTTGACCTTTTAGAATCACAAAAAAATATTTTAGACTTGCACCATATGTAATCTAAGTCTGATATTAGTGTATATCTAGGGTTTGAAATGGACATTTGTTGAAAATGTAGATAGTAAACCCCAAGCACAAATGGGATTAGCACAAAATGAGGAAATCAACTGAAATAAACATCACTGGCTCCTGGCTGATTAGTTCAGTATCATGTGGCAGTCACCAAGCTTCCAAAATTTCCTTGTATTTGAGTTCACCTAAAAATTCTGTCATCTTTTACTCACCCTTATGTTGTCCTAAACCTAAATGACAAGAAGCTTTGTAAAGTCAGGTTTGAAGTGACATAAGGGTGAGTTGAGTACTGTAAATGATGAGATTACGGAATTACTGTACAGGCTCTTGTGAGAAGAACTGAGACTTTGTTTTGCATCAGATTCATTTAATACAGCAGCTGCGGAGGTCATTTGCATTCTCACAGGGTGAGGCTGATCTCTACATTACTGTGGTGCAAGTAATGATTATCACAGGTTCGTTTTCGGTAATGACAGCACACCCTGACGGAAATCTCTTTCAAAATGTTCTGTATGATCCAAATGTTTATTTTTTAAAGTCCCATTAACTGAAGCAAACCCAATCAGAATTTTTATGTGCTTATTTACAATTGTTTAAGTTGGTGACAGGGATCGATCGCTTCCAAAAATAAAGCATGGAAAAGAATAGAGACTGAGGAGACAGCCCTATTGTTTCCATTTGTCAGTTTGCATAGGTAATTGGCCCAGTACAAGGCTCTTCCCTGAGCCCAGCGGGCAGCATCACACAGAGTCGGCGTGACAGCACCGCCTCTCTCGCCCACATTCTTTTGTTTATGTAATTCCGACCCTGTCATCTCATTGAGCCAGTCTTCCGTGGGTGCTTGCACTTTGGCATGACATTGCAGTAGAGCAGCCCTGTTCTGACACGCATGGCCATTTCTCTGTGCCTTAACACTGGACATTCTTCCTGTCTTCTTGATTTTATTTCTTAATTTCTTTACCTGTTTGCTTGTCTGTATTGCGCACCACCATCAATAGCCTTATCTCATGCTCAATTACTGTCAGTTCTCTCAATTAGCTAATTCTCAGACAGTCTCAAAATATGGTTGACACTTTGCATGAAATGGCAGTTGAATGGCTTAATTTTTGTTTTATTCTTTCTAATAAGCTAAATAAAGAAAACGTTTGTGCATGAGAAAGAAGGCGGCTTTTATAAAAGTTTTTCTTCACAATAAAATCTGACAGGATATATTTACATTTGGTGACATTAACCATTAAATAACAATGAGTTTTTTTGGCAAATTATTCATTTCATTAAAGCAGGGCTGTGTCATTCGCCTTTGCAATTTTTCATCTGATTGGCATGTTTCTCTTTTTTTATGGGATGCACAGTCCCTCTCCCTTTCCTCTCAACAAATAGAGGAATGGCCAAGGGATTTGGCTGTTGTGTGGCTGCTATTTTCCACACCTCCGTCCATTGCTCCAAAAGCCCAGCTGCCTTTAATTAATTTTGTTATCTCCACTTGTAAGTCCCTGTGACCTTTTGCAGTGCTGCTTTCCATAGAATGAAATAATGGAGAAGCCTTTCAGAAGCTGCTGACACTGTGAAGGGCATATTGAAGAGCGAAAATACCATCTTGTTTTAAACAAAATTGGCAAGCTGCTTTCTAAGAAGCCACCTCGAGAGTGCAAAGCAAATCAGTTTTTAAACTGTTATAGAGGTCGTTAAAGTCTCAAATGGGAATTTTTTTGGAGTTTTATATCCAAACTAATTAATGTGATAGTGCTGGAATGAGCTCAGAGTTGCTGAGGAACATTATTAGTTGGTTTGCATTGAGATTGAGCCACTGTTCACTCTGTGCGGGCTGTGTTAGAGTGAAGGTGAGGTGTCTTTATGACTCATGTCAGAGACTATTACTTCTCTCGCCTGCCTGTCACTTCCACTTTGCTTTGCATTTTCTTCGCTGGCCTGGGTCTTTTCCAGTGGACAGATAGAATCTGGAAGCAGAGCGTCTGTACCAAATTGTATTTTCTGTGAAATAGCATGCATGACAGCTTTGCCATAATGAGAAAGTTGGTGCAGCGGGTGATAGCACTGGAAGAGAGTTGAATTCAAAGAGCATGTGTTTACAAGGCGATGACAAAGGCTTTCACCCTGGGGAATATTCACACATAAGCAACCCAGGGCTTTTTAGCTCTCTCCCTTTCTTACCTCCTCAGTCACATCTCTCCCTCATAGTCTGAAATGCCAAAAGAGGAGGAAACCAGGATGAACTTCTAGAGAAGAGCCTGAATAGCTTTGACTGTTTTGCCATTGCAGTTGTCAGGATGCTGCATGTTTAAGGTTGGTTGGCGTCATAAAGCCAACTAGACAGTGGCAACACAAATTGCAGCATTTCTTTTTATTTCAACATCTTTCTCTTACAACAACACTGATGCCTTTGGGGAGGTAGAGGCCAAGTGTTTAGCACTCCAAGCTGGATCAGTCAACAGGATTGGCTTCATAAAGAGCACATTCCTTTAGGCTGGACTGCTTATGTGCATTGCTTCTGGTTGTTAACAAGTTTCACTTCTATCCAATTGCATTTAAACACACATAATTAATGGGTCATTAAAGAGTGTTCTCCATTGCACACTAATGTATGTCCTGAGTACAACCCAGAATGAAAGGACATTTTCAGCCTTCCTAAACAAATCTGCTCACTGGATGTGTACGCCACATTTCACAACATTATTTTTAGTGCTTGTAAGATTTTTTTTATTGATAATGTGATGTTACCCAATTTAATACCGTTAGATGCTTAACACAGATGGACAAAGCATGGGCTGAGGGCATGTATGTAAGAACATCCATTTGAGCACCATGAATGGATAGTGGAGATGTAGGGGGGGAAATCATAGCTAACCTTATAACAGTGCATAGCAGACGTGGTTGAATGGTTTTATTCATGTGCAATTAATTTGTATATCAAGTGCTTAATTAAAGCCAGTGTCTCACATGATCATTGGAAGGCAATATACATGGTATGTTTTTTTTTTGTTGTTTTTTTTTGGACAGGGTTTGGACACAAATTTTTTTAGATGTAACAGCGAGTTCAGTGTCTGTGTGTTTTATATTTATTTATATATTCCATTCAAATGTTTGTTTTTATTAATATGTTTGTTGGTGTGTGTTAAGTGTGTTGTGTGTGTGTGTGTGTGTGTGTGTGTGTGTGTGTGTGTGTTTGAAAGAATTATTTTATTCTCACCAAGGCTGCATTTATTTGATCATAAATACAGTAAAAAGTTGATCCGTGAACTATACAAACTCAGCCCCACGCACACATGTGACTCGCAGATTGGTTGCGAAATTTATCCATGTGGAAGTATATCATTTGCGCTCATTTTTAGGTCTTCCCAAATTTAAACATTAAAGTACTTCTTAAACCATTCTAGCGCAAGTAAACTTGATTTGTTACTTTTGTCACTGCTTTCTTCTCGCACTCCTAAAGCACACACAGAGGGCCTTCATTCACTGTTCTTGACTGAATAACTGTTGTAGGTTTAGCAAAAATGAATCTATATTTAATTTATACAGTGAGGACTATGCAGTGTTAATGTACATTTGATTATTCAGTTTCTGAATACTGCTGTTAGAAATACTTGGAAAAACTTTTTTGATCATCCCAAAAATTTTTGTGATCTGTTGCATCCCTAGTAAAAACAGTAATGTTGTAAAATATTATTACAATTTACTGTTTTCTTTTTTAATATATTTTTTGTGATAGCAAAGCTGAATTTTGGGCCATGATACTTTTTTTCAAGATTTTTTTAAACAAAAAATAGAACAATATAAAAAAATTTAACAATGTAATGTTAAATGTTAAATGTAAAAGTTTGAGTGTAAAATCTTTTAAAGATAAAGACTGTTCTTTAAGATTTTTGTTCCATTATTCTTGCATTGTTTGAACGTCTCTCCCTCACAGTCCTTTTTAAAAGGCACCTGAAACATTTAATCTGGAAATTGCCTTGTAAAGAAGACCTTCATGTTCAATTATGCCTGTGACATCTGTTATTACAGCTAATTCCCGACACCTGCTCCTGCATTTTCAATGTGCTGTTAAATGTGCATTTTAGCTCATAATTGAGCGGGTCTGAGATTAATCTCCATCAGTCCATTTCCATGAGGAGCCAAGTCGTCTCTCTTGTTCCAGATTAGCCTTTAATCAGGCCTGCTTATTCCAAGGGCACCGAGGCCCAGACACTGAGCAGAGCAGCAGGGGAGCACAATTTTCAGCTCAAGACTACAGTTTTTTGTACTCTGTACAGTAGCAGATTTTAACGGGTGCTCACGTGTCAACATAAAGAGGTGAGTCTTGGAGACTGAATTGCAGGTCATCAAGAAGATTGTAATGCTTCACAGACCACACTTAATGAGCTGGATTTGAGTTGATCCTCATCTTTTGATTCATTCGACCTTACCCAGATGTATTTTGCCTTAGAGGATAATCCAGTTTGGATATAGATAAAATGTTTCTTGCTTTGATCAGACCACTTTTCTTTCAAGATTTTATCTTTCTTCTTTGGGATTCTATGGGATTACAATTTCATTCTTCTGATCAAGGATAACTAAGCAATGATTATATATTATAAATTGAAATTGGTGTAACCAAGACCACAGTTAAGAGGCAGGCAAGCCGAGAGTATCCAAGGGTTTGAGCTTGCCAACTGTGCCAGTGTCCTACTTAAATCAGAGGCAGAAATCTGTGCCACACGTGGGGCCATCATCTAGACCAGATGACTTTGAGCTGCTTCCAGAATGTGCTGATCACTATCAGGAGTCCACTGTGAAATCTAATAAATGTGTCTTGATGTTCTCAGAGGCCTAAATTAACTTGTACACAATCTAGAATCCACAACATGCTTCACTCAGATTAATTAGATAAAGAGAGCACAATCGATGTAGCTCTATTTTGAAATTATGTAACACTAACTATGTGTTCATGACTTGTAGCTCATATTTTTTTTTTCTTTTAATGGTTTCAAAGATTCAGGTAAAAGTGAAAATAAACCCAAAGATAAAAATTCTGTGGTTATTTACTGACCAAACCCAAATTACACAAATGACAGTCTGTTGTTTTCCATATAATGAAACTATACCTTTTATATGTTGAGATTTTGAATGTCATTGCAAGGTCATGTTATCGATCTTTTGATCTTTCTTTTGTAGACTGCTGATCTACGGCCAGTACTGCAGCCATATGGAGAACGCTCAGAAGACACTGGATGAGCTGATTGCCACACGGGAAGATGTCAAGTGTAAAGTGGAGGTATTCTCTAAGCAATCTAACCTTGTACATTTTTAAAGTGTCTGTGGTGTATATATATATATATATATATATATATATGTGTGTGTGTGTGTGTGTGTGTGTGTGTGTGTGTGTGTGTGTGTGTGTGTGTGTATATATATATATATATATATATATATATATATATATATATATACACACCACAGACACTTATATACCACAGACACTTAAGATATATATATTGGGCAACAGTTTGGAATAATTAAGATTTTTTAATATTGTTAAAAGAAGTCTTGTATGCTCGCCAAGGCTGCATTTATTTGAACAAAACACAGTAAAAACAGTAATATTGTGGAATATTATTAAAATTCAAAGCAACTGTTTTCTATTATAATATAGTTATGATGTAATTTCTGTCAATTCTATTTCTGTGATTGCAAAGATGAATTTTCAACAGCCATTACTCCGATTTGTCAGTGTCACATGATCCTTCAGAAATCAAATTAACATTTATTATCAATGTTGAAAACCGTTGTGCTGCTTAATATTTTTGTGGAAACTGTGATACACAACCATACAAAATTTTAGGTTAAGTAAGAATGTAAAAAAATATATATAATGAATACTTCTATACAGCAATGATCCATTAAAATTATTAAAAAAGACAATAAAGACATGTATATTGTTACAGACGATTTCTATTTTAAATAAATGGTGTTCTTTTGAACTTTTATTTATCAAAGAACAGTATACATATATCTATAAATACAATTAGCGTTACAGTTAATTGTGTGAGGAGCAAAATGTAAGTTGTCGTTCACTGAACTGCTAGGACTGGATCACTGGTCAATGTGAACTAAATCAGTCTGACTTGTAAAAAAACATCATTCAGACATGTTTTGGGAACTGGACCAGTTTCATGAAATAATTTGACTCAAAGAACAATTTGTTCATTAAACGGACATTGTTATCACTCTCATTATTTCAATCTGTTCCAATCTTGTGGTTTGGAGAAGACTGGATTGAATTAACTTTGTAGTTGATGAGTCAAATTGACAACTTTTATGATTCTTTGTTTTCCTTTTTAAAGTTTGAAAGCTCCAGTACCCATTCATTGTTATTGCATGAAAAAAAGCAATCAGGACATTATTTATTTCTGCTTTTGTGCTCCAAGGCATGTGCATTTGAAACATGTGGGTGAATAAAAGATGACAAAATGTAATTTTTGAATTACATTGAAATGTCTCGTTAAGTGAATTAATAATGCTCAAAATCAACAGGTCTCACTTTCTCACTTAAACTGTATTTCTCATCAGCTAGTGCTGAGGAGGAACACTGCCTTAAAGAGACTGTTTTTAAACAGCTCTTTCTCCCAGAAACAGCTCCAGTGGTCAGCTCCAGCTCAGCATTCCCTCTCAGCAGACTGCTGTTGACAGTTTTGGGACATGAGCTAATTTTGCTCTCTGTTAATGCTGCTCAGGATGCAAAGACTACAGGGCTGTTTTTGTGCCTGCCAGTCTGAGGCAGTGTAGGGAGAGAAGCCATTATTTCCACACGGGATTAGAGATGAAATCACAGCAACCACACTTCTAGACATGCTTGTTGACAAATCCACATAATTATCGTCCTTTTATCTCACACATAAGAAGGGCTCTGTAATCAGGTACAGTCCATTCAGTGCGTGGTTATGAGACCTCTTGGATAGAGACGAGTGGCTCTTGTAGTGGATTAGTCAGAGATGCTTCATAAGGAGGGACATGGAGTCACTGATAGTCATAGAGATGATGAACCTCTTCCTCAGTCTATTCTGAATGTCAAGCGTGACATTTGAGGAGTCTGTCCTCCTTGCTTACTTGCCATTTGAGAACAGGAAGATTAAAAGAAGGAAGGGATTAACACGTAAAGTGAAGATGACAAATGATGCAGAGGAAAAGATAATGTCTGTTTGTATGCAATTTACAGTTTATACACGTTAAACAAAATGAAATAAATTGCGAGATACAGAGTCACAGTTATAAAATAAAGTTTTTATTTATGTTTGTATTCATTTAGGGTGGAGACAGATTTCCATAGTATACAGGATTCCAAAGAAAAACATGTTTTCATAATCATTAATAAAAATATGAGGGAAAATATCATTGGCCAATAATATCACAAATCCAGTCAAATCCTAATGGATAAAATCAAGTCTTGTCTTTTGTTTTTGTTTTTTGTTTTTTGCTTACAAAATATGCCACATTCCAGAAAGTCTTGTCATCTTTAACAATTATGTCAGTTTAAAATACCACTTTTTTAATGTGTCCATTATTTGTTCTGGGATTTTTATTTTAAAAACTGCTGACCTGTTGCCATAATCTTCCTCCACAGGAGTGTACCATGAAAGTCCAGGAGGGGAAGTTCAAACTGCAGGATCTCCTGGTGGTCCCTATGCAGAGGGTCCTCAAATACCACCTTCTGCTTAAGGTGAGAGTCACCATCAACACTACTATGAGCTGTCATTAAGAGTGTTATAAGAAATATTCAGGAACCTGTTCATCTTCCATTTATTTTGTTTTCGTTTTAAAGTTTGAAAACAGCAGAACGACAGTACCTTGTGAACCCCCACACCCTATAAAACATTCAGATCATTTTACCTCATCCAACAAGACCCATGTGGCTCTCCACTCTGCTCAGCCACTGCTAATAGAGATCATGTATAAAACAGGATGCCCTGCATGATACAAACCATCATTAATTCACAACACACATTAATAATGGATATGGAAAGAAAGAGTGTGACGTTTGACAGACAGCCAGGATACAGCAGAGAGGGAAGTGAGCACTGGGAGGTGGATAAAGTGACACTGTTTAAATCAGCCATGCTTAAATCATATTATCCGCAGCCCATTTCATGCATTCAAACCCAGGGAGTGTTGCTGTGTGTGAAATGTGCTTTAGATGGCATGTGCTTGTTTTTAGAATTATAATTATTTATCATATTTATATATGTATGTATGTGTGTGTGTGTGTGTATGTATACATATATATTTAGTTCATTTGCTGTTGTAGGCTATAAGGACTGAAAAAAATTTGCTATAATAGCATTCAACAATATGACACATTATTTCAACAATACTATTACAAGCATTCAATCAAGCATTTAACAGCCCCGTGGTATAAATATTTTTTTTTTTTTCAATATGTGTGTATATATATATGAAATATCACCATAAATAGGCTAAGTCTTGTGGTAGGCTAAGTATGTGTTATCAGGTTATCATTATGTTGTCTGTCCACAGGAGTTGGTAGGTCACTCTATGGACCGCCCGGAGAGGCAGCAGCTTAAAGAGGCACTAGAAGCCATGCAGGTTTGAATTCTTATATGACCATCATATACACATAATATCCCAAAACAGTGTTTGATGTCAACACTTGGGTTGTAATATAATTATGCCTAGCAGAATGTTTAATATGTGTAATGATCTCTGGGACTTTGTATTTTGGGGAATGGGTGGCTTGGATTTTTTATCTGAGTGTTTTGCCTTTGTCTGTCTATTTGTCTTTGAGACCTGGCAATGTACATCAATGAGGTGAAAAGAGACAATGAAACCCTGAAGAAAATAAGTGAATTTCAGAGCTCAATAGAAAATCTAGTAAGTGTTCATTAAGTGTAATTCACTGGCATAATCTGAAAAAATGCAGAAAGAGGACGTACTTTAAAGGTCATTAATAATTATTTTTATGTCCCTGTTTGATTGAAAGATATTTGCCTGTACATGAAATGATATGCAAATATATCATTCATATTCAATAGCCTACTTCTTTCTGTAGAGGTACCCATGTAATTTTCGATCTTGGCTGGTATCAGAATTTCAGCATTTTGGTATGGACTGAACAATAATTCATGGTGGCTTCACAAAAAGCTTCTATGAGGCTTCTACTGTGTCAAGTGAAAGACTTATGATGTCTGAGGTTGTGCACATTTCAGTTCCTCTTTATCCCCAAACATTTAGTTGTTTACAAGCCTCCACCTGCCCCCGTCTGTCACTTCTGTTCAGTAAAATAAATCCTGAAAGCCTCCAGGCCATGAGCACAGGCAGGACGTGTTTAGCACTCTGTTTGAAGGGAATGAAATCAGTGTATCCTCTCCCAGTAGCTAATGTAGGAGTTAGTGTATCTGCTCTGGTTTATTTATGTGAACCCTGTGATGCAGATGATGCCCGTGGCTAAACATCAAAGAGCCAATGAGGCATGCCACTTACAGACAAAAGACATTCACTGTGGCCTTTGCCAGTTGCATGTATGTACAGTTGTATGTATGTAGCATTTATTTGCCAGTAACGTCTAAGATAATTGCATAAAGTATACTTCTGTTTATACAGTATGTTGTTTTCCCTCATCTTGGAGCCACAGTTGCTACATAAACCTATTTATGTAAAAAAAAAAAAAAAAATTACAGAAATTTTTTACAATAACAACAAAATACAGCAACAGTATGGAGCTACATAATAATGGAGATATTTTGCAATAAAGAACTCTTGATATTTTTTTATATTTTACAAAAATGATCTGCAAACAAAATGACGTGCAAGACAAAAAAATTCTACAACAAAACTTTTGACATGTTTGCAAAAAAAAAAAAAACTTTTAAACCCCCCAAAAAAAAAGTTCTGAAGGAAAATATCTGTGGTTTTGCTTGTAAAATCTTTCTTAAGATGCACAATAAAGACAGCAAATTAACTCCCTGTTACTATCCATATGGCAGTATTTGAGAAATCTGTAATTATTTTTGCTATTCCATTTAATGCATTTAAATGTAACTTATATTTACATGTAATATTCCATATTGCATAGAGGAACAATTGATGCTTGAATGTATGTCACAAAGTAATGTATAAATTCCTTGAGCCATTATTCCAGTATAAATGTATTAACTGTATTTGTGTGTGTGTGTGTGTGTGTGTGTGTGTGTGTGTGTGTGTGTGTGTGTGTGTGTGTGTGTGTGTGTGTGTGTGTGTGTGTGTATGCGCTTGCATTATTCACAGCAGGTAAAGTTAGAGGAATACGGTAGGCCAAAGATAGACGGAGAGCTTAAAGTGTGCTCTATAGTTAACCGGACCAAACAAGACAGGTATGACTGCACATTCTTTATATGTTTTCATTTGAAACGAGAAGAAATGGCCTTTGACCTGTTTTGCTACAAACATATTGTGTTATTTTTTCTGTGTTTTCTGTACCTAGATACATCTTCCTATTTGATAAAGTTGTGATAGTTTGCAAGAGGAAAGGTTATAACTATGAGTTAAAAGAGATCATCGAACTTCACTTCTACAAGATGTCTGATGACCCTATGAATAACCGTGACATGAAAAAGGTGAGGGGCCTATGATTCGCCAGCCATCAGGCCTGATTCAGAATAATTATTCCTGATTTTATTGCTTCTTTCAAATTGATTCAGGCAATGATCTTTATGTGCTGCGTGTTAACCGTGCAAAAGCAAATAGGATGATCTGATCGTTTGCTCTGGGAATAGCACAGATGGATTGCGTTCATTATACACTTGTCATTGAGTGTTAAAGCATGATGCTCATAATTTCAACCAATCAGAAATGATGCTCTGCCCTCTCTGGTGCTCTAGCATGTGTATGTAAATGCAGAAAAGCCAATGCATTCTCCATGAATCTAACAATCAGGAATTTTTGCATGTGTATGAGAATGCATGTGTAACAGGGTCTTTCTCTCCTTTTCTCTCTCCGCCTTCAATATCTTTGCATGCCTGCCAGTCGAGTGGAAAAATGGTAAGCTGAATGCTCATGTTCTCTAAGCATTGAGGTGCTGTGATTGTGCCTTTTACTTCTGTGATATTGTGATCTGTTTTCTTTCATCTCAAGAGATCCACAGCAGTTTTACACTGCCAGAATGTAATCATCGTGTTTACAGATTGACAATTTAACATTTTCTGTAGAATCCATTGAGATGCATTTTTCATCAGTTCAAGTTATTTTTTACTTGACACAGCACGTTAATGGTTTAGTTCACCCAAAAAGAAAAATTATCATAATTTACTCACCCTCAAGTTGATCCAAACTTGTATGAATTGATTTCTTCTGTTGAACACAAACGAAGATATTTAGAAGAATGTTGGTAACCAAACAGTTGCCAGTAGCCATGACTTCCATAGGATTTTGCCCTACTATGAAAGTCAGTGGCTGCATTCTTCAAAGTATCCACTTTAGTGTTCAGCATAAGAAAGAAACTCATACAAGTTTAGAACAATTTGAGGTTGAGTAAATGATGACAGAATTTTCGGTTTTGGGTGAACTATCCCTCTAAAGACCCCATGAAGTCAAATTAGAATTTTGTGACTTTTAGTCCACGTCTGTTAGCTTTGAGGTCTGTGTTAGTGTAGCATTGACAAAATTAAATTCACGTTTATCAAATTGTACAATACCATTTAAAAGTTTGGGGTCAAAAGTTTTTTTATCCAAACAAATGCTTTCTAGAAATTAGAATGTTCTTCTCATTAATACTATAGACCAGCAGTCAGTAAATTGTTGGCAGCCTGTTGTACCTAAAGACTTTTGGCTATTTTCAAAAAAGGGGACAATCAAAATGTCCCATTCTGTTTCAATAGAAAACTTGTCAACACAGAAAGAGAATGTTAAGTGAATTAAGGTGGCCTTTTGAAAATAAGTATTTGTAGCTTAGATGCAATGGATAAGCAAAAATGCATATACATAGACTAAATGAACAATTATGTTCATGTGTTATGTGAAC
Source organism: Cyprinus carpio (assembly GCF_018340385.1). Taxonomy (NCBI): domain Eukaryota; kingdom Metazoa; phylum Chordata; class Actinopteri; order Cypriniformes; family Cyprinidae; genus Cyprinus; species Cyprinus carpio. The sequence continues at coordinate 9,418,331 of NC_056592.1, forward strand.
AACCCCTAACACATTTTCAAACCATTATCTCTCTCTCTGTCCACCACCCCTCCCTTTATCAACCATCTTCTCTCCACCCATAGTGGTCATATGGCTTCTACCTGATCCATCTGCAGGGGAAACAGGGCTTCCAGTTTTTCTGCAAGACAGAGGACACCAAGCGCAAGTGGATGGAGCAGTTTGAAATGGCCATGTATGTTAAAACCGCATCAATGTTAAAATGACACAGTATTTTGATTTTTGTTTGCCATATCACATGTGTTGATTATTAATCCATGCAGGTCAAACATCAAACCCGAAAGAGCCACTGCCAACCAGCACAACTTCCAAATGCACACGTTTGAAAAAAACACCAACTGCAGAGCCTGTAAAATGCTGCTGAGGTGAGGGCTCACACACAGAAACGAGGCAGTGCAGTGGACTGAGACGGGATTCAACCCATGTTACTAGGCTACTGGTCTGACCTCTATTACATGAGCTGCTTCACTGATTGGCTGTATTGACTTGTGTGAAATCATAGTGTACTGACCTAAATTTTCCACTCTGCAGCACAGGTCAGTGTGCACAATGGCTGTTAATTATAACAGCTCTGTATTTCAATCTGTCTGCAAACTGGCCTGGGATTAGTTTGGATGTTGAATGTTGTCGCTTAGTTGTGCTGACATATGGAGTCACATGGGGTGATTGTGGTTGTATTAATGCATGATAAGTTGGCTTCCAAAGCCAAGCATCGCTGTTACAGTAGCTCATGCCTAGAGTTTGAACAAGCAACACATTTCATTGTGTAACATGGCACACTGTTTGTGCTTTGGACATTAATGATGCCTGAAATTGTGTGGCTTGTTAAATTCTAAACAATTAAATGTATGGTTTTGGACCCACAAATGATAAATAAATAAATAATGACTTACATTAAAGTCAGGACCAGAACATCATAGACTTTAGATCTTTAGCATCTTTAGGACTGACTGTTCGTACTATCAAGTGATAAAATCTGTTTCAGGCAGTGTCGTCAATATCTAATGTATCTGTTATAGCAATGATGTAAATATAAGCACAAAGCGACTTTTTCAGAAAACAGCATGGAATCAGCATTGACCAAGAGGATGCAAAACTAGAATTTTTAATGAAAGTTACATAGTTCCCTATAAGAAGAAAGAGAAAGTGAAAATGAGTAAATGAGACAAAATGGGTATTTAAACATAAGAGTTCTTGTATTTTGTTGCTCTTCAAAAAAAAAAAAAAGATTGCAAAAAAAAAATCACATTCTTTCTGCATGTCTGAACACGGAGACTTGGTAGAGGGCTTTCTTTTGATATGGATCAGTAAGCAGTAACCCAGAACACCTTAGTAACTGTTTAGCAATACTTTGGCAACTACTTACTGTACAACACCCTGGCAACATAGTGCTTGGTTATGCATGGGCGAGCATCATTCAAAACCATAACGAAATCTAATTTGGATGAATCTGAACTTCAGTAGGACCTCAGGAAATGAAGACATATTGTCATATTATGTTGATAATCTCCATCTATCATTCTTTCTTTAGGGGTATTTTCTACCAGGGATACTACTGTTCACGCTGTGGGACTGGTGCCCATAAGGAGTGTCTGGAGGTCATTACCATCTGCAAAATAAGTGAGTCTCTAACAGAAAGCTGCTTCTCAAAGAACCACCTGTACATGTTTACACATCTGCCCTAATTAAAGACATCAGACCACTGACCATGCTCTCTCTCTCTTTCATTATTTTTTCAGGTCCTCATGATTCGGTGAGTTTTTAGTGCCCTGTATTAATAAACTTACATCTCTCAGATAAATTAATCATCCTCTCTCATTGACTTGAACCAAACTTTACTTCTTAAAGTTTGTCCTCAATTTTGAAAAACACTTTTAGGGATGTCTTAAATGATGCCTGATCTGCTTATATAAAAACTGTTACACTTTGAAGTGCATTAAATCATAAATCCACCTCTTTCTTTAACAGGAGCTGGGGCTTCCACAATCAGGTAAAAATATGTCTGTCTTTCCTGTGATCCTAATGGGGTTATATCAATATGAAAAATGTAGATACTGTGCATGGTTTCAGGCTGTTAAACTGAAATGGACCACATTCAGCACGCAAGCTTTAAAAAAATTATACATCAGCTCTCTGCTGCCATCTAGTATATAGTTCACGCATGCAATAAACACAGAGTGTGGGTGTGTTCTTAGAATATGAATTATAAGCATCCATGTACTTTGTTCTCTGTTATAATGAGCTTTTTTCCCCCAATGTGTTCTTAAGGTCCAAAGATGGTGGCCATCAGAAATTACCATGGTACCCCTGCCCTACAAGGCAAAATGCCTCTCTGCTTTCAGACAGGAGATATCATTGAGCTCCTGAAGGGAGACCCAGACACATCATGGTGGGAGGTATGTTATAAAATGAAAATTTACACAGATAACCTGTTCTGTAGTCCAAATTTTACACTTTCCAGGTGACATATACTAGTAAAAATAGCCATGGTGAGTAAATTAAATGAAGTAATTGGTCAGTTGGCCTGTTTTTTAGAAATGATAGCATTGTTTTAAATGGTTGAAATTGCAATACATTCACAAATCACTAGTCATATTGGAGATACAGCCAAATCAGAAATACAGCTTCCTGTTTAGTAAATTTTTTCAGTTTTCTCACACACCATTGGTAGGTCAACTCTGAACCCTGGTCATACTTAATGCAGTTTATGTAGTATAACCTGGTGTCTTGTTTTTTGGGGTCTTGCTATCCTTAATTCATTACCTGTGAATTGTTGCATTTTCATCTCAGGGCAAACTCGTCCAAACCCAAAAGACTGGCTTCTTCCCCAGTTCCAGTGTGAAACCATGTCTAGACCCTAAGGTACAGGTTCAAGTACAATCAAATAATTTGAACATTTAAATTTTCTTCAGTTATTCCTAATCTTTCTTTCCATTTTGTCAAATATATGTATACTAGGATTTTAGACAGTGTTCTTCGCTATTAGAGATTAAACCAGGCCTTGTTGTCTCAAATCATTTTTTGATGGTTTTCTTCTCTACAGCCCTTCCAGTCATTTTCCAGCCGTCAGTCCTCCAGAGAGACGGATTACTATGTTTATCCCTGGTATTTCATTCTGCTTTAGAACACATTGATTTTTCCATTCTTACTCCTTACATTACCAAGATACTACAAGATTTGGTTTCTTTGTAATACCACAGTGTCAGACACATATTAAATAAATAATCAAATCAACTGAATAAACAAATATACATATATAATTAATGGAATTATCTATGCTACTGTTGTTTGACCTAGTGAAATTTGCATGGAATTACATGTGTCATAATTAGAATCAATTGTGATGATTGATTAGCTTTTGGCTAATTGCGAGGCTTGTTGAGTCTTTATTGTCTTTTAATGAGGTAACGACCTCTGTGAGAGTTGCTATAATGATGTACAGCGTATTGAACGGGCTCATGAATAAGGTGTGTTTTCCCTGTGGGCTTCAGGTTTGCAGGAAACATGGAACGACAGCAGGCCGACAACCTGCTTAAGTCTTACAGCAGTGGCACCTATCTGATCCGAGAGAGGACGGCAGAGGCAGAGAGGTTCGCAATCAGCATCAAGTGAGTGTTATGGGCAAGGCATGTATTCATGTGAAGAATAGAACATTCTGTCTTCTTTAAGTATTTTGTCATTCACCATTGCTATGTGCCTTTTAACAGGTTTAATGATGAAGTGAAACATATTAAAGTTATTGAGAAAGACAACTGGATTCACATCACAGAGGCAAAGAAGTTTGAAAGCCTCCTGGTAAGAGTTTGCAATTAAAAGTATTATGAGATTTTATTATGCTTGCATGGTGAAGACCGCACAATTAATTCACTTTACACAATTCACTTGAAGCACATAAAATACAGATTTTTTTGTCGATATTTTCTTTTAGTGTCTATACATATACACACTACACATACACATTAATTTGATAAAAAATGACTTTATATTGTTAGAAAAGTTTTCTATTTCAAATAAATGCTGTTCTTTTGAACTTTCTATTCATCAAAGAATTCTGAAAAAAAAAACTGTAAATCAGCTTATCAGAATGATTTCTGAAGGATCATGTGATACTGAAGACTGGAGTAATGGCTGCTGGAAATTTAGCTTTGCAATCACAGAAATAAAATACATTGAAAACAGTCATTTTAAATAGTAATGATATTTCACAATATTATTTTTATAGTTTTTTTTTTTATTTATTATTATTAAGTAAATGCAGTTTTGGTGAGCATAAGAGACTAAAAAATATATTTTAAAAATTATACTGACCAAACTTTTGAACAGTCATTGGAATATTTGCATACTAAATTGTGATTGGTCTTCTTTCTTGCATTGGTTTTTTGTGAGTCTGTAGTCATACGCTGCACAGCTGTGTGATGCTAATTTAGCATTGTTGTAAAAATCTAAGCCTACCTAAAACTATAACTTTTTTCCTTGCAAATACTGATATTTCTTCTGGAAATGCAGTTACAGTTTCACAGTATCTTGATGAAGATGAAGACATCTGGAACATCAAAGTGCTGTAAGTGACTTTAGATATGTTTCTTTGTTACAGGAGCTTGTGGAGTATTATCAGAATCATTCACTGAAAGAGAGCTTTAAGCTGTTGGACACAACATTACGATACCCTTACAAATCCAAGGAACGCTTGAGTTCTCGCACCAATACCCGCTCACCAGGTAAACATTTGCAGCCATAATCCTCTGCAGCTTTTTATCTCTCTTTTTCTACAGCTCCCTTTCTCTCTCCCTTTTTTTATTTTCACTCTTCTGCTTTCTTGCTTTTTCTGGCACACATTTTTAATTGAGCCCCCACCAGTCTGGCCAGCAGCCTTCCACAATCTTTGGACACGCTCTGGAAGTCTGAACAAACAAATCCTGCCGGCTGGTCCCGCCCTCACATTCTGTATGCCCCGCCTACTGGTATTTCAACTGTCAGTCATCCTTGGCTTGGTTGTCAAGGAGCCGCCCACTCTGGCTGAGGCTGAGGCCTGACTGAGACTTCTGGCTCCCGGGGCCAAGTTTTGCTCAGCCAGCTGAATAGGTTCCAATAAACAAATGCTTCATTAGAAGTTTTAAAAATGATGTGCTTTTCTTTTTCCAGTCAAGCTTAACTGGTGTTCACTGATATTTTTTTATGTAAGTGCGTAAAGACAATGTCTGTTTGTGAGGGGCTAAGAATATGCAAGGCTTGAAGATCTCCATACCCAACACAAGAGCTACTTAAAGGAGCCATTCACCCAGATTTGTTCATCCACTCACACTGATGTAGTTTCAAACTTGTGTGACTTATATTTTCCATTGAACAGAAAAGGACACTGAATGTTCACTGTGTTCTTTTCCAGACAATGAAAGTAACCGAAGGCTGGTACACATTCACTACTGTTTAAATGTTTGGAGTTGGCAATCATTTTTTTTTTAGGTTTTTTTAATTAAGTCTCTTTTAGGCTACATTTATTTAATCACGTATACAGTAAAAGCTGAAACACTGTGGAATATTATTGCTTTAGTGTGGAAAGGCCGCCTGAAATACACTACAAACTACAAGACACCATCCCCCAGCACTGAGGTGAATCAACAACTTGCTGAAGACCTGAATGAGTTTTACTGTAGATTTTAAACACTATGCCTCACACCTCACACCCGTTCTGACCATCTCTCTACACAAACAATTAGCATCTCCATCAACTCCCCTCTCCCCCTCCTGCACTCCGGATCAGTAAAAAGGATGTGTGTCAAATCTTCAGGAAACAAAAGAGAAGGAAAGTACCAGGCCCAAACGGTGTTTCACCAGCCTGTCTAAAAACCTGTGCTGACCAGCTGGCCCACATCTTTTCACAGATCTTCAACAGATCACTGGGGCTGTGCAAAGTCACTTCCTGCTTCAAATGCTCCACCATCATCCCCATTCCAATGAAACCCAAAATCACGGGACTTAATGGGTTCAGACCTGTTGCCTTAACATCTGTGGTCATGAAGTCATTTGAGAGACTGGTGTTGGCTTATCTGAAGGACATCACTGGAACCTTACTGGACCCCCTTCAGTTTGCTTACCACCCATAGTGGATGATGCAGTCAACATGGGACTTCATTATATCCTACAAAATCTAGAAAAACCAGGGACCTATGTGAGGATCCTGTTTGTGGACTTCAGTTCAGCCTTCAACACCATCGTCCCAACACTCCTCCAGACCAAACCAAAGACTATAGAATACCCAAGATGTGTCACTCATATAGTTTTGAATGTGCAAAAATCCTCAATATGGCCGCTCTATCGACGGAAGGCCTGCCTTCTGAATAAAAGAGCCATTCTATAATCGGTATAAGTCATTGCGTCACTGCAGGTGCTGTTAGAAGTCCTGGTTGCTATAGAAACATTCAGCGTTCTGGAGATGTGTGCTTAAGACTGTGCATGCGAACTGGCTGTTCTATCCTGAAAAAAGCTTTTTTACAAAAAAACAAAACAAAACAAAAACATTAATGTTGTTATCAGGTTTGTCCAGGACAGAGACGAGTCTGATTACAGACAAGAAGTTAAGCAGCTGGCTGTCTGTTGCAGTCTTAACAACCTGAAGCAGAACACACTCAAGACTGTGGAGATGATTGTGTAGTTTAGGAGAACCCGCTCCGGATCCCTCACATCCAAGCCATCTCCTTTTTGAACTTTTGCCGTCTGGTCGGTGTTACAGAGCACTGAACACCAGGACAGCCAGGCACAAGAAAAGTTTCTTCCCCCAGGCAGTCTACCTCATGACCAGTTAAATGCTCTCGCCATTGTGCAATAAAAAATATTTTTTATTTATAATTTTTTATTTTTTATTATCTGTGTTGTTGTCTGTTTACTGAAAGCTTCTGTCACAAAAACAAATTCCTTCTATGTGCAAACATAATTAGCAATAAAGCTCTTTCTGACTTGTGAATCTTAATACAATTTAAAAGAACTATTTTCTTTTTAATCTATTTTAAAATGTAATTTATTTCTGTAATGCAAAGCTGAATTTTCAGCAGTCATTACTTCAGTCTTCAGTGTCACATGATCCTTCAGAAATCATTCTAATATGCCGATTTGGTGCTCAAAAACATTTATTCTTATAATACATTTTTTATACAGTTGAGCTGCTTAATATTTTTTTGGAAACAGTGATACAATTTTCCAGAATTTTTTTGAAGAATTAAAATTTTAAAAGAATAAAATTTATTTTAAATATACACATCTTTACTGTTACTTTTAATCAGAATCAGGAAGAGCTTTATTGCCAAGTGTGTTTACACACACAAGGAATTCGTCTTGGTGTCAGGAGCTTCCAGTACAGAACGTACAAACAGTGCAGACATACATATAATTTAAGGTAATAAAAACACTAATAATAAAGAGAACAGAAAATAAGTTATAAAAAAACAATATAGTAATAAAATATAGAGAAAAAGAAATGTCACAGAAATATGATAGTGTGTATGTGCATACAGATGGTTTAAAGTTAATGTGTTAAAACTAACTAACTCCAGCCGTCTGAAAGTTTAAAATCAATCCATTTAATGTGTTAAAGTTAATGTGTTAAAACTTACTAACTCCAGCTGTCTGAAAGGTAGTATGTAAGTCTCCTAAAGTCAATTTTTTTTATGTTGAAAAAATGAATTTGGATTGTGTCAGAATTCTGCTTACTTTTTCACAGAACATGCCAATTCTCTCACACGCACATACAAACACCTCGCTGACTCTGAAAGCATGTCCTTGAACTTACCCTCTAATTCTGTTGTGGCCTTCCTCTTTTATTTGTTGGCGCTCTCTCTATCCTTATACTGTCTCAGCAGCCACCTGTGCTTCCTACAACTTCTCCTTCCTCAGTCCTCAGGGCCTCAGCTTCTCCTCTCAAAGCTCTGCTCCCTTCTGGTCAGGTACTGTGCTCTTGCATCATCCATGCCACCTTCCCAAATTCCGTTTCACTTTCAGCCCTTCATCTTTCCATCAACATGTCTTCCTGGTTGTTTTCATCATTGTCTCATTGTTGCTCCATTAGTGCTTTAAAATCATAAAGTTCTTTCCCATTAGTAGACCAACATTAGTCACAAGCTTTCATTCATTCACATCTAGCTCACAATGTCATGAAGTGTCAATAAATCAGTTGTTTAGGCATTTAATGGTTCTCTCCATCAATTTACATGCACTAATCTTGGGATGTTGCTGGCCTTGAACAGTATTCACACCCAGGGTAGTCAGCACAGCTGTGGCGCGATACAACTTTGCTGCTCGAGACATGCGAGAGCTGTCCCTGCGAGAAGGGGATATCGTCAAGATCTACAGCAAGATTGGTGGAGACCAAGGCTGGTGGAAAGGAGAGGCCAACGGCAGGGTAATAAAGCAAGCAAATGATCTCAAAATAAGCTTCAAATATTTAAATATAAGCAATATATTCCATTATTTTCCATTCAGATTGGATGGTTTCCCTCGACGTACGTCGATGAGGAGGGGGTGCAGTGATACTCTGAGGTCACAGATCATCCAATAAAAGCCCTCTGAGAGGACTCTTTGGTTTCCATGGCAGCAACTCATGGAAGACTTTTCGCTGGAAACATATTTTACAAATTTATAAATATTTGTACTTCTGTCTCCTTTCGTCATGTACGAATATGCTTTTTTTTCCCCTTTCTCGGAATGTCTGTGTGATTTCTGTGAAGAAAACTTCTCTGAGTGAAACTGTGAACAGAGCAGAACTTTGCCTTGAAGTGGCCAAAGGACAAGCATGGCTTTAAGTTTGTACAGTAATACCTGTAAGTTGCGCTGCCGGTCAGAGGGGTATAATTGGGGGGTGGGGATGTATAAAATTACACATAAATATAATTTATTAAAGAGATATATCTATAATTAAAATGCAGTGTTGAACATTTGTTCAACAGCAGCAGCGCAAAGAATATATGTGAGCAGAAAAGATGCACTTTGCATTTCTTTACAGAGAGAATTTGCCTTAGTAAATGGTAATGCCTTTAGAGGTGGAGGTAAAGAGATGGATTCAAACTCATCTTGCACATACACATTCATACATCTGCCCTGTCCAGAAATACGGTGCCTTTTTATACATGTAGTTCACTCCCAACAGAGTCTAGTTTATATAGCTGCAGCGTTAACCCCGTTCTCTATTGGTGCACTCTCATGGCCCTATCCGCCCATTCAGCCCGATGCTCTCAACCAGAAGACCATAAAAGAGACTGAACATTTCCTGAACTTAAATGAGCAGATGACCAGATCTGCTTGACATCTCACTGGAATGAAGAGGCAGCTAACCAAAAGCATTCAGTCATGGCTGGAATTGCTTTAGCTGACTTGGACAATGAAGGATACGAGCACCATCATGTCTTCCTCTTGCTTCAAGAGGATGCAAAAGTGCAATTGAGTTTCAGGAAGAGGTTCAGTGAATGCTGTTTCTGTGATGAGCATTTATTTCCATGTTCTCACTGGTCCAAATTTGGACTGAAAAGGGAAAACCAAATGCTGTTCTGTGCACTGATTTTTATGAATACCCAGAGGTTTTTGTGAGATTTTTCTTTTCTTGTCTTCTACAAGCACATGCATTTTGCCATTCCACGTTTCTCGTATGCAGCCTGCCACATTACAGTAGCTTGCCTTACTGGTGGACACAACTGGTGCTAAATATCCCTGAGTTAGGGCAGAACTTTGTTGCTGTTGTGGACGAGGAGACCCACTGCTGAAGAACCTCAGCCACCAAGTGCACTTTATATGTCCAGAGACCTTTTAAGATAGGACACCACACTGCAGACCTGGACATTTTTTTTGTTGTTGTTTTTTTATGTCCTCTGGAAGAAAAAAATAAAATAAAATCCTCCACACTATGAGCAGTGGTCCCTCAAAGTCTAATATTGAACATTACCTGTAAACTCCATAAGTGCATGGATGTGTCCCTCATACAGTCCTTGGAGAAAAACCTTTTGATGTTGTCAGCCATCAGAAATTGAACCCATAAATCGAGATGGGAGAGTGCTAGACTGCAATAAAGCATCGGACGTGTTTTTAGCCGTGCTCCAGGCTTGAGTAAAGCTGTCTGTAGTGATGGAAGAGTGCAGCTCAGGTCAAGGTAGTGCTGGCTTAGGGGCTTAGTACCTGTTTGTGTAGTGGACAAAAAACTCATAGCATGTGGTCATATATATTACAACTGCTGTCCGTGAATCCTGGGGGGGGTTAAGATCTTACAAAGAAAAAAAAGAAATTGTGTGCATTTTTTGATTGGTCAGTTCTATCATGAAATAAATATTTCTTTTTTGTCTATTTGTGGTGTCGTCGTGTTATGATACTCCACAGAACATTCTCCGATGTAATCGTTTTTAATCACCACTAGGGGGAGGCAAGTTACTTGCTTTTTCATGACAGAAAGCACCTTGATTTTGAGATAAATATTTTTCACTTATCCTGTGAAACAATCAGACTGGTCCTTCATACATGGTTACAGTTGTCCATACATTTTCCCCCAATATTATGGGTTGTATTTAAGGATGTGTGACTATCTGTGCGTGATCTCACATCTATCCTGCTCATAAGATCAATTCCACCTTAATAAATCTGTTCACCAACTAACGCAGCACCAATTGACAGAAGGAGGAAGAAACATGGCATTTCTTCATCTTAGTTCCATAAGAATAAAAAGAACTACAAAGAAACAATCTTCACGTGATAAGTCTTATGTGAGGATGATCATTAGCACTGGCACATCGCGTTAAAGGAGATCTTGAGAACAGCTTGTGTCAGACTCAACTAGCTTTCTTTTTCCTAATTACCTCAGGGAATACAGTTAGGCTGAGGTTTATCAGCTGTTTTCCAGACAAGATATTTTATTGACACATATTTTATTGTGTCTTTATTAAAATGCCCATGGAGAGTTTTAATGTTGAAATGACTAAAGATCTATCCATTTTTCTATAAGGCTGAGGTTTCAAAATCATAAAATAGAAAGAAAAATAAATAGGCTCATGACGATGGGGATGCTGGATTAGCTGTACCTAACTAATAGGTATCTAATCAGTACACGGTTTAATCTGTTACCAACACTTTATTAATTTTGCTATTAAAGTTAGAATATATCCATTATTCAAAGTGGGATCCGGCATTCTTAGTAATATCACAGGATCAAGGATTTTGTATTTAATCCTTTAATCAATTTAAACTTTCAGAATCTCATTACGACCTCAAGGGGTAGTGTTGACTATCAAGCTGGTCCACAGTTTATAAAAAAACGTGTGCTAAATGATTTACTCCGGTTTCAGCGCTGTTATTTTGCGCACTAATATCTCAATGTAGTGTATAGGGTTTTTTTTATTATATATATATATATATATATATATATAATATATATATATATATATTATATATATATATAAATCCATTTTTATCACAGTGCTCAGTCTCCCAATCGTCTTCGCAGCATATCCTCGTGCGTCCCCTGGTTAGGGATTGACGCGCGTCACCGAGCTCATCTCAAGCTGCTGCTGCTGCTGTCTCACACTCATGGACCATCACATCCAGACAGGTACTGTGGAGTGCTGTACTCCTCTGAAACCGCGTATAGCTACATCACGCTTGTGTTTATCGGGTAAGTCTTTAAAGTGCTTATTTGCGCCATGATGAACATTTATGTGCACTGCGGGAAGTCTCGGATGTTGCTAAATCGACTTGCTTTTTTGGTTTAATGTGTTTTTGCGCATTATTTTCTGATCGTTCGTCTCCAGTGATACCGCTCTTAGAAGGTTCGATTTCAACGTAATTGTCTGAGGTATTTTTGCGCGAGATCTTTTACAGGTAATCGCTTTATTTAACCGATTTTCACAATACAAATAAGAAACCTAGCGCGCAGTCTACTTAAGGGACGTCCATAGAGGACTCGTTCTGTCTGGTAATATTTTTTATAGTTATTTTCTATATAGCCTAGGTTACACACGCGGCTCACCGTCGCGTCGCCTCTCGCGTCACAAGCGTGGTGTTTAAAGCTAGTTCAACTTTCACAAACTAGTCTTGAGACTCACGCGGTCAGTTCCACTCTCTATGTAAGTATGTCTAGATGATTTTAAAAGCAAGAACACGTCCTGAATGAACGCGTCTCAGACAGCATGTTTGGTTAGGTAAGACTTAAAGTAGGCTACTGTCTAGATAAGCGTTATTTATTCATTCTCACGTCGGAACACAAAAAGATACTTTGAATAAATTTAAATTGCTTTTCGTCCATTCAGTGAAAGCCAATGGGGTCCAAAACGTAAAAAGCAAATTGTGTTCCACAGATAAAAGTCACACTTACTCTTAGTCGTATTATTACTATTATAAATGAACTTTAGTCATAGTATGCAAATTGATAGAAAAAAAAATTGTGACAAATAGGTAGGGAAGTGCTTGCATAATTTTAAGTCTCACGCGTAATGATTAAGAAGTTCTTTATGCGATAGGAACATTAACTGAACTCTGATACAGGAGATTTCAAACTGGTCTGTGGACCCTCAAGAGTATGCCAGGGGGAAATCATGAGATTAATAATGTAATCTCTTCATTTGACAGCGCGAGTTTCTGTCAATCTGTCAATTTAACACAAATATTTTACTGATATTTTAGTAATAATTATAGTAGCCATTGACTTCCATAGTATTTTTTCCATACTTTGGAAGTCATTGGCTACCAGCAGCTGTTTGGTTACCAACATTTTCAAAATATCATCTTTTGTGTTCAGCAGAAGAAAGAAACACAAAGGTTTGAAACAGCTTGAGGGTGAATAAATGATGACAGATTTCTTAAAACTGGTTCAAATATCTCCATTATAAACCCACAACATCCAAACCCCTATTCACATACAGCTGCTGGGGGACCTGACTTATACCACAGCCACCCTTGAGGCTGTGCCACCAAAACAGAACGTGTTTGGAGACAGTGTCGGTTACAGCAGAACAGTAGTGATATGGTGTGGCATTTTGATGCAGTCCATAACGCTGCTTTTAATGTCACGCTTCGCCCTTTCCTCACTTTGTTTGCCATTTGCTTTACATCTATCTTTCTGTAAGTTCTAAATGTCAGGGCTCCGTTACTGATTGCAGTAGTTTCCCTGATGATGGTGACATCAGCGCTATACATTAACTTTTTTGCACGTAGCTCTGGTGCTACAGCGGTTGAAAGGTTTGTAGCACAGGCCACACAATTGTAGCACAAGTATAAGAAATCTGTCACCATCTCTGAAAACAACCAAGTAGTGCAGTTCATTCATCACTTATTCATTGACGTTCATGTTGAATACAGTTCGGAAAAAGATAGAGTAGCATTTGATTTTTTTCTAAACTGACAACATTTAGTAGTCTGCGTAAATACATCTACACTGAAATAATGGCTTTGAATTGCTAGTAATTTTCACAGATAATTAACACTGAATTACAAAGTAACACATTGAATTAAACATGAAATAGGAGTAGAAAGACTGAAAATTGTAAAATATACTCCAAATCCAAATCTGTTTTATTTACAGCTTCAAATATAATTTTTTTTTTACATTGTGAATGTCACTTCAAATGCAGCTTCTGTGCCACCTCTGCATATTTTCATGATTTGTAACAGCCCTATAATGTTAATTAGCATAAGTAATTAAAAGATGTGCCACTTTATGCAACTTGATTTTTATGAATAATTATGAGAGGAGTGCCTTTTTTGTGAATGTTGATTATTTTTACATACCACAATATGCACAAAATAGCTCTCATTTCTGAACCATAAAAGCTTCAGTGCATATGAGAGGGAGCTTTCCTGCTCAGATGGTTGAGGGTGCTAACGTCTGTGAACTTCTTATAAACCCAGAGTCCTTGAATGCTGCTGCTGCATGCCAATCCTCCGTCTGTTCAGATGTTGTGTCCTGTGAGAGAAATCAGAGAGCAGACCCAGCGCTGGGTGACTGACTCATTGAAAATCATCTCAGATGGATGGCTACCCAGTCATTTATTGAGATCTGAATTAGCTCTGTGCCACTCTGGCTCTGCCTCGTGGATGTATCTGATGGCAATGCTAAATCCCAGCGGTCAGGGCGATATGCATCATGTGCATCATGTGAATTATGCATCTCCCTGACTTATTATTGAATGTGCAGATGAGTAGTCTGTTTGTTACATGCGTTAAGCAATCAGTACTCCATTCATTTTCACTGATGCAAAGGAGCTCAGTAAGTCATGTTGCTCTCTAATGCTTAAATAAGTTCTCTTCACTGTGACTTCTAATTCAAACAGTTCAGGAGAAATTATTAGAACAGCTCTCAGATTTACAATAGACAACCCCCTCCCTGCCTAAGGCTTTACTACAAGCTATAACAATAATCAAGGGAAAACATACCTCATGACGTGCAAAAATACTGATGTTTTATATTAAACACCATGGCTATGCTGCATGCCACAGTAAAAACTGTGTCCAAATGAATAGCTACATAGGAAAACGTTGCATGCTGAATATGTTGCATGCAATATAAGGCATTATTATGAAGTCTTATTTAATCTCACACACACACCCACCATGCCCATGGCAGTTTCCATCTGGCTTTGGAGAACTGCCGTTCTGGGTAACAATCTGTGTGCATTTCTGCTCCCCCACAATGAATGGGACATCTATTTCCTGTTCTGGAGCTTGACGCTGAATTGAGTTGGGATGTCATTCAGCGCTCTAGTCTGCATCTACTCTTGAATGGACCTAATTGTCATAAATGTGCCAGTAATTAAATCTAGCCGCTAATAGCGAAAGACTGGTCAACTTTGCATGCATCCATGAGCGTTTTTTTGTCAGATATCATATCATCACATGCAGGGCAGTTATCTACAAACAGCAACATACACATCATGAGCCGTGATGTCCAATTAGCAAAGAAATTACTCTTATGCACTGTTTTTGAAAAACAAATATTCTCAGTCTCAGCTTTGCTTGTGTGTTAGCAGTGTGAATTAATCAATCAGCATTACTGTGATATAGGCCTGCCTATCTATCTATCTGTAAACACATGACTAGTACCTACTCTTCAGTGCCTACACACAACTATCTAATAGGACAGATAGATAGATACCTGTAAACACACAACTATCATCAATCTATCTATCTATCTATCTATAAAAGGCAAAAATGTTCCTCTAAACAAAGTGATATTTCTATGGCACAACATTGTTTTCATCTGAAGCCCTGGATGTGTGTCTAGAGGCAGAATTTATATGACCTAATGTCTGCTGTGTGAATCATCAGACTAATGAAAAAATACATGTGTAAGGACAGGAGTGTTTTATCCATTTCATTTCCCAGCACCCTTTTTGCATAAGTATGGTTTGCATCGTAAAGTCGCTCCCCAATTAATTTGTTTGATTTCAGCAAACAAACTCCTCTGATAAAGGAGGTTAGGAGTAAAGTGCCCTTTGTTATTAAGTGGCTTAAGGCAGTTTGAGGTATATTAATAAATGAGAGTCACCTCAGCTAGGAGACTCTCAGGAGGTTTGCACAGTTATTGTGGACGCCACCCACCACTTACAACGAAATGAGTTCAGGATAACACTAGCAGCACACACACGTACACATTTCTGCTCAAATGACACCCAGAATAGTACTGCTGTATTCTCTCAAAGCATCTCGGTTATAATATGCTGTCTGGCAGTCGATGTGAGGCATGTCGAGGGTGGGTTTATGAGTAAAATTCATTGTGTATGGTTGACAAGCACTTTTGTAACAGACTCTTTATGGGGCCTGTGTAATTACACAGTGTATGTTACACTTGTCCCTGACAGCTTTTTAGCATGACCCCATCCCCCCCAACCCAAAACCCCCCACCCTCCCTTCCTCATTCGCCTTTTCTGGAAATGAGACCTCTGACATCCCACCATTATTTCCCTACAGCGAGGCAGTGAAGTCTCCTCTTGCATTGTAAACACACACAGCCCTCTCTTTACAGCTGTGCTGGTTCACAAGACGGGCAGATGATTCATAATCAACTCAAAATCAATCTTTGATGATTAGAGGGAAGGTAAAGCTCTGTTGTTGTGGATGGGGGTAAACTAAAAGCTACAGTACACGTTTTTGGAAGCTTCTGAGATTTTGTTGTGTCAAAAACAGCAGATGTTGGCGAGTCTCCATCCCTGCTGTTGGCACCTCGCTGTTTTTCTCCTTCCTTGTGTGACTGGACGGAAGGTTGACTCAGTTTTGTTGGAAATGGGCCTTGTGGAAGAGTGCTCTAATCTTCTCAATGTCCCCTTTTAGACACACTTTCATTTGAGATGGGTTCGCTGGGGCATGAAGGGAAGCATGGGCTTTGTGAGTCTTAACTTGTGTGTTTGCTTTTGTGCATTTAAAGAGATAGTTCCCCCCAAAATATTCCCTAAGTATATTCTAAAGAAGGCTCACTATGCTTTTTCCCAATTCAGTGGAAGCATATAGTGACCAGGGCCTCCAGAAATAAGGATGTATAGTATATCAGTACCAAAATGATTATCAGACTCTATTCAAAAATTTTTTTCATTCATCAATATTGGTCAGTATTGGATATTTGTGTATGAATGCTTATTTCCCCTATTCTGGGTATTGACACAAATTTCACTATTCGATTTTACGATCAATTCATTTAGATATAAATCAGGTATGGTAGGTGTACATTTTCTAGTAGCTGTCATAAAAACTTTGTTGATGACAGATTTATTCAAACTTACACATCAAATAGTGAAGAACTGTTTAAGTAAAAATAAAATGAGTATGTAATATAGTGAATATACTGAAATGTTCATCTCTAGGGTTCATTTTTCTAGCAAATTATTGAGCTGTGGTCATTTAATAACTTTTCTGCGGTAAATGTTATGTGAGATATTGTTTTCACACTGTTTTGCTAATGTCTTTCAGCAGTTGAAACTGATTAAGTGATTAGATGAGACATGATACAAGTTATGTAATGTATTGTTCAACATACCTTCTAATGTTGTTCATGCATGTTTATTTCGTGCTGTAACTAACAGTAAAGAGAAGATGATAGGTTCATGTGTGCTATGCTGCCTTGAACAGAGATCTTTCACGCCACATTAAAGAGCTCCAAAAACGGATTTTGTTATTTGAATTTCTTTCTTTTTTCTTTTTTTTTTTTTTTAAATTGATCAAATTTGAAAGGTGAGGCTTTGTTTCATATAAAAAATAACAGAGTACAAATCTTATTGTGGTTTATTGGAGGGGAGGCACAATACAAATGTTTAGTTACGAGAAACGATTCAAATTGAGAATTCAATACTGTCAACCAATCCCTATTGTTGCTGTTATTGTTTTGTACTGTGCAGATTTTAGTTTTGTTTTTAATATATTCAAACAGAAAATAATGAAATAAATAGTTGTTTCAAATTGGCCATTTATCAATTAACATCATAACATAACATAAATTATCAGCTTGTCGGGACTGGCCAGAATTTTAATATTTATCCTATCAAAAAGGGGACCACACAACATTCGGACTATATTCCAATAAGTGATATGATAAGTTTATATTATTATAATTATTTAGCTCTTAAATTTCATTTGAGCATCCACAATAACGTTCTGCGTCAGTGTCAAACTTGTTGAAATTTGACACAATTCACATGTCTTCAGCTGTTGCTGAAGGGCTGAGATTTCACAGAGGAGGGCACCCACACAATAAATAAAACTTGGGCCCCTGATATATCCTAGTAAATCTTTTCCATTTCATAAAAGAAAAAAGTGGTAAGAATGACATTAGGGAGAGTAAACGATGACAGAATTTGCATTTCTTTGACCATACCATTTTGATATAAAACTTAGTTTAAGTGAAGGGAATGAATTATTCATGTAGCTGTATGTGTGTAAATGTGCTTGTGGAGGAGGAGCCCCTCTTCAGAGACACTCACTGCAAAGTGCAGATTTCTGTGCCCCTCTCCACACGGCTGAACTGTGGAGGAGTGGGCCTGCTAGGACTTCCCACTACAATCTATGAGCTACACAGAACAGAAATCATATACTGGCTCAAAACATCCTCTCATATAATATTTGTTATTTTACCACGACTGACTTGAGAATGTTTGTTTTTTTGTTTTTTTTCAGGTGGAGCATAAGCATGTAGTCTTCTTTATATATGTGTGTGTGTGTGTGTGTGTGTGTGTGTGTGTGTGTGTGTGTGTGTGTGTGTGTCTGAAAGCAATGCCAGATCCATTGTGCATTCAGACAGGAGTTTCAGAGACAGACAGAAACCAGGCAGAGGCTCGTGAAGGCTTCACTGAGCACACCAGGAAAAGAATGGGTTTTAAGGCAGTTCTTTTCTCACACCAATGACTCCTCTGTGAATAATGCCACTGAGCTTCTGGCACCTATAATAGAAAACTGGAACAAAATCAAAAAGCTGACTACATTGTGTGACACACAATCCAGTTTTTTGTTTTTTATGCAGAAAAGCAGATTTTATGAAATACAGTATTGTGATACCTGTTTAAATATCCTTGTTCTCTCTGTCACATAGGAAAGGAAGTCTAAGATGAATGGTGGTAACTGCATTCAAGACCTCATCCAAAAGAAAGCCACCCTGCTGTCCCTTGCCACCTACCTCTCAGAACAAAGTTGAGCCAACGATAAAAGAAGTCCACCAGTGAACGACAGCGATGTTGTACAGTCGTTTAATGTAAGAGCTCCTAAGACCATAAAAAAATTACAAATTTATCACTTTTCACTCTTGATCCATCATCCAGTTTCATAGTCTTCCTCTGATACTGGAACACAGTGTGCCCTTGATCTGTGAACATAAGAGATGTGAAAAGTCGGATGCACTTGTTCACACAGGATCAGACGATCAGGAGGACCTCTGGGTGACAAATAATGACAGCAGATTGATGATGACATCAACGAGCGGGGCTTTGAAGCGCTGAGCTTCACAGGTCACAGATCAGAGTGCTGTCTTCTGGGGCTGACAGCTGGTCTGAGGGAGGGAGGCCGTCTCTGTGTGAGCAATGCAGCTATGCGGCCGTGAAGACTCCATCTCCATTACGGGACTGTCCACCGCTGCAGTGGTGGCCATAGCATGTAACATCCTGGTAGCTCTTCTCATACTGGTTCTGATACTGATTCTCTGCAAAGCATGCAAGGTTCCCTCCAGCCAGGAGAGCGTCCCGGTGCTGACTCTAGAGAACGCACGTCAGAGGAATGAGCAGAGGTACTTGCTTACGGCATGAGGGAAAAAAATTGGAGACGAAACACTGTTTATACTTTGTACTGTCCACAGCGATCAATCACAGATTGGGCCACATGGTTTGACATGATTTCGTAGATGTTTCTATGCTATTCATAGAGGCCTGCGTAACAGAGGCGTCATGTAAGAACACTGGAGGACGAGGAGTGAGTTGGCTGAGCATGGGCTGCTGGGACTGTACCTGAGCTCTCTTATACTGTACCACTCTGCCTGAGTGTTTTATGTAAAGGTAAAGAGACTCTCAATGCCCTCTTTTGAGTTGTTCAGTAGTGCCTGACGGTGTAAGTGAAACCCCACACCTGCAGCTAACCAGCTAGCAATCAGTGTTATGCTAATTACCATGCAAACAAATAAAAGCTCATGTGCAAGTATTACATTTTAATAAGAGCTGAATAGGGCTGCTTTGTGTCTGAAAGAGGAATTTTAATACAAAATGCATGTTTTATTGTGGTTGTTTGCTTGTGCAGTGGGCCAGAGGGATCGGTACACTAATAACATGCTAGCATCTTTGCTTTTCTTGAGAATATCAGAGAAAATTAAATGGTAAATAAAGATTATGAACTTTTAATAAATACATTGAAATATCCATAAAAACTTGGTCTTTTTTTAACATCTTGTAAAGTTATGACCTAACTTATAGCCATGCTGTAAGACTATTTTTGATTGCTGTCACATTTCTAGACAGCAATTTACATACTGGACCTGAGGTATATATATATATATATATATATATATATATATATACAGAATTGGTGTAAACTGCCGTCATATATAGGCCATTCTACAGAATTGGTGTAACTGCTGTCCTACAACCAAAAACACATTTAAAAAGCATTTAAGTATTCAAATCTTAGATGTTTAGTAAGACCCTTCTATTCTCTAATGAAAGGCACAATAATATTAAAAACATTAGTAAGATTAATATATATAAAATAATAATTTATTTGGTACTTTCAATTGGGAGGTGTCTGTCCCGAATCCTAACCCCTAAATTTCGACTTATGAAAATGATATTGAAATTATTTTTGTAATTTTTTTTTCATAGTTGTTTTTAAAAATATATTTTTGATTCTTTTAAAAAGTAAAGAAAAATCTAAGGAACGTCACTACCATGGGTACATGTGCAGAACTGTGCTAGCTAACCATGTGCTGATTCGCATCTTTGAGGCAGGTTCAGAAGTATCTAAAATGGTCACTACTGAAACAGTCACTGTGAATGACTGTTGAACTGTGAATGAATCACTGTGAAGTCACATGAAATGTTTTGTCAAAAATAAAGTATACTGAATTATCAGCTAAGATGTTATGATAGTTTTTGGTTCAATGTATATTCAAACTAATGAATCCTTAACTTTGAAATCTTACTGTGAAGAGGTACCAAACAAGAGAAGGGTACAAAAGTAAAACAAATTTAACTCAACAAACATATGGCTTCAGAAGAAGAACCACATTTGGCAAAGGCCCAGTCAGAGCCCATACCTGAATCTAATCTATAAAAAAACAAACCAAAAAAATAAAAATACAATTATTTTTCTTTTCTCTTTTTGCAAGAAAGAGTGAAAAAAAAATGGACAAATCACGATGTGCTAAGGTGATAGACTCTGACACTGGCTGCTGTATTAAAAGGAGAAAGGAGAAAGCCATTTCAACCAAATATTAGTTCAAGGGTTCAAGTCCCCATTGGGGCAAAAAGGGGTGTGCACACTTGTGCATCCAGGATATTTCAAGTCTTATTTTTCATTCTTCTTTCCTTTAAAGTTTCTGTTTGTCTGTTACATGAATTTCGTTGGTTTCAATATTACATTAAAGGTGAAAAAAGATCTGACATGAATTAACCTGGATTCATTTTTTATCTCAAACATATCACAGTTTTAACAGGGGTGTGTTGACTTTTTATACCCACTGTATATTTTAATGTCTGTAGTGAATTTGTAGAATTTGTTGTTCTGGTCTTACTCAGTTTCTGTGGGTTGTTTCCAGGCTATCTCAGTGAGCTCAACAGTTGCTCCATCTTTGCTATTTCCACTTCCAGCCTCTTCGGCAACTCCTGACCCTTCATCTCCTGTGGTGAGGACAAGATAAGTCAGCTGCTGGTAATGAGAGGACTGACGCAGGGGCGCCACTAACAATCACAAACACTTCTCAGCGTGAATCTCCCATTTAGACGTTTCTATCTCGACCAGCGGAGGAAGTAATGAGAGAGATGTTAGCAAGGTGTCATTTCCTCTGTGTTGTGGTGGGACAAAAAAGTCAGAAACTCACTCTAATCTTGCATGACGTTTGACTGACACTATTACAACGACAAAAAGATCCCATCAAAGATTGCTATGGTTACTGACCATGCCAGCGTCATAATGAACTAAACCAGACCAGACGAACTTCTCGGCAGAAATATTCACTGCCACTAATTAAACACTCTCCAGTTCCTGTCAATCATTAGGCAAAACTTTAAGCAAATGTGATTCTGGTAATCACTCTGAGAACATCTGCTAGATTTGCTCAGCAGAATCCTCAACAAAAGACAACAACAGAACTAAAAAAACACATTCATCATTAACCTTTAATCACAATCCCAAAGTACTTTACAACACTGATCTACCTTCAGACCTTTTTATTGACCTCATTCACTTTAAACATGTCCACCCTCATCCACCTTATTTTGCAATGCGGAAGTACTGTAAGCTATTTTTCTGTGAATGTGCAAGACTTCTGATTCATTAGCAATGATAGGTAAAAGAACTATAATAATAACAAAGTTTGGTTAATGGTGAAACTATTTGTGCTACAAACTGGTGTGTTTATGATTACAATAATATATTAAAATTATATGATAACAAATGCCAGTTTGCATTATTAGGCAGCATAACAGAGTTTTTTGGGGTTTTTTGTACAGCTAAAATAAATGGAAGCGAATGGCACCAAAAGTCATCCACATTCTAGTTACATATGGCCATGTCCATTCTTACATTTAAAAATAAAGCGGATAGTGCACAGATATGACAAATATGAATATTTGCTCTTTATGAAGAGTAGGTTTCTCTTCACCCATCTTGATATTAGAGCTGTTACGATACCAAAATTATGATTTTTATACAATACCTGACAAAAATATCTCGATATTACTAAAACAACAGAAAACGTAAATGTATAATAGATGAAGCACAAATTATAGTTATACTTAAAATTCATTATTTTATTTACCAATTAAAAAATCCCTGAAATCTCTCACTACTGCTATTAAGTGGCTCCTTTTCCAAGAGAACTTCTAATGTTTATGGTAATTGTGGTCAGTGTTGTGCAGTTACAGTTTATTCAGTGACCCTGTAACTTCAAAACAGCAGAGTTTTCTGAGAAGTTGCTGACTGTTGAGACTGCTGTGGAACAAAGTAGATTAGAAAATAAATCAGCAGCTGAGACGGCAAACTGAGGGCTCAGGAAAGAATACTGACCTGACTATTCATGCAGTGAATATAAAACAGTCTGTAAAATAGAGCTTGCTAAAGGATTAATATGGATAGATTGATGAGTCACAGGCACAGAGAGACATGGTGGAAGGAGAAAGCATTTTGAAGACTCATTGGGAGGTGAGATATGTGTTTTGGTGTAGTGTCCTAATCTGGAAAGCAGCTGACCATTTCTACTGAGTTTGGAACATGCTGTTTTGAGTCACCGTCTCAGACTAAAATTGCTTTAACATATAGCTTGTAGAAAGATATACATGTCTGGCTTCAGCCAGCATTGACCTATGCTCGGGTATAAGGTCAAGTGCCTTATCCAAATAATCAATGTCATCACAGTCCTTCATAAAAGTCTGTATTATAAAAGTTGGTTTTGTTTCCTTTATTTTGTGATACTATTTTTAAGTATTGGATTTTTCTCTTGGAAAAACATTTTTCCATTTTGCTAATGGAAAAACATTTTAGAAAATAATTTACGGTAAATCATTTTATATATAAAATAAAAATAAGATTTTAAAAATATTTTAATGTGTTTTAAATGTTGAGAGACAACTATAAATAATCCATTAAAATGATGACTTCCCAAACAATGTAAATGGTTCTGTTTTGTCTTAGAAGACCTGGCAATATATCAGTCCAGGTGGAGTTTCCCAAAAGCATTGTAAGCCCAGGATGTTCACAGAAACCACTGGCATCAATGGTCACTTCAATTTATTCAGGCTTACAGTGTTTTGTGGAAATGCAGTATACTGTAGGTTGATTTAGCAGTTCTGACAATTTCTGCATTGGCCCATATCTGTTTGATCAACCCTTTCAGAAAATTTTCTTCTCCAAACTGAAAAAAAAACATACAAAAAAAAAATAAAAAAAAATACAATTTTTAAACAATTCTCAAAAAAGTCCACTCACAAGATTTGTGTCAAAATGGACACCATGACAGTGTTCATCAGTGTCCACTCACAATACAAAATTCACTAGTTTGTCCAAATAATTGAGAAAAAAAAAGGAAACTAATTTTTTTGCATTTCAGTTTTGTGCAGAAATTTACACTTCACTTTTAAATAAAGTAACATAAGATGCAAATCACCCTCTTGATGAGGCAAAACAGAAATCTATGTCAGTTTTAAATTAATTTATCTAAGATTAGCTACTGCATCGGGGAAGGCAATGATGACATTAGGCTGTGGAAAGCTGGTGATTAATGACTCGAGGAGACAGTGAATGTGTTGCAATGCTGTCTCTCATCAGTCATATTAAAAGACACTGCACTCAGCATATCACTCTCTCTGCTTAAGGTAAGTACAGCCATGGCAGAAATAATACAGCTTCTTCCTAATCAAAAGCATTAGTGCAACTCAACTTGTGACACTGTGTGTCATTCATGGGAATGAGCTGTTTCAGCCAATCAAATATAACGAAAGTCACCAACAAAACACATCAACACTGAGCACTGGCACTGACAGAGATCTCCAAACAACAAATTAAACATTTGAGGTGAGGCCGAGAGATTTTAATTATGTACTGCCATTGTTATATTGTTATGATCAGTCATTGGGTTGGTTTCTCTAGATGCAGTAGGAAACAATGGAAGTAGTGTACATTAAAAATGAAAGGTGAAATGTATAATTTTATGGTTGCTGAAATTCTCTCTCTTATCCCAGATTGATGTGCAGAGACAATTGGAAGTGTACTGTACATTCAAAACCTCTGATTCAACCAGTGATCAACCTGATTCAACATGATCAAGAAAAAGCAATAACACACTTAATGTTTCATTTGTAAGATTCATCTACCAATTACCCTGGAAGCACTGCAAAACTTCAAAGACCTTTAGTCAGATCATTTTTATTTCTGCAACGGTTTGTTCCAAAAGCATTTGTCCCCCAGTACAGTCTGATTAATGTCTTGAATTACTGTTTTAATGCCTAGCAAACCAATAATATTTGAATTCACGCTCAATATGCTTTGTTAATGTGGTTCCAAAACATGCTCATCCAATGTCAGTAAATTGAGATGTTCAATACCTCTGTTAACAAATGATTTTTCTTTGAACTGCAGTGGTGATCTGTGTGTGCTGTAAATTCATGTCTGAAGCCGTCACAAAGATGGAGATACAGCAATTTAACAGATGAAGTATGTAGCACAGTAGTGATTGAAACAGCACTGATCGATTAAGCATGTGGTTTCATTGGAAGCATAATATGAGTGGTTCTCCTACCTTTGGTTTCTTGTGGAGGTTGGGAGAGAGCTTGAGGCTGGTGACATGGCCGCGGTCATCGCCCACGATGATGATGAGATGGACAGGGTTGAATTCAATGTGTAAGAGCCTGGTCTTCTTGGATACCACTTTTTGCTGGCAAAGAGCTTTATATTTGTTAATGCTGAGGTCGAACACATGATCCTGAGAGAGAAATGGAGGAGGAGCAGGCAGTTAGTCTCAGCATTAATCTATGTTGCATGAGTTTCTGTTTTGATGTTTTATTGTGAAGCAGACATTAGCACCTCTATAATGCATTCTCTTACTTTGGCTCCGAGTGTCAGTAAGCCTATTGGTGTGTGTGCGCTTGTATTTTAATATATTCATATGTATGTGCACAAGAATACGTGTGACTGTGGAGGTGTAAGAATGCAGACCATCTGCTTAGAGGATTGTATTATTTGTGTAATTGGATGTATAGAGAGGTAGTATAAATATTTAATAGATTTATTTAAATATATAATTTAAATAGTATATATTATTTAATATGTCAAATTTAAATTATAGATATAAATGGAAAATTAATTTATAATTTGCAGTACTTTATCTATTCATATTTATATATTTTCATTAATATTTTTTATACATATGAAGTACATTTGCTGTGCGTGAAAAGATGTATGTGTGTATGTGTGTGTCTGTCAGAAATACAGATTAAGAACAAGTCTCTCTGAGGATGACAGAGTCCTGTGCAACAGATGCAATCTGTGGATGACAGTATCTCATCTTCTGTTACATTCAGTAAAAAAATAAACAAATGATACAGAGAGAGAGAGAGTGAGTGAGGGATGGGTGATTAGAATTCCCATTATTCTCATTGTCATTCATGTATTATGCTACCCACCTAAACATAGTCTTTGCTCTGGCAGATGAAAGATAATGGGAGATGGGGGACGCAGGATACAGGCTTGGATACTCATTAGTAAATATTTGTCAAGCAGCATGGCTCATAATTAGTCAGCGAGTGTGAATCTATCTTAACAGAAAGATTGTATTCTGGGCAGCTGACGTAGCGATGCAGAGGACTCATACTACGTCAGTACTAATGATCCCATCTGTAAATGCAGGAGTAACACCAAATCTAACACAACATCTTTAGAGCTAAGAGCTTGAAGGAAAAAAAAAACCCTTTAAAGATTAGCAATCATGCAGTTAGGTCTGTGTTCTGTTGTTTCATGATATGTCAGCAATGTTTATTTTTGTAGGTTCGCCTGCAATGAATTTCTTCATGGCATTCTGAAATAGCCGAGGCAGCTGACTGACAGCAGAGATCTGGACCCATTCCAATACTAGTGCGATACTGGCATACAGCAAATCACACAGTATGTCCCAACTACTGAGATAAAAAAGGAAGGCCAAAGCAAGGCTAAATGGTGTACATTGCTGCATTTTTCATTGCACTACTAATTGCAGTAGCAGTGACAGTTTCTGTCAGGACCTGACTGATACATACATATACACAGTATATCCCCCTTGACCCCCTTCCTGAGAACACCATTTTATGAAATCAATCCATGATATCCTTCATACAGTCAAATGCAACTGGAAGTGCGTGTGTGTATATATATATATATATATATATAGAGAGAGAGAGAGAGAGAGAGAGAGAGAGAGAGAGAGGCAAAAAATAAATGCTGAAATTTGTGATTTGAAATTTGAAATTTATGTGTATTTTTAAAATGATCAGATAAAAAACACCACGTCAAAACTACAGTATTACTTAAAAGGAAACTACATTCTCAGCATTTCCTGACATTGTACACTTGGCATCACAGTAAAGCAGAATTCAGGTTATTTGGTTTTGCTGGGGAACAGAATGTGGTCTTTATTGGATCACGCTGTAATGGGTTTTTCTGTAGAGGGCAGGTGTAATTTAGCCCATCTGAGTTACAGTGTTAGCAAATAACAGCGACAGCCACCATGGCACGGCAGTTTAAACCAATCAAGACTGCAAGACTGACAGGTGAAGCCTGAAGTAGCCTCAGACAAGAGCTTGAGACCAGCTGTGTAATTTGAGGCTAATTGCTAAAGAAGGGCCACAGGAAAGAGTGTGTGTGTTTGTGTGTGCTGCAGCTTACAGGTGCACTTGAGCGCTGTTGGAAAGACATCCCACTGTCTGGCTGCTACTGTGTTTCATCAGGAATTATTGCATTCCTCATAAGGGGCGTGAGTGAATATCCCTTGTTTAATTACCTTACCAACATAACTATTCACTAGAATGAATCAAACTATTCAATACTACAGTACATATGAAAGAGAGGACTGGTTAGGAACGCATGTTAGTTTGATTATTGAAAAAGGCAATGTGCTTTGAGTGGAAGTATCCAGAACTGCTGTTTTAATGTAAGGAATTATTATTAATTAATAATATTATTATTAGGGGAATTGGTTTGGAATCTATTTGGAAAATAGATGGATGGATGGATGGATGGATGAATGGGTGGATTATGATTACTTTTTTGATGTTATTATAAAAATAGAATTTGAAGCAACTTCAGAGCCACCATTGTGTTTGTATTTGAGTCAGTTAAACTCTTTACCTTTCCGTTAGTGGTGACAGCAGCAAAGACAGTAGAGGAGTAAGGAGCCCAGCCACATCTGTCACTAAAATTTCAGGTCAAAGGTGAACTCAGGAGACTTGCAAGAGACATGTATTGTTACCTGTATTAGCTACTATTCAGTTAAAACAAAGCTTTAACAAGAACTACAGCGCTCCCATTCTGAATTCATCTGAATTGCATAGCATGAGCCAGAGCCTTTGTTGAAATGTGGGCAGTCAGAGTGACTGATATCTACAATTACTTCAGTACAAGGTCCAGTGCAGGTCATACAACAAACTGGTCATACAACAGGCAGAAATGTCTATTGCTGATCTCTTGACTGTATCTGTTGCAAAGCACAAGAGCTCTCTGTTGGCGGTTTAGGGATACTGCATCTAAAACACCAGTCCTTTACACACTACAAGGGAAGATCTATTTATTAAAGTTGTATGGGAGCATGAAACAGACCACCTGTAATAATTCTGTTGAGATGTGCAAACACTAAATTCAAATGTTCAGCCAATTATTGCACCAATTTTAAGACAAAAAAAAAAATAAAAATCTGTGATCAAAAATTTGGGTGGGATAATTGGAATTTTTTTTTTTATTATTGTCTAAAATATGACCCCACCCATCCCAACTTTTTCTGAAATGAAATTCAGCCCATGCCAGCTGAAGGATAAGTAACAGGGTGCTATTTTTAGAGGCTGGAAAAGGCTGCTGCAGACATAATGCTATAGGGAATGGTGCTCATACTTCAAAGTTTGATCCCAAATTTTGATCATCCAGTCCCAGCTGCAGGATATGAAGACATCGGGCTGGAAAGGATTCCACCTCACACGAGTGACAGTCATGAAGTGGGCATCATATGTTTCCAGGAACTTGCTAGAATAGTATTTGGAGCCCTGTGAAACACAAACTCATTACTGGTTAAATTAACATTACAAAACTGTTGTTTTGTACAATAGCACTCTTGCTCCTGTTATACTGCTTAACTATCCACTGGTAGTTATGAAAAATATTTGCATAAGTAATAGTAACATTTAAAACATTCCTTGCAAAGAGAACTCCACCATTTTTCTTGTTTTGTTTGTATTGTGTAGCTCAGGAGAAGTACTTGATAGATCGAATACATTGTTCCCCGGGCAGCGCATCACATAACAGAAGGGCTTTGAGTTTAATCTGAGAGATGAATCTAAAGAACACAGAGCTTTGCATCAGCTGTCAGTCTTTGAGGAGACAGGGGCCAGTTTTTTCCCAGCAGTATGTCTCTAGCATTCTAGCAATAGATGAGCCTCCAACATAGCTGCCCAACATTTTTCTTTGTTTTAACATCTTTTTTTGTCTTCTAGCATCCCCTTCAGTGAGAATTATACCATCACGACAGAGCTGGTGTGATCGGCAGTCGTACTCTCTTTCTGTTTTGGATCCAACTTGCATTTCTTCAGCAATGTTTTCTGCTTTTTCTGACCATCTGCCAAGCGCCAACCATGATATAATTAGCCACACAGTATATTTCTTGGTAAATCCCGACACTACCCAACAATCTGCCTGCACCAGAGCAGTTCGCTCTTTCACCATGGCTTCTACACTAAGAAAGCTGGTGTTAGTATCAGAATTACAGCAGTAAGCATCATCAGATAACGTTCTGAAAGATGGTGGGTTGCTTTAATTGAGCCGTGCACAATTTTTGATAGAAAATGATTTGGTAAAGAAATGCCATTTTTATCTGAAGGTCAAGAATTGGGTCCTGGTCAAGAAACCTCTAATCTCTTATTTAACTCTAACAACTTAATAAAGTTTGATACAACCTTATAATGTTTCATACAGACCACTGCTAATGTCAGCGATAAGATACAGCATTAATCCTACAGCATCTGTAAAGCTTTAAGGAATGTTCAATAAGCAACTTATTGAATACTTTTCTTCGTGCACAAAAAATATTCTCGTCGCTTCATAACGTTACGGTTGAATCACTGATGGCAGATGGACTATTCTGTCGATGCTTTTCATACTTTCCTGGACCTTAACACTGTTATTTACTTGGCAGTCTATGGGACAGTCACAGGCCTACCGGTTTTCATCCAAAATATCTTAAATTGTGTTCCGAAGACGAACAAAGCCTTTACGGGTTTGGAACAACATGGGGGTAAGTGATTAATGACAAAATTTTCATTTTGTGGTGGAGTAACCCTTGAAACTTACAAACGATTCCTTGTATAAGATAAATAGTAAACTTACATGAACCAAGACCAACAGTGAACAAATCATTGTGTTTGTGATTCCTATAAATAAACAAATACAAATGTCACTCAAAGTAGTGATATTTATTTTACTCAAAAGATGACTGCATTTGAGTTAATACAGTGTGAACCTCACCAGCAGAGGGCAGTCACAGACAGACTTTTGGGCTTTTTCATACGGGAACGTCCACAGTGTGAGAAGTGTGCCTTTCTCTCCTCTAAATTCATCAGATGCATTCTCAAAGTACATGAAATCTGAGGTTTGGATATAAATGTGTTTGCATCAGAAACCTGCATGCTCTTTTTCTGAACATTTTTTAATATCTATCTAACATAAGGGGTGTGAAAATAAATTATTTTTCAGAATTACCTTGCGCAACGTCATCAAATATATTTTGATTCACCATACGCTCAATGATCTTGATTAAATTAACTAACTCATAAACTAAACTTCACCATTCAACGTAACGAAGATGTAACGTTAGAGTAAGTTTTTTTTTTGTTTCAGAATAATAATCGCTTTGTGAGGATGTACTTTAATTTTCGTTGATCTGAGTAAGAAAAAACCTTTTTTGAAATGTAAAAATAACTTTATTCAGAAAATATTGTATTATTATATAAATAAGTTTAAATGGTTTATCTCTTCTAATAAGAACTGTTTGCGAAATGGTTGGTGTCACGTGAACACAGTTTGTTATTCGGCACCATGGCACCTGACGTGACACCAAAACGTGCAGAGTGAGATGTTCCTTACCTGTGGCAGCCCTGTGGCCCCATTTTTTTAACAGCGACACCTAGCTAACTTTACTCCAAAATCTAGGACCACAGAAATGATTAAATTAGGGTTGTTTTCTTTCTTTCTTTTTGTTTTTGTTTTTTTATCTCTGCGCCTCATTTACATCGTAAGTGAGTGCGCAGCCACTTTAACGTGCATTATGCAAGGCTTCCGGTGTCTGCCGCTTCCAGTTATTTAAGCTGTGCAAAAAAAATTTAAAAATCAAACTCCAATATAAAACCTAAAATACTTAAACAAGAAAATATAAAATTAAAAACAAATAAAAAAATTAAATGTTAAAACTTACTGTATGGAGGTAAATCAGTAGCTAAACTCGAGAGGTTGGACATCTGAATGTGAGAACTTGCGTATTGGTAAGTTGAAATTTACACTCACGCTCTGATGTGAAAAGCTGAATCTTTCAATTTGCACACCAGACAATGATCAAACAAACACCCGTGTTTTGAATTGGAAGTTGTAGATTAATAGTCACAAATGTGTAAAATGACATACACAAATGTTTACGACATATTTACTTTTGCACTTTAAAGTTTCGCTGCACAACGTCAAGTCGGCACTTACAACCTCTCATTCTGGCAGTAAGTTCAAATCCTAGCGCTCTGACTTTTGCTACTCTTTTTGCAGTATTCCTGTTGCAAAACTCACTTGTGCACTCTATGCAGATGTGAGAGCTCAGAGCCAGGGGCCGGGGCTTTGGTGCGAATGAAGACATTTTATTGGTCGATGCCTGACCAATGAACAAACGCCAGCCATCGCGACTTGCCAAGAAAGAAATTTGTGTTTATTTTTATGCATATTTGTGTTTTATTTTATGCATGGTTTGTGTCACGGCCTATTTGATTCCTACGTTTTACAATGATTTTAAGACACTGCATTCATTTTGTCATTCAGGTATTATTATAGTAGACAAATAATGCAACATCTTTCATATGTATATCCCACTGCATATTGCAGAGTAATATCGCTGCACCAGAGCAGCTGAGAAACGTTGTGACATGCTTTGATCTCACCGCCACGCGGTCATGTGGAGCTATCAATAGTACTAAACATCTGGCTCTGTCAATCTATTTGAATGGGATTAATCAGGACAGACAGCGGTTTCACTATATTTGCAGCGATTTTTAGTAATTATTAACACATAATGTACATTGATTGTGCAATGGCTGACTACCTTACCTGAAACAGTATTATATTCGCATTCGCATACCCTTAGCAGTCAATGTGATCAAACACCTTCAGTGAACTTTTAACCATAAAATAACTGTACTACATAGCTCTTACATAGCTCTTACTTAGCTCCAGTCCTGTTTAGTTAATTTGAAGAGATTATGATACTAAATAATATGCGCAATAATTATGATCCATGATGACCATTTAAAATATAACAAAATATGCTTATTATTTATATTACAATAAGTGTAGTATTTAGGGTTAACATAGAGAAAATGTTTTTAAATTCCAGTGGCAAAGAGGCAAATAGGGCATTTGGTTTCCAGAAAGATAATATTCATATGTAATGCCATTGTTTAACCACTAGATGGCCTTAATTGATGTTTAATAAATACATGTATTTAGCTCTACTCTAGTTGCTCAAAACAGTATTGCTGGTCATAACTGCTTATTTTTTAGGTTTTGCTTTTTAATGTACATTTAGACATTATCAAACACTCGATTTTTATAAGCTTTTTTTATGTTGCATTTAAAAAGGTTCATTAGAACAAGCAAATTAGGAATTTAATCCAATGAAGAAGTTTAAATTATTTTTACAAATCATAAAAATAATAAAAACAACAGAGTTATGTTGCAATTCTGGTTACAAGCGATATGCAGTGGGATATCCGAAAGATGTTGCATTATTTGTCTACCAGTTAATACCTGAATGCAAAATGAATGCAGTGTCTTAAAATCCTGTAAAAGCTAAGGATATTCAAAAAAATAGTTGCAGTGTTTTACAAATAACTGATACATATGTATGAAATAAAACATTTCTTTCTTGGCATGTCGCGGTGGCTGGCGTTGGTTCATTGGTCAGGCATCGACCAATAAAAATGTCTTCATTCGCACCAAAGCCCCGCCCCTGGCTCTGCGCTCTCACATCTGCATATACAAGTGCACAAGTGAGTTTTGCAAGGAATACTGCAAAAAGAGTAGCAAAAGTCATCGCTAGGATTTGAACTCGTACTGCCAATCTGAGAGGTTGTAAGTGCCGACTTGACGTTGTGCAGCGAAACGAAGTAAAGTGCAAAAGTAAATATGTCGTAAACATTTGGTATGTCATTTTACACATTTGTGACTACTCTACAACTTCCAATTCAAAACACGGGTGTTTGATCATTGTCTGTTATGCAAATTGAAAGATTCAGGTTTTCCATCAGAGCTGTGAGTGTAAATTTTTTACCAATTACGAATGTTAATATGACAAGTTCTCACATTCAGATGTCCAACCTCTCGAGTTTAGCTACTGATTCCGCAAAACAAGTGAGGTTATAAAATTCAAGAGGTTACCAAATGTTATGTTTAGGGTTATGGTTAAATAATTAAAGCAATAAATCATTCCTAAATAATACAAATATGCAATTGCAGTAAGTAAGTAAACTACAAGTACATAAAAAAACTAGAGACCTAGAACCGCTGAAAACTGCTACTCGACTCCGCACAAGAAGCGTGTTTAATATAAATGAGAACGACTATGTTTATTAATCGCACCTAGATGTACGGAAGTAAAATAAGGCGGGGCTTTGTTATGTCTTTGTTAGATTTTGTAAACTCCGACTCGTTTATCTGCGAATCGGTTCTTTTAAATAATTCGTATCAATTCTCGTTACACTTCGAATGAATTGTTCAGACCGGTTTGTGAATCGTTTCAACTGGATCATTGAAGAGATTCAACTCAAAAGAACGATTCGGTCACGTCAGTTTCCAACGAGTCATTCTGTCACACTGTGCGTGCTGTAGCGGTTGAGAAACTAATTTGAAGCCGAAATGAAGGACCGTCTGGGCGATTTAACAGCCGTGAGACTTCAAATTATTTCCTGAATTCATGTCATTTAGATGTGAAATACTAATGATAAAAAATTACGTTTCATTGGTATACTTAGTTCTACTATCGTAAATATAGCTTGATAACATGTATTTGCATTCCTTATGATTAGCCATTGTTGCCTTTATCACGTTTTCTGTTAAAACAAAGTTTGATACGCTTAAAGCGTGAGCTTTATACGACAGAAAAGCCCCAGCTGTCTTCCTGACTTTTTTTTGTATTTGTTTTGGCTGTAACGTTAATCCTTCCCCATCAGCTCCGCCATGGCATTATCATCACCGCTCCTGCGGAGTCCAGTGCTTTCTTAGAGGAATTCCTCCCTAAGGTTTGTATGTGTGCGCTTGTGTTTGAACATCTACATGTCTTTTTATGTGCGGAACTGTCACTTAGTCTTTACATTATAACTGAAAACTCGAAAAACTATTGTACTTGTGCATATTAACGTGTACAGGTCAATGAGGTTCAGCAACTTATCGAGAGAATTTCCCTCTGTGTGGAAGAAGTGAAGCTGAGACATAGTACCATTTTGACAGAAATCAACCCACCGAATAGTGAGTACATTGTGTTTGTGTCTTTACAGTTGTAAGCTCCTATGAAATATTAGGATAATTTAAAATAATTTCCAAGCTCTGTTAATCTCTATTAATGATTATTGGTCAAAAGGCACGGGAAATCAGTTCACCTTTATTCTGTGTTCCTCTGAACAACATGTTTGTGTCTATTCCTATTAACAGATGTGAGAGAGGAACTTGAGCAGTTTAACAGTGACATCAAGCAGACAGCCGATGCAATCAAGGTTAAACTAAAAGGTAAAATAAAAATATAGGTTTTTTTTTATAAGACATGATCAAGTATACTGATCTACTTTCCCGATGGGCCATTCAGCGAACTGAGATATCCCATATTGGGGAATATAAGTCATTTTGATATATTTTGTAAATGTTGATTCAAGAGCCTAATGAAAGATTAATATCAGTGTCTTACATAAATTAGGTGTTATGTTTTTACAAATGTTATTGTTGTTAATAGCAGTAAATTTTCTTTACTGCATCCTAGCTCAAAATCAGCACTTACTGTCAAATATGCATTTCTATATGACAAAAGCAATATTTTGTTAATTGAATTTGCAGTACTGTTTATTCAGTGATATATATTATGTGTTTACTTTATTTCTTAATTTAATTACTCCAGTATAAGGCCATAAACCCACCAAAACATTTACGGGGAGATTGTCAAGATATGATTTGACTTGCAAATCATAAACAAAGCTTACTTCTGTCAGGTTTTAGTGGACCATTTAGACAGAATCATTTCCTCTTCTTCTTTTTTTTTTTTTTTTTTAAACTCGGAAATGTGTAAGTTATATTTCCTTTTATCTTTTACAACAAACATTATGCTAAACCGGCTTTATATCTCTTTGAAATAAAGCAGTCAATTCTATTGTCTTTGGTTTCCATTTCAACTGTAGTACATTGTTTTGACCAATACACTGAAGATTGTAACATTGTTCATATTTAAAATCACGATTCTTTGGTTGTTCATATACTGTAGATTTAGAAGGAACATTCTCAGAAAATGAGAATGCTAACAGCAGCTCTGTGTACTGCCGCATCCAGAGTACTCAGGTGAGATGTCACTCTGTATTATAAATTAAATAATTTTCAGATGTTTGTTTTATTCATTTTTCTCTGTGTGTCTTTATTTTGTTAAACTATAGCACACAGTACTTTCACTGAGGTTTGCAGAAATAATGAATATGTACAATCAAGAACTGCTATCTTTCCGGACAAGGAGTAAAGATTGGATACAAAGACAGCTGGAGATCAGTGAGTGAATTAATACACTTATTAACACACCAGAATTATATTATTATATTACATTATATTATATGACATTATATCATATCATATCATATCATATCATATCATATCATATTACATTTTATTATATAGCTACACTACTAAGAATTTTAAAGGTATTAATGCTTTTATTCAGCAAGCATGCATTAAATTGATCAAAAGTAAGTAAAACAGTAAAGGCATTTATAATGTTAAAGGGGTCATGAACTGCATTTTATTTTTATTGGCATTATTTAATGTTTCCTGAAGTGCACTTATAATGTTACTTTGATTTTTAAATCAAACATTTTAATAATTTTTAAATAAAAGAGCCTTTTCTACCCTGATTTTAGCCGTCTGGTTTGAACACTGTTGGAAGGGGTGTGTCTGCTGTGGGATTTCACTGGAAACGCCCACTACTATGATTGTATAATATTTTGTATACAGTTGTATATGAAATAAGTATTATATGTGGAACTTGAAAACATTTACTACATTTTACTATTACAGCTGTTGAGATTAACTAATCATAAAAAGTGTTGATTATAGCATTATATTTAGATCTACTCCCGTTGCATGAAAGTTTCATTGTAGCGGATGACAGACAGAGTGATCCTGTATTGCTCTTCTCTCCTTCTCATCTCACTAATGCTCCAGTGGGCGGGGCCAAAGACATGATGATGTAGAAGTAGGTGTTAATCTGATTCTGCAGAGGTGGGCTTTCATCACACTATTACGTCATAATGTGACAGTCTGAAACGAGTCATTTTCTGAGCTTGGTTTCAGTAAAACCTGTTTTTGGACTAACAAGGAAGTTTAGAGCTCTGAAATTTACAGGGGGTTTTATAGAACAATGACCTCTTACATGTCAAAACATCAAGGAAATTTTGATTTCTCAATTCATGACCCCTTTAAAAGATTTTTTTTTTTCAAATAAATGCTGTTCATTTCAACTTTCTATTCATCAAAGAATCCTGGAAAAATATGTATCATGCTTTCCACAAACGTGTTAAGCAGCATAATTGAATAAATAATGTTTCTTGAGAAGCAAATGAGTATGTTTTGATTCCTGAAAGATCATGTGACACTGAAGGCTGAAAAAATGGCTTGCTGAAAATTCAGCTTTGCAATCACAAGAATTACCTTTTATATATACGTATACGAAAAGTATATTAAAACAGAAAAGAGTTATACATTTATATAATCATAATATATATTATAAATAGTAGATTTAGAATAGTATACAGGCCCTTCTCAAAAAATTAGCATATTGTGAAAAAGTTCATTATTTTCCATAATGTAATGATAAATATTAAACTTTCATATATTTTAGATTCATTGCACACCAACTGAAATATTTGAGGTCTTTTATTGTTTTAATACTGATGATTTGGCATACAGCTCATGAAAACCCAAAATTCCTATCTCAAAAAATTAGCATATTATGAAAAGTTTCTCTAAACGAGCTATTAACCTAATCATCTGAATCAACTAATTAACTCTAAACACCTGCAAAACCGCAATCATGGGTAAGACTGCCGACCTGACTGCTGTCCAGAAGGCCATCATTGACACCCTCAAGCGAGAGGGTAAGACACAGAAAGAAATTTCTGAACGAATAGGCTGTTCCCAGAGTGCTGTATCAAGGCACCTCAGTGGGAAGTCTGTGGGAAGGAAAAAGTGTGGCAAAAAAAAACGCTGCACAACGAGAAGAGGTGACCGGACCCTGAGGAAGATTGTGGAGAAGGACCGATTCCAGACCTTGGGGGACCTGCGGAAGCAGTGGACTGAGTCTGGAGTAGAAACATCCAGAGCCACCGTGCACAGGCGTGTGCTTTTGAACCAGAAACAGCGTCAGAAGCGCCTGACCTGGGCTACAGAGAAGCAGCACTGGACTGTTGCTCAGTGGTCCAAAAGTACTTTTTTCGGATGAAAGCAAATTTTGCATGTCATTCGGAAATCAAGGTGCCAGAGTCTGGAGGAAGACTGGGGAGAAGGAAATGCCAAAATGCCTGAAGTCCAGTGTCAAGTACCCACAGTCAGTGATGGTCTGGGGTGCCATGTCAGCTGCTGGTGTTGGTCTATGCATGGTTTACTGACCATGGTATTACTTTGCTCAATTGGCCTGCCAACTCTCCTGACCTGAACCCCATAGAGAATCTGTGGGATATTGTGAAGAGAAAGTTGAGAGACGCAAGACCCAACACTCTGGATGAGCTTAAGGCCGCTATCGAAGCATCCTGGGCCTCCATAACACCTCAGCAGTGCCACAGGCTGATTGCCTCCATGCCACGCCGCATTGAAGCAGTCATTTCTGCAAAAGGATTCCCGACCAAGTATTGAGTGCATAACTGAACATAATTATTTGAAGGTTGACTTTTTTTGTATTAAAAAAACTTTTCTTTTATTGGTCAGATGAAATATGCTAATTTTTTGAGATAGGAATTTGGGGTTTTCATGAGCTGTATGCCAAAATCATCAGTATTAAAACAAATAAAAGACCTGAAATATTTCAGTTGGTGTGAAATGAATCTAAAATATATGAAAGTTTAATTTTTATCATTACATTATGGAAAATAATGAACTTTTTCACAATATGCTAATTTTTTGAGAAGGACCTGTATATATATATATAAAATCAAACTCAATCTTTTTTAAAAGGTGGCAAGGTCATCACTGAAGAGGAGGCTGAGGTTTTGCTGCAAAGTAACACCCCTGCTGTCTTTACCTCAAACGTAAGTTTCAACATTAAAAGATAGTTGAAAGCACTTTTCCACATAAGCATCCCTCAAATGTTAATATAATTCTTTGTGTATAGATCAACTCTGGCTCCTGCATCACGGGGCAAGCACTGAATGAGATTGAGTTACGGCATAAGGACATTCTCTATCTGGAGGCCAGCATTCAAGAGCTGCATAGCATGTTTATGGATATTGCTATGTTAGTCAATAGTCAGGTACTGTTAGCTTGCTGGAGAGTTCAATGTATTAACCAAAAAAATAAAAATTAAATAAAAAATAGTGCACCAAGACTTAGAACACAGTTAAAAACAAACATTTAAGTGCATTAAGAATCGTTAATTTACACAAGTGCCTTATTGAAATGAATTGAATGATCAAAAAACTGTGCATAAGTCCCAAGGGACTGTTATCTTGCCATATCATAATTGAAAGTTTTTCCACTTTTTTTATAGGGTGAAATGGCAAACAACATAGCAAAGACTGTAATGAAAGCTGGAAACTATGTAGATCAAGGGAAAGAGAATATGGAAAAAGCTGCTGATTACAAGAAGTCCTGGGGAATAAGATTGCCTTTTTTCAAGAGCAAAGCAAAACCAGCTACCACCAAGGGCTCTTGAATGAATTTTGAACTTTGGAACTTTTGGACTCTGTATACTGCTTGCTTTTGTGTTCTATGAAGATGAGGGATTCATACTCCTTGTCTTTTCTGAAAAAAAACCCCCGTCATGCCACAGTTCTTATTCTATACCCTGTATGTTTTGATTAAGCTTGCTGTCAAATTGCCTTTTTCTGACACAATATGAAAACAATCAATTTGTTTCAGTTCTTTGGATTATTTAAGATCTACACCACCACTTTCAATATAATCTAAATATTTTTCAGATTGAGGTGTTTACATAAAGGCTTTTCAGTCCAACTAAGCCATCTTTTCCTTTTTTTTTTTTTTTCAATTTAATAGCGGTTGGCAAACAAACATATTGTGCATTTCTGTCAAACTGAGCCATCAATTTGATTATAAATGGATTATTTGGGTGCATGTAAATATAGCTAATGTAAAAGCCCAGTTAGATCTCCTACATTCAATATTTGTTTTTTTGTTTTTACTTTTATTAGTTTATATGTATTACAGTATTTGGTCACTTACTTTTATATTATTCATAGTTCACCTAAAATTAGAACTTCTGTTATCATTTACTTACCCTGTGTACTGTGGGGTCCAAAACAGCATTTGATGATCGTGACTGCAAAAGAAGGTGAGACTAAAACTTTTGACATTCCTGAGGCGGCTGGAACCTACTTGTCACCAGTTGTGGACAATTGACCTGTGGACTAGGTGGAAGGAAAGGACAGTTGATGAGATTTATACTTTGCTTTAATAAACAGAATATTGATTACATTGTTAATGTAGAAATATAAAATGGATTTTTTTCTGGTAGTGTAAGTAATGTTTATTTAACCAAGAACATGTGACTGGGACTAGAATTTACATTAGAATTATTATTTTTTTTTTAAAAAGGACTTTGCCTCCTCATTTCAGAATACCACCGCACACCACTGGGTCGTAAGTATGTATGTATTTAAGAATTTGCGAGCACACACATGTATGATGTGTATGTATAAGGGGTTTGTATGTATGTGTACTTTTATGTGTGTATCTATGTTTATATAGGCTATTATACATAGGTGTTTGGATGCATGTTATATTGGATGTGTGTGAATGGGTATATATTCATACATTTGCATGTCTTATAGTCAGTTAATTATTCAGCTGATCACTTTGCACACAATATTCACAAATGATGGCTGTGTAAAATCTTGTTTTCTACACATAACTGCAGAATATATTGTTCATGCTATTAATGGTTCCCTGTTTGTTAAAAAAAAGTTTTACAGTTTTAATATAATAGAGAAAAGAAAAGAAAAGAAAAGAAAAAGAAAAATACAGATCCAACAGATATAGGAACCCTGAATATTTATAAAAATGTTTTGTAAAACAAGTTAGCTTTGCTTTTTGGTCCTCTCTCCCACATTAACAGATATGAGAGAGGAACTCGGGCAGTTTAGTAATGATTTATGATTTAGTAATAAATCAAGCAGACAGTTCATGTTAAACTGACAGGGAGGCTAATTTAGTAATTTTTTATTATTATTGTTATTTTTGGGTTAGGAGGGAAAGGGGTGTAAAACTGTATATTTCACTTGTGCTAGTAAAAATGAGTGTAATTTAACTGTAAAATATTGTAAAAAAAATGCTACAGAAAAAAAATATTACTAGGTTAACAGTATGTTATTCCTGTACAGGGAAAAACTGTAAGCTGTAAAAGACCAAAAATTGCATGTAATTTTACAGTTTTTAGAAGAAAAAAAAAAAAAAAAAGACAGTTTACAGTCAAACACTGTAAACTGATATTCCCAGAATTCCCTGCATGACACTCCACAATTGAAAGTATTTTAAATAATAATGTTTCTTAATAGTTTTTGTTATCAGGTATGTACATTAGAGTTTTATGTTACATCTGTTGTTTAATGAATGTTTATTGCATTATTTAAGTGTCGTCTGTTACCACAATGGTGTTTAGTGTTTGTGTGACTGACTTCGTGCACCTTCTGATATGATTCCTTATGTGGCTTTTTTTTTACCACCTGCATTATTATGGTGGTGGTCAGTATATGGTATATTAAAGGTACAAAACATATGTTAGTAGGAGTGTGCGTTGTTAAAATTACTGGTTTAAATTCAAAATTTCTTGTTAGTAAATTAGTTTTATACTGTAAAATGTACAGTTTGTTCTGTGTAAAAGTTTTTCTGTATTTTTTTTTTTTTTTTTTTTTTACAAAATTATTCTGGCAACCACAGCTGCCAAAATAATTTTGTAAAACTTTTTTTCCAGTGATTTTATTTTTTTATTTATTTTTTAGAAGTATATTGAAAGGTTTAGGAAAATTATTTCACTCTTTTTTTTTTTAGTGGGAAATATGTTGACTAATTTTATCTTTTCTAACAAATGTGCTAAACCTGGCTTTATATCTCTTTATAAAGAAAGCAGTGGTTTTGGTTTCAACTTCAGTTTTGTTAAGTTTCTTTAACAATAGACTGACGATTGAAACATTTTTGTCACCCTTTGTCACTCAGTCTTCGGTTTGCAAGAAAACAAATCTTTTACACTGTTCATATAGATTTATATGCAAAGAAAAATATATCTAATTAGGGGTGAGATGTCACTCACTATTATAATGTCATTATTATTTTTTAAAATATTCTTTAGACCATTAATGTTCATTAATGTCTATTGTTATTTGTATAAGACTTCTGTATTATATTTGTAGCCTATAGTTGTATGTAGCCTTGCTGCCATTTTGAAATTGGATCTAGGTAAAAAGCAGGAAAATAATTATGTCCTGTGATTTTTTAGTGAATTTTTAAAAATAATGATCCTATATCCCTAGTAAAAAAAAAAAAACTAAAAAAAAAACTAAACAATAAAAAACAGCAATATTGTGAAATGCTTTTATGTTCAATTTTCAAAATGTATTTATTTTTTATAAAATGTAATTTATTCCTGTAATATCAGAGCTGAATTATTAGCAGCCAATACACCATTCTTCTGTGACACAATTCTGTAGAAATCATTCTAATAGGCTGATTCGGTGCTCAAGTAATATTTATTCTTCTTATCACTGTTGAGATATATATATGTGTGTGCGTGTATAGATAGATAGATAGATATAGATATATACTTATATACTGTTGGTAAACAACATAGCAAAGACTGTAAATCTGTAAAAATCTGAAAGCTGGAAACTTATGTAGATCAAGAAAAAAGCTGTGATTTAGAAAAAGTCCTGTAAAGGATAAGATTGCCTCCCTTGTGCAGTTCATTCAAGAGCAAAGGAA
Source organism: Cyprinus carpio (assembly GCF_018340385.1). NCBI lineage: Eukaryota > Metazoa > Chordata > Actinopteri > Cypriniformes > Cyprinidae > Cyprinus > Cyprinus carpio. Next base: position 9,460,409 of record NC_056592.1, read on the forward strand.
AACCAGTCGCCTATCTTAGAACATATCTGCAGTCCTGAATGAGATGTTTCAATTACTTGCTAATCTTTTAATTAAATCATGTAAAATACTACAATCCACTTAAAGGGAGCTAAAAGTGTGTAATTCATGCGTTCAAACATACACAAATTGCAAACATGTAGATATAAATAGTTCTTCATTCCAGACAAAGGAAGAATAGCTCAGCAGGGACAGGTCTGTTGTTTCTAAACATACACTTGACACACTAGCCTCATTACACTAGGTGTTTATTATAGTACTCCATACTTAAGCATATCACCCAAACAAACCACAATGCTTCTGTCCATAGAAATACCTGCAGCATATGCCAAGTCTAAGGCCTTCTGGTTCATTTCTTCACTGCTCATTTTGACTCATCTCTGTCCATCTTTACTCTGCCATATGGTCACTCAGCAAGTAGTGACTGCTGTGGGAGCTGTAGGAGGGGAAGAAGATTTAGACGCACATACTTTGTGTCTTTGCTGTTTCTGTTACAAAAAGGAGGTTTATTCTGCATCTTTCAGCAAAGATACACAGTGGAGAACAGGTTGTTTCTCTCTTCCTCTTTAATTTTGCATGGTTTCTCACATTCACACCTTGTTACACCTTGGAGAAAATGTCAAGGTCTCACTCGCACTCATCCTTCCTGTACCGGTTAACTCGTCTAACAGAATGTAACAGAACACAGAGTTTTCTTTAACACTGAGTTGGGCTGCTCTCAAAAGGGCCTCAGTAAGAGAACAAGAGAGAACCAGCAGACATCAAACAAAAAGGTAAGAAAAGTATATATGTGTATGTTGTAAAAGGTTTTTTTTTTTTTTCCAGAACACTTCTAAAAAATTACAATTTTGAATTTTTTTTTTTTTTAATGAGAAAACAGTCAAAATCTTTACTGTAGATGTTAATACACGTGGTAATTGTGGTAGTGTTCACTCTTGTATCCTAACACTAAAACTTGTTTTCTTGCAAAACATTTAAAATCAAGATAAACATCATTCTGTGTAATTTTAAGTTAATTTATACAGGTTATAAATAATGTATAATTATTCATTTAGAGGTTATATAGGAATTTATGGCAGTTCATGGATGTATTTCATCCTCTGGCTGTGCTATGTGGCCTTATCACTGTCCTGGGTCACCTATCATCTTTAATAGCTGTTCACTGCAGTCTGGTCTGAATTAGGTGACATGTCAGTCTCACCGCTGCCCGTGGTGAGGTGGTGAACTGTATGCAGGTGTAATGTGTCTCAGTAGGGGTCTTAGGAGCAAGGCAGAGGGCAAGAGCAGCCATGATCTTGTCACTAAACAGCTGGGCTCTCCCTTTCTTTCTCACACCTAGCTGCCTCAGTTCATAATTATATACACGAGGAAATATTCTAAGAACGTTCGATATCTGTTTTGAATATTTTCAGAAGCAGACTACAGATGAAACTGATCACATTTATTAGGATATTGTATAATTTTTTGTATCTGTGTCTGCAAAATTACAGGTTTACAGCACAAACATGGTAGATTAAGGTAAACAAAATTAGGCACCAAATTTCTTTAAGTGTCACAGAATAGACGTGTTGTATTAATTTATATATATATATATATATATATATATATATATATATATATATATATATATATATATATATATTTTTTACATTTTAGTCATTCTGTCATGCGTTTATGTCTCATCTTTTATCTGTTTATTACACTGAATCTGTGACCGTTATTATGTTAGCATCACTTGGCCCTTGAGTGCCGTTTGGGCTCCTCCTCAATGCATCCTATAAATGTTGTCATATGTTTTGTATACATCCAGTCTGTTTTTCTTCATTAGTAACGTGTATGAAATTCAGATCTCAATTTAGCTACTAACTGCTTGAATAAGGCACATACACAGTAATCAGTTTTAACGTTTTCAATGGAAGAGGTCTTAGTAAGGCCAGCAGGGGGTGCTCACCCTGTGGTCTGTTGGGTCCTAACGTCCCAGTTTTGATGGGGACACTATACAGTCAAAAAAAGCACCGTCTTTCAGATGAGACTTTGAATCGAGGTCCTGACTCTCTGTGGTCATTAAAAATCCCATAGCACTTCTCATAAAGAGTAGGGGTGTAACCCTGGTGTCCTGGCCAAATTGCCCCTCTGGCCTTTGTCAGTCATGGCCTCATAATAATCCCCAACCACTTGATTGGCTATGACTCTCTCTCCTCTCAACCTGTAGCTGGTGTGTAGTGAGCGCACTGGCGCCGTTGTCCTGTGGCTGCTGTCGCATCATCCAGGTGTATGCTGCACACTGGTGGTGGCTGAGGAGACCCCCCCACATGATTGTAAAGCGATTTGGGTGTACAACAATTCACAATAAAAGCGCTCTATAAATGCATCATTCATTCATCCATTCATTCATTCTACATATAGTATTTGTATTTACTGCCTCTTCCCTTTCTCTTATCACTTCAATTGAATTGCAATATGCTTGCAAACCTTTTCACATATTCAAAAAAAAAAAAAAAAAAAAAACAACAACAACAATATATATATTCAGTTGATTACAATTCAGTCCTTGCCGGAATGAACTATGAAGAAACATTTCCTTCCTTATGTGACAGGTTTAGTACTTTGAATGTTTAGGCTGGGTCTTCACGGCTATTGGTGAAGAAGTATTTGACATTTTTGTTTTTAGTGCTACTGTGTTAATACTTCTGCACTCTGGTTTATTTAAGCAGTTCAGACGGTTTTAAAATATTATTAATGCCGATGTAATTTTGTTTTGACTGATGTGTTTATATGTGTATATATTTTTCCTTGTTTTTTACCCATTAGGCAAAGGCCCCCAGATGGACACACTTATTGACTGACATTATACAGGATGCAGTATTGTGAGAGATATTAGATTCCTGGAGAGCTTATGTAGTGATCATGCACGAATCATGTGAGTGGACAGCCAGTCGGAATGCACCATTGTTCTGGTGACTGTGCTAAAGAACTTTTAGTTTTGTTTCATGATGTTACCTCAGATGTTCATCCTTGGCCACATCCTGCCAAACCTTCACACCCTTTTGTCAAGGAGCTCTCCCAGGCACTGAAAAAACTCAAATTAAAGACGCTCTTTTCCAGTCACCACCCCCTGTTAGCAGACCACCCTGTTGTCACACCAGTATGTCTCACCATGCTGCAGCTCCTTGTCAGACCCAGCCAAAACCTAACTGTACAACAGTGCAGAACCCTGGATGAAACCATTGCCTTTCTCTTCCCGAACAGGGACCGAGCCAACCCACTCAGCTGCCTTTCTATCAAGTACCGCCCCCAGAGGTTTATCTGACACAAAGTCAGTTTGTTTCAAGAGACTTGAGCCAGTGCCACAAACTTCACACCCAGCTAAAACATCCCAGCATAGGGTTGATGCTGTGTCCTACACCCACCGATGTCATCATACTGGTTTCCAACAGTAGAAGGTTCCACTTACCCAGACTTCATTAAGGAGAACAGAGTCCAGTATGTGGAACTCAGGATCGCTCTGGATAATCTGCTCCATCCCAAATTACCAAAGCACTACAAGTATTCCATCCCCCTGAAGCATGTTGTGAAGTTGCATTGCTGACTCTGCATATGCTAAGACAACTCTGTGAGCATTAGGCATGCCTAATGCTCACAGAGTTGTCTTAGCATATGCAGAGTCAGTCACGCCTTACATTAATGCCCCACAAGCCCTTGACAGAAATTATGGTTGGCCTACCAGTTTGTGCTGGGGAAAATTGAGGCTTTGTAGAACCTACAGTACCACACTCTAAAAACTGCTGGGTTGAAAACAACCCAATTTGGGTCATTTTGCAACCCAGCGCTGGGTCAAAAAGGGACGAACCCAGCGCTGGGTTATTTTAACCCAACAAGTTGGGTTATTATGTTTAACCAAGCATGCTGGGTTGCTTTTTTATGGTTTAAAATTACGACATTGCTAGGCTAGGCTAAAATGAACCCAAATCGAGCTAGGTATTAAACCTACAAATCTTGTTCATTTTAAAATCACTTTAATACACAAGAATAACTATCAAAAGGTAAATATTTATTAAAAACAAGAGAAAACAGTCAAAAAGTAACACGTAAGAAGAAATGCAGAAAAGTATGGCATTAACAGCTACATAGTTTATAAATAAAGCATTGAACATTTGTTGAATAGAACTTTTAAGATCAAATTTGACTTTTTTGGTAAATTTTATGTATTGTAAAAAAATATACAAAAACACTATTATACAATAATTGTACAATTACTTAAGTTAAGTTCTTTACAAAATATTCTGGCATGACAGTACACAAACCACAACATTAACACTGATATTATAACATTTAACAGATGCATGTGAGTGTGAAAGAATGTGAGCATGTGTATGAATGACAGAATGTAAACACCATTTCTACTAAACAACACAGAACAAGCATTTAATTTTATTTTTATTTTTTTACAAATTATACACTTACAGTTTGTATCATAGTCCATGAATACAGATTATGCATCACTGTCAATTTTCATGATCTCTTTAGCATAATTGATGTAGTTATGAAGAAGCCCCATCAGCACAGCATGTTACATCATCCAGGGCAGCGTCCTCCTTTAAAACCACTGTTGCATCAGTTTAGGGGAAAGGACATTCTCTTCTCTGACCAGCATTCATCCCAGTCACCGCCTGCTCTTCAGCAGTGGCCTAAAAAGAAAATGTTTAATTAAACTCTATCCATTTTCAGGTAGAGGTGTATTCACATCAGTAAGGATAGGTAAATAGTCTGTTTTATAATTTCAACACTTTGAGTGGTTGTTTAATGTCTCTGTCTACCACAGCGCTCCAGAATGCTATAATGGCAGCACTAGTGTGAGGGCATTTAATATTGTTTAAATAAATATTGCTTTCAGAAACCTACTTCTTAACTGAAACATTAAAACAGACATGACATTCACATACCTCACAAATTTTCATGTACGTGGAGGGCTGCTCTTCAAAGGGTTAGTTCACCAAAAAATGAAAATGGTCATAATTTACTCTCCCCCGTTGTTCCAGACCCATATAAACTCTGCTAATTTTTGGAACACAAATAAATATTTAATATTCTCTTAATTTTTGTCCTCCAATGCAAGTCTGGGAGACCAATATTTTCTTCTGAACAGACATGTTCGCTATCATATAATTTAAGATTTATTCATGTATAAATATCGAAATGGATTACTTCTACAATAACTCTGTATTTATGAGGCTTGAAAATTCAGATTATTAAGACTCTCAATGGATTAACTTTAATACATTAATTAACTAAATTATGAGAAAATTTAAAATATTAATTTGTTTTCTAAAGACAGACAAAAGTCTTATAGGTTTGGAATGACATAAAAGGCAAGTCAATGATTTTTTGTGTGAACTATTCCTTTAAGAAAGGAAGACCAAGAATGATGACTCTCCAAATCAGACAACTCCAAAGTTGGTTTGAGTTCTGCAATGTAAAACACAGACAACAATAGTTTTCATGAAATATGAGCACATAATCACACTATTGTTGCATCAACATGTGAAGTAAACAGGCAGGAGAAAACAGAAACGTTACATTCAGTTTAACCGCAAAAAATAACAAATTAACATGAAAATGTGTTAATAACCATTTATTAACACCTCAAAAAGTGCAGATATTGTAAAATCTTATGTAATTATGACATAAGACACTCACAGACATTATATTAAAAGAACCTCTTCTGTTCAGTAAAAGAGGCCTTTAAGACCTCCGTTTCTAAGGCGAAAACCGTGTCCGTGTATTTTTCGATATAAGCTCTTTTAATTCCACCTTCCATGAAACCTCAAAATACTCCCAGACATAAACAATGAATGATAACTTTACATTTTTAATCTTTACTTACCATAATGTCTTTCGCTCGCTTTTCGCTTCTTTCACGCTGAGAAAATGGCGGCTTCACATACGTGTTCCCAACCCAGCGCCGCTGGATTATGATCAAGACCAATTTTCAACCCAATATTGGGTTAAAACAACCCAACGTCCTACCCAACGGTCTCAACCCAGCATTTGGGTTGAAAAAATAACCCAGCATTTTTTAGAGTGTGCCTAATGCTCACAGAGTTGTCTTAGCATATGCAGAGTCAGTCACGCCTTACATTAATGCCCCACAAGCCCTCGACAGAAATTATGGTTGGCCTACCAGTTTGTGCTGGGGAAAATAGAGGCTTTGTAGAACCTACAGTACCACCTATCCGTGCTGGTGATGAGCGGGCATTCAACGAATTCTCTCTCAGAGTCCAAGTCATGATCGGCATGTTCACAGAGGGTTTGTACTGAAGAACTGCACAGCAGGTCTTTTAAACCGACTTTCTCATCCACAACAAACCAAATTTAGGAGGCATCACCACAAAAGAAACCCAGATAAGACTAAGTTCTCCCTCGAGTTTGCAGATTGGCTGCAGCTGGAAGCCAGCTGTATGGAGTTTGATCCGACTGATGAGACAAGAGCCACAAAATAAGATCAAAGAGCTGCAATCCAGGGACAAAGCAAACAAACCACCATACTGCATGACGCAGAACAGAGGAAGGCCATAGAACCAACAACCAAGTCCAGGGTAGTTTACCCCAAATTAAGTATCTACCAAGCCCAAAGTTTTCTGCCCATACTGCAGTGCAGAATATTACCTCAGCCAGTGTACCACATTTACAGCATTAACCAAGGAGCAAATGATTGGTTGGTTCAAAGACAATAAACAGAGCTGCAAATGTGAATGATCCCACGTGGCCAAAGACTGTGATCTAAAGAGGCCTTGCCACCTTTGCCAAGCTAACACCTCTCAGTAGTCCACAACATGAACCAAAGGAAAGGTGAGGTCACCAATGGAAGCAGTAGCTTATTCGACTTCACCACAGAGACTATCTATTTGGACCAATCTCATTGCGGTGGAAAAGTGTTCCTGAAAGTCATTAAGGTTACCATCCATTACCAACAGATACCTTTGCTGTACTCAAAGATGGCTCATAGTGCACCATTGTACTCACCACAGCTGCACTGCATCTTGGTCTAAAAGACAAGCCAGAACAAATGAATTTATGGACGGTGAATCAAGACATCAGGACATTACATGGAATTTCTGTAAACTTCAACCTATCCATCCCAAGTAACCCCAGGGTTAGGTTCAGTACTCATGGAGCCTTTACCGCAGACCAATTCGGACTAGCAGAATATACCTACACATTGAATATCCTGCAGGAAAGGTATAGATGCCTCAGAGGGATTCCCATACCACCTCTGGTCAAAGCTTGTCCCCTACTGCTTATTGGTTCAGATTACACTGAGCTCATCACCTCAACTGAACCAGTGTAACTGGGTCCACCTGGGGGTCCAGCAGCTGTCAGAACTCGCCTTGGCTGGACCTTGCAAGGTCCCTCCAAACATCTCCAAGATCAACTCCCAGTCTCACAGTGTCTGTTCACATCTAACTGCTTACCATGTAACTGCTGAACTGTATCGGCAAGTTGAAAGGTTATGGCAGATGGACATCCTGCCTTATCGCAATGAAAAGATGGTAGTAAGGTCACAACGACCCCATTCTTCCTTATGAACAGCTGCAGGCCTGGCAAAGATGGAAAACTGAACTGGAGCATCTACCACTGATCACCATGCCTCGGTGTTATGTATCAGCTGCACTAGATGTTCCAGAGGTGAAACGAGAAATCCACATCTTCTGTGACGCCTCCGAGGCAGCCTACAGGTCAGCTGCATACTTCTGTACTGAACACCAAGGACAGGTTGAGTTGGCATTCCTCCATGCCAGATCTAGAGTATCCTCAAAAAGGCAACAATCAATGCCTAGGCTTGAGCTCTGTGCTGCTCTCACTGGAGCACAGTTAGCCAAGCTACTTCATAATGAGCTCTCACTGGAGATCAGGAACACATTCCGTTATGAATTTGGCAGAATTTAAAACTGATTTTTTTTAATTAAAGGTAATAGAGCACAAAGCTTATTGCGATTACTGGATGACAAGCATGCTGCAAATAATATAACATATAACAGCTGTAACATCCAGACAAGATTCAAGTTACCTCTGTGATTTATGTGCTCAATGCCATATTTACATGTTGAGGTAGTTGTTGATGTAACGCTTTTTATCCAACACAAATGTTCCTCAATTTATCAATAGTACTAATGGACAAATGAAATAGATAACTTATGTTTAGTTACTTTATGTAGATTTGTTTATTAATATTACTTACATTTATCTAAATTAAACAGTGTTGACAACAGTGAATTCTACATAAAAGCACACATACATCACTACGATGTCTATTTCATGTCCATTAGTTGTGCTCATCTGCAATACTTAACAAAGATTTTCCTGTCAGATGTTAAATAGACATTTATTATCTATAATCTAGGATCTATAATATATATAATGGAGGCCAGCTGGTAGGTCCTTGTTAGTTCACCCCCCTCCCATGCCGATGACACGGGTTTGAGTCACACACAGGCTGGGTGCAAGAAAGGCCCAGTGGGCGTTACATATGGTTTATGTAAATCCAGTTTGGAGATGTACGTGTGCTTACTGGAGCTCCACTGTTAGCTATACATAAAATGTGTTTTTTACAAATCACAAATATACTATACTGTCTAGCATCTTTACACCTTCAACAAGCAGTTTATTTATATTTAGTTTTGCCATTATTTATCTAATGCAATGAATTTCATACTGTACATCTTGGCAAGCATGACCTACACGTTTAGATACGTAAGGACCACCATATTGTTTATTTGTGCAAGATAAATGAAGTAGAATTCAATGTGTTAGTACTGTAGGAGATGCGAGGTCAATGGATCGACTTAAAGCAGCTTCTCAGAAAGTCACAGACTGAACTGCTGGGGATACAGCGACAGCTGTCAATCATAGCAGCAAGAGATGCCAATCATTCCCGGGCCCAAAAAAAGGTGAGTAATCCTGTTACATATACACTTCTGATCCCTAAACATTCTGATCCCTAATGGTTTCTCATACTCAATACTTCTAGTAGCAATGATGATTCTTGTACACAAGGTGGCGCTATCCTGCTACATTTACATTTATGCAGCCTAACACCCTCAACTACCAATCAGAGTACAATGAGCTAACACATTTGGCCATACCAGCCAATGGAGGGTGCGTTTGTGTCATGTGAGGAAATGACAGGTGATGTACGTAGACAGAGGGTGTGGTTGCAATGCAGTGTCCTATCAGGATCATCTTGAAAGTGTAGGCCTGGCCACTTCCCTTGAGAATAGACATGCCATCTTAAACTGACGCATTTGTAGAGAACTGCCCCATTGCAGGGAGGAGGGGGAAGAGGGCAGGCAGCACTATAGGAGCAGCTGGGGTTGCTTGGCAACAGAGCTGGGGAGACTGTAACACATTCCAGATTGGGAATCTTTTTTTTTTTTTTTGCCTCCAACAAGACCTGTATCCTCCGCGCATAGAGTGGCTAATGGCCAGGATGTGCCTACCATTCTTTCTGAGTAATCCCTCTTAATGCCCCTGTGTGCATTAAAATCTGATGTAACTGTGTGATATTCCAAGACAGCGAACTTAATTTCTCCTTGTTTGGTGTTGCTATGGGATGAATGGACCGGAACGCCCCTGTTTTTTCCCCTCTGTTCCTTGAGATAAAGCAAACAAATCACAGTAGGCCAAGATAGAAATACCAACATTTCTAGGTGGCATATGGAGAACAAGATGGATTGCATAAAAATGGACATAACGAAATGCCAGGAAATTAGCAGAATAACCCATATATGTATGTCTAACATTTACAGCCTTATTTTAAAATGTGAAAAATTAAATATGGCATCCATCTTTAGGTTCGTGAAGAAAACCATGAAGAATGTCTCGCTACAATTAGTTTGATTCTGTTTTTCTTATATACTTAAAGCCTCTATAAATTAAAAATCTAAACCTGTACATACTTGTTAGTTCAAATAGCAGGAATGGCTAATGGAAATGGCACACATGGAAAAATTTATCAACATTAAGTAACAACATAAATACAATTTACCAGGGGTTTTCAAACTGGGGTGTACTGCAAACGGTGCTAGGGTGGAATTGTTTAAAATGTAAAAAAATAAAAAATAAAATAATAATAATAAAAATGACATAACAATAATAATAATCAATAAAAAGGTAACAGTAAAAATTATTCATTTATAAAAAATGTTAAATAGATAATACAATAAAACAATAGAAAACAGATAAGTGTAAGGTTTTATATAAATAAATAAATTCTTATAGAGCTGTCTTTATATTTAAGGAAGGGTCCTTCGCAAGGGGATCATTATATTTGGGCCATGAAAAAGTTGAAAAACCCAGATTATGTCTCTAAAATAATACCAATAGCATTACTGCAAAGGATTAGATATATTTAATTGGCTTTTGTAACATTAGAAAGGCCATGCATGAAAAGGCAAATGATTTACACATCAGTGATGGGAGTGGCTCTACTCTGCTCTACACAATCTACACTCACTGCTTTCCATATGTGAGTGTTCAAGTGTAGGATAGAGAGAGAAAGCCCATGTGTGCGTACTGTATGAGAGCAGGAATGCGTATATCAAGGAGCATGCGCAATTCTCTATGACCGCATATGATAGAGACAGAGAGAGAGAGAACGAGAGAGAGAAAGAGAGCAAGATAGGGAACGCACCGTTCTGTTGCACCACTCCTAGAGAGCCTGGAGATGCTCTCACATTGTTTGTCTCCTGTTCTAACTCAGAGCTTCTGCAGGGATACACATGCATGCATGAGCACAGAGCCACACACAAACACACACCACAGACGTGTCGTCACTGCCACTCCTGGCAGCCGGTGATATATGGGAGTGGGAGCTCTAAGGAGGAGAAAGAGAGGTTGAAACGGCTACCGTTAAGGTACAGTACACACACAGATCATCTTTGATATAAATGAGATCAGTAGCAAAGAGAATGTGTGTGTAATGCCATGCTATAATGCCTACATGTCGCCCTTCCTTGGCTCAGAACGGAGTGTGCGCTGGTTCATTCCAGCTCTGGAATACTGCAAAGAAAGACAAGAGAGCGTCCTACAGGATTTGGCATGATCCAGATGTGCAGGGAGACATTTGACCTGGTGGCATCTGGAGTCAGGTGTTGGATTGTGATAATGTCTTGTTGCTTAGTCTTCTCCTGGAAGTTCGGAGGATGCAAACAAGCAGATAATTTAAGGATACGAGTTGATCTGTGTTTATGTTTATTTTTGGGGGTCTCAGGCAACAGCTGGTCAAGGTCATGGTTTGGTGTAAATATGCACTTTAGGTGGTATTTTTTTCTCTCTCTCCACTCCTAAAGCAGTCGTCACAGTCCCCAGGGCAGTCGGCAGACAGCTGATGTGAAAAAATGTTTCTTCAGTTCATTTTCCAAATGAACCTGCTACTATGGAGCTCCATTTGTGAATGGATGTTTCTCTTTGTGAGGAGGGTTGATGGTCGGCTTGATTTGTTAGTCTAATGGCTCATTAGCTCCCTGGTTAATGCTTCCATCCCGCTTGCAGGGCTTTTCACTTGTTATACATGAGAAGTTGGATATATTGAACTGTGTGTTTCACCAGGCCGTGTTTCTGTAGCTCTGCTGGCTGTGGTTGAGTTGGTACTGATGGGGCAGTAGGTTGACTGGCTGTGACTGAGTCTGCTAATGTAGTGTAGCATGCAAACCAGCTGGAGACCTGGCACACACACCACAGTGTGATTGGTAGTATTACGATTCTGATACAGCAGACTGTTTTCTGAGATTATGTAAGATCTCTCAGTTAAATCCACACAGACACACAAAACAGACGCAAGAGCTTTGAAACACACACAATGTGATTGGCAACTGTTGTTTTTCTGGCATTGATACTACAGACCAGAAGGCTGGCAGTTGATTTTAGAGTTTATAATGTGTTTAAGGATTAATTTTATGTGTGTCTCATAATTAATGATGCTATATTTGATCCACCAACTGTGATCATTATTGGCAAACACAAAATTCCAACAATCCTTTTTTTTTCTTCTTTGTTTGCATTTTCTTTAAACTGAACTTTTTAATATTTGTTGATGCAAAAAAAAAAAATAAATAAAAAAAAAATTCAAAAAGAAGGAAAAAAAAATCTTATCTTTGAAATATGATTAAATATTGCTACATTTTTTAGGTTGCAGGGTACAAGATTTTAAAAAGAAAAGGGAAGAGAGATATGATGTCAAATGGACAAAGAGCAGCTTTTCAGGTTGCAATTATGTGGGCTGAGAACTTAGCTTAGCTATATCTTGCTTTTAAAGCATATAACTTTTATTAAGTTTGTTCTTACAGTTCAGTAAGAGCCACTTTGGATGTTTGCCACCATGTGCTTAATAGTCATTACTTTTCCTAAACTGTTAATTGGCTCTACAAGGAAAGAAAACTGCTCATTTTTTAATCTGCATGTTTGATTGGACATTAAAAATCTTGTTTGATGGTACCAATCTGTTCAATAAATTTTAGTTATTTTCTTGCTGATCTGGTTTCTGTGGTCTTGAATGTCTCTAGTAAATGTCGTAACATTTGAATATTTTCATAATGGTAATACTTAAGAGTACCTGTGTATTTTAGTCATTTAATAACACGGGTTCTGACATATCACACTGGTGAATTTGCGTTTTTACGTGCATTTTAGCAGTAACAGATTTACTAATGATGCACTCTTTAGTTTAAAATGTCCTACAGAGACTTTGGTACTGTGCAACTCAGTCATGTTATGTTATGTAAACATGATAACATATGAATTATGTACTTCAAAAGGGATTCATCAATCTCAGAAGGTGTAAAAGTAAAATACAAGTAACAAGTTTTCAGCAAGAGAGCTTTTTTATGATTTTTTTTTTTTCTGGTAATTCTTGAGAGTGACCATGAGTAGGATATTACTTATGTACATGGTCTGGTTTGGGATCAGTTCTAATGCAGTGCTTCAGTTTCATTACAGTGCCAGTGTTCCTGTCAGCACTGCACAGTTGGCAAGTTTCAGGAAAAACTAGCAAACACCCGATAATCTGAGCATGATGAACAGGTTTCCTGAACCATCTGATAGTCCCTCACCATACTCACAGCACTGGCTGAGCCAAAAATGTGTCAGACTGCTCAAATTAGCCCCAAAACATCCAAAAGTGCCACAGAGCCAGATTATTTTACAGGGAAATACAGACGTACAGTTTGTTTACTTATAGTTGACATTTCTGAGATGTGGAATCATTTTAAAATTGAATAAAAGTTACATACTTAACTTAATATGCAGGATTGTGTCCACTGTGTTCATTCTGAAAGTTTGCTTGGTAAGTCACTGCCCTGTCTGACCTCTTCCCCTGCAGCTGAAGCAGGAGGCCCAGCCATTGCACCTGGCCTATCATGCAGCCCACCATGTGAATCGCTGCCGCCTCCTTGAGGACAAGAACAGAGCTCTTAAACTAGAGCTAGCCACTCTCAGACAGCAGAAACAGCAGCACCGATCCCTGGTAAGTCAGTTTGTGGTATGATTATGTTGCTTATTTGTTAAGTTTTTGGCAATAATCACACTTATGGATTTCAGCATGTTGTCTGAAACTCTGGTGAGAAGCTTAATGAGTGACCGCAAAAGTTGTTTTCTATAAGCTAAAATGCACAGGAAGTCCCTGAATCATCTACTGTGTTCCAAGTGGTGTGATGCTGGAGCTGTTGCCCTGGCAACAAGCCCACTAGTGAGGGAGGACAGGTTGGTAATGGAAAACTGACAGACCATAATAATGGCTTTTGTTATAAGCCTCAGTTGCTACAGATCAATTTCGTCCCACTGAATGGAAGTGACATGCACAAATTTAACTGAGCTTTAGCACCGCTGAGAAAGTTTGCAGTGCTTTAGAACATACTTTAGAACTGTACTGGAAAAGAAGCAATTGCAATGAAGCAAAAGGGTTTTTAAGCGGATGGGGAAAGGGATGGAAATTGTGGTGGCAAGCATCCAGTGTGGCTCTTACACCTACTCACCCTTGTATTGTTCCAAACCTGTATGACTATGTTTTGCAACTCTGAAGGAAATTAAATCTTCCCCTTCAGGGGTCTGTTCACCGCTGTAACTGGATTTTTCAGTCAGTGAATATCAAAATGATTTGTTCAAATCATTCATACCAGTTTTGTGAACTTTTCATTGAAAAGATCGGACTCTTGATTTGTTCATGAACCATGCTTCATTATTTCTCAGAAGAACTCTTCAAGGAGAGGATGTCAAGAGTGGATGTCAAGATTTTCTGTTATAAACAGCTAACACTGCTTTTCACACGTTTGGGCTCAGTAATATTCAGCATATATACAGTGGCATGCGAAAGTTTGGGAACCCCTTGCAGAATCTATCAAAATGTGAAAAAATTTAACAAAATAAGAGAGATCATACAAAATGCATGTTATTTTTTTATTTTGTACTGTCCTGAGTAAGATATTTTACATAAAATATGTTTACATTTAATCCACAAGGAAAAAAAATAGCTGAAATTATTAAAATAACCCCATTCCAAAGTTTGGGAACCATTGGTTCTTAATACTGTGTGTAGTTACCTGGAAGATCCACAACTGTTTATTTGTTTTGTGATGGTTGTTCATGAGTCCCTTACTAATCCCTAACATTCAAAAAAATCCCCCATATCCACAAATATCCTCCAGGTCCTGCAGATTCTTCAGTTTTCCAGCATCTTTTGCATATTTGAACCCTTTCCAGCAGTGACTGTATGATTTTGAGATCCATCTTTTCACACTGAGGACAACTGAGGGACTCAAACACAACATTTAAAAAGGTTCAAACATTCACTAATGCTCCTGAAGGAAACACAATCCATTAAAAGCTGAGGGTGAAAACTTTTGAACAGGATGAAGGTGTCCACATTTTTCTTATTTTGTTGAAATAACTTTTTTTTCCCATTTAGTACTGCCCTTTGCAAGCAACAGAAGATACTTGCATGTTTCCCGGAACACAAATTAAGTATAATTTACCTTGATCTTAAAATTCCAAAAGTTATCACCCCCCGGCTCTTAATGCATTGTGTTTACTTCTGGAGCATCAGTGAATGTTTGAACTTTTTTTAATAGTTATGTTTGAGTCCCTCAGTTGCCCTTAGTGTGAAAAGATGGATCTCAAAATCATACAGTCACTGCTGGAAAGGGTTCAAATATGAACCCCTGGGGGAAATGTGAGCTTACACCACCGCCTTGAGAGATATGTGAGCCGACACCCCCACTTCTGGAGCTTTGTGAGCGGACACTGTCTCCTCAGGGGAACTGTAAGTGGACACCGCTCTCTTGTGGGAACTGTCTGCGGGCTCCGCTACTTTGGGAAGGCCTGAAACAAGCTCTGCCACCTCAAAGGGAACATCAGCGGGCTCCGCTGCTTTGGGAAGGCCTAAAACAAGCTTCCCTGCCTCGGAGGTAACATCAGCGGGCTCCGCTGCTTCAGGAAGGCCTGAAGCGAGCTCCGTCGCCTCAGAGAGAACATCAGTGGGCACCGGGAGATGGGGATGTCTCGGGAGCATTGTGAGTGGGCACCGCCACCTCGGAAGGATCGTGAGCAGGCACCAATGCCTCAGGGGCTTTGTGAGGGGACACCGATGACTCAGGGGGGACTGTAAGCAGCCACCACCGCTTAGGGAGCCTTGTGAGTGGGCCTTGCCAACTCGGGGGGACTGTGAGCAGACACCGCCACTTTGGGAGCTCCGCGAGCAGACCATGCCACTTGCACTGACATTAGCAGAGGTCCCCGGGATGCTCTGGGAATGGGTGTGAGGTACTGGGTGCGGCAGACGAGGCCTCTGACGCCCTTTGGATTGCCGCTTCGGGAGAACTGTGACCGGGTTCCGCAGCTAATTCCACCCTGAAGGCTGAGCCGCTCAACTGCAGAGCCAGGTTAATGCAATCCTCCAGCACCTCCTCGGGGTGCCAGTATGGCATAAGGGATTTGAAGGGCTTGGCTAGGCCTCCACAGAAAAAGACCATGAGGCAACTCTTCTCCGTAGCTGACCGTCGAGCCACTCCAACGAAGTCCCTGGCATATTCCTCAATATTCCTCAAGGATGTTGAGGAACTTCCCGGCTGGATCCATGTTTGCTGGCTGAATTCTATCACGGGGCAGTAAGAGAGCACCATAGAAAACAGGGTCTGGGTCCAAATGCAGGTAGAAATGCAGGGCCCGGACTCATGACAGTTTTATTTAGCAAGGATGAAATAAATTGATCAAACGTGGCACTAAAGACATTTATAATGTTACAAAAGATTTCTATATTAAATAAATAATAAATGCTATTCTTTTACATTTCTGTTTTTCAAAGAATCCTGAAAAAAGAAATCATGGTTTCCACAAAAATAATAAGCAGCACAACTGTTTTCAGCATTGATAATAATAAAAAATGTTTATTGAGCAGCAAATCGGCATATTAGACTGATTTCTGAAGGATCATGTGACAGTGAAGACTGGAGTAATGGCTGCTGAAAATTCCCATCACAGGAATAAATTATACAGTACTTTAAAATATTTTCAAATAGAAATATCTACTTATTAAAGTTTAATTTATTTATTACTTAAATTTCAGACTTCAAAAACATTACAAAATCTTACCGACACCCTACTTTTGAACAGTAGAGTAAAAGTTTTTGCTTTTCACACAAAATTATATCTTATGGCTCCAGGAGACTAAAAAGCAGACAAATTGGATGATATTATGCTGTTATGTTACTTACATTAGAGTTAATTAACAGGTAGCAGTGCTCTAAATGCAACAGCACCACAGTAGGTAATTCATACTATCAATTATTTACTTAATAAATTGTATTATAAGTGGGCAGGGGCAACTATGTCTGTAATATACTCATAAAATAACATATTTTCAGATATTGTGGGTTTGTGTGTTGCTTTGAGAGTGTGGTCATTTAAACAAACTTTCTTATTAAACTTACAACACTCTCAGATTTTCTGTGCTTTTTTTATTTAAAACCTGTCTGAAGTCCTTTAATTGAAAGAGAGAGAAGGGAACAAGTCTGCCAAGGCTGGCATTGGTTCAGATTCAAAATGATCACACCTCTTCATTTATTAGCTTCAGTTGTGATAGTGGTGAACCAGATGAATATACCGTGACAGTTGTTGCAGTGCGAGTCCTATGGCTAGTTGCCTGTCTGACGGACTGTGCAGAGAATGAACCTGTAGTGAGGAATGACCTTCTGTCTCTAGAGGAAGTGTCTCACACCTGCTGCTGCTTAGGAACCGCCCACCTCATCTCTATGGCACTGCCTGTCCTGTGGAGAAAGGGAGGCCATGGAAAAGCCTGGCTGTAGTATAATTAGTTTCATGAATAATAGTCATGACTATAATGACAAAAGCAGATAATTAATACAGAGTAATAACAGTCTGGAAAAAGGCGCATCTACTTAAGTAGCTGAACTAAAGTATGTTTCAGTAGAGAATTAAGATGAATGAAAGGAGTACACAGTGTTTTTCTGTAAGGTTGTTGTCAGTAAAGAGAAGAGAAGGTTGGGCCCTGGCTTGGGTTGCCATGTCCCCAAATGGAATTAGACTCAGACAGTGATCTCTTAGCTGGGCCATGCTGCTTGCTTAACTGTATTTTCCTCTCCATTGCATTGACCGCTGGAGTCATTTGGAGCAGGAGGTCCATTCCATTTCAGATCCTTGTCTCATAAGTTAGACCAGGACAGGAAGCATCAGCCCCAGCTGAATATGTGCCCACTTAGTGCTTGTCGGTAATTGCAATCTTGTGGTAAATTGTGAACATGATAACTTAAAGTGAATGTTTCAGAATGTAGGCTGATATTTGCCTGAGTGTCGTTTGACAACTGTACTTAAAAGATGGATTTCAAGATACACAATATTAAAATCTGGCTGATACATAGTCACATGCTAATAAAAATTGTTCTTGTAATAAATTAAAACTGAAGTCAGTTGTTTGTGATGTTAGTGAATTTAGATATTACATCATTAAAATTGATAATCATATTGAAATTCGCAAAATATTACCTTTAAAAATTTAAATGTTTTTAAATATGACTAGGTGATAGTATTAGTGTCATGGTGTGCCTACTGTGAAGGAGCGTGGAGACGAAGGAGATTCCAGAATGATCATAGACTTTATTTACATCAAGGAAAATCACACGTAGGACACAGCGATCGACGTTCAATACCAGACACCCAAACAGGAAACAACACAGGGCTAAAGTAAGAAAGAACAAGCCTCATAACAACCAACTGGGAGGGCAGTGGGCGCTCTGGAGGCCTCTCAAGACAGACTTACAGGGACGGATGGCCTCCAGGAGGGTACCCATTCCGGGACCCATGGCAGATCAGGCAGACTTGGGAGCCATGGCGGAACAGGGAGCTCGGAGAGCCTGGCCTCGGCACAAGGTCCGGCTTTCACAGACAGACCCCTACTACCCTCACTGGGCTAAACTCAGGGACAGGAGCCCTCTCTGGGCTAAACTCGGGGACAGGAGCCCTCTGTGGGCTAAACACAGGAACAGAAGCCTTCTTTGGGCTGGATTCGGGGTTGAAGCTGACACTGGAGCTGACACTGGAGTGAGCTCTGATGCTGGAGTCGACACTGGAGTGATCTCTGGGGCTGGAGCCGGCCGGTGGACTTGACAGAGGAACGGCCAGTGGGCTAGACTTCGGAGTGGCTGGCGGGCTTGAGAATGAGGAACTGACAGAGGAACGGCCAGCGGGCTTGACTCATCAACAGCCCTAGACCTGAACAGGACCAGACACTCACAATCCACAATAACAACAATACCCATCCACCTAAGTCCTGTGGTGTCTGGGAGGTCCATGTGGTGATAGCAATTGGTCCCGATCCAAAACAGAGAGTTGAGCGTGACATCGTCCAGCGCTGTTTTAGCGGCGATCTTGCAGAATTCCCACGCGTACTCCTTGAAGGGGAGATCTATGTGGGCTAGGGCGGAAAAATTAGTGGCGTTTTTCATGCCGCGGGAAAGGAAAACCGGGAAACAAAAAACTTTCAAAAAATGGAAAAAACTTACAGGGAGAAGTGGCGCCACTTATTGTTTCGGTCCGGTATTCTGTCACGGTGTGCCTACTATGAAGGAGTGAGGAGATGAAGGAGATTCCAGAATTATCACAGACTTTATTCACATCAAGGAAAATCGCACGTACAGTAGGACACGGGGATCGACGTTCAATACCGGTCACCCAAACAGGAAACAACACAAGGCTAAAAAGAAAGGAACTAATGGGACACACCTGGGATCAATAGAACTAAAAGGGGAACACCTGGAACAAATGATAATAATAAGGACAGTAACGGGAAGGACCAAATAAGGGCATAATTATCAGTGTTGGAAGTAACGCATTACAGTAACGGATTACTTTTTGCTTTAATGCAGTAGTGTAAGGCATTACTAATCAATTTTCAGGAATATTTTACTCTGTACATTTTCAGTAATGCTTGCGTTACAACACACTTTTAGCCCAAAATGTAATTGTTAAAAAAAAAAAAAACGGGAAGACTGCGAGACATTAACGAATCAAAAATGCAGCAAGTAAGTTCTATTTCCTGTTCATGGTCAGTCAATAGCCGCGTGTGGTGTCCAAGTTTGTGAATAAAGACTAAAGGACAGCTTCTAATATATGTGTTTAGCGATTTCATTCATGTCCCTCTCGCTGGTGGAACTTTGTATTGTGTAGTCCAATAAATGCGTGTTTAGGGCAGGTTTTACAGGAGTGCCGCGAGGCTACTGGCCCGACAGTGGAAACGCGGCATAATTTCGGCCTCTGTGCTCGAGGTCCGAGGCTATTAGTCCCGCCCAGCTGGCAGTAAGCCCCGGCTTGCACTGGCCAGAGAAAAAAACGGCTAATGGGTGAAGATGGCAGAAGACTATACAAGCTATTCACAGATATTGCCAGATAATTACTTTACCTCTACCACAATTTTAACAGACTTGGATTGTTTGTGATTCTGGCTGTCATCCTTTATTGCATTGTCTTGACAAGTAATATATAATGCATTACAGTTTGGAAGTAACTTGCACAACACTGATAATAATTAACATGGAGTACGTGGGGGAGGAAAACACAACACAAGACAGGAACAGAGTGACAGGAACAGAGTCAATTAAATGACTGAAAACATAAAATACATGTAAAAATGGGGTTAATGCACAATTAAATATGCATATAAACCAATGATGATCAATTGAAACATATCTAGTAACTGATATGGTACCAATATCATGTGGATTCCTAGTTAGATTTTACATTTTTTGTTTTTAAACAAGAAACATTTGACTAAAGTTCTTCTTTATATTACAGTTTTGCTGATCACTTGCCTAATTTCCTAAAACCCACAGCATTATGTGGAAGTCATATATTATGAGCATGATTGGCAACGGGGAATAACACTGTGACCTCAGTTCTCTGAAAGCAATTTTCACAATTGATTTCTGCATGCCAGTTGCCAAAACAGAATGAATCACTGCCTGTAAAATAAAACCTGGGATTAATATTTATTCCTCAGCTGCTTGTAAATTCCCATTTTTAGAGTCGTGCCTCTGTGACTCTGTATGGAAGGGAGTGGAAAAACAACACCTTCAGGGAAGATATTTGGTTTAGTTTCTTGAGTGAATATCCCTTCTCTCCCTTCTGCTGTTCCTAATTCCTAATTCTAATTGAAGAATCCCATAGAGATACTTACAGTCAAGGGTTTAAAACTAATCAGGTCTCTGCTACGTTCATATTAACATCAAGTGCGTAAATATATTTTCTCTGTTCAGTTCAGATATTTGAGTTGAGTGTACATGGTTATTTTATGTAAAGAAAACTAATTTACAATATTTGCAACCACAATTAATTTAAGGTCAGCCAAATAATACATTTTTGCAGCGTACTTGATGTGTCTTCCTTACATCTGTTTACAGTCATCCATTGTAGAGAAGCTTCTATCAAGAACATACTGTAGAAGTAATTGTAAATAGTAACTTTTTAAATAGTAACTTTCCCAAATCTCCCAGACCTTTCTGGTGAGTGACTCCTACACTGATAACCCCTCCATGCTTTGAAATACTTGCTTTTCTTTTTTAAAAAAAAGACTGCAGATGATTTCTAGACACCATTACTCATAGATCCATTTTTACCAATAAGGACAGTGACCACTAAAGCTGTACGGTGACCACTGACTAGAGTTGACAAGTCCGCTTATAATATGTTACATATGTTACAGCTATGTTACAGCTCCCCCTTAAAGTTCTTGTCTTCATCTCCTTTTCCATCTCTCCAGTCCTGTTCTGCTCACAAGTGATTGGAGATGAGTGGATAGTGCGTGCCTCTTGCTTCTTTGCAGTTTGCTGATTTTTGTAAAATAACTTCTGTTTTGGTTTTTCAAAAAAAAAAAAAAAAAAGGTTTCAGTTTAATATGTTGCAGGCTAATTTATTCGTAATAAATAATTGCTAATAAATAATTGTCATGGTTCACTACTGTGTGGGAACAAGGAGCCTGGAGACGACAAAGAATGTCACCATGAACAGTCTTTATTAACTCACAAGGAAGAACCCTCAGGACAGGCTTGGAAACCACCATGGCAGAGCAGGCAGACTAAGAAGCCATGGTGGAGCAGGCAGTCTAGGAAGCCATGGTGGAGCAGGCAGACTAGGGGGCCATGGCGGAACAGGCAGCTCGGGGAGCCATGCCAGGGCAGACAGTTCAGGAGGCCATGGCGGAGCAGTTCAGGAGGCCTAAAAAAAAATCCTTGGGGAGAATATCGGCCCCTGAGGCCCTCCGTGGTCCTGACTCGGGAACTATGGCCCTCCCTGGGCTTGACTTGGGGACTGGAGCCCTCCTCGGGCTGGATGTGGGAACTGGGGCCCTCCTTGGGCTGGACGTGGGAACTGGAGCTCTTTCTGGAGCAGACTCAGGGGCTGGAGCTGACACTGGAGCGGACTCAGGGGCCGGAGCCGACATTGGAGTGGTCTCAGGGGCCGGAGCCGACACTGGAGCGGGCTCAGGGGCTGGAGCCGACACTGGAGCGGACTCATGGGCTTGAGCCAGCAGTCGCTTCGTCCTTTGATTCCACCCTTGACTTGGGGTTAAGGATCATGCTGCTGTCAGCTGAGGGCTTGAGAGTGAACCGACCGGAGGATTTGAAAATGGAACTGCCGGCGGCTTGACAATGGACGGCAGGCTGGATCTGGATCAGGGCCGGACGCTCTCCAGCTTAATCCTGTGGTGTCTGGGAGGTCAACGGGGTGGTAGTAATTTGCCCTGATCCAGAACAGCAAGTTGATGGTGGCATCATCTAATGCCATAGTTGCGGCGAGCCCTCAGAATTCCCGGGCGTACTCAATGCCGGGGGGATCCTTGTGGGCTAGGGCAGAGAACTGAGCGGCTACATCTATAGCCGTGGGGAGAAACAAGAAAACAAAAGTCCCAATTGTAAGTAGCATTGGATAAAAGCGTCTGCAAAATGACTAAATGTAAATGTAAAAGACTTTTCAGAAAAACGGAAACCAAAACGGGGAAGAAGGGGCGCCTATTACTTTTTGTAGTTGCTGTCTTCTGTCACGGTTCACTACTGTGTGGGAACAATGAGTGTTAAGTTTTAACCTGTGCATATATTTTATTATTTAGTGTGCTTGTCTTCACTGTTTCTGTAATGTATATGCTCTCCCTTTATCTGGAAATCTATATAGGCCACCCCCGGCCCATACATATGGAATCCCACAATTCAGCACTTTAAAAGCTTTGTGGTATGATGCTTTGTATCCATTACACTAGCAGCTCTATTTCGATGCGGTGTGTAGACATCCCTCTTAGAGCTAGCCTAAAGCCACATCCTGCATCATTTTATTCCTAGTCATGTTTGCAAGCAGAGGTATCAGTCTGACTGCAGGGTTTCTCAGATGTGGGACTCCCTTAAAGCAATGCTGATTTCAGCAGACGGCGAAGGAAAGAGGTCTTTACCTCTGAAGCAGGGTAACTTGAGCCTCTGTACATGTGTCTTTGTGTTTGTGTGTTAGTGTTGTGATTTTGATTTTGCTTTGTTAAAGAGAGCCTAAAACATAAATAATAATTTAAAATAAAAATTCTGAGCTGTCAGATAGATTGAAATATTAAATCTTGAATAATCTCTTATGCTTTTCTATTCTTGAAAACAGTGTCAGATTCATACACAATTTAATTTCATTTTCAAATTAATTGATTAGTTTTCTAATGTTTAATGAACATTTATAAGTAAATGTCCTAAAAATATAATATTTATATTATTACATTTTTGTATTTATGTTTTTAATAAAATAAATTATTATTAATTCTAATAGTATCCTGTTTATATAAAATAAAATTTATATTTTATTATACAATTTTATATATGAGCAATATCACACTCATATCGGTGTGATATGGCTGTATATCGGCACGGCTGTGATTCGGTGGTAGGCATGAGGCTGCAGTCAATCACAGATGTGCCGATATACAGCCATATCGCACTGCTACGGGTGTGATATTGTGTTTATTTAACAGTTGTTTGGTTCATATTGCATATGCAGCCAATAAGGTTATTGCTTATTACTTTATATTTAAATGGCTGGTTAGCATTCACTAGAGCAGTTTGCAGCACACTTTCAATTCCTCTGAAACCTTCCACCTTCCCCAGCTCCACCTGTATAGGTCTACTACGGGTTATTGTAAATGCCATTTGTGCAGCAGCAGTATGTCTTAAATACTCACTGCACTGTATCGGCGTATGTATTCGCAGTAGTAAGTTCCTGTACTTGCTTTGCAGCATCAGCAATAATCTACAACAACTGCAATAACCAACAACAGCAGCGTAGCAGATCTATTCCAACCAGATCAAATACATTAACATTGTCATATCCATAACCATGCTAAAATCTTCAGAGAGTAGTCATGATAGAACTGTATTAAAAGCTCACTGTATTATGTAGAGTATTATGGGAGAGAGATGGACTGAGCAAGTGTGATACCTGCATCTGATACAGCATTCATTTTTTCAGCTCAATCTCAAATTGACAATAAGACATTAGTTTGAATGTCTGCTGAGGAAAGTGATGTCTTTGTCGTAGGCTACTATCCTTTCATCTGTTGATTTCCGATGACAGCGCTAGTCAGTGCATTTTTTGGCTGCGTTTTACAAGGTGTTGTTGAAAGTAAAAAGAACTTCCTTGTTTACAACCCTGTTTCAGTCTCTTTCAATATAAAAGTCTTTACTGCTGACTCACTCATAAAAAGTCACTTGTCGCGGAACAATTTAACTAATAATTGTTCTGCCATTATAAATATATATACACCATGCACGCAGCAGCCACTTGCTTTAGTTAAATGTAACTCCGGAACGGATTCCAGGGGTGGACTTGGCTCAGGAATGGATTTCAGGACTGGACTTGGCTCAGGAATGGATTCTGTAGAAACAACCAGAAACTATGTGTTGTCCATGGTACCTGGGAACTCTGGTGTGTCGTCCATGGTGGCTGAAGACCTTGGCGTAACTTTCATGATGGGTGGAGGCTCTGGCGTGGTGGCCATCATGGGTGCTGATTCTGGCTGTGGCAGGGTAGCCATCTTGGGAGCTAACTTGGACATGGCAGGCATTTTGGGTGTAGACTCTGGCTTGTGGAGAAGCTCTGCAGTGGTGGCCATGTTGTGGAGAGGTGCTGGAGTACAGAATGATATATCTGAACTGGCCATCACCAGTGTGGGGCTTGCTGGAGACCATGGTTGGCCAAGCTCCGTGGCCACCGGAGCTCCCTGACCACTGCCCCCCTCCCCCAAAATATATTTAAGAGTAGCATCCTCCCCAACAGTGAGAGGGGAACCCACAGACAGAAGGGCAAAGTCCAAAAATTCAGCAAGAGACCCTCGTGGACCATTTTTGACCAGGAAGTCTCTGAATGGTTGATTGAGTCCATAGCAGAAAAAGTCTATTACAACAAAGTCTGGGAGGTCTGATTTATTGCCAGTGTCCAAATACCTATGAATATGGTCCTCAAGGGTAAAACTGCCCTGGCGTAGGTGAACAAAGGCTACTGCTGGATCCATGTTTGGTCAGTCGTTTTGTTACGATTGGATGCTGGGCAGGCAAAGAGCAGGCAAGGGATCCAAATGCAGCAGTTTATTCAAAGGGTAATCCAAGAGCACAATCCAAAACACAAGGGTCAGAATACAGGTACAAACTAAACCAAGCCAAAAAAAAACAAAAAAAAACAAAAAAAAAAACAAGGCACAAAGAAAAAACGAAGGAAAACGGGGTAACATCCACAACAACTGACCAAGACAGACTGAGAGACACACAGCTTTATACACAGGGGCAAACAAGATAATCAGGTAACAAGGGGGGCGTGGGAGGGAAACATGAGGTGAACAACACTAGGGACACAGAACACAGGCAGGGATTGTGACAATAACAGTGCTCTGTGAACACTGATGCTTTAATAACAAATATTTATCAGGAGCGTGTATGCTGGGATTTCATGGAGAAAAAAGTAACGTAACTAGTAATGTAACTAATTACTAAATACTTTTGAAATAAAGTAATCAGAACAGTAACATGATTACTTTTAAAAGGGATAATCAGTAATAAGTTATTTGATTACATTTTCAGAGTATCTTGCCCAAAACTGATCATTAAATACTACTATTATTTGTATAAAATATTATTTATTGAATAATAATATTCAATAAACAACAACAGCCATCATAAAAGTTGCTAGGCAATTTATTCACAAGTACAAAGGCAGCAACCTTAAGGAATTTAATGAGACCAGAGACTATGAACGAATATCTCATCACCAAAGACACGAACATCTCATGTTTAACCACTATAGAGACATCAGAGTCAGTGGCAAATTCTAGAAGATCTGGCTGAGGCAAGGCTCCTCTCGGTGGGTTCATGAGCACTGAACGGCCCCTGATGCCATGGAGCTCACATCTGCAAAAACATTGAAGCCATTTTTTAAAATAGACATTGTCTTTATTAACAAACCGTATATATGAAGTTTAAACAAGTACATTCTCGCCTGAAAAACTCTCAAAACTACATTCCGTGGCACAAAAACAGTATTATTTATAAAATTATAGTGGATTTGAGTGGAGAAATACAAACGGTGAAACCTTTGGAGCTCTGTTAACACTAGAATATCGCACTCCTCTCAGCCAATTAGATTCGAGCACCAGAAAAAATTGTTGTTTAAAACATTTTAAACAGAAATTTGTAATAATAGTACTGTTAAATTATTTTTAACACTTTACAATAATATTCCATTTGTTATAC
Source organism: Cyprinus carpio (assembly GCF_018340385.1). Lineage (NCBI taxonomy): Eukaryota > Metazoa > Chordata > Actinopteri > Cypriniformes > Cyprinidae > Cyprinus > Cyprinus carpio. Next base: position 9,486,748 of record NC_056592.1, read on the forward strand.
ATTTAGCAGTATTTCTTAATAATGATTCATGCTAATTCAATAATTAACTAATGTTCATTTATACAAAAGTTACAAATTTATTAGTAGATAGATAAATGCTGTAAAAGTATTGTTCATTGTTGTTGTTTAATAATTAATAATAAATAATAAATAGCTTCCAGTATGAAGAGAAACACATTTCAGTCAACACTGCACAAAACCCCCCTCATATAGATTTGTGTTACACAAAACAAAAAAATGCAAAAAAAAGATTTTTTCCAAATAAAAGCTCCACCTACTCCGTGTGTCTGCTTCACTTCTGCATGGAGCTTTGGTACCGGCAGGGAGGGATCATGGTTTTAGGAATTGCTGCCCTCTCGACAGCCTATTTCCATCATTTCCCCTCCCACTTCCTCTATCCTCCACCCTCATCCAGCATCAGTCACTCAGGGAGGGGATGGAGGGCAGACTGTAGCGTATGGTGGGGGAGCACCGTGCCTCTGCTTTGCAGCATGCAGCAGGCTTTGTAAAGAGAGAAAGAGAACTAGAAAGAGAGAGAGTTGTTGTTACCACTGTCTGACATTTGCACGCCCAGAGGAAGCGAGACAGAGGAGGAGGAGTGCAGAAAGGAAAGGAAAGAATATTTTCTGAGCAGGTTTAAGAGCGTCTGGAACTGGGAAATGAGACGGTAAATATTTCCTCTTCTCATTTATCCTTTTGCTGCAATTCTCTGTTTCTCTCACTTTCCTTGGGTGTGGGGATTCCAGCGTGTGTTTCTGCATGAGGAACTGTGCAGCATAGTAAACCCCCCACCCCAGTTCATACATCATGTATTTTCATGCTTTTAGATGCATGGTGAAGGATGATGCAAGATCTCAAGCTATTTTTCTCAAGCATTATAACAGATCAGGGGTTTCTCTTTAAATATGTATGTATTATCAGAAATACCAACACATGTGCCACCTGCTCTTTAATCTGCACATTTAGATGCTTTGTTACTTTTCGGCATTTCTATGAATTTCAAGGCAGCAGGTTGGAGATTTTCTAAACTGTCAATTTAGGTTTGTTGTTTTATGGGATGTCCTGGGTCAGACTTTTTAAACTGGGCAGCCGGCTGCCTCACTGCATCTCCCCGGTTGTCATGGTTACAGCGAATCCCCCACCTTAGCTGTGTGACACTTGCTGTTCAATAGCCATTGACTTATTTAAAAACACCCCACGCCCTGTGTTCTCCTTCTGGTCCTCTTACAATCCACTCAGACAGTCATGTGAATGTATGCATTATTTGCCTATTGCAAGATTAGAATATCAGTCAGCACACTGTCTCAATTAAATATGTCTTTGAATGCTCGCTACCTCTCAAAGTGGGTGTTATTATGTGCAAAGTTAGAGCAAGACCCATAATCGTCTTTATAAATGTACATCATTAGTATTGCGATGTGTGTTCCCTTTGGAAATGTAAATCTTAATGTAAAGTCCTCTGTCTTTGTCTTAATTAAGTGGCCCTTTGCTTCATGACATTTGCAAGAGTTACCATCCAAAGAAGAGCTTCCTAATACATGAAGCTATAGTGTATATTCAAAGTCAGTCAGGATGTTCTCTGTGCCAAACCGAGCCTTGAGCCAGATTCATCACTGTTTCTTTTTTAGGATGGTGGGGGAAACAGGCTTAAATGACGGTACTCTAATACCCAGCTAACAAGCCATCCTGAGCTGCCTCAAAATCCATGATTCTGTCAAAGTGATTCAAAGTGGCCTATTTTTAGCGATAATGCACATAATTGTTAAGAGGAATAGTAATATTGAACAGAGTGCTGCAGGAATGAGTCCTAAAACCTAGAAACTACCAGTTGCATCGTCCTAAAGTGGGTTAAATGTGAGGAATGGGTTTTGGTTAAATGCCTGAAATAAGTTCTGTGGTTAACATAAGTTCAGGATATTTTCATGTTTTATTCTACCACACAAAATACATTACTACCTCATTTTTTACAACATTTTTTAGAAGCTTTTATGTGTGTTTAAAAGGATGATTGCTAACAAGTGTTTAAATGGGACTACAGAGGTTTTCAGGGCAATTAAACTTCACACAGAATATAAAAATGCATCAACTTACTATTTTGCTTTTGCTGCCTTGCTGTGTTTATAATCACTGTCTTGCAGACTGTGCTAGCTACAGTTTGTTAACTTGTAGATATTATAGAGTTGTCCGAAGTTTAATGGTGGTGATGTTGACATCATGCAATTGTGGTGTAACTGTAATTCACTTCTCTTAAATTAACATTTTACTTCTGGCACTTGTATTTGGTCTTCAAAATTCTTAAAAGCCGTGTTCATTTATGAAGATTATCCTGAAGAACAAAAAGGCTATGAACCATAAATCTTTGTTGGTCACAGAGCTTATTCCATTTTAATTTATGCAATAATCCAAAAGCCATTGAAAAAAAAATTGACTGGCTTTTATTTATTTATTTATTTATTTATTTATTTATTTATTTATTTATTTATTTATTTATTTATTTATTTTTTGAGGGAACCAGGGTGATGTTAAATTCTGGGTTGGTCTACAAAAATATGTCAAAATATGACAGCACTGTCCATACAAGGAAAGTCAACGCGGTCCAAAACAACCCTGAACCTAACTGATTTGGGTACAAAATAGAAAATAAAAAGTCATACAGGTTTTTAACAACATTAGGTCAAGTAAATGATAATCAAATTTAATTTTGGGATGAGCTATCCCTTTAAAGGTTTGTTCAGAGCCTTAGGTAGCTGAAACACAGAAATTCACCGATAATCACAGCCTAACAAACTCAGAGACTTCTTGGCACCAAGACTCTCAGGACGGCAGAATGCTGAGCCAAGAATAAATCAATCACCATGTTGACATCCTGAGTACAGTAGCATCATTATCACACCCCATGCATGTATCTCTAGGGTTCACAGGAGGAAGCTTCCACCAATACAAATGTGAGTGTCATGAGAAAGACAGGGAGATTAGAATACAATGATTAAATCTGTCTGTGGTGTTGTACACTAAACTTGAGATTTCTTTTATTTTTTTTTTTACCTTTAACCTGCTCTCTGTCCTTCTCCTCATTTCATACTTCTTACCCTCTCTTCTCCACTGTGCTGAATGACAACCAGTGCTGGTTATGATGTGACATGTGCCAGCCACAGAGGAGGCGGACGCACCACATGTCTATTTTGAATTCCTATGCAGTCTCCCTGTAGTCCCCCACTCCAGAGATTATCTCTCAAAACATGTAGGAAAGAGCCCTGAATAATCTACACTTCCCAAGAAACTCTTCGCAAACACAGACACCCTCCTAGGAATCTTTGCCCCCATTTTGCATAAGACAGACGCATATAAATTGATAATACAGTTGATGCGGTAAATGGAGTCATAACGCTATCTTATAATGATAGGGCAGATGGACAGGCGAAACCCGAGATTTCCTTCCCATAGAGATGTGCTCCCTGCCTGTTGAAATGTACCACGTCATGATGATTCCTCTCAGGGTGTACAGTTACACATGAACCATTTTGTATGTTCACAGTCTTGGACCTTTGGAGGGAGTATGCTGTACCCTGTGAGTTTGTTTTAACAATGAATTGTGAATGAGTACCAAATGGGCTGCTCGTTCTCATGGTTAACATGCTACCTGGATGAGAAGGTTTCTATAGCAACACCAGAGTCCCCTCCCCCACTGTAAAATGCACACGAGCACGCAAAGCATACCGCTTTGACTGCTCTCTCCGACTTGCAGAGATGATGCTGTCATTTTGCCAGTTGAGTAAAGCAAGGATTTACAGTACAGTGATAATAGCTCAGATAAATGATCAGCGTTTTCTCATTCATCTCGTTTAATGGGAGGTGTTGTCTTGTTATAATGAGGTTGGTTTGAGTGAAAAAGCCCTCGGTTTAGCAAAGCTTAGCTGTGTAACATGTTGACAGAGATGAAACGGTTGTTACTTCCACACCAATAGGTTTGAGCTCCCAGCTGTTCCTTCTCTGTTCCTGCCTCAAGAGGCCTAATGCTATGCATCACTGCTTTAAAACACCCATCGTTAGGCGTTGCACACCCTCATACGCTTGCAGAGCTTTCTTTCTGGCATACCAAGATACATTCTTTATGCTAAATGCCCTATCTGACAGTAATACTGGCCTGAAGGACTGGGATGTACTGAGATTGGCCCAAGATGCTGTCAGTCATGAATAGTATCTGCTGAGAATCAGGAGAGCTCATCTATCTATTGGCTTAAAGGGGACATCGAATGGCCATTTTCCACAAGTTGGTATGATTCTTTAGGCTCTTCATGAAATGTCTGTAACATACTTTGGTTAAAATTCTTCAAGGATCATGTAAAACAACACTTTTTACCTTGTTGGCGGCGTTTTTCCTTTCAGCTGGCAGACACGCCTGAACTTTTTTATTTTTGTTTTTTTAACATTTCATCCCATGTCCCCTTGAAATGTTTCAGTCCATTCCAAGATGTTCAGGAACTCTGTAAGGGTTGTCTTCATATTCATACCTAAATTGTAATTTTTGCACCAACTGCATAATAATTGCTTTCAAATGGCTTTACCATATCTTTTGTTTAAAAAAAAAAAGTCATGACCTGAAACATGACTTCTCAACTGTTTGATATATATATATATAAATATATATATATATATATATATATATATATATATATTATATATATATATATTATATATATATATATTATATATATATATATAATTAAATGCATTCCTTTTTTCATTGTTTCATTTGTGTTTGTGTTTTTTTTTTAAGTAAATATGACATATTCCCTGTTTAAAGTCCCTTTTATAGTATCTGGAATCTGCTTCAGTGCAGTCCTTTCAGTTATATGATAACATTCACTTCATCTTGCATGTATTCTGTTATAAAATATGTATTTAAATCTTCTCAGTTAAATCAGTTTTTATTGGTCATGTCCTTTATTTCTTGTTCTTCATCATTCTAGGAGACAGAGGTCAATGACTGCAGGAAAAGGTGTCAGATCCTTGAGAGAGAAGTGAAGAACAAGACATTAGAATGTAAGACTTTGGTGAGTACAAGCTACAGTACGCAATGCATAATGTCATGTACAATAATCTCGTTCTACTGTGTATTTTTCTGAAATGCATGTCCTTCCCTAAATTGTCACCATACTTCAGTAAATTTGGAATTGACATACAGTACTTAATTATTAATCATTTGCATAGATTTGTCCATTTCCAGCAAGGTTTGCATATTGATTTTTAAATACTTCAGTAAATTTGGAATTGACATACAGTACTTAATTATTAATCATTTGCATAGATTTGTCCATTTCCAGCAAGGTTTGCATATTGATTTTTAAAAAGTAAGGATTTAAAGTGAAGGATTTTGACACTAATCTAAGACAGAATTCTTGCAAATAACTTCTGCAAAATTTAAAGCCTTTGGACTACATGAGAGCTTCATTTTGAATATTTGTTTTTTACATGTGTAAAGGGCACGTAAGATCTCCCTATACGGTTTGTATGAATGAAGCTACCGCACACCACCTCATTAGTGGAGATCCTGTGGGTGTTTAATGGGAAAGCACAGGAATAGCATGTCTGATCTTAAAGCACACGCTCCTTGGTGGCAAATGCTCAAATGTGCTTTCAAGATTCCCTGAGAAACATCTTTATCCATTTATGTCAACTATATTAATTTGATAAAACCCTAGTGTTGCAATTAAAGTACTGTAGCACTGCTTGCCCAACAGCTGATTTACTCTAATAATTTTTATGAGCTGGGGGACGTTAATTAGCGTATTCCATGAGAAGCATGTTTTGCAACTTGTAGAGATGATATGTCAAGAGGTCACAGAGATAGTTGCTCTAAATAATAAACAGCTGTCTAATTGGATCAAATCTGTCTTAATGAGCATTTTTCCATCATTGCGTACCAAACAGCTATTTTTTAAGCTATTTGCTTATTGCAGTATATACTGTACATTAATGTAGTGACAGGCTTAGGGAGGAGGCGGCCTCCCTGCTGACCTCCTGTAGCTGTCATGGCAACCACCTGCTCTCAGCGGGAGAGGAGCCCTGAGCTTTCACAGCAGGATCAGAGGCTAAGATTAGACTGGAGATATCACCTAAGATTGACAGATCTGCCACTATAGACTGCATGTTAAAGAATTGAATGTATTGTGTGTAAATATAACGTGTTTTAATAAGATTGAGTGTAGTACTCAGTGCGCCAGTGCCAGTACCCTGGTAGAGAAATTAATATATGGATAGTTGTCTTGAAATACTTCCATCAAATACTATTTCAGTAATTTTTTTTTCGGCACGTTGAACAAATATGCTGTACTTTGGTATCTCATTCAAACCTGATCCCCAAGAAAAATGATCAAACAAATATATTTTTTGTTTTATTTATGGATAAATTTTCAATGCTGTTACCTATTTTTGTGTTTATTTATTTTTTTATTTTTTTTATTTGTTATATTCATATTTTTATGTTTATGTTAAAAACTGGAAAAAGATGCCATTTATGCCATTTACAATGCCATTTACAGTAAAAGTTATTTATTTATTTTAAAATAGTCAAGAAAAAAGGTATTTTATAAACAAAAATGTTATAATTTTTCTATAAATAAATTATAATATTTGTAACTTAAATGTTATTATATTGTTTATATATTATTATAGGTCTGTTTATATAATATGTTTTACAGAAATATTAAATTAGGCTGCTACTTACAGTAATGTTGTCTTTTTTATTAATTTTTGTTATTTATTTATTTATTTTAAATGTCTAAACATTGTCTGGATTTAAAACTGGATTTAAGAATTATTTGCTCAGTTCATTTTCTTTAACATAACTTAAATTGAGTATTGAGAATTTTATCTCAGTTCGACTTGACCCACAGATGAACTGCATCCCAGAATTCTGTTTCTCTTGTTATATGTCTATGGTTGTATAACAACACCCACACAGCCTATATACATCTACAATGCTGCAGTGGTTGGCCATGTAAAGAGCCTCATCTCAGTGAATGTTGTGGAAGGATGAGCAAAGCTTTTCTGAGCAGCTGCAGAACCAGGGGCCAAACTGGAGGGTTGGGATCAGGCAGCCATGTCTGCTCGAATTAGTCCATTATTGTGGCTTGCTTTCGCTCTCTCTCTCTCTCCCCAGACCGCCTCCTTCTTTCGCTGTTCTGCTTCTTGAGCCATCCATATGGAAATCAGAAGCAGGATTCCTGGGTTTGATATGTGCCGCTGCTTTAACTCACATTCCTGTGAGAGTTTCAGTTGATAATCCCATGGTAGTCTAATCTTTACCACATTAAAGCTGCATTTAATCAGCCGTGATTGCGCAGCGAACTGCATATTTTTACTCCTGATTTCAATGTGCAGCCAGTTCAGCTGCCTCTTAAAGGTCCCTTGAGCAGAGGTTAAAGACTGTCCTTTCATATGCGGTAATAGAACACGATGGCTGAAATGTTCCCAAATGTATATTAGAATATGCTACACTAGATCCCATGGGAGGTCTGTGGTGGTCACTGTTTGCAGGCAGTTGAGTGTGCGCCACATTCGTGTGCAGTAGCTGTCATGTCCAGGTTGACACTGTGGTTGACAGACAGGGCTTCTGACAAGAAGGTTCAAATGCTCCTCTAGTTGCTGTTAAGCAAACCTGCCACCTGATATACTATGACACGTAAGCCAGTCAGGAAGGGACAGGATGCTGAGTCAGAGATGCTCACAGAGTTCAGCCAGGGTGTGGCACTTTGAAAACTTCAAGAGACGGGAGGCTGTGTTAATAAACAGTCAAATTAGGGTGCGCATTTATGGTAGATATAATGTGGTGAGATACAAGGTGTCTGCTCAGAAGTGAGATGATTTTTGTTGCCTTTTTCTTTATTTTTCTAAACATCATTCAAACATGAGATATGCAGTGTTTTACATTTTAAAATGCTATCCTACCGTAACCTTAATATGTAGAGACATCTGTAAGTAAGCTATTTGTAGGTTGACTCACCTATAAATGAGAAATTCAGGTACTCTGTAGCATCCAAAACATTTTCCAAACAAAATCAAAACAATTTCTAAGTTTGGGACAGGGTTATCTGTTTAACTGTCCGACCATTGGAAAAAGGGGGAAGTGTTTGGGAAACCTGTTTGAAAACTTTCTTTATTTTTGCAGTTTCATTTAGTGTTGCAAGTGGCGAAAAAATGATTCACTTCAAAAAAGAAGCATAAATGACCTCAATCCAATTAAAAAGGTAATCTACCAACAAATTGAATCTGGTCTGTGGTAATTGCTGCAGAGTGCCAATCTCCATGAAGTATTGATTTATTTTTCATACACACTGTGTTAGATGTTTTGAGATTTGGGTGGGTCTTTAAGCACAGCCAATGATGAATGACAAAATTAGCACCCATCTTCATTCCCTATCAGCTAAAGATATTTGTGTTCAAGAGATTGTGAGTTCATCACCCATGGGTTTATTCTCTAAACAGTCACATATATGCACCCTGTTGTTCACATTAAAATTTATATGTTGATCTTTCTTTCCTTTGGATGATACAGCCAGAGGTCTTGGTCCAAAATTGTATTTCTCTGCAGTTGCACTTCTCACCAGTACTGTCAATAGATAGATATATAGATAAATAGATAGATGAGCTGATGACAATGAGCTGACTCCTTTTTTCCCTTTCCTCTTGACAGAAGAATGAGCTTCAGGATGCTTTGCTGGAGAGAAAACGGCTCAATCGTGAGCTGCTTAGTCACGTCCTGAAGGCAACACAGTATGAAAAGGTAAGATATGGTCAGTATCACACCCCAGCTGAGCTCATCAGATCAGTGGCTGCTCATTACAGTAGATGGCTCTTCTAGGAACATGTGCCCAAAAAGCTCTTCTCTGCATCTCATCGGCAGTATTGATCTTATCACATCCCTTTCTGGTCAATATATCCACCTTGTTTGTTTTCACCAGATTTAGTTCATTGAAGTTGAATAGGGTATTGCCTGTATGCATTTATTATGGTTTGAAATCGGCCTTCATGATGTGACAATCGTGCCCAAATGCACATTGTAAATAATCAAAAAGTGAAATACTTAAATTTGATTAGACTGTGAAGGGAATCCAGTGACACATGAATAGCGATAGAAATGTAAGTAGCAAATCTGCTAAGAAGTGGATATTATTCTAACACAGGACTGCTGAGAGTGGCAGTCCATGGCACTCACTGTATTATTAGTGTAATTTTCACTGGTGCTTTTTTTTTTTGCCAAGCCACCATGCCATGGTTTGGCAGTCTCTTTCTGAATAATCCACAGGCTGCCTCTCTCCTCTAACAGCAAAAAGGGCCATCTGTCACAACCCCAGACAAGTGTCTGAGATAAAATGTCTTTTGTTTAATCAGGTAGTGCTGCCTGCTCCCATTCCCTTTCCCTCAGTGATCAAAGGCTCATTTCCCAGCATTCAGTGGTGCTAACAAGGCCAAGAAAAGTAGGTAAATAACCCCAAGTGGGACAGATCAGTTTGTCACATGCTTCTGCACCAGGCACAATCTCATATACTGATCTTAAATCGATACAAGATGTGAATCAACCTCCCCATTTCTCTGAGCCTGAACGGATGAAATGTGTGCTAATAAATGAGAAAGAGTATGGGCTTGTGCCAGAATGATGTAGCCACTAGTGTGTGATATATTGAGCGGTGAATTTTGATTGGAAATTTTTTGAATCTGTCCTGATGTGACCCTCTTTAGCACTTATCAGGTGATTAGTTGTGTTTCTCTGAGCTCTGCCAGCATCTTGAGTCAATGTAAAAGGAAAACACATTTTTGAACACTGAATCTTTATTTTTAGAGCTGTCGCCTTTTATTATATAGTCTACAGCGCCACAATGTTTCAAGCCTTATGAAGAATCACTGCACCTTTCATGAGAATGAAAAATAACTACTAAAATAATATAGCAAAATGATCGATACTGTTTCAAAAAAATTCTGCTTAGACCCATACTCATTGTGAAATATGCTCTCACGGTCCATTGTAAAACGCATTTAAGCACTATTGCAGAGTAAGCCATTTTCTTCCTTTTGTTGTGGTCATAATTAAATGTCCAACATTTGAAGTCTGGCCAAGGTTCCTCTGTTAGCTCTGCTTTTCATTGTTTAAGTGACAGTTATGTAAGTTTAGCTGGATTTTTGTGACTTAAGCCAGTTTATATATCCTCATTTTGTTTCCAACTCTTTTACTCTGTAGGTAAAGTCAGACTATGATCGGCTCAGAAAGGCTTTTGGTTGTGTGAGTCAAGAGAAGGACTCTGCCAGGCAGGAGAAGGCTCAGCTCCAAGACAAACTGGAGAACCTTGAGCAGGTCCTGAAGGTAAGATCATTGTTGGATATTAGTGAAACAGTAGTTTGATTACCGATTCAAATCTATACTGTAATCTGACTGGTTATTATATCATAATCTAAACTGTAATCTGAACTGATTTTATTTTTGATATCATGGCTAAATTTTTTTTTTTTTTTTTTACTATGACAGCTTTTTTGATATATAATAAAGCAATCAGTATTATTTAAGATTGTATTTAGAGTATTGCTTTTAATGGAAAAACAGATACCAGCTGAGATGTTGCATTAATCTGATTTGTTTCTGCCAGCATCATGTTGCTGACTCATTGTTCAATGAAAAGTGTTCCTGCACTTGTCGCTTTATTGACTGCTTGTGTCATGTGTCTCGAGATGAGGAAGAATGCTCTTATAACAAGAAATCGACGGCTCATCTTGATATATGACATATGAAATGAGAAATATGTATTTATCTCTCATACCTTTCTTATTATTGACTATGTGATAAATGATTACAGAAGAGATTAGATAAGACAAAGAACTAGAGGTAGTATAGCAACGAGGCGAGCAGAAAACAAGGTTTTCTGTAAAATTTCAGGATTCTTTATAGCGTTGTTTAAAGATGTCTTTTGCTCCTCAGAAATGCATAATCCTTCCAGATAATTTTGCAGCAGCTGGACTGAAAAAAAAGATTTTCTTTTAAAGAAAAAAAAAAAAATTCTGTCTGAAATGTTTCATTTGAACTTTCCACTGGGCAAGTCATCTATTTTAAATCTTAAATTCTCAAAGGGATTGCTCACCCAAAAATTAAAAAATGAACAGATGCTGTAATCTGTCATTTACTGAACCTCATGTCAACCTGTGACTTTTTTACTGTGGAACCAGAAAGAAGATAATTTTTTTGATATTCTTATTTTTTTCTCAGTTCAGTTAAAGACTGTGAGGTCCAAAATAATATTGGACAATTGTGTGGACAGAAACATTACTCAAAATATCTTTTATGTTTTACAGAAGAAAATCATGGCTTGAAGCGACATGAATTTAAATCGATGTAGCTATGTATCTTTTGAAATTTTACATGCTATTATGTAGCCAATAAATTTTGTTCATTTGCACATTTGTAAAAATAAATATATTTAGTTGTTTCTCCTCTTCAACTGCTCCTATTTTAATGAATATGCAAAGCATTGAGTGTATAGCCATGTGACTGTTTGAGGTGTGTATGTGCGCTTAAAACCCCACCAAAGTCACCAAAGAAAAGAAAAGAGGCTTTAACTCTCTTAAAGAGGATGGAGATGAGGACAGTGAGAGAAATGGGGAGAAAAAATGGATCTTAGACCTTATAAGCTTAAGCTTTTAAGCCTAACAACACATCTGATATGTTTCAGTCCTCCTACTCCTGTCCAGTTTAGCTGAATCTTGAATAAAGGAGAAGGAAACTTGAACCCAAACAGTCCATTAGACATTGTTTATTGTGTTTTATTCATCAGCTTTTATTGTGGCATTCTTGGTTTTCAGAATTTTCACAGAACATGTTGTATTTACCAAGTGCCGCTCCATCAGTGGCTGTTGGTGTCATCACTCACACTGTCACTATTGCACTTAATGTGTCTGTTAAAGCACCTGTGTGGTTATTCATGATGCTTTTTTTCCAGATCTTTGTCCGCAACCTGAAAACAGAAGGTTAGAACAGTGATTAATGGCTTATTTTAAGATGTATCTTTAAGAAATCAGGTGTTTCTACAAATGTGTGACAAACATGTCCTAATTCTAATTTCCTTTTTTTTTCTCTATTTCTGTTTTTACTTTTTCTCGTATTTAGCATATGCGAGAGGCTGCGGATCGGCGGCAGCAATTGGAGGCAGAGCATGAGCAGGCCTTGGCTTTCCTCAACTCCAGACAGCAGGAGATCAGCCTTCTGCAGAAGGTAAGAACCTCAGTGAACCTCAAACATGCCTGCACAAACACACACACACACACACACATATGGGTGTTTCGTTAACTACAGTCACTGTATGTCCCATTGATTGATTTTTGTTTATTTAACAGACTGTACGTTTAAAGGTCACATTTAAACTGTCTTGTAAACTTTATAACAGACCGTCATCATTTATACTATTTTTTTCAGTCCCCTTTTATGTATGGATGTTTAATACTTAGAATATTTTTTTATTTAATATCCAACCAAGCTGTTTTTTTTTTCTCATTTATGCAGATGTATGAAAAATAAATAGAATTTAATTGTTATCAGGGCTGCAACAAACAATTATTTTGTTTGTTGCAACTATTGTTTATTGTCTACAGTATATCGACTATTCACTATTAAATAAGATATTAAATTAGATTTAGCAAGGCAAATTAGTTTGAAATGAATGCTTTTCACAGCACAGATCACTACTATGAACTAGTTCAGTTTCTCACGCCATTATCTTATCCATCTGTTATTTATTATATCATATCTAATGATCATGATATGTCATAATTTTTTTCTAGTCCTTCCGCAGAAGTTGACATTAGGATAAGAAAATATTCTTCTGACGTGGAAGCAATAGATATTCTGGTATAGATGGGCTGGATAAAATCAGTGCAGTCACATAATAGGATCATGGCTGCAGAATTGTTTGCTTTTCTTTGTGTCTGTGGCCTTTCAGGAAGGAGCAGCGACAGGCAAACAAAGCAATTAGAGCCAGCAGCAGACACTGCATCAGTGCAGATCCCTAGGGAGGGGTTTGACAGAGCTTTTACCTCACTAACATACACGACACAGGCATATATGCACAAATGACTTGATTCAACTAGCATGGCAATCATAGCCTGTATTTATCTTACAATTTCCTGGGTTTTCAGTGTAATTTTACTATGAGTAGGGGTGTAACGGTTCAAATTACTCGATTTGGTTTGTAACACGGCTTTAGAGTCACGGATTCAGTACAGCTCGGTATTGCTATGCTATGAAAAAAGGACTATACTGCCAAATAATAATAAACAAATAATCTAACTACAAGCAAAAGCTCAAATAAATACAATAGAGCAAGGATACAAATAAAACAAACAGTGCTTTTCAGGTTTTTTAGGTAGGTCTGACATTAGTCAAATTGTCAAATGTAAAATAAAGTTGCATTTTTCACTGTAAAAATTAAAGATGAATTCTTATTAAAGTTACAAAAGCTATTCAATCAAGAGGATTAAGTGATTTCCTTGTCTTTTGTTGTCTGATTAACATTAAAAATTTTAAGACAATGCACGGATCCAGTACACTGATCATATCCGAGGATTGAACAGTTTACAAAGAGTGACTGGTTTGTCTGCTTATTTTTTCTGTTTTCTGTTTTAACTGTGTTTTTTTTTTAACAAGCCAAATTACAGATACGTTGTCAGATTTAAGTTGAACCGCGGTGCAAGTGTGCAAGTGCATGCTGAACCGTGGGTGAAGAATGGTACGGTTCGACAGAGAATGGTTACACTCCTATTTATGTGACCTGTGACTCACAGTTTTGCCCTTCAGATACTGAATTTCCCCTCTGGGATCAATAAATCTGTCTGAAATTAGATGAACTAGCTTTGCCTACCAAATTTTGGCAAATCTTTTAGAATCAATGTGAAATTATGATGTCCTGCTGACGTTGCAGTTACTTTCTAAGATTTGGGTCTGTCGGATTTTGAGTAAATGAAATTGCATTTGTACAGCTAAGCTAAATATGCTATCTCTTATTTTCAGGTTCAGGCTGAAGCTGAAAAAGAACGTGAAGAAGTGGTGCATCTGCTAGAGGTAAAATATTATCTTTTTGCTTTTCTTCTGTCCTATTGCATCCTGCTATGAAAAGCCTAATCTACACTCCTGGCTTGGTCAGCAGAGTTTGCCTTTCCTGCAAAAAGGACCTGTCTACCCAAATTATCTGATAAACCTACAAGGGATCGGTGCAACCTGTCTGGATCCCTCATGTGTTTGATAAAAGACCTTCATGTCTGTATCTATCACAACACTTACAAGCATAACCTATTCACACAATATCAGACTATCTATCACATGACTTTCGAGCAGAACTTATGTCCCCTATGGGGGCGTCTTTCCAGAGTATCCTCATTTATATGACCTTCATAATTTTAGCCTTTTTCCATTTTTCATATATATATTTTTTTTACACCTTGTGATTTTCTTTCAAGCCGTTCAGTTTATCCTTTTTTTCCGTAGTTGAATATTTTGTTTGTTTTGTGATATTTTTCATCTCGGACCCTTGTTATTCTGATTTATACATATATTTTTTTCCCTTTTGTGTTTAAACAGAGCCATATGGACAAAATGCAGGTACAAACACTCACTTATCCTAAGATTTATTCCTTCCATATAATTTTTTTCTCATGCAAGGCATAAAAAACAACATGGACCATTACTCTTTTAAAAGAATAATTCACCCAGAAATAAACATTTTTGTCATCATTTACCCATTCCAAACCCATCTAATTTTCTTTCATTAAACAAAAAAGGAAAAATATTGATGAATTTACTCATATTTTCTTCCATGTGAGTAAATTGAGGCTTTCCAGGTTCAAATAGGACACAAAAACATTACAAAAGCATCGTAAAGGTGCTCACTGTGACTTATGCACTGAATTTGAATTTTTGAGACCAAAGTCAAGGATTTGTGTGAGGAACAGACTGAAATTTAAGTCACTATTAACTGATTACATTCCAGTATGAACAGCATGAGGGATTATTAAATAATGACAGAATTTTTATTTTTGGGTGACATGTCCCTTTAAAATTATTGCATTTTGTGTGTCCTCTAAATATCTCTGCTGCTACACTCATCTGTGTGGCTGTAAATTGTTGCTGCAAAAGAGTTAATAGTTTAACAAACAAAATGAAGTTTCTCTGAGACTGTGACAGGCTGTTGCATCAGGTCTTTTGTTGTTGGGGTAAAACTAGGACCTGGTGAAATTATGTGGCTGTATCAGTATTAAGGTCTGGTTATATAATACACTTAATACTCTCTCTCTCTCTCTCTCTCTCACACACACACACACACACACACACACACACACACACACACACACACACACACACACACACATGCATGAGCACACACAGACACACACACACACACACACACACACACACACACACACACACACACAAAAAAAAAAACACACACAATGTCAAATATGAAAATTAAACCTCTAATGCCTTTGACACTAAAAAGTCTCTCTTTTTTTTTTTTTTTTGCAGCGTCTCATGAATGCTGTTCTAAAAACAAGGTTCTCAAGTTAAAACTAGGGATGTGTGCCACAAATAATTTCATTATTGTTTAAAAAGAGATTTTGTATTTTGAAAATGTTATTAATCTATAAAATCCCATTCTGAATGTTGCTGAAAAATATATGCAGTGTACTTATACTGTATATGCAATGTGCTTTACTTGCGTTATGATCATTGTAAATTAAACTTAATTAGTATTAGACAATATAGACATAGTTGTTAAAATCTACATAATCAATAGGCATTACAGGAAAATTAAATTCAAACTCAATAGCCTGTTATAAACAGACTTTCTTACAAGTTAACCAACATAAATACCATGGCCACCACTTGCGTGTTTGGGTTTGAATATGCTGTGTTTGTTTAATATGTTAGGCTGGTAAATCAAACTACTGTTTTGTATGCATTTACAAAATTGTCCGTTTTTCTTTTCAACCATGTCACGTTAACAGTTATGCAAATTGTTGGTTCCTAAAGCAAAACCATTTGAGAACTACTGCTACAGTTCAGTATATTTCTTCTTTGTATTTATTCCTATGTATGATATAAATGATTTGATTTCCTTGTTTGTGTATTTCTTTCTTGTATATTCCTTACCCTGACTCTAAAAGGTCAAGGTTCATGACTTAGAGCAGAAATGCCGGACACAGAGTGAGCAGTGCAATATTTTGTCGAAACAGCTGGAGAAATATCACGTGGGGTCAGACGCAGAGGAGACACTGAACACTGACTCAAAGGAGAAAAACTTGTGCAACAGTTACAACAGCCTGCAGCGCGAGGCTGAAAAAAGTGAGTGAAGCATTTTTCAAACAGTTGGAGGTGTATTTTCTCCCACATGACATTTCAAAATGTTGTGAGCAGTTTTAATAACACCTTTCCAGAATTTCTGACCTTACTTTAAATGCATCTAATTTATGCATTAAAGTCATTGATTTTCATTATAACTCATGCTTGCAGGTGATGAGAGATCTGACGGATCTCCACTGGTCTCAGAACTGCCCATAGTAAAGCAACACAAAAGAGACAAGCCAGAGCAGCTGTCAGTCAAACCCACCGTCCAAACCCAGAGTCGCTCCAGTAGCCCCATGCAAGCATCCCTTTCAGAGGTTTGTCATGCGTCACAGCTGCAATGTGATCATTCAGTTAACTTGTTGCCCCAAGCAGATAACAGTATCTGTTTATCTGACTGTATTTTACTCAGGAAAAAAGAAATGTGCCCATTTCATGCTTTTATAACTCTCTATAATTAGATCCATAAATGACCTCATATCAGATGTTGAAGATTGTCTGATGCTTTAAGAAAGTGAATTTTTTATGTGTAACTCAATCCACTATTCCACTGAGACCTTATAGATGCCTGAAGTATTGAGTCAAAAAAATAATTTAACGATTAAAGGTGAAGTGTGTAATTGTTTTGATGTAAAAATATTTTCTCCTGTCTCAACTGTAAACCATTTGTATGTTGATTTTGCAAAACCCATTGTGTAAACACCATGACTCAGTTCTGCTATCAAAAAAGATGTTTGAGCATCTCAGCCAGCTTTACAACAGCAAATTGTCTCAACTAAATGGCAAAACCTTTTTGAAAACAGTCACTGCTTTTGCAGTTCACTTTGGTGATGCTATCACCACCATAGAAATTACACACTTCAGCCTTATATTTTCCCAGTCTATGAGATTGACATCAATGCAAATAGGTAATAATCATCTCCACTCTGTGCACTTAATCATACATGAATCAAATCATCCATGAACACATGCATGCACTGTGCACATTGGGAGCAGGACTGGAAATAAATGTAGGTTATGTAATGATCCTCACACAAACCCTGCCATAGTACATTCATGTTAGAATGTTCGATGTGGTATTTAAAGATCAAGATCAAGTGTGTCAACTGATTTCTGCTCCCCCTAGATGGAGAATGAGGTGAGCCCAGCTCCGAGATCCAAAACGAGATACACAGGCCAGGTCCGCCTCTGCACTGCCCGATACAGGTATTTTTCTCACCACTTTTACTGTATATAACTAAATGCATATATATATATATGTGTGTGTTTGTATTTCACTCCTTTCTTTTTCTTTTTCTTTTCCTCTCGCTGTCTTGTCTTTCGGTCAGTTATAATCCCTATGATGGACCTAATGAGCATCCAGAAGCAGAGCTTCCTCTTGTGGCAGGGAAGTATTTGTACGTATATGGGGGCATGGATGATGATGGATTTTATGAAGGTAATTGAGTTATGATACGAGAGGTGTAAATTAAGAATCTACATTAAAAAAGAAAAGATCTCCAATAGCCCAAAATCTAAAAAAGATCCAATCAACCTATTTGCTAATGGACATAAATAATTGATTTAGACAAGTAATAGTGAATTTAGTCAGTAAGCATCACCTGGCAGCATGTATTAAAATGACATGCTAACAAAATGCATCACAGTTACATTTTATGTAATGAGATCTGCTGCAGCTTAAGAGATCTTTCTATTTCTGTTTGTTCTAGGAGAGCTGTTGGATGGCCAGCGTGGCCTGGTTCCCTCAAATTTTGTGGAGTTTGTCCAGGACAAGGAAAAGCCATCTATCGAGGGTGGAGAGGAGCAGGGCAGGCTGGAGCAGAGCTGTCTGAGCCTGATGACCATAGATGGAGGTGCTCATCTGGACAGCCTTAGCAGCGACGCCCTCGGCCACTGCACCAACGGGACAGGTGCACTGGATGGAGAGGAGCTGGGTGACGACATCGTGCCTTACCCCAGGAAGATCAGCCTAATCAAACAGCTGGCAAGAAGTGTGATAGTGGCCTGGGAAGCACCTCTAGTGCCCCTTGGCTGGGGCAACATCAACGGCTATAATATCTTAGTGGACGGGGAAGTACGTTCCTCTGTGCCATTTGGAGGCAGGACCAAACTGCTTCTCGAGAAGCTGGACCTGGCTTCCTGCACATACCGTGTGTCGGTACAGAGCGTGACAGACAGGGGGCTCTCCGATGAGTTGCGCTGCACCTTGCTGGTGGGCCGCAATGTTGTGGTGGCACCAACCGGCCTGCGCATGGATGATATTTTACGTGACTCCGCAGAACTTTCGTGGCTTCCCAGTAATAGTAACTATGCCCATGTTGTGTACTTAGATGGTGTGGAGCATGTTGTGGTGAAGCCGTGCTTTTACAAACTGCGTTTTTTGAACCTGAAGGCCGCCACAGTGTACAAGGTAAAAGTGTTGGCCAAACCTCACCAGGTGCCCTGGCACATGCCCCTGGAACAGAGAGAGAAGAGAGAGGCTGGGGTGGAGTTCTGCACCCAAGCTGCAGGTAAGGTTCAACTCTAAAATTGTTAATTGTTATTTAATGAACCGGCTCAAACTACACTGTTGCGCTGATGTGTTTGATTCATTTAAGGGAACCATTTTCTAAGAGTCATTTGTTTGTGAATCAAACTACACTGGTTCACTGTATTTTTTGGATTCACTTAAAAGAACAAGTTTATTAGAATTGAGTTTGTGAATCATACTACACTGCTGCTTTGTATGTTTCTGATTCACATAAAATAACAGAGTAACTTGTTTATGAATTGGACTGCAGTAGTTGCGCTGAATTGTTGTTTTTAGAGCCTGTGAGTGTAACTCAAAGGAAGTTGCAGTATACAGTCTTTTTATTGCATCACATTCAGTACAGACTGTGAAAACACATTCACATCTAAGGTAAAATCAGCAGCAGGGGAGCAACATTGCTGGTAACACTGATAAAGGGTTAGTAATGTACATGGTACATTACAAAAATATTGATTGTAAAAGTTAAGAATAGTGCCTAAACTGTACAGTTGTGTTAGTCTAGCAGAGTGACAGGAAATGCTGAACAAACAGATTTTCCCACAGCCACTGAAGATTATTTTGGGATTATAAGAATCAATGTCAGGATTGTTCAAATCTTAATTAATCAGAAAATCAGTGTTTTTACCCTATTTTTGATTAGCAAAACACTCCACTTAAAATAGTCAAAGGCAACAGAAATGGGTTTAGTGAGGCTAATTGGATTAATTAATTAGCTGAAATACTCAGACTCTTGGAAATAATGTATGCCCTCATGAGTTCAAACGAATGAATCCAGTGGACACAATCCTTTCTAAACATCATGTATTGAATTTCAGGTGTGTTAGTGTAACTAATTGGTGGTTATCTGTCCCTCCCCAGGACCCCCTCTGCCTCCTCAAGAAGTCCAGGTCCAGTGTGGACACGTCCCAGGGGTCCTCCAAGTCTGTTGGAAGCGCCCTCCAATGACAACCATGGGAACCTCCAATGGAGCAAATGTCATTGGCTACGCAGTGTGCACAAAGGGTCAGAGGGTAAGGATGTGCATGCATCAGCAGTCATATCTGGTGATGTTTATGTGACAGAACAGTTCTTGACTGCATGAAGACTAAAGAGTCATCAAGACCTATTTTTATCAAACAGTGATACTGATGCCCTCTGTTGGTGAATTTGGGTAATTCTAAACACTTGAATTCAGTGTTTCTAGTGGTTTTAGGTGATGGAAGATTTTCACACTAAAGATATTTTTGTTGTTTATGTTATTTGGATGATTAGTGAGGAGAATGTTGATTCTAAATGTGAGGTCACATGCAGTAGCAAGAAAAGATCCATTATCTATTTTTTCCCATTGAAATTTCTGAATTTCGCCTGCAAAAATTCACTGAATAACGGTAAATGTGACGGTATCCTAATGCTAATAATAATGCTGTTTCAGATCGCTGAGGTGATGTATCCACTGGCAGACTATGTGGCAGTAGAACTGAACCGTCTCCAGTGCTTGGAGGCCCATGAGGTTATTGTCAGGACTTTATCAGCACAAGGGGAATCTCAAGACTCCCATGCCGCCGTCATTCCTAACCACCTGCTGGTGCCTCTTCCTAAAACCCTCCCTCCTTCTCACCACATGCCCCAGCAGTCCCAACCAATGCCTCCTCATCCTCAAATGAGTGGTCCCCGGTCCCTTCCCCCTCACCCTGGACCCCAACCACCCACCCATCTCCAACCCCTTCCCGATCACACCAACCAGCCCCCATCTCATCTCCATCCCCACCGTATGCCCCATCCCACACAGCCCTCTCCACCCCACCTCCAGCCTTTACCACCACACCACATTCCAATGCCTCAGCCTCAGACATCCATGCCAATGCCCCAACCCCAGCCACCCATGCCTATGCCTCAACCCCAACAGCCCATGGCCATGCCCCAACCCCAGCCAGGCATCCCCATGCTCCAACCCCAGCCCACTATCCCGATGCCCCAGCCTCACATTCCCCAACTGCCCCTTCCCCAATCCCAAAGACCACTAAGTGCCAGAGAGCTGGAAACCAAAGAGCAAGGGCTAGAAATGCTTCATCATGGAGGGGGCCCACCTCAGCCATGGGAGCCCGGCTGCTCCCCATCTGGCCTGCATACTGGCTTGCCACACGGACACACCCTGGATGCCCCAGCCTGCCCAAATCACCGCTCCCCATCACCTCAAAGGATCCTCCCCCAGCCCAGGGGTACGCTCATTCCTGACACTGTAGCCAAGGCTATTGCCCGAGAGGCAGCCCAAAGAGTGGCTGCAGAGAGTGGACGGGTGAGTCAGCAAAAAGCATTAACTAAAGTAGTTGCAAACCATCCTTAACCCTAGAATGCATGATCCAAAAACTTACATGAAATTGGAGGTCAAAATGACCCATATCGAAATATATATATACACACACACACACACACACACACACACACACACACATATGTCTTATTTTTCTTCTTGTTTTCTATATTTGTTTTCTTTATATATTAATGTATTTATATTTTTATTATTACATTTATTTATTTTTTTATCTTTAAAAGGATAATTCACACAAAAAAGAAAATTCATAATATAAAGCAATCAAATCTCTTCACAAGACTTGTATTAAAGCACTCAATTTATATGGATTTATTTTACAACACCTTTTTTGACTTTTGTGGATATTTTAAGTTTTGGTTACCTGGACTTTCAATGGAGGGACAGAACTCTCTTAATTTTTTATGAAGATTAACTGAAGTTTTATAGATTTGGAACTACATGAGGGTGATTAAATTATGACAATTTTCATATTTTTGGGTGAACTATCCCATTAAGCGTAGTGAAATTATTTGAGATTATATACTTATAGTATTATTAAATAAATAAATTAAATTAAATTAATTTATGCATTTAGCAGATGCTTTTATCCAAAGCAACTTACAGTGCATTCAGGCTATCAATTTTTACCTATCATGTGTTCCCGGGGGAATCGAACCCCGAACCTTGCGCTTGTTAACACAATGCTCTACCACTTGAGCTACAGGAGCACTGTATTATATTGTATTATAATTATAATGTCCATGTACGCATACAATAAAACATAATTAAAAGTAATTAAATCTTACATATAGATTATTTAACAAATCTATAAATAAATCTATATATATATATATATATATATATATATATTTATATATATATATATATATATATAAATTGTTTTTAGATAATCTTGTGAACAGAAAAAAAAAACTTTTGCATCATTATTATTATTTTTATTATTGTTGTTGTTGTTGTTGTCATTGTGAATTAGAATTCCATAGGAAATGCACAAATATCATTTTGACCCCCTTTTCAAAGACTTGGAGTAGTTGTTTTTGAAACTATTAATAACAAATATGCAAAATTTTTGCTGAGGCTTACATACAAAATTTATGAGAAATACATAAAATATAAATTAAATAATTTTATTCAAAATATAATCAAATAATAACAGCCTAAAGGGTCAGTTTTGACCCTTATGCATTCTAGGGTTAATATGTGCAAATGAGAACTCTTTTAAAGAGTTAATATACAGAAGATTAACTATCTTGTCAGTACTTAACCTCAGCATAACTGTCAGATCTCTTTATTAAGACTTCTGAAAGTACTTTAATATATTTAGATCGAGAGGAGAAGCCAGGGCTTTCACTCTCAAAATTCAGATGAGGAAGAGGATGAGGATGAGGAAAGCTATCAGGCCCGCAGAAGAGGAGCATCTATGGATGACTTCCTCAGGGGCTCAGAGCTGGGCAGGCAGGTACGGCAGTTGAAGTGATTGCCTTACCATGTAACAACAGGCATAAGAAGCAAATGTCAGCATTGAATGCTTAGGTTTGTAATATTACCTCGAGCAATTGTAAACTCTGCATTTCACAGTCTTGTTACAGTCACAGCGAAGAGTATCATACAGACAGCAGTCGAGGCTCGGACCTCTCAGACATCATGGAAGAGGACGAGGAGGAGTTGTATTCTGAAATGCAGCATGAAGAAGGCAGGCGACGAAACTCCCACAATGCACCCAAGGTATTTCAAAAAGGGAAAGACCTCTCACAATATCCCAGTGACTTCTTGATTTGCATAGCTTTAACTAGTTTGGTTTCTTCCTGATTCAAGACCGGAGCCAGCACTCCATCTTCGAGTCAGCTGGATCGGGAATCATACCGGAAGCCATCTCACCGAGAACCTCAACCTCAGCGCCGACCCCTCACGGTTCCATCCATTGGTCAGTGCTCTTCCAGTAAGAAACAGGAGTCTGAGACTTGCGTTCAGCGCCTGTCTGTCCTCCTGCTCCACATTTTCTCTGTTTGAACTTTTCATAAGCTTGTCAATGTGTGTCAGACCACCACTGTATGTTCCAACCATAACCATATCCTGTTGATTTCAATCATTATAACTCTCTCTGAATCTTTAAATGGATGAAAATAGAGATGCCAGAGTAGTTAGGTGTCTCCAGCCTGGGGAGGTTGACGCAGAACACCCTTCGCATGGTATAACGACTCTCTGATTGGTGTTTCCCTCAGAGATAACCACTGAGAGTAACAGTGAAGGGAACCTCTCTCCCGTCAAGGAGGATGTTTACTATGGCAGTATAGTGCGACACAGGACATGGTCCTCCCGAAGGCACGGGGGACGCAGGCCTTCTTATGGTACGTGCATTTAGAATGAGGTCCGAGGAGAAAGAAAATGGCCAAACGCATGAAACTGCACTGGACTGCACCAAGATGGAAGCTTGTGTTGGAAACGGTGCTGTAAGATAGCCAATAGCGACATGTTTGCACAGAGAATGCTCCTCCCCCTTTGCACTGCCCTACCAACCCCTCCTCTCTTTCAACCTGACCACAATCATACTTTTACTTTGGCCATGCATGACTGAATGGTTAAAGTTAAAGGGCGGCATCTCACACCCAATGAATGCCACCGAATATGTATTTAGGTAATGGTTGACCAGGAAGAGAACGCAAACGGTTCTTTGGCATTGACTGCAAAGGCAACTGTGTGGAATGCACATTGGGCATGTTGGAGTCACAATTGAGCACAGCTTCGTAGATGCGGCAGGGACAAAAGGAAACAGGTGTAGTTTTATCCGGGGCTAATATGCCCCATCTGATGGGTCTTTCTTAGATCCAGATCTCTGCATGGTTACACTAGCTCAGACTGTGTGTGCTCCCCCTCTTTTTCTCTCTCTCTTTATGTCTGTGTGTGTGCCTGTCAGGAGCTTCATGTTTGGCTTGCTGCTCATCTGTAATTGGCTGCCATATGGGTGTTTCACTCCCAATCACCACACACCCACACAAACTGGCAAACACACACAGTGACACACATCATAACCATCATATTACAGTAAGAAATGTCTGTTTTCTTCAACCCAACCAAGATGTGTTTGGAAAATAAATGGATTGTGCAAGTATGGAGAGGAATTACACTCCATTGGACTGAATTGCATGCTTATTCATGTTGTCTGTTGTAATATACAGAGATGATAACATGTATGCTGTTGATTACTTGCTTTAGTAAATCCTCTGGTTGTTTGTATGCCCATCTTTAAAAAGTTTTAAATGCTTGTACCTTAAAGACATGCATATTGAATATTGTTTTGTATATCAGGACAACTGGACAGCTATATTTGCGTAGTTGACAACATCTAAATAACATCAAATAACATTACATTTGTATAGTATATATTAATATTTATATATTTATATTTTGAAAGAAAGAAATGTATACTTTTGTTTATCAAGGATGCATTAAAGTGATCAAAAGTGACAGTAAAGATGTTTGTTATTCTATTTCAAATAGATGCTGTTCTTTTGAAATTACTATTTATTTCCAAAGAATCCTGAAAAATAAATATTATCACAGTTTTCACAAAAATATTAAGCAGCAGAAATATTATCAACATTGGCAAGAATTGTTTCTTGAACACCAATCCAGCATGATTTCTGAAGGATCATGTGACATTAAAGACTGAAGTAATGGCTGCTGAAAATTCAGCTTTGCATCACAGGAATAAATTACATTTTAAAATATATTATAAAATACAAAAGCAATTTTACTGTTTTTGATCAAATAAATGCAGCCTTGGTGAGTATGAGAGACTTCTTTAAAAAATCCCGCCAACCTCAAACTTTTATATATATTTTTTTGATATGTTATCCCTCAGTTAATAGAAGTAACATTTAGAGTAAATATACAATAATTTTGTAAAAATATTACACTGTAGGACTTGGCCATCCATTTAAGGGGTAACATGTATATTAGACATCTTGGTTTTTACCAACCTTTCTCCTTTTAGATGAATACCGGGACCGAAGCCGCCGCTCTCCTCCCTACTATGATGAGTCTGAGCAGGAGGATCCGTTTCGAATCTTTGTGGCGCTCTTTGACTATGACCCTCTTTCCATGTCCCCTAACCCTGATGCAGCTGATGAGGAGCTCCCGTTTAAAGAGGGACAGATAATCAAGGTACCACTCAGCTGGAGTTAATGAATGATCTGTTGTTACATGGCCCTCCCATTGTTTCAGCATCCCTCTGTCTGTGTGTTTAAGGTGTATGGGGATAAGGATAACGATGGCTTTTATCGTGGGGAGATCCGGGGCAGGTCTGGACTTATTCCCTGTAACATGGTGTCGGAAATCCGTGCTGAGGATGATGAAACCATGGAGCAGCTCATGAAACAGGGATTTCTCCCTCTCAACACTCCTGTAGACAGAATAGGTATGTGTTTTCCATGTCACAGTTGTCTAAATCTGCTATAATGACAAAAAAAATGAAAATTTGCCAATGTTTTTATCTTTATGACCTGAAAAAATATTGCTATGAAAGTGATTCCAACGATATTGTTCTTCTGTGTCATTATAGATATAGTTATCTGGACTTCTCTATTCTTTGACAGTTAGATTATTAATATGTTATAGTAGTCCTCCTTGGTGTGAATGAGCCGACAAACATTTCATTTATAAAAAAAAACAACAACCAAAAAAAATCGTACTGATCCCAAATGTGAGATATAATGGTGGTCTATACAAAATAATTCTAATTTATATGTTGCTTTCAAAAGATGTTGTTTTTTACTTTGTTAGAATACATAGAATGCCTGGCTACCTTTTTACCAGCAGCAACTATGCTAACCAGTCAAATCTTGTTTTGAACATAGCCTGCCTCTCTCACAGAAAAATGGACTCTCTCTACCCAACAGAACAAAATAGGAGAGGTCGCCACCCAGTGGCCACAAGAAGAATGGTTGCCCTGTACGACTATGACCCCAGAGAGAGCTCCCCAAACGTGGATGTTGAGGTGTTAAATACACTTTCATATATGTATTTATGCACTCTCGGGTTCTCCGTCTGCTGAATGTGCATGTCCGTATAGTTGCTGATCATGTGCTTTCTGTGGCAGGCTGAGCTGACATTCTGTGCTGGCGATATCCTTGCTGTTTTTGGGGATATAGATGAAGACGGCTTCTATTATGTAAATATCATTGTTATGCTGACTGCTCACACTGCTTTATTCTGAGCCTGCAGCACTATTGTGTTTTGTTTTTTGTCTTTCAGGGTGAGCTCAATGGACATCGGGGCTTGGTTCCATCCAATTTTCTCGAAGAAGTGCCTGATGATGTGGAGGTCTATCTGACGGACACTCCGTCCCACCATGGCCAGGACGAGCTCAATCCAGTACTGGCACCTCGTCCAGAGACCAAACGGGTACACCATCGCCGTTCTCAGCGCTAGGCCCTGTGTCCATTCATCCTCCGTTTGAGTTTCGGTCCACTCGCCGTCTCTGTGTTTTCTTGTGCTTGTTTGTTTTTTCGTTATGTAACCGTGATGGTGATTTCCAGTCCAACCTTTCTTGCTCTAGGAAAGGGAGAAGCAAAGCCCACTGCAAACAGAGCCTTTTTTGAGAGCATAGAGAGACAGGTACGAACGTGACTCTATTAAGAAAGCGAATGTTTGTAGAGGGTCGCCAGAGGACTGTGGAAAAGGCCAAATTCCGTTCCTGCACCGGACTATGAATAAAGCATAAAGCATTTTTGCACTGAAACACAAAACCCTATTTAACTGAAGCTTGTGAAGTCCATAGGGTCTGTGGCTCGTGATTTGTGACCTTGTTAAAAGACTGATTTGGAAACTCACGTAGTTGACGCATGCCTGTTTTTTTCAGAACAGACCTGTAGCTTTTATATAAAAGTAAACTACATTACCCCAAATGCTGTATTTCTTTGAGGAGGCTTTGTTTCTTTTTGTATATTGCACATTGTCAAAAATCTCTATTTTTCAGATCATATGAACTAGCAGAACATATATTACTCATCCCATCTCTTTCAGAGAGACTAAAATAATAACATTCATGATGTAACTACAATAAATCAAAATAAATGAAAAACTGAAACAAATATGTATTTTTGCTAGTGGACATTTAGTGAAGACATATGTTTGTTTTTGTGTATGTGCTGTTGTTGTTTTTTTTTCTCCTCATAATTGATGTTTTTTTTTTTTTTTTTTTTTATGATGTCGCTGCATTCTAATTTCCTTTTTTTCCCCACCGGCTTTGCCAAAAAAAGAAAAAAGCTGAGAAATATTGTCCATTTCCCATCCTAGCAGACTTTTGTCTTGCTAGGTAAGTTAAGCAACTGGCGATACCAGTAATCAGTCTCATGCATGGGATTTTATGCACAGCATTTATGCAGATTTTTAAAGAATTTTTATGGCTAAATTATATAATTGGGATTTTTCTACTATACTGACTTTATATGTAGCATTAGTTGAATATGAATGATCTGTTGTCGTCTAAAGATACATTTTATTTTTTGGTTTATCTGCTTAAAGGAATACTTCACACCCAAATGAAAATTTGCTGAAAATTTATTTAGTCAGACCAAGACTAATTTGTTTCTTCGTCGTAACAGATTTGGAGAAAATTTACATAACTGTACATCACTTGCTCACCAATGGATCCTCTGAAGTAAATGAGTGTCATCAGAATGAGAGCCCAAACAGCTGATAAAAATTCAAAAATTAATTCTATGAATTAACATCTTGTGATGCAAAAAGTTGTGTATTTGTAATGAACAAATCCATCAAGACATTTTTGATAGCAGTCCTATCCTAAAGTCCAAGTTTAGAACAATTTCTAAACAAATGTGACTGTGGAATCTAATCTAATCTAATCTATATTGCTTTCTCCAAAGATTAAAGTCCAAGTTTAGAACAATTTCTAAACAAATGTGACTGTGGATGTGAGAAGATAACAGGGGATGGACTTTTTCACTGGAGGAAGCGTTATTATGGATTATGGACTCTTTGGCCAGAAGTGACGGTTTGAAGTTAAAATGCCTTAATGACGAATTTGTTTCTTACAAAAAAAGGATTGGAGTCATGTGGATTACTTATGGATTATCATGATGCTTTTATCAGATGTTTGGACTCTCATTTTCATGGCACCCATTCACTGCAGAGGATCCACTGGTGAGCAAATGATGTAATGCTACATTTTTCCAAATCTGTTCCGATGAAGGAACAAACTCATCTACATCTTGAATATCCCTGATAATCAATACATTTTCAGCAAATTTTCATTTTGGGGTGAACTATTTCTTTATTAATGTTTATTCATTCAATCATTTATTTTTCAAATTTATTTTCATTTTCTATTTCCAAAAACACTTTTCTGCTTAATATGCCAGTGCATTAGACTGCAGTTGGTATCTGCAGTTGGTTCCCGTACTGTGTGGAGTCCTTGTGTTGTTAGGCCTGTCTGTTTAGATGCTGTTTTACAATATAAAATCCCTTCACCCTTTGAGGTTTCTAAGTTACACAAGGAATATTTTCACATTTCTTATCTGTATTAGCAGGCAAGAAGAAATGTAATAAAACAGTTGAGATAATTTAGGAACCAACCATATTATCTGCCTTTTCTCTAGATTTCCAATCTGTGAGTAGTAATATAATTTTTTTGCTCTAACTTTCTTGGCACATTTCTAGTCTGAGATCATTTGTTTCAAGCTTCAGAAGATAAGATGGACTGTTATGTGTGAGGAAGGCAGATAATAAGGCAAAAGATAATCTTGCTGTATAATATCCCACAATTTTCCCTTCCCCGTGGATGTTTCATTAGGTGCCTGTGGAAAGTACAGTGCCAGCTCCGGCCCCTGGAAGACCCGCCTCTCCCACTGTGCGTCCGTTGCTTCCTGTTGGCCCAGTCAGGCCGATGAGCCCTGCCAGGGGTCCAAGAGACCTGGCATCTAAAAAGAAAAAAGGACTGCTCTCTAAGGGGAAGAAACTGCTCAAAAAGTTCTCAAAGTGAAAGTATGAGTTTGATTTCAAATTCATATGGCTACAACAGCATATGATTTCTCTGTCAAAAAGAGTTTTGAGAAAGTCTTTGGTGATTTTTTTTTTTTGACACACACACAAAAAAAATCTAAACAACTTTCACATTAACATGCCACGTACATATCATGAAATAGATCTAATATCCAGATGAAAAGGAATGACAGATATAGTGATGCCACTCATTTGTCAGTGAGCTTGCTAATTGGCTGTCAGAAAGAAAGCATCTATTCATACTGTGAGGTAGAGGACAAAGAGACATTAGTAATATTTAAGGAATTCCTTTTATTATAATTTCCATATTTCAAGTCAAAGCGCTGGATTTTGAATGAAATATTCAATCTCATAGATTTTAAAGTTTGCTATAGCATTTGGTGATAAAAACAGTTCAATAAGCACTTCAAATATGGTCTGACATTGACAGTCAAGTGTAAAAACTGATATAAACCTCAGACCATATTAAGTGCATTAGTCCGAAACACAAAAAGGACCACGATCAAAAAAACATATTTCCATAGAAAGATGGGCAAGGTGCAAAATGGCATAACTGACTAGGACAGTCTATGAGCAAATCCTTTTAAACATTGCTGTGGCCTTCATATAAACTCAGTAAGTACAGTATATTACCTACGTCTGATGTCTCCATACATCAGTCTTTGCCAAGTATCCTCCTTTTTGCTTGTTCTAAGATCTCCCTTTCCAGTGTCTATCACAGGAATGACTGAAGTTATAAAAATACAATGGAAAGTTTCTGTGTTTGCTTTTCAATGCACAATCGGTGTGTTTTGGTGAATGGCTCGTGAATGTACAAATGTTTTTATAAACTCTTGTGATAATGTGTGTGTGTGTGTGTGTGTGAGTGAGTGTGTGTCTCCCCCCTCTGCATCCATGTTCGTGCAACCCCTTTAAACTGAAAAGGGACAAATGTTGTTATAAACTCTTGTGATAATGTGACGTGCTGCTAATTACATGTTGTTTCCTGTTCCTTTCTAAAGTCTACAAGGGTGGTGTGGTAAGAAATATTTAAGCAAAGATGGTGTCTTAGTCTCTCCTCTAATTTTACTTTCTACGGGCCGATTTACACAGAATGCATTTTTGCAACATATTTTCTCAACGTTCTCGTTTGTTTTTAAAAAGTTACGTTAGGTTAAAAGTAGTTTAACTACACGTATATAAAACACTACTTTCTTTGCCATTCTATTTTAAACACAAGAATGTGTTCTGTGTTAATAGATTTTCACCAAAACATTAAAATTCTGTCATTATGTAGTCTACCCACCCTCATATCATTCCAAAACTGTATGACTTTCTTTCTTTCTTGGAATGTAAAATAATATATTTTGGTCCATACAATGTAAAACTGCTCAGATGCCAACATTCTTCAAAATCTTCTTTTGTTTTTGCGGAAGAAAGTTCTGTCATACATGTTAGAACAACATGAGGGTGGAACTTTCTTTTTTGGGTGAAAACCCTTTTGACACTGGTTTAAACAAATGGGTCATAGCTGGTTATGAGAACATCGTTTATAGGCCTAAATGACATATCCTTGCTGCTGTGATCATAGGCTGTTTTTCCTGGAGCCTTTGCTTGCTATGGTAGAATCAAACTCTCCTTGTGATAGTCTGTTTGCTGAGGACCTTATTATACATAGTCTCAGCTACCAAAATACAGGTTAAGTAATACCCTCAGGCAAAATTACCTATGATAGCTCAGTTTCAAGCTATAATCTAGTAGTTTACATTAAGGGCAAAATCTCTTGCATTAAACACAAAACATCTTGCCCCTGCAACTGGAAATGCGAGTTTGGCCAGCATCTGGTGACATCTTACAATAATATGGCCAGTTGGATTAAGATTGCACTCTTGAATGGTCTGATCCAGGGTAAATACTGTGTGTTTGGCTTTTTTTTTTTTTTTTTTTTTTTTTTAAAGATGATCTTAAAAGTATTCTATATTTAAGCATTTTAATTAAAAAATATGACATTCATTTAGGGTGAATGGAGTTTATTTCTTGTAGAAGAAAAAAATGGAAGGTTCTAATAAAAAAAAAAAAAAAAAAAAGGTTGGATAGCCAAAAAGGAATGTATGAAATGTTCAGCTGCCTGTATAGCTTGCAACATCATTTTGCCAAAAGAAAAATAAATAAAAGAGATTACATATATTTTCATTTAAAAGAAATCTCTATTATCATGAATCCCGAGTGTTCGTTTGTGCCTGGATGTTATAAGTGTTCATTTCTTGGTTACTCTTTTGTACTCCATTTGTAGATAATTTATAAATGTTTATACTTAATTTACAGATTTTCAGACTTTTTTAGTGCTTTAATATTTAATATTCAACAGTGTAAGTGTTCTCCATGGTGTCTTCAAGAAAAGATGCTCAAGTCTGCGATTCTGTGCTTGCTCTGCGAATTAAAAAGAACTTGTTGGTCTATATTTACAGATATGGACTATTGTGTGACTGTGCATGTGTAGAACTGTGTAAAATATACATTTTCTATGAAAATAAATGTGATATTTTTCAAGATCAGACTTGAAATTTCCATGGCAAATCACATAGCATGTCTTCCAACAGCAATCACCACAGTGAATATAGCAATAACCCAGTAGATGGCAGCAGTGACCTCAGTACCTCAGTACTTCTCACTTCAGGCATCATGGCTAAGGTGAGTAAATTAATATTTCTGTGTTGTGGATGAAGGGTGCACTTTTCTCAACTCTGTCAGCATGTTCCAAGAGCTGCATTTATCACATTTAATGATGGGTTCCCACCGGGCAGTAGAATTGGTGATTATTTGTAGATATTGTGACTGCTGTGTCTTATAATGATCTACTTTAAAAAGAATAGAGCAGCACATTCTAAGATTATAATAAGATTATAATTCTCTATTTCATCATTTTCTGAGGTGTCGTCCTGCCTTTTTGCATCAGGCATGTCAGGGGGTGTCAGTACTGTCAAGCTTAAAACATAAAATAACAAAACAAAACAAACAAAAAAAAAACATTGCAATGGTATAGTCCATTTGACTGAAATCATATAATAAACTTAAATTAGATCTAAATAATATAAATTGAATCTTAAATCTTGCATGTGAAGAAGTGCCATTTTTAAATTCTGAAGGTTAACATTTTCATGAATAATGGCTAAAATTCAGCTTTTTCAAATTTTCAATTTTCATTTTTTTTTTTTTTTTAATTATACTTGAATAGAATTCTTTTATTTTTTTGGTGAATTGAACTGTTATATGGTAAGAGCTGCATAACAGTTATTCAAAAATTTCTACCCTTTGTGTTCCATTGAAAAATTAACGCTTTGAGGTTTGGAATCAGCATAAGGGTGAGATATAATGACAGAACTATTTTATTTTTGGTGAATTTAATTGTTGTATGGCAAGAGCTGCACAACAAATCTTTGAAATGTTCTAATTTTGTGTTCCTTGAAAAAAAAGAAATAATAACCACTTTGGGGTTAGGAAATATGAGGGTGCATGAGGGTGAAAAAATTATGACAAAACTCTCATTTCTGGGTGAAGTTTCCCTTTAAAAAGGCAGCTGAGAGGAAAGGAAAGTGCTCGAGCCAGCTGCAAAGGTTTCAGTGGAATAGGTTGTACCAGAATGCAAGAGGATGAAGTGTGGGCCAGCCCTGCCTAGAGAAAAAAAAAGGAGGAGAGCGAGAAATGATTATGCTCGTATATCACTGCACCAGGCTTTTCTTGCTCTTGGCTCGGCTCTCCTACCATTCAGGAGTGAGCTGTAATGATCCCGGGGGGCCCTGGGCCAATGGATGTTTAAAATTCTCTCCAGCTTTGACCTCTCGATCAACGCCTTCTTTTAACAAGGGCCCTGAGCGGGGACACGGGTGCCCATTCATCTTCCTGCTGCTTTTCGTGAATATTTCAGAGGCTGTAAAGCAGCTCATTTTTAGAGAGCAGTGTCTTACTGACCCCTGAATGACAGAGGTGTGTTCAATAGCAGGTAACTCATCGGATGGGTCAGGGTTGGACACAATGGCACACATTTGTCATCGTCTTCATGAATATGTTTCGACTGAGATGGGAGAGTCCCCTTAAATGAACCACAGTGTCCATGCTGAGACTCCCTAGTAATACTGAATGGTACACTGAAGCATTGCTTGAGGCTTTGTCTGCAGTTAATGTCCACCACTCGCTGCTATCATAGGCTTTCAGCTCCACTTTAAAGGAAGACTTCTCCCTTGTTCCACCTAAGATCTGAGAAGGTACTTTCAAAGTTGACCTTTTACAAAACTAGAATAACTTTCAGCAAATTTATAGTAATTGAAGCGAACTGAACACATGACCCTTCCGCTTCCTGAGGGAAGGTGTAGAACAACATTGCAGGTTCGCAGTAACTTATCTCTCCATCATGTAGGGAGCAGAGTGATATACATCCACGACACGCACTGCAGAGCGCATTCATTCATCACCTGCATCGAAATTCAGCTCACACTGAGTGAGAGCGCCTCTGCTCAACTTTATCCATAGATCAATGTCTCAAAGGCTTTGAATGAGGCTCCCCAACTCTCCCTTCCTACTTTTACAAAGGGTTCCCACTGCTCAGATTAGCGGACGCCTATGCCTTTGTTTGCTAAAAGTGATAAATTTGTTGTTTTATGACTTCAGCTCTAAAACTGCCTTCCAACTTTGGTGAATTTTTAACAATTGTAAGTTTGTTAGCATAGCATTGACACTGCAAACATGTAACATGCTTTTTCTTAAATAGGCAACGGTTTTACAGAATTTTACTATAGTGGTAATATTAATATAAAAAGAGCAAGTTTTCTTCATCTTACAGCATATTGGTGGCGACATCTCAGATTCTGATTTATGTGTGAAGGGTGATCTAATCATTTAGCGGCATGGAGTCAGTCATGGGGTTGGTGAGATTGAGATACATGTGGTCATCCATCATGGTATATTTCATTCTCTAAGTAGGTTTACTGTCATTCTTTGTTACCGTGGCAACCTATCATCACATGATCCACATCAAGAAAAAAAGCTCAGGTAAATTGTAGTGTAGCTGATGTGCTGTGCTCACGTGAAACAAAATTCTTAATGGAATAGGTTGTCAAAAT
Source organism: Cyprinus carpio (assembly GCF_018340385.1). Classification (NCBI taxonomy): domain Eukaryota; kingdom Metazoa; phylum Chordata; class Actinopteri; order Cypriniformes; family Cyprinidae; genus Cyprinus; species Cyprinus carpio. The sequence goes on from NC_056592.1 coordinate 9,521,082, forward strand.
GGGTCAGATTCACTGGCGGGACAGTTTACTGACCACCATTTCGTATTATTGCTACTAAGCTGTTGTTCACCTTTGAGGATTAGAGTTCATGGCCATAGCCTGTCACACTGCTAACATCTGGACATCTGAGCAGATGGGACTGAAATGATAATGGTATGTAAACTGGGCCATGGGGGAAAATTCATTTTCAAAATTCGTGTTTGTTTCCAGCAAAGGCATTGCAACTGGAGGGATCTGCTAGCAGCTGATTTGATTAAGATGAAATGCATAGCTGCATCTTGAGATTCACAAGCGAAATTCATTATATCCTTTGCATAAGTTTTTACCTTTGCATGAGGGCACTAACTTTTACATCCACCCTGTTCTTACACAACTTTCGGCATGAGTGGATTTTTGATTTATTCTTTCAATTAATGGTTGGTACTGTGTGTGTCCTTGCAGAGGAATTTGTGGCACTTATCAAAGAGTAGCAGGACATAAAATCCTGCTTCGTACTGGCAAAAGATGCCATCAAGCACAACAAAGCAGCAAAGGTACAGGTCATACTGTGTGTGCTGACTGACAGGAGATTGATGACGCTCCCTTTAGTGAGATCTGCTTTAGTCAGAAATCACAGAGAGTTTAGTAATTCACACTGACTCTGAATATAAAGTGAAAAGCTAAAGTATATCTCTTGGGGAATATATAACCTAACATGTCATAATGATGCATTGACTTCTACCAAAGATATTTCACGATGTGACTAAAGCTATATGAGAAATAGTTGCCATTGATAAGTTGTCTCAAGGGCTAGATATCAGTGACTACTCACAGCAGTGGTTATGTATGCTGGATTCAAAAACCTAGTTCAAAACTCTCATAAATTATGTGTATAGTTGTTGCTAAAAAAAAAATAGATAAAAAAAATTACAGGCCTTCGCCTATTTTAAATGTTCAAAATTGATTAACTAGTTTTGGGTCAAAAATTTCCTTAAGTCTTAAGTTCTATCTATAAAATGGTGCTCATGTATTCTCTGTCATGTTATTGATGACATCGAAATATTTTGTGTGGCCTACAAAATCCCTCATTGTTGCAACTTACCATCATAGTGTGTAAAATGCCCTGTCACTGCAAACGAGTGTTAACTGTAAATTTTACTCAGGGCAAAACAATGGAAATGTTTTGAAATAAGGTATGTGTCCACAGTGTCCATAAATTAATTTATACTGGAGTAAAAAGTATGAACTTGCCTCGCCACAATTTGCAAAAGAGCAACACATCCTTTATTTTGATGAACAACTCAGAGTAAACTAGAACTTTTTTTTAATGTCACGCTAGCCTGTCAAAATATGTGGTTTGGGGTTATTTTTTTTATGTCCAGGTTTTCTGTGTGCAGCTTCAGTGTACTTCCAGACAAATTTGTTTTTGGTTACGAAAGTTTGTCCGTCAACAGGGGACGCTTGCGCGCTACACCGCAGCACTCATCTGAAGCCACTGAAGTGTTGGGAAGCTATATAGCTAATACAACTTCAACTATAGTTGAAGAACTATACGGATACAAAGGTCAAGTTATAAAATACTTTTTTTTTTTTTTGTCTTATACCCCAGATTTTACACTTACAGTTACGCAACCCTATTATTACCATGCAGCAATTGACAGTTTTTACATTTTCTTGCACGTGCTTGCTACCATTAAGTAGGCTACTGCAAAGATTGTTATTTGTTTGAAATTAAATCGTCTCTCGCTCGTTTAAGTGTAAACTTTTAAGTTAATATCACTGATATTGCTGGTTGTCTGTCCATATGACAGAAGAGCATGACAGACGAGATTGAGAGGCTTCATGACAACATAAGCGCATGCATTTCATTTGCTGAGGATTATGCTTCTGACATCTAATCGTTCAGACTCAGATGAACGTGAGGTCCAGAAACAGCAGCACCTGAATCGGGACAGCGCTTAGTTTTAAATTTTACTTGAATTTTTATTTTTATAAGTGATCGAGTTTGTGCTTGCTGTCTACCATTACAACAACTGTTTTTACTTTTAATGTCATATGTGAGGGCACCACGTTCACTTTCTATCTTGGAAATAATTTTTTGAAGCTCACGTTATTATTATTTTTTTCTACTTTTTGCTGTTATTTTTCTAGGAATGCATTAGAGAAATAAAGTTATTTACGCTCCGTTTTGGACTTGTTTGTACAAACGAGCACAATGTTGCTGATGGTTGTAGCGTTGTGCCTATCCTGTGCAGAAGGTAAGACATTCCTCTCATATCCGTCATTACCTGCTGTTGGACATTTCTATATAATTTCTAATAAATTCTGTATAATTTAATATAATATCTTGCTTCAGACTATTCGGGTAGAGATGGACTTCACTGCTGTTGTTTGGCCACAATTAGCCATGTCTTCTCATTTATCATGAATTATTTCAGAATCTACAGTATGAGTGTATGAGATGAAAGACCTGTGAAAATGGTTGCATACATATCAGTTATTTCCATATTTAAATTGTAACCTGAGTTGTGAACTTTATTGGAAGTAACGTTTTGTAAGTGCACTTAGGCCAGCATCATTAATATAAATGTTTCTTTGGATTCATATGGCTATTAATATTGCTTTGCATAAAAAGTAATTATAGATTTAATTTGAATTTGCTTATATAATTAACTGCAGAATGCAAATAGCTGCTTAGGTATTACTTTAAGTGGATTATTTGATAGTGGAATTAAAACTTTATCACAGATAATTTGCTATGATTTTTAATAGTGAAACTGAGAGGAGAGGATTTTTCTCAAATGGTCTTGATTCACACTGAATAATGACGTGCTGTGGAGTTTTTAGTAATGTCAAAAGCAGCAATTTAGAAATTAGAGAATTTAACAAATAGGCCTGTCATCAGTGCAGAGGCTGAGTGCTAGTTTGATCTGTGCAAACTCATTCATGTTTGGCCTAATGTTCTTAGACACTGCACAGACAGTAGTCCATTTTCCCCCTCTGGCTCAGCCATTAACCTACTTTGAGACATCACTTTCACACATGAGATTCCTAGTCTGATATGCAAATACATTGTTTATTTGACTTCTATTGTTTTTCTCAATATGTCAATAGGATGCCAGTAGGACAAATCATCACATTGATTAGTGCCCTATAGCTTGATAGACAGAGATAACATGTGTAACAGACTGGAAATTAAAGCTCAAACATAAAAAAATAGTTTAAAAGTATTTCCTTTATGACTGGACTCTTACTGTATGTCAGTTAGATTTGCTATAGAATACCTAAAACATAAATGAAGATAGATTTAAAAACGGACAGAAGTGAGGGAAAAAAAAATTATACAATTCATACAATGTTCTGTATAATAGAATTTTATTTCTTCCCAATCATCTTCTCTAAGAACTACAGTATGCAGGTTTATAATGTTTAAAATGTCCCATTGTGGACTCTGCTCACTACCTTAAACTTATTTACACACGCTCTTTTTTTTAAATTGGAAGTTGACCATCTTTAAGTGTTGTCCTGGGAGTTGGCCATGAGAGCTTTTATACTCTGCTTACAGTGTCTGGATAAAACTGAGAAACTCTTCCAGGTACATATATCAGGTGTGCAAGAACAAATGCAGCCAATAAAACCACATTGTAAGCTAAAAAAAAACCTACAAAAGCTTTTATTTAGAAACTAACAAGTGCGAAAATTTAATTACTCTTCTCTGGTTACCTCTTTGTCAGCCCTTAGTCATTTTTATCACAGAACATTTTAATTTGCACGTTTTGGCATGTATATAAAATATTTTATAGTTTATTATATTACATATTTTTATTAATATAGTATGCAGGATATTCTGTCTTTTAGAAAAAGTTTAAAACAACAAAATCGTGTCTCTTTGACTATGATCTGTCCTGTGTCAGATGGGTTTGACTCAACTCTGCTTAGAAAATGGAGAGTGTAAATCAGATCAATTAAAATTCTAACCATTCATTCTTAGAACCTGGCCTCTAGTATAATTGGATACCCTATATAATGCAAACACAATAGGTGCATTATTTCAGTAAAATCTATATTTAAATATAAACAAATATAATCAAGTTCTTCTCAAGCTGTTGTTGCCTCACATAAAGGATGTACTTTTTGGAATAGCAAACACATTCACGTATCAGTATGACACATGGACTAGCATTTGACAAACTCTTTCAAAAACGCACAGCATGTCAAGATCAACCTTCAGCTTTTCAATGCTGCACTTTAGCAATCAGAAGGCAATGTAGCCCTTGCAGCCTGTCGGAAGTTAAAGGTGAAAGCATCTCTCCCAGATGAGTGATCTGACAAGCTGCTTGTCCGGACACACAGTAGACCTGATCAGAGTGTTGGTGACTATTTTTGCCTCCCCCTGCGTAGCTTTATTCCAAATCATCCAGCACCAAGAGGGAAATGTTGTTTTGTGCTGTTGAAGTAGCAAAAAGATTTTGCGGGCTTGACATCTAAATGTTTTCTGAAAAGATTATAGACTAGCACATTAGGGAGAGGCTCAAACGGCAACAGAATGATGGGTTTTTGCTGACAGGTTTAGACCAATCATTATTATTATTATTTTTTTTTTACTCTGACTTTGAATGAGGAAGGAACACCATCTAGCAAATGACTTCTCCAAAATACTACTCTGCAATGTAGCAATAGCAAGAGCACTGAGGTATAGCTATCTAGAACATAAAAAACATTTTTTTTTGATATCATATTTACCAAGCATAATGTTCTGTGAAAGTAACCTTGCCTTTGCAGTGTTTTTGAATGAAAGGTTTTATTAGTACAGATTCCTATTGAACAGTCATTTACAACTAGTGGACAGTGATTAAAAAATGCATTGGAGTTGAAGACAAGAATAAAATGCAAATATTAAAATGCAACTAACCATTTAATCATGCATACTTAGGATAGCAAAATAGATGTGCTTTTATAATATCCTATATGTATGTTTTGCCTAAAAAAGATGTATACAATTAAAGTGTTTTTTTTATTTTTATTCAAGTTCATCTAAAATAGGTGCATGCCAACATAGGCAGGTTGAACACAAAATGAACTTGAAGTCAAATTTGTTTCCTGAAACAAAACCAGCTGAAAATTGAAATTGAAAATGCACTATAGGGGGTCAGTAGGGATATGTGATGTGTACAACATTTACTGGAAAATAACATTAATACTTTATAATATCTCATATGTATACTCTGTTATACTTATCTAATTTGATTCATTGTGTCCTCAAGGATTGAAGGTTGTGGAGTTGTCAGATGACCCAAGATCCCTGTCCCCTCTCGCTGTTCTTCCAAGTGTGAACCATCAAATCATCAATGCAGACTACCTCCTGCTCAGAGACACCAGTCAGGACGTAATGGACAACTCCAGCCTGCGAGCACAAAGGCAACCTTTCATCCTCACTGGACTCAATGGCCAGCCGGCTATCAATGTCAGCTATGGTCCCATGTCTTTGGAGCAGTCTATACCACTGCATATGATCCACACTGGCCCCAGGATCCGACCGTTTATACTGGTCCGTCAAGTAAGATCTTCTACACCTGCAATATATGTGTTGTTTTATGCAACTGGTAATAGGGATGATATGGGCGAGGGGCTGATGCAAAACATCCCAGGGCAGAACGAAGGAGGGTACCTCTGTGTTACGGCATATGCCTTCTGGGAATCCAGGGAGGTCAGGGACAGCTGCGCCATCTCTGCAGTTGGTGGTTTCTGCTTGGTGCACCTGAAGCCTGAGTCAGCGTGGTTCAACCCTGGAGGTAGCAGGTCGAGCTGGGAGCAGAGAAATGATCAAAGAGGAAATGTTGCTGAACTTTACTACCAGATCAGACCCAGTCCCAGTGGTCAGTGTGTGCCGCAAGAGAGCAAGATAAGAAGGGGTCCACAGCATGGTGAACTGGGACGGCAGATCTATGGAACCTCTATGAAGAGGATTGGGACTGTAAACCTCCTGCGATCACCTCCTGGAAACCCCATGTTTATGCGATTACGCATGGGAGGAGCCGTCATCATCCAGACATCCTCGAAACCGCTGAAGACCACAGACACCGCCACTTTCTACGTGTTCCTATCAAGTACATCACCAGTTGAACGTTTCATACTCAGGTAGGTTGAGATCATACTTTCTTATCTGCCAGTTTTGCTTAAAGCGATAGTTACCCAAAAATGATTTACTCGCCTTCATGTCATTCCAATCCTGTATGACTTTCTTTCTTCTGAGCACAAAAGAAAATATTTAGAAAAACTGATTTTGACTATACAGTAGAAGTCAGTTGGCTCCAAAACAATATTTTCATTTTCGGTTGAACTATCCCTTTAATGAGAGTGGATGCATTTTAAAGTAAATAAGATCGCTACAAAATATGGCATAAACAAGCGTCTGGTAGATCTAACCTGGCTTTCAGGCTATAATTATTTCACATGCTGCTATCTGGAAGTCAGCAAAAAATCTGTGCACATAATGCAGTGCTGAGAAATTGGATTTACTCTGTTCAGGATTATATGGTTTTTTTCAGATGGCACGATGAATGTCAACTGTTTTCCTGGAAGAGACTTTGGGTCAGGCTAAAATAAGATGAAGAGGAGGTACATTGGGGATTGAGATAACAGCATCTCATTTGGAATAGAAATGTGGCATGGAGCCAACAGATGTGTAAAACGCCACAGAAGCTTAGTGCAAATTTAACAAGTATGCAACTCTACAGTCATGCCACTTCATAGCCGAGAGAACGTAACGGTCCCACTCAGTGTACAGATTACCAAAATGTAATAACCTTGTGCCGGCTCAATTCACTTTTCCAACTGGAGGAGTTTCAAAGGCACTCTTCCATAAATGGCAAAATAATGGAGAAATTATTTGGCAGCATTCATTTCTTAACATTGCATTGTTTGTGCGGCTTCTCTCCCCATAAATAATGCATCAACTTAATGGAGCAAGAAAACAAATACCTAATAACTACTTGAGTCCTTTGGGCAGAATTGAACATATTACAGCGAAAGCTCTATCATACAAAAACACACAGTGCAATCAAGTCACAACCCACAGCAATGGAGTAAGAACACATAAATGAGTGAAATTGGATTTATAGGCATGTTTTGGACCAAAGGTATTGTTCTTTCCTGTATTGGCAAAGCTGTTCTTTTTCTTAGAAGTTTGTTTGTGTTTGTTTTGAAAGCAAGTGAAACTGGGGAGGAAGGGGTGTGGGGGTATGGACATTATTCTGACCCATATTGTAATCCAATAGTCAAAATTCCAGATTAGTTTAATTTAGTTGGTATTTGGTGTGTGGATAATTATTATTTTTTTTTTTTTCTAGATTTTGCCTATTCCCAAAAGTGTTTTGACTCTCTTTGGACATTATGGTTGGACTGATTTGAAATTTTGATTTGTTCTGATTCTTTTCGGAAGTTAAGGAACCCTGCTTGTGATCTGAGATATACATATGACCGGCAACTAAGCTCCATAATACCACCTGAGCCCCCAATATCCATGCGGCCCTCCACTTGGCTCTGATAGGGTTTACTTTGCCCTCAGCCCTGGCTCAAATGGACATTCGCTTTCAGTGTTCGCAGTAAAGTGTGGTGAAGGCTGGTATCCCAAAGAGATTGAGTTTATCCAGGGAATAATCTCTGCCCCACTTCACTACTCTCTCCAAGATTGAGTCCAGACCCCTGAGGTTATGATAGATAATCCACACACTGATTGAAAATTAGTGAAGTCTTTAACCCTTCAGAGATCTGCTCTCTTTTACCCAGAATGTTATTTCAACTGGAGGCTGCCTGGACTATATAGACAATCTCAGACGCCCATTAGACCTCACAAATTATGAAGTACCTTGTGCAGTGCAACACGACCAACATGTTTTCTAATGCATCACTAAAAAAAACCCAATTAATTTGTAAAATAACTTGTTTACATTTATTATACACCGCCACACAGAAAAACATAAGTACAGTATATGGTAGATATTTGTATATGTTGTGTTACTAAATAAATGTAATAAATTGATAATTTGTTTAAGTTCTGTTTAACAGATTAATAAAACTCCATATAGCTAGAAATGTTTCTTTTATATATTTAAATAGACAAACTATTGATCTAAGCATTAGATAATTATTATTATATAACATAACTTAATTATGGTTACTGTGAAATGGTTCTTTTTCTTTTTTGTTCTCTGCTCATTAAAGTTAATTTGACATATTTTTTCTACTTTATATTTGATAATATATATTAGATTATATTTATTATTTAATAAATATATGAAAAGTATAATGGTCTATTCTGCTGCTTTACAGAGTATTAATGTACATTTAATCAAAATAGTATGTATAAAATATTTAGTTTAATTGATATATTTGGACAAAATATGAAATGTTACGCATTATATCATGCTTTATTATAATATTTCTTATTAATTAATAATATTAAGTGATTCAATTCTACTGGTCAACAGATCATGTATGTACAGTAGATAGCAATGTTTAGTTTCATTCATATAACTATTAATCTGTTAATATTAACATTAATATTTCATATATAATACTACTTTTTAATGTTAAGAATTCTTTTTTTATTCTATTTTTTATAGTTCATCCTGCAGGCAGCCCCACATCAATATTCATTTGTCTTTGATTTTGTGTCAGATATTCATTCCATCAAGATCCTCATTATAGATTTGACTGAATTCTTTTGCAACTCATGCATACAGTGTTTCTTCCCCTGGCAGACCAAAACAGAACACATTCACAGCCTCTCTGTCTCTTTCTCTGTATTGCAATTCTCTTTTTCTCTCTCTCTTATTTTCCTCTCATGCTTTCATTGTTTCTCTTCATTTCCCTGGAATTTAAAATGTTTGGATTATCCAACTGAGGGCGTCATCTGTCTCTAAAAATTGCACGTCTGCACTTGAAGATGATGACGATACAAAATGGGTCAAGACAGACTCTGATCCCTCTCCCTTGAGTCCCAGGGTTTGATAGACAGATGCTATCCCAGAGATCTACATGCGATGTGAACTGATATCAGCCGTGATATCATGTATTTCTTCTCAATACCAGATAAAAGCCCATTACGTGTGTTTATTGCATTATACATACTGGGAAAGAATCATTAAAATGCACATCTGCATGTGTCATTTAATTGTGGTCTCATTGTGCACATCTGCTAATGAGATCCGCTGCATGAAAATCAGTTGTTTTTGAGGCAGAATTGCAGTGTGTGGCATAACACGGGGAAAAAAAAAAGATGGATGAGGGGTCGAGGAAAGATAATGCAGTGTGTCACAATGCTGTCAGCCACGCTCATTCTGCTTCTCCCACTGTGACCTGTTTCCTCTCTGGCCGCGGTTCCCAAGACGCCTGACTCCAGCACATGTCTGTGAGATTCTCACGTGGCAAGACACCATAGTCTCTAAGTCCCATCAGTGGAGAGGAGGGACCGACGAACTGTCTGGCTGGTGGACAAAGCCGAGAAATGCAGGAGAAGAAAAAAAAAAAGAGGAGAATAGAAGCATTTGGCTCTGTCTTTAAACTGAATGGTGGACATGTGGTTGTGTTGGAGGAGACAGAGAGATTAAATTCTCCGTAGCGGTATACTCGCTCTGCCCCCTTGATAAATACAGCATTGTTAAATGTCCAGTCACTCTTTCTGCAATAGAGATTGAGCCAAGATTTAAAACTGGGAAGTGAAACGGGGAATTGAGAGCCATGCCGACTGACCTCAACCCATGGTTAGCAGGTCCTACGAACAGGATTTAAAAGCTGTCAATTATATCTCCCTTCTACTGCCATTAACCAGTTTGTACATGTTTGTTTATTTATTTATTTTTTATATAAATGTGGCCCATGAGTCAAGTTGAATGGAAAGGGATGTCAGCGCAGATGGGCTTGGGATGTGTTTGTTAACTTTCTGTCCATCAGAGGACAGGTGAATGTTTTCCGCCTCAACATTTCGATGTGCAGGTCAGCGTCTTTAACACACATGCCCTCTAGCAAACATTCAGTCAGTGCTGGACATGTTCATTGTATCATACATGGCTGTTTACTGTGCAAGTGTGTGTCTGTGTTTCCTTTCAGTATTGCCCAGAGGCAATGCTAAACTGGAATATTTTGGCAAATTGATTTCTTTTGTCCTTAAGTTCAAACATTTTGATAAGATTTTATTTCATTTTTTTAGAAATTAAATTTGTTCAGCAATTATGCATTAAATTCATCAAGTGACATTTAGTAAAAGCATTTAAAATGTTACAAAATATTTGCCTTTCAAATAAATTTGTTCTTATTTAAATGCTATTTGAACTTTTTTCATTAAATTATTCTTGATTTCCTCAGAAATATTAAAAAGGACAACTGTTTTGAACATTGGTAATAATGAGAATGAAAAAATATTTCTCGAGCACCAAATCAGCATGTTAGAATGATTTCTAAAGGATCATGTAACACTGAAGACTGAAGTAATGGCTGCTGAAAATTCTTTTATTTTACAGGAATAAATTACATTTTTAAAATATAGTAACATAGAAAACAGTTTTTTTAATTGTCAGAATATTTAACGATATTACTGTTTATACGGTATTTTTGATTAAATAAACGCAGCCTTGTTAAGCATAAGAGACTTCTTACTGACTTTATATTTGAATGGTAGTGTATATTAACTATACTTGTGTAAATCCTACTAGCAGCAGCCAGTAATATTCCAGCTGACCATCTAAGCCAGCTTTTGTTTTTTTTTTGTCCAATATGCTTCAGGCAGTCAGTCCTGAAGCAGAGACCTTTCCACTGATGTCATCTGTGTGTTTGTGTGTTCCTTCTCATAGAGCCACATCAAGAAAAGGCATGTCGTTCAGCACAGCCAGACCCAGTGACGTGCACCTGTGGGACATCACTCTGGAACCTGGCAGAGGAAGTGACACCCAAACCATCTCTGTGACCTGCCAGAAGAAAACCACATTTACTAGCAAAAGGCAAGCCCTCGCTGCATCACCCTTGTTGTTCTTAGAAACCACTGAACCGGAGACTCTCCGTATTTCACATTTCAAAGGCATTTCATTGCTAAAAAGCTTTTTTCTGCCCTTGCACATCACCAGCTGTGGTCTGTTTCCTCTGAAACCATGAGAATTATGTGACAGATTGCAAAATTATTTTTTAACAGAGAAAAACATCCTTCTAATTTCTTCTCCCCCTCATTGTTCAGGTACTAACAGATGTTCAGACAACCTGTTCCCTGTACAGACACTTATTAAGCACAGACACAAATTACAGAGAAAAGAACCAAAATTTTCGCATAAGGTTAACTGCATTTACCCTGTACAGACACTTATTAAGCACAGACAGTAGCTTCAGAGAAAAACTCGCCACTTTGCGATTTCATGATTAATGGCACAAATCAGTTCCATAATGTTAGGTATTCTTGTGGAAAGCGACTGAAAATAACGTCATAAAAATGTGAAATCTTTCCATCACCTCTGCTAGTAACCACAGAAAACGTACAATTCTTCCATTGTTATTAAGAAGAATGAGCTCTGAGTTCATAATACCTATGTGCATCTAAGCTGGGGAGCGATAGGCTTGGTTTTCATATAAAGAGATGTGAGTGTTTTTGGATCCAATTCAAATGCATCTTGAATACTGTGAGCATCTTGTTAATAAGAGTCTCCATCTGGGTGTCATATTTCTCTTGGTCTCATCGGCTCTTGTTCAGTGTCCACGGCAATGGGTTGGCAATATTATTGCAGAGTATAGCATGCATCATTTACTGTACTATAATACAGTAGCATATATAATTCTATTAGCTTGTAACATGCTGTACATTAATGATAACTTTTTTTTAATATTGATTAATTATTTCATTGGATTATTACTTTTCAATTTAAATAGGAGTTTTGTGGCTTTTGGTCCATGTATTTTAACTTTGAAGTCATCTAGTGTAGTTGTATAAGGCAAAATAATTTAAAAAAGCAGATGTACTGTTCAAATTTTGAGGTCGATAAATTCTATGATGAATAGAAATTTCAAAGAATAGGCTTTACTGTCTCTTTTGATCAATTTAATGAATCCTTGCTGAATAAAATTAATTTACAAAAAGTCTTACTGAGCCCAAACTTTTAAATAGTAATGAAGTAAAAATTTTGATGACTCATCTGTGACTTACATATATATCAGTTTTTTTACAATCAAATGCTCTTAAAATTGTGAAAACTATAATAGCTCAACAATAGGGGCTGTCACCAGCTCCCATTAAGCAAGCGGTACAGTATCTCCTGACTACTTCTTTCGGTGCCCTTCTTTCCATGTTTTACAGCGACGACCCACTTAACTTTAATCATCCTCAGTGCATCAGTGTGTTAGACCAGCTTAAAGACCAGCACATTCCACAAGATTAGAGCAGAGATCTCCACATTAACCAGTGAAGAGCCAAACAGAAAAGTAAATGCTGTGCTGGGACCTTGACTTTGACCTCTCACCCCTTATCCCTTAACAATGGTCTTGAAAGCAAAAATCAGTGTGATATTGCATCATTTAAGACAATATAGTATAAAGATTTGCAGAGTTTTGAATCAAATCTCTAAGGATCTGTCCACTCTGGGAAAGATTTTATGCACAGGCACTTACTTTTCTGATGCTTTCAAAGCTTCCTTTTTACGTGAGAGCTTCAGCATACCATATAGAAATGCGTGAATCGTAAAAAGTTGTTTAAAAGTTGGATTTTAGCCTTTCTCTTAGTTATATAAAAGCACTTTATCAAAGCAAATTCTGGCTGAAAGACGTGGTGTTAGCTGAACCATGTTCCTGCAATGAATGCTGAGTGTTTTAATGCTACTGAAGTGGATTAGAAGCTCCATCTCTCCTGATGGCTGATTGTGCTTTCATTATTAAAGGGTTAGTTCACCCCAAAATGAAAATTCTGTCATTAATTACTCACTCTCATGTCGTTCCAAACCCGTAAGACCTTCGTTCATCTTCAGAACACAAATTAGGATATTTTTAATGAGATCTGAGAGCTTTTTGACCCTCCATAGGCAGCAAGGTAACTACCACGTTCAAGGCCCAGAAAGGTACTAAGAATATAAACAAAATGGTCCATGTGACATCAGTGGTTCAACCGTAATTTTATGAAGCTATGAAAATACTTTTTGAGCACAAAAAAAACAACAACAAAAATAACATCTTTATTCAACAATTCTTCTCCCCTGAGTTACCACCTACCGCCATTATCGAGTTACGCAAAACATGCGTGTGCTTTTCTCTGCTCATAAACAAGGTGCAGCACATGTGTGTTCTACGTCAGCAGCATCATGCGCATGGGTTGTGTTACTCTCGATAATGACGGTAGATGGTAACTTGGGGGAAAATAATTGTTGAATAAAGTCGTTATTTTTGTTTTCTTTGCGCACAAAAAGTATTCTCGTAGCTTTGTAAAGTTACAATTGATCCACTGATGTCACATGGACCATTTTAACAATGTTCGTACTACATTTCTGTGCCTTGAACGTGGTAGTTACCTTGCTGTCTATGGAGAGTCAGAGAGCTCTCGGATTTCATCAGAAATATCTTAATATGTGTTCTGAAGATGAACAAAGGTTTTACGGGTTTTGAATGACATGAGGGAGAGTAATTAATGACAGAATTAATTTTGGGAGAACTATCTCTTTAAGATTTCACACTGTCCTCTTTTACACTGCATGTCTCTGTTGACCCAGAAAATGAATTTAAGTCACTTGTTGCAAAGATTGGTATGTGACTGTGTCCTGATGTTGTATTTACAGAGGTCTGCTGGAAGTCTTACAGCTGGACTTTGAGATGGAGGAGCAGAGTGATCAGTTAGAGAGCCAGATGATCACGTGGCGACTGGAGCTGCCTGGAAACATGATCCGGGATGAAGGAACCATGAGGATTTACACCATTCAGAGAGACTATGTGGGAATAGCACCACTGATCACGGTTAGGAATGTTTGTTTTTACTTTTGACTAACATACTTTGTACTATGATCATCTGGAACTATTATTTTTATACAAAAGTTCAACCCCCCAAAAAAGCAAATTCCCTCAGGGACAGTTAAAAAATATTTATGTCCTATTATATATAGAAAAAACAGAAGAGTGTATATACAGTGTGTGTGTGTGTATGTATTTATATATATATATATATATATAAACCATAATTTCTTGGAAAGATCTGTGTAAAATATTTAATAAAACCATAATTTCTTGGAAAGATCTGAGTAAAAATTTTTAAATTCTTACTTTTGTTTAGAACAAAGCATAATTTTGAATGACATGAAGGTAATAAATGACAGATTTTTATTTTTTGAATGAACTATCGCTTTAACTTTTGTAAGGTTTTGTGAGGTCATGTTTTGTAAGGACGTCTGTGAAGCGTGGACACTTCAAAATGAAATCACATTGGTGTGACAAGTATTTGTCATGCTTTGAGAAAAGTCCTTTTACTATAAAGCTACAATGACAGCCTTTATACATGATTTATGTGTCTTTGTTCTGTCTGTGTGTTTTTATGAGTTAACTGTCCAGAGGCACAATGTCACTTCTTTTGCCCTTTGATCTCTTCCTCCCATCCCCTACCAACTACCACAGAATTAACCCTGACATTCACTGACATTCATTTTATGAGAACACACACATAATTCCCAAAGCCATATACATGCATCCCTTTATAACAAGTTCACCAGCAGCCATTAAAATATAATAGTAAATAATATAGCTTTTTATCATGTAAATGTTCAAGACAAATAAAACAAAAAGAGATTGTGACAATTCATTGATATCAAGCATCCATTATAAAGCTAGCTGCCAGATTTGTTTACTGGAACGGTCTGTTTCACAGCGTGACCCTGTCTCTGAAATAACACAGGTATAAGAGTGTGGGATTTTGCCGGTAACTTTTCAAATCACAGTCAGCATCTGTTGTATTGCATTTGGAGGATTCTCGTGGACATCTGTTGGGTCTAGAAGTTAAATCAACACTCAAACCTAATAATCCTAGTGTGTTCGTCATCACAGTGGCACAATGTAAGATAATCATTAGGGTATTAAACTCAGACAGAGCAAGTCTGATCCACGATTGTTGCCATGACATTTTTGACCTGTTTTAGCTTTTACTCACCACCAAACTGAGATACTTCATAGGAGCTTATTAGATGATGAGAACGCTTGTTCTTAGCGTTAGCCTGTTTTGTTTACAGTGCGTCATATTTCATCCATATGTACATAACTCTGTGCTAATCAGGGATGGGACACTGTGCGTCATATTTCTTCCATATGTACATAACTCTGTGCTAATCAGGGATGGGACACTGTGAGATGTATAAGTGTGATAGACTAGTTTAATTTGTTTTGTTTGATATTTTTAGCGTGGATATTTTAATTAGTGTGCTGTTTGTTTGCACAGTAAAACTCTCAGAACAGTCTCTTTAAATTAATGTCCTTTAAAGCGCCACCACTACAGCCATACGCATTCAGATGGAAGTTTTTGGCTGTTCTATTCAGGACCCAAATAGGATTGTTTTTGTCTAGTTGGGCCAGTAGTTCTGACTTTTCTACCCTGCCAAAATTAGTTTGGCCCCAACAAAAAAAAGGGTTTTATTTTTATGTTACAAATTGCTACAAATATTTACATTACACTGTTTTCTTAATTTTTTTTGTAACGATTATTATTATTTAATATATATATATAACTCCATAAATTCATAAACACTTTTGTTGAAAAACACTTGCATATGATGTTAAACATTACTGTTTTTTATGTAGTTTTCATCAGATTCTTATAGATGCTTTGAGTCATATTTTTGCAAATTCAGAAAAAAAAAAGAAAAAAAAAAACATCCTCATATGTGACCCTGGACCACAAAACCAGTCATAAGGGTAAATTCTTTAAAATTGAGATTTATACATCATCTGAAATCTAAATAATTAAGGTTTCCATTGATGTATGGTTGATTAGGATAGAACAATATTTGGCCAAGATACAACTATTTGAAAATCTGGAATCTGAGGGTGCAAAAAAATCAAAATATTAAGAAAATCACCTTTAATGTTGTCTAAATGAAGTTCTAGTAATGCATATTACTAATGATAATATAATTTAATTTATATTTACGGTAGGAAATTTACAAAATATCTTAATGGAACGTGATCTTTACTTAATATCCTAATGATTTTTGGCATAAAACTTATGCCAACTTATGACTGGTTTTGTGGTCCAGGGTCACATATATGTTAGCCAGCTAGATCACATCATCTTGGTAAAATTCAGCAGAATATGCAACATGTAGAATACATTTAAATTTGAAACTTTTATCCTTTTGTCTGGGCATGTCAAATTTAGTGCTAAATGAATGTTGTTCATTGTGCTTTTCCAGGATACGGAGCTTCTCAACACGGCCGTGCTGACTGGTAAGAAGGTTTCTGTGCCTGTGAAAGTTTTGGGAGTTGAGGCTGATGGCTCCATCACAGACATCACTAACTCATCTCACTGCAGGTCTTCAGACCAGGATGTCCTGAAGGTAATGCATGTCAAAGTCAGGCCACTTTTGACAGCTTTAGCAATCTCACACTCTGTCTGCTTCCTGTTAGCAGCCTTACTCTGCTTCTGAATGACTTGTCTATCAGACCTGAAGAGCACTGGAGAGAGGGGTCAGGGAATTCAGTTTAGAGAACCACCACTTCCTAGTTCCTCACCTAAAAAGAGAAAAACAGAGGAGGGAGACAGACATTGAACTTGTGTTTTTTACTTGAAGCACACCTGTCTTTTTTTCCCTGTGTATTATGAAGTGCTTTATCCCTTTGTTATTGCCGGATTGTCCTCTGGGTCAACTGGATTTGCCTCAGGAGCAAAATCTTATATCAGACACAGTACTAAATGTAATAAAAAATGTGCTTATAATCGAACTAATTTATTCATATTAAAATAAACTGCATAGGCCATATAATATGCAAAATTATCAACATGACATAAGCTGAATAGGATAATTTAACTAAATATCCCTTTTTCGGTATTTAATTCTCTCAGCAGGAAATAATTCACAGCACAAACCCATGTTTATCTTTTTTGTGAGGGAACCCATATTTAATGTATTCTCGTGAACCTTGTGTGACTGAGTTTGAATGGACCTTTGACTTCAATAATGAAAGATATAGAAATGATTTTCCTTTACTTTTAAAAATGGATAAGCCTGGTTATTTTGCTATCTAAAATATGCACAGTTATATAATTTTATTATTTGAATTGTGTGCCCTTGATAACAGTCTTCTTTTTTGCATGCTTATTATAAAGAATTTGAGCTCTTTTTATTATTGCTGGATCATCCTCTGGAGTTTTTCCACATAAAACACTGTCCCTTTCACACTTTTACTGTAAGTATCTGAGGATATAAAGATCTCCAGTCTTTCTCCAGTGCCCCCCGAGCTCGTATTTTCCAGGTTAAGCCTTAAAACATAAATGGAGGGACTCACTAACTTATTCAGTAGTAAATAACAAACAAGGAATGACTGAACTACTGCACACAAACCCATGCGCTGTCATGTGTCCTTCTTACACATGCAGACCTTAACTCACCACATGAATAAATTACATTACTTTGAAAATAGAGAAAGTGCACAAGTCTCTCTCTTTTTTTATTCATTTTTTTGTCTTGAAAAGATTTTTATGGCACATAGTTCAGAGTCAGACCAGATCTGTGGTTTATGAATTAGTCTTCGAAGTACTGGGGGTGAATGAAACAGTGATGCAACTGTGCCCATAGATTTTCCTAATGAGACAGAATAATGTACAGACATTAAATTGTAAAGATTTCTGTAGCCACACTGGGGCTGAATATAAGCCCAGTTGGTTTTATTAAATACCACT
The DNA here is from genome assembly GCF_018340385.1 of Cyprinus carpio. Lineage (NCBI taxonomy): Eukaryota > Metazoa > Chordata > Actinopteri > Cypriniformes > Cyprinidae > Cyprinus > Cyprinus carpio. The sequence goes on from NC_056592.1 coordinate 9,538,957, forward strand.
TTCTTGTTTAATTACAAAAATTGATCCCAATACAATCAAAGTACCACTTACTAAATAAAATGTTTATTCCCAAACAGACATGCCCACCAATAAAAGAGATCCAAAGTAATATATAGACCCATGCGAGTTCTCAATTGCAAAGTTACCAAAAATAGAGGTAACGGAGATTGGATGTGATGAGACAGCTTATTAGCTGAAAGTTGTAGAGAGACACTGTGGGATTTTGGTTGAGATTTTAGATGAACCAATTGAGCTAACATTGCACTGATGATAAGATCTAGCCAATATTTTGTGCATTGCAATCGAGCCCAAGCAATAAGAAACCCCTTTCCTCAAATAAGTTGACTGAAGAAACACTGACTTGTAAACCAATGTTACTGTAGTGAAACAACTACTGTAAGCTTAGTACCCTTTCACCAGGGGGCTGAATATTTGCCCAGTTGGTTTTGGGGGGGATTTCCCCCTCTCTGGTCTTGCATCCCTGCCCCTGCTGAATAAGTGTTTATCTTAAAGTTTTCTTATAAAAACATCATGCAAACCCGGTCATTGCACGTCCCATCTGAAGTAAATGATTCGCGAACGTTGCTGAAGTCCATCTGATATCAAATGATTAGATAGGTTAGAGTTGAGTGCTTGAGACAACAGTGAATCATTTTGCGACGCAATGGTTTAACTGATGTAGCAGTTGTAGGTGAACCAATGTGGCTAGATGATACACTGATGATACAGTATGTAGCCAATATTGAAACATAAAAAAATAAAGCTCCCTAACGTAAGAAACCCCTTTTTTATAAATATTATGATCTGACTAATACAAATGTCTTTAAATTAAAAACATTTCTACAAATGTTAAACAACACACCCCCCCCCCCCCCCTCTGTTTTTAATACAATGGATCTTTTCACACACAGGTGTCTGAAAGGTGTGATTCTGTGTATGTTAACGGCAAGGAGACATGTGGAAGAGTGAGGATGATGGTGAACTTCACCTACAGCTACCTGAGCACACAGCTGGAGGTGAGCGTATGGATGCCTCAACTGCCCTTGCATATGGAGATATCGGATCCAGAGCTCAGTCAGATCAAAGCCTGGAGAGTTCCTGTCACAGGAAACAAAAGGTAAGGGACAAGCATATTTCCAATGACACACTGCCACAACAAGCTTCATATGGTTTCCATTGGGCTTCATTATTTTGCACTTTTACATACATTTATCTAAATAGTGACAAAGCTTAGAAACCTGCTTTTACAAATTAATACACCTTTATACATAAACAAATTTTGTCAAATTTAAAAAATATTAACAAATATAAAAAATAATTTAAATTACTAACATTTTATTTAACAATAAAAAATAAATAAATAAATAAAAAAAAAAAAAATAAAAACATTAACTTTTTATATATATATATATATATATATATATACTTATTAACATTAACTTTTTTGGGGGGGGTTCTTAATGTTTTAATGCATACATTATAATGTGAATTGTTCTTGAAATTTGAATCTTGTATTCTACTGTGAATCTTTTCTCATTTTATTTTTAATTTTGGTTCCTAGCTCAGAACTTCTATATTTGATTTTCCACCTCATACAGACTTTTTCCACTTTAAAACTGCTCCAAAGAATTCTTGTTAGAATAGAGAATGCATTCCGCAGAGATATCCTGGCACTTTTTTATGACATTGCAGAGACTTTCGTTATAAGGTAGAGATGAGAGATTGCTGAGCATTGTCAAATAGCAGATAGCAGAAAAATCATATATTGAGAACAGGAGAGTGAGGAAAAAAATTGTTCATCTTCTCTCTGCATGTTTCTCAGAGTGAGCTGGGACACAGAGGAAGAGGATGAGAGGAAGGGCCGAGGCTGCATGCTGCAGTATCAGCACAGTTTGATTCGAGTGCTTACAGTCTTCACCGCAGAATCGCCAGATCCAAGCAGCCCATCTCCTGCATACTTCCTTGGCTCTGATTGGCAGGTAGATGTGACGCGGCTGGTGCGCTATTTTCTGAGAGTTGGGGATACGAGCATCGCTCGCCTGCAGGCAGGATCCGTGCTGACAGGCAAGGCTGTGGGAGTCACCACTGTGCAGGTAATGCTAATCATGACAGAGTCGCCCGCAGCTGCCAGCTTTGCACAATTCTCATTATTCATTAAGACAACAAAGTTTAGTGTGGGTTTATTTAATATGAGTGACAATACAGACAGCACATAGATGGATTGCTTGTATTTTTTGTTTGCTTGTTTTTTATTGGAAGCCATGCTGGTTTCTGTTGTGTTTTGGTTTCTGTTGATCAGGTGATGTCTCCGTTGTCTAACTCGGTTCTGGCTGAGAGGATGATCCGGGTTCTGGATGATAAAGTCAGTATTACAGAGCTGGGTGTGCAGCTGGTCTCTGGACTTTCCCTGAACCTGCAGCTCAACCCAGGAAGTAACAGGGCCATCGTTGCCAAGACAACTACACAGGAGATCATACACTACCCCAAGCAGGTAATTCACGTAGCATGTCAGTCTAATTAATCAAATTATAAGCTAATTAATCCTACCACAAAATATTGCATATATAAGAGAAAAGTCTCCCAAATAATAATTCAAAGACATGACGTTAATTGTGGTTGACACATAAAAATTTGAATAGAACAAGTGGCTTTAAATGTCAGTATATTGTAGTTTTTTTCTCCATATCATTGAACATTGAACTGGCATATAGTACAGTGCAAAGCAATCTATAAATTCATGCATTATTACCTGTGCATTGCATTTTGCACTATGAGTACTGTTTTTGAAATACTGTGTGAAATTGGAAACAGTTCAACAACACAATACTCTGTCCTGCATGAACTCTTTCAGTCTTTAATAAATACTTTTAATAATTTTTTATTTTTGTTGCATTATTATTTTTAAATTACTAAAACGGTACTAAATTAACATTGCATTAACATTAAATTGACATTTATATTAGCTTCTAAATAAATGCATCATCCATTCAAGTTTAAAAGAATCTTCAGTGTCTGGTACCATTAATCACTATCTACGAGAAGCACTGATCATTAGGCGTAAGGAACAAGAGTTTTACAACGAGTACAACTATGCTCTAAATTTCTTCTTATAACTGCCTGTTTCAGTGCCAGGTCTGAGTGGCATAACATGATCCAATCAATATCAATCTATTAGTACTCAGCGAGAGGCCTCATTCGTATCTTGATGGGCTTTGCAAGCGGAGCTCCTAAGGCAATGCATAATGCATTTCACCCCAGAATATAGGACGGCCTGTTGTGCCGTTTGCTTATACTGTATTAGCCAACAGCTCTGGGTTATTGTCCCACAGCTTGTTACAGTACAAACTCTTCACACTGTGCAAATGGAGTTTTGAACACAAACATATCAATATTGATCCATTTGGATACATGAAGCTCAATGAATGTTTTTTTAAGCCTATCACATGCTACAAGGGTGTCCAAACTCAGTTCTGGAGGGCCACTATCCTGCAGAGTTTATCTTCAACTTGCCTCAATTTGCCTTTAATTGGGGTTGGAGCTAAACTCTGCAGGACAGTGGCCTTCCAAGAATAGGGTTAGACACACCTGACATACTACTTCCTGCTAAAGAGCTACTTAATATGAAATTAACATGGCCATATCACTAAGATTATTTCCAAGTTGACCAGCTTTGATGCTTCAAACTAGGATGAGCCTGTTATAGTGGTACATAGTGTTTAAGTTAATATTTATTACTTTATACTACAGGAGGCAGTGGTTGGCTTCTGGCTAAAGTTCAGTGATGGCTCCCAGACTCCTCTTGATCTGTACGATCCCAGTGGTTATTCCCTCACCTTTTCTTCACTGGACCCAAGGGTAGCATCTGTGCGGAAGATCCCAGGGTCCGTCTTTGTTGTGGTTGCTGAAGCCGAGGGACAGGGCTTACTGCTCAGAGCGGAGCTAGCTATCTGTGAGGCCTGTCAGAAATCTAAACGCAAGAGCAAGCTGGCTGTGGGTGGAGGCATGGTGAAGGTGAAATTCCCGCCGGATGAACAGCTTGCAGGGACTGGCAAAAAAGAAAGTGACCAGGCCAGTGATGGTGAGGATGGAGACAAATTGATCCTTACATCCCCTCTGAACAAACTTCAGCACACCATTATCCAAGAGAGCTCCACAAATGCAATCAAAGCGTCAACCAAATCCAACTTTCAAGAAGCAATAGGAGATGGCATATCCACAATTAAGTCAATAAACACTATGGATAAAACCCTCATTACCAAGCCTGTCGCAGACAGAGCACTTGTTACTGTAGGTCCCAGAAGTCCAATAAAGAATGGATATGGAAACTTGCTTGAGAACTCCAACTTCCCATTTCCACCGGAAGAACCCAAGCGAGAACCACCTCTAGTAGAGAACGATCTGATACAGATGTTTGGTGTGTTCACAGACATAGAGGTCTGCATCTATGCATTGGTAGGACTCTCTTGCTTGGCTGTTATCGCCATCTTGCTTCACTGTGCTACCAACAGTGCAAGATCACGCAGCAAGAAGTCTCCGGTTCAGTGCCAGGGTCAATCCGAGCACAAGCATCACTGGGTACGTATAGGCACAGCTGCAGAGCAAAACAGAGCTGTGCCGATTGCAACTACCTCCAAACAGGAGATGCAGGCAGCTGTGAATATCCCGAGAGCCGTTCAGATGCAAAATAGCAGAGGCCCGGAGACAATCCAGCCGAGGGAAATCCCAGCCATTGCAGGTGAGGAGAGAACTGCCACTCTGGGGCGAAGAACCAACACGCTTCCTCCAAGGTGGGATCCAATGGCTTCATTGCCTCTGATGGCTGTCAGATCAGCCACCCTGCTGGCAAGGCCCGTTCGCAGTGAACCTCTACATTCTCCCACAAGCAAAAGGAATCAAGTACAGTTTACAACCTTCGCTACTCTGGACATCAAACATCTGGCTGCTCTCAAGAATGGCCAGAACTTCAGCTGGGCCAGCCAACCAGTTGGAGGTTGTCAAGCTGCCAGTATTGGCCAGGGTGGGTTAAACGGTAAAACGGAAAGTGTCAATCATGTACATTTTTGTAGCCCAGTAGAAGTATTTGGTCAGACACCGGGAATTATTAACAAAGATTCCCAAGGGTTTCTTCCAGAAGGTCCATGGCCTGTGGCTACACCAGGGTCAAAAGTGTGATGCAGGAAATAGTTGTTTATACAACAGCTCTATTGGCCTCATTCATGAAATAAGAGCAGGAATTTTTGTGTAAATTTTCCATGAATCCATTCTTATATAAATTGTTGCATTGAACTGAATTTGACAGTTTGTATAGTAATGTTTTTTTTATGAACAATTTAACACAAAAATTTATTTCTCATTTATGTGCATGCCTGTCTGAAAAGTTTCTTTAAATTTTGATGCAAATATTTCTGCAACCTTTTTGAATGTTTTTACTTTTCCTGCTTTTGTATATTTGTAATATTATTATTATTAAAATGAGTAGAAACAGAGCACAACAAATATTTTATAAATATATATATAAAATCGCTGATAATATATTTAGGAAGCTTGTATATTGTTTTATAATGAACCCCTTCTTGTGTTTTTAAACAGACAAATACTGTACATGTAATTTAATGAAATATTTAAATTAAATGTCTAAAAATTGTATAAAAATTGTATAAAATATATTGATTAATACAAATATGAAGTTATTATATTATGAAGTATTATATTAAAGTGCCCGTTATGGATTTTTGAAAATGACCTTTCATGCGGTGTGTAATGCAGTGTAGTTGTATGTGACTGTAAACTGTCTGCAAAGTTGTAAAGCTGAAAGTGCATCATTAATAAAGTCATTGTCTCTCAAAAGAAAGAGTCACTGGCAACTCTGAATCGCTTCAATGAGACGTTTAAAATTTGAATCCCATTTCCGTGAAGTTCACGTCATAAGTTACCACATTTGCATAATGCCCGCCTACGTTCTGCGTGGATGTCCCACGAAAACTTGAACCCCCTTTAAACGCTGTACCTTGTTTGTGTGGATATTAGTGATTGTGAAATGAAGCTTTGCGAAACACAGGCTTTCCCTCAACTGTATCGTAAAATGGTTCATTTCCATCAAAGAGAAAAAACGGTATCGCAAGCTCACTGAAACGCTAAATAAAAGCAGCATTGCAAAGAAATTAGTAGCTATAGCCATGGAAAATGTGTTTCAAAATCATTGCTTTTGCTCTGTTTCATTTATGTGTTGCAATTATTTATTTTGGTTTGCAAAGCTTCTTTTTTCAAGCAATACTTAATTATACCTTTCGCAATTCTTTATTTTTGTTGCAAAAAGCACATTTTTTTTTCTCAATTTTTTTATTTTCTTTTGCAAAACTATTTTCTTTTGCAATACAATTCTTTTGCATATATGTGTGCCATTGAATTGAGTTCATAGTAGTACAAATACAACAGACTGAGTCATCGGACCAATCAGATTGTTTGAGTGCTACATTTAAATGCATATAATAAGAAAATGAAAGTGTTTTTTGACCTTGCGTGCATGCAAACCTGTTGTTGTGGAATCCCAAAGCCAAATTATGAACCTTTCAAATAGCATAATACGGGCACTTTAAGCTTATTTAATATTAAAATTAATATTAAATAATAAATTACATTTCTTCTAATGAACTGTAACTACAATGCAAATCAGAGCCCCAGATTTCAGTATTAACTGTTGGTTTTCTGGTTATGAATTTATCAAATAAAGAGTCTGATTGTGTACATTTCTATTGTTGTAGTGGTCCTTAATGACATTGTTTTGTGCCCATCTTATCACATCCTTTATTTATGTTAACACTGATGCAAAGTGACTCTGGTTCCTTTTATTATTAATATGCGTATTCATCCATTTTATCACTGCAGCAGTACAGCTTCTTATAATGTTCCTCATGCCTCCTGATTGTTTCCTGGTTCAGAGGCCTTTATCTAGTCTTTGACCCGCGCTCTGGTTCAGCTCATCAGTGACGGCTTGGAGTGAAAAGAAAGAAATCTCTGCAGCAAACAAACTGCTCTGTTTTATTATGATGCCACCAACCCTAGCTTTGCAATGACTGCCATCGCCCTTTGCCTCAAAAAACAGCTCTATTTGAGTTACTGCTTGAAATCTTGAAATTGTGTTCTCCTAGTTGCATGTTGAGAAATAGGTTGGACTAGCCCAGATAATCTGATGTGATGTGTAGATTTTCAGGGAGGATTTCATCTCCAAAATGTGTATATATGTATATACATACTGCTGTGCTGATGGAATCTTAGTGTCTGCCATTTATATATATATATATATATATATATATATATTTTTAGATTTATATATATATATATATATATATATATATATATATATATATATATATATATATAGGTAATTTGCATTTCATTTCACACATAATTTGCAGTTAACAACATGTATTCTAGTATAAAGACGAACTGAATTGTTCTAACCCACTAAGATTCCACTGTGCTGATGGAATCTTAGTGTAAAGAAATATTTTTATATTATAACTTTAAGCAGTGATGAAAAGCCTATATCTTATGTAAGTGTTAATATACATTTGTCACGTACCCATGAAAATATTATTCTTTTATGTTTTGTTTTAAATCAAATATGAAATGCACTGACTTTTTATTTTTAATTAATTTTTTTACTTTTTGTGGTACTTGGGTCACAACTACTAGTCAAGTGTAAAATATGACACTTAACCAGTTTGAGAAGCACTGCTATACTGTAGACTTTGATGGAGGTGAACTCTTTCTTTCCAGAAAAGGGGAAAGTCATGCACCAATTATGTTCACCTTCTAGTTCCTATCTACTTAAGAATCTTAGAATAATCTGTGAAATTTTCCAGGAATATCCTATTCCTATCCTATCCTGAGCATAGCACAAAGAAATACATATTCGTGTGTAGGATGTTTTAAATAACAGCTCCGTCTGTGCTATCATTACAACAGTCACCTCTGGAGCGTCGGATATTCTATTGACAGATTTACAGGATTGAGGTCATTGTGTTTCTGGATTAAGCATTAGTTGATCTCTGCCCATGTGGGCCAAACATGGTGAATCTGCTCTTAACTTTATTCACTTCTGGTTTACACAGTATGTAATTGTGGTCAAAGGTAGTATGTTTAGCCAGTGTGTCTGCACTTTTTCAAGTACATTTCAAAGTGTTTATTTATTTATTATGAGAGGGTGTATGTTAGGACAACTTTTTAATTTTACAACTTTACGGAATTTACTCATAGATATAATCTTTTACAAGTCCAAAGACAGAAAAATATATAAATGATATAAAAGATTTAATATATATTTTCAGTGTTAGCTGAAGGCTTTACCACTGCATGATAAGACCATGACCAAACACACACACACACAAACACACACACACAAAATAAATAAAAAAATAAATAAAACAGTGGTTGTAAACATCCTGCCTCACTTCACACTTCACCAGTGTGTGCTGGAACCATCACTGACAATCTGATGAACAAGTGCAAAAGCACTGAGAGTGGAGGACTTGGCATCCTCTTACAGAGGAACTGTAACTGATGAAAGCAGCCGCAGTGGTGAGCTTCCACGAGTTGATGAGGGAGGATAGCAATAGTGAGGTGGTGCTGAATGACGATTGGTGGGATATCAGTTATTGAAAATAAAATGGGAGAACATGGCCTCTCATAAAAGATTACATGAAAACAATGAAAATAAAAGTAAAATTTTGTGTTGTGTAGTGTAGTGGATCAGGGTTGGTAACCAGAAGGTTGCTGATTTGATTGTGACTTGAGCAAAGCACTTAAACCCAGGTTGCCCCTCCTCACTTTTCAAAAATTCAGGGCTTTTACAACATAATGGGATAACAGAACATTTAAAGTTCATGCGATGTCATAGAAGCACATTTTAAAGTTGAAGAACCTCTATAGATTGCAATAATCTGGTTCCGGAAGTAAAAAATCCTATTCACTTTCTCTGTAGGGGAATTTAATGATAGCTCATAAAATGTTAAAGACAGACCTACTGTGAGCTATGAGGTTGTTAATCAATCGTACATTTTGTTAAAGCAATCAGTCCACATTATTTCAACTTTTTTTATATATATAATCATGTTCAAAAGTGGAATTCCCAGTGAATAATTACATCACCCAAGATTCTGCATAGAAATCTGAGAATCACAACAAGCAAATCATGGCTTTAAATCAATAGTTTAATATCTATCCATTCTTATTGAATGTCATTCGCAGTGTGCTTCATGGGATTCTAGCTCTTTTCATCACTAAAGCTGTTAAGTACACAATTGTACCTTCGATCTTTGTCCGTTTCTAAAATGCTTTTTGGTTTTGAATCCAAATTTATAATGTTGTGATTCACCTTGTAGCTGGTTGGTTCGGTTTATGGCTTATAACTAAGACTTCTTTAAAATTCCAACTGGAAAAATACTTTGAGAAGCAAGGCTGCTGAAAAAGTGGGCGGGCACTGTTGCATTCAATTAGGCTCTGTAGAAAACTTGATTCTGATTAGTCATTTGCGGCATCCAGTCATTTCCTAATATTCGCCATAGACCATGGCAATGCTGTATCTCAGGCTGCTCATTGGCTGTACATTAATTTGTCATATCAGATTGCAGACGTGCTCTCATTTCATATAAACGCAACTGGCACCATCTTATGTTTCAATTTTTCGATTGTAGTGAAAAAGACCTTAGAAGACTTAAGTAATAATATTACTGTAAAACTGTTTCGGCATTAATCTTGGGCTGATTGTTTTTGTACATTGTATTCATTTGGAAAGTGGGATAGAATCATTGCCTAGATAGATTAATTAAAGCCTAGATGAGCTGGTTCGCTTAAAGCAGTCGGATGGTTTTTAGAAGCTTTAGGTTGAGAAAAAGATCTGGAAGTGGTCATACAGTATGAATATTTGAAGAGAAGTCTGCTCTCTGCCCCAGTTTAAGATATTTAGAGGCTGTTGAACTGTTTTGGCTTGAAAGATTTTTACAGTGTATGAAATGTCTTTCCCAGAGCTACTGACAAACTCTGAGAAGAGCATTTAAAGTTCAACAAATCTCACTTGAAAGAACAGATTTTTTGAAAAGCATATGAAGTCAGCCTGTATTCACTTAGCCCCACACGTATTTAATCTATTTCTGTTTGCTGAGTCATCGGGTTGTGGTTTTTTGAGACTGTGCTTAGTGTTTTAGGAGGCTGTTAGAAAAAGCTGCAAATTTAAGCAGAAGCAGTTTCAAAACAGAATTAGCAAATCTTTAAAAGATTAAAAGCAAAGGGCTGGATATCTACAGTAAAGCTTTTACAGTAACACAACAGGAGGCCTGATGGTGCCCAATTCTCTGTAATTGCCAGAATGTGCTTTCAGCTCTTTGAGCAAAATTGTATCTAATTTGTCGAGGAACACATTACTGTTTTGCTCTAGTAGTCAAACATAATGCTGAAATGAATCAATATAAGGTAGAACTGTAGTAACGTTAAAACCAGTGCAAAAAGCTGCACTTTAGATACAACTGAAAAATAAGGGTTATCTGAAGTTTCATTAAAGGACTTCCTTAATATTCTGACTTGGCCGAACTCATTTCTACAATTGTCTGATATGAGGCAATGTAGTAAACGTGGAATTAACTTGTGTCTTGGGCTGTTTCATTTGAATAGAGGTGGTGGGTCTAAGGGATTAAGAAGAGTAGCTCAGGGCATGTGAAAAGACATAGAACTTCAAAGAATGAATGAACGAGGTGAAAGACTATCAAAAGGTTAGAAATTGTTGCTTTTAAATTCGGGAGGGGAATATATTTGGACATATTTTCTGTAGCAGCTTGTGCAATTTGTTTGAAGCCCGTCTTGTTTTGCGCCTGGCAAGTGCTGCTGCTTATCGCTTTGATCTGTGACAGCCAGTTATTTCTCTTCTGTTTCTGAGTGCTGTCACCTCGAGTCAGACTGCGAACCTACACATTGCTGTCTCAAACAAACATTAGGCCAGTTGTAAACACACGGTTCCCTCTCTTTTTGGTCTCTCGTAAACATAACTTCCCACTTTTTGCAATACCCCTTTTTTTCCTCACACTGACTTCCATCTGTCCTGTAAGAGAGAGCAGGGATTAATGAAACACTTTGGTTTATACTCATTTATTAAGAAAATCACTAAGACTAAAGCTTTGAAATTGTGCCTCAAACTGTCAGCAACCATTACCCATGTATAACTCGAGTCTGGAAAAGCTTAATTTAGACCAGCTCTCTTAAATTTAATATAAAGTTATGTTTCCAGCTCATTTTACTTCTTTAATGTGATGTGTTTTTGAGTTTTATTTTATGTTATATATATTAATTATTGATTTATTTCCAATGTGCTAATATGCTTATTCTAATGCACTAATATAATATTTCTAATATGCCAATTTGGTGCTGGAGATATTTCTTATTATCAATGTTGAAAACTGCTTAATATTTTTTTTTTTGTGGAACTGTGACACAATCTTGAATAGTCTTAAAAATTGTATAATAGTTTCCACAAAAAATATTAAGCAACGAAATAAATAAATAAATAAATAAATAAATAAAATAATAATAATAATAATATAATTATTATCATTATTAGTATTATTATTAAATAAATAAATGAAAACAAAATATATATATATATATATATATAATATATATATATATATATATATATATACATATACATAAACAAACAAACACATATATATACACATATACATACACATACATACATACATATACATATACATACATATACACACATATACATATATATACACATACATATATATATACACATATACACATATATATATATACATATACATATATATATATATATATATACATATACATATATATATATATACACACATATACACACATATACACATATATATATATATATATATATATACACACACACACACACACACACACACACACACATATACATTATATATATATATATATATACACACACACACACACACACACACACACACACACACACACATATACATAATAATTATATATATATATATATATATATTCAGCATTGATAATAACAACAACCGAGCACCAAAAATGATTTCTGAAGGATCGTGTGACATTGAAGAATGGAGGAATGCCGGCTGAAAATTCAACTTTGCTGTCACAGGAATAAATTATAAAAATATATTATAATAGACAACAATTTTTTGAAAATGTAATAATTCATAAAAATACAGTTGTACTGTATTTTTATCAAATAAAGCCTCAGTGAGCATAAGAGATTTCTTTAAAAATATTAAAACATCTTAATTTTTGACCAGTAGTGTACAGTATATTGATAATAAATCTATACTGAATGGCACAAAAAAAAAGAAAAAAAAAGAAAGAAGAAGAGCTAATCGGTTAAAACAATGTCTAAATAACTACTGGCTGCCATTATTCAGTAGCCTGCATGGCATAAGTGATGTCGTCGGAAAGGGGAAATCAGTTCAGAGAAAGAGCAAAGCACATTTTGATTAAAGATTATGAAGTCAACAGTTTGCTTTTTGGAAATAACATGCCCAGATGAATTGTTCACAAAAAGCCCAGGGACATGCATTAATAATGTAAATAATGTCATGTTAAAGGTGCTTAGCAACACAACATTCAGAATGAATTTGTTATTTCAAAAGGATTTTACATTCAAGATGATAAAATGAAATCTCAAATTATAAATCGCAGGAAGATTCCAACTCTTCATCAATCTTCATATACCTCGCTTTTGTTAATGATTATTAAATATACTGTGTGTGTGTGTGTGTGTGTGTGTGTGTGTGTGTGTATATATATATAATTCATCTGGCTTAAGAAGCCAGTAGTTTGGAGTGTGCAGGGAGAAGAAATATTGATATGACTACACAGATCAAACCAAGTATTAAAGAGCTGTCACATGAAACGGGAGCACCTGCTGCGAGAGGATGTTTGTGAAAACAGGAGGCCTGCAGAAAAGGGACAGGAGGGGGTTTAGGTGTTGACAGAATCCAGTGTTGACACAAACACTTATAAAGAATTCAACTCTTAACTCATGTTGTGCAGTCGTTCTGTGCTGGTTGCAAAACATCTCCTGTATCATGCTAAATGTGCCGTAGGCGGCAAATCTATCACACAACCGGCAATGATTTCACCTTTTTTTGGTGCACAGTACTGTACCTCAGTGTTACAAATGAGGGGGATTCTGCAAGCACCTTCTGTCTTTATGTTGAAAAGTTCTTAATTGTGCAGCTGCATTTAAAATAAAATAAAAAAAAGTCTTTCAAGAACAAAGACATCATATTATGAGAAGAATCTCATAATAGGCCTTCATATTATGAGAATAAAACTGAATATGATATGTTTTTGGTTCTGTATGTGCATTATTTAATTAAAATACAGGCATAACAATTTGGGTAGACATCTAATTGCATTATTATTATTATTATTATTATTATTATTATTATTTAATCAAATTATAAAAAAATCAATAAAGAAATATCACTATAATACTACTGAAATGTAAAGTATTTCATTATTATTATTATAATTTACTGTATATAATAATAAAAGTTATTATTTAATCAAATTATAAAAAATAAAAAAAACTAAAGAAATTTCTTTTTTAAAATGCTTCACTTATGTTGACTTTACCAAACTTGGGAAGATGTTTAGCACATGTCGCATTTTCAAATGCATGTTATAAGCGACTAAAACTCACAGCATTTGCGGAGATGGAGTTTGTGTGGAGCAGCGTTTACTGTGAATCGCTCAAAGACACTGAAAACACTGTTATCATGAGCGGCTCATCACAGCGCTTCACTCTGAAACAGTAGTTAATCATATCAGTGAAATCACCTAAATGAGGCTTCAGTTCTACATCCACTTTCATAAGAATTGTACCTTTGGACCACCTGAGTTAATGGGTATTTTTTACATAGCACAACCAAATTTAATAAGTGTGAAGTTATTGTTTTAGCGTGAGCAAGTGCTGGTTATACAGTTTTCTATAGACATCTACCTTTAGTTCAAGCTCAATGTGTATGACCTCTTCTCTCCTGCCTTAAACTTCTAGATGACATGACACATGCGTTTTCTGTCAGTGCCATTGCTGCCCCATACGGCCGAGGCCACTATCTGTCTGTGAAGCTGAGCAGATGATTTATGCCCCATTTATTGCAATGCATCCGTTCGCTGATTTTCCCATTAGAGCGGTTTCCAGCAGCACATGAAAAACGCATCTCCTCTCAGGTCTGTTTTTAGTACTTAATGCTTAAGATTCCCTCGTTTTCACAACATTAGAAATAGCCCAATCCTATAATGGCTAAATCGATGGCCGTCACTTCCTTGTCTTTGAAATCCCATCGTCATCTCTCCCCCATGTCAAAGGTTTGGTGGGTTTGGCCTCGAGCGCAGTGCTCGATCACTGACTGTCTTTCAGTTATCACTCCTCCCGGCTGCTCCACCGAGAGCACATTGTTTCTGCTGCACTGCAGGTCTGGTGTCATCTGCTGATCAATGAGCTGCCAGTTAAATGCTGGTGACACAGTTGGCATGACCATGGTCTCTCCAATGATATTCATTGTCTGTGTTTTACAGTATATCGCAAATAAGATAGAGTTAATTAACCTGCTAGTAAAGTCAATTAACAGTTCAAACTCGCTAGTAGTTTGAACCTGCTAGTAAAGTCAATTGACGGTTCAGCTTCAGCTCAAGTAGCTCATTCCTTAAAACTATCCACTATGATTAGATTATTTGAAGCAATACTTTAATATTTTATTCCAGTTTTTTGTATTAAAAAACATTGTTAGTGCATTGGTAATAGCTTGTGGTATTATTTTTTTGTTATCATTTCTCGCCTCCTCTTTGTGATGTCTGACAAATAGAATGAAATGAAAACCCATTAGTATATAAATGTTTTTGTCAGTGATTCCGTAGACAATATTCACTATTGTTGGTACATTACGGTCTAATTAAGGACTCTCACACTTCCACAAGACACAATCGTTTGACCTTGATGCTCTTTTCTTCTTTATGAGGTAATGACTGGCATTTGTAGTGCCGACTGGGAGGCTGTTCAAAAAGTGCACTCAAGAATAAGACTAAAAAGCAAGAACTGTTTTGCATAAACAGTATGATCAATCCATCAAGATAAAACCACTTCATTAGCATGCCATTATAATACCGGTGTCCCTTTTATAGGAAGCTATACATCAAGTGTGCATGCCATATGTTTGCTGCACATCGAATTTTGTACAGTGCTTTGAAAATCATCCATTTCATTCCCAGCTATTCTCTTGGTAGCACTCCAAGTAAAGAAATGAGGTGGTCTTCTTTGGCAGGCTTATGTGAAATGTGAAAATGAGACAGCTTGATGGCAATCAGTCTGAAGTGTTTGGTAGAAAATAAGCTGGACAGCGGGGCTGACGAGATGGATGTGGCATGTATAGGCATCTGTGGAAAGGCGATGACAATCAATGAGGCACCAGGGCTGGAGTCTCACACACTTGCCTCTCATTACAGGCTGCAGTGCGGCAGAGCCAGGAGCCGTCAGGAATCATACAGGATTGTGTCGGCTGATCAAGGGGGCCGTGCGCTGGGTTGGCCGCAGCGGGGGGTCTGCAGACTGAGGCGTCTGAAGTTATGACACCCTCTGGGGACACACAGACAGGTGTCTAACTGTCGCAGGAAGTTTGTGCGACAGCAGCCGAAGAAGGTGAAAGCTTTGCACTTGAGGAACCAGCGACGGTGTGTGAATAATGAAAGCGTTACAATGCCGTGGGTAAAATCTGTTTGTCTTAAAGACAGTACTAGGCCTTTTGAAGAAGTTTGAATAACATTATTTAATGAGCATAATTTAAATGTAAAAATTTCAAGGTGACTGAATACAACAGGCCGAATGGAGGCCTTTGCTTCTTTATTATTCCTCGTGCACGTCACTTACGACATCCACTTAAGATTCATACCCGGTTATGCGGAAACCATTTAAATGCATGGAATATGATGGCTGCAAGATGAAATGACAACTCTGAATGTGTCACATGATGGTCAATCAAATGTCACGGCAATCCTAATGGAACCCAATGGTTCTTCATCCGACAACCAGCACGTTTTTACTAAAGACACAGGACATACTTTTCACCTATATTTGGTCCTGTACATCACATGATTCTTCATGCAAATAGGCTAATTTCCGAATTTCAAAAGCATTCTAGCTTTTGAAAAGGGGTCTCACGCTGTCTTTTTCCATTTCTCTCTTCCTTTTTATCTTTTTAAGTCCCTTTCGCCATCTTATGCGTCTCTGTGCCTCCCTCTTTATGGACATCCGATCGTGATTTGTTCAGAAGTAGTTCAGACCATTAACTCATTTGAAATTCATCCTCTTTTCCTTTCACACTAACAAATTGCTATGAATGCAAAATTATACACCCAAATGCAAGAGGCAAAATAGCGTGGCTACAAAAATCAGCCTGCTGCTCAGTTATTTAGGTGGAGTCTGGGGAGTTTGTCAAGTGGATGTCATGAAATATTGTGAAAAGGTATTTAAATGAATGCAGCTACAAAGTGGATGGAACAGTTGGAGTATTTAAAATATCAGTGAGATGCTGTATTTCAGTTTTATTATGGTCATATTTACAAAACAAAGCCTGTTTTTTTAAATAATTATAGTAATTATTTTTAGCCTAAACACATCATTTAAATTATTTCTATCATAAACTCACCAAGGCTGCATTATTTGATCAAAAAGCAATAAAAACAGTAATACTGTGAAATATTATTAACTGTTGACTGTTTAAATATATATATTTAAATATGTTTTAAAATGACTGTTTAAAGCTAAATTTTAAGTAGCCATTTAAAAATGCAATTTCCCAAGTCCTGTGATGTAAGCAAAGCTACAATTTTAATTAGCCATTAATCCAAAGACCTGACTTGTAATAAACATGTCACCAACTGGAGGCAAGTGTAATCGTGAGGGCTATATAACCCAAGGGTGTATTTATTAAACAATGAAAGGAATGTAATAACAAAATACAAAACCAATGACAGGGAGTCAGGGGAATTGTATAATATTTGCTGCCAATATTTTAATGGTTAAATATTGTAACCATATTTTGGCAGGAGTTGTAAAACATAACCACCCTCAATACCCATGGATAATTAACGTGCCCTTGAGCAAGCTGCCCCACTGCTCCCCAGGCGTGGATGTACACGGTGGGTGTTGTTCACTTGTTCACTCTCACTGCTGTGTGTGTGCACTTGGATGGGTTAAATGCAGAGCACCAATTTCACCAAATGTCACCACTTTCACTTTTCACTTTCACTTTCACTTTTGAGAGCCACATATAAAGTTCATTAAATTATCTCTGTTGGAAATGCTGACCTGCTTTTATGCTCTGGCATTCATAATGTTTATAGTCACAAAGTTATGATGATGAAATCTTTCAAATCATTGCATGCAAATTTATATCATTCATTTGTAAGTTACTTTGAACAACACAGTTTGCTAAATGAATAAATGTAAATCTAAACACTAAGGGTATTTCTTACACATTGCCAGGCAATAATACAATAACACCTTCAGTTTTCTCATCAGCAATATGACATTTGCTCCATTAAATGTTACAGCATATACTGTATGCCACAGTCAAAGTTTATGGGGTGCAAGTTAGCCTATCCTGAAGCAAGTGCAGACAGAAACTGCTATGTATGTCATTGCTGTCATCATGCTCGGAGACCTTCCCTATTTGCTGTCTTAGTCTTGGACCAGTGTCTACAAAGGCCTAAGGGTTGCTGATGATTAACATAAGAACCTAAAATCTCCTCCCTCTGCATGCATCTGCCCTGGCTTCATTACCACCCATTTTTGTAGTAGGAACTTCCACCAACTCATGCATGCAGGCATCCCGCTGGGGAGCAGCAGCTTAAATGATCTGGATGCATGGTAATTAGGTTATTTTCTCCACTGTCAAACATGAGAGTGGCTGACAGGAAGCATAAAGGCAAGAAAACAAACAAGCACACACACACGCACACATAGGCTGTCAAACCTCAAAGGTATGCTTACAAATTAGTTGCATTTCAGAGGTAAATACTTTTGAGAACCTCATCGAGTGCATGAGAGAATTGAGTTGTGTCTGAGGAGTCTTTTTGCATAAGAGGAAGTTAGGCTTGCAAATTGAACTGAAAAAAAAAAAAAAAACCTTTTTGAATATTTCCATATATTTTTGGCCTAAATTGAACAAGTGAGTAAGAATACTGTCCTATGTTTCACTTTTCTGACATTGATGTACAACACTGAAGACAGAGCAATATGTTTCTGAGTTAAAGTATTCAGGGTTGCCCAATCCGGCTCTTGGAGTGCCAATATCTGGCAGATTTTTAGCTCTAACCAGCTTGCCTGGACATTTCTAGTGAATCTGAAGACCTTGATTAGCTGGTTAAGGTCTGTTTAATTAGGTTTGGACTGGCCCTCCAGCAAAACAGTTGGATACCCCTGAAGTATTTAAATAAAGGTCTCAGACTTAGTAAGTCTCATATTGTGTAAAAAAAAAAATATATATATATATATATATTCAGCTATTATATATATATTTTTCTTTTCATTTCAACCAGACAATATACTGTGCAAATCCATTTCCACCTCACAGAGAAAAAAAGGTAACTGTAAGCTATAAATGAGGAATTTAAATCACATAAAGATATTAAAACACAACTATGAGAAATATAAATAAGAGACAATTAATAATTGAGTACCAATAATAACTGATAATAATTGAGCACCAAATCAGCATATTTGAAGGATTTATAAAGACTGACACTAAAGAAATTCAGCTTTTCTATTACAGGAATAAGAAAAAAAAAAAATAGCGATTAAAATCACATTGTGAGATATTAAATCACAGTAATAAAAAAAGTGTCACAATTACATTTTTGTTTTGTTTTTGGTTTTTACTCAAGGAAATGGGCTTCCTAATAAACAATATGATGTAAAAAAAAAAAAAAAAAAAACTGAAGAATTCAGATCACTGATCAAATGATCAAACTTTTCATGGAGTTCATGTAGATCGAGTTCTGCGGTGTCATTAATGGGGTTCATCTAGTAACTGGTAAATTTTTTAATGACTTAAAAACTATATTAAAACAAAACTTTTTATTACAATTTTTATGCTACAGTAGTATCATTTAACATGCATATATATATATATATATATATATATATATATATATATATATATATATATATATATTATATATATATATATATATATATATATATATAATATATATATAGATATATATTATATATATAATATAAAAACCCTTTTAGCTGTTAGCACCCCACTGTGTCTACTCAGCCACTACGCTCTCTTAATATTCTCATCTGCTTCGGTTATTATAATAACCCATATCAGTGGACCACTAATTCAGATGCATTCTGTGCAGTGGATACTACCAAGCTCTTGTTAGGGATTTTTTATTTTTGTCTCTCTCCCATTTATGCAGTGCCTGGAACAGCAGTATCCAGCTTTCCAAAGGGTCATTCAGACTCAGAGGGTCTCCTACCGCAAAAGCCGGATTAGCTCTGACCTAATGAGTTGTGCAGGGCAGAGAGCTCCCGTCTGCTCCTCTAATCCACAGCCAAGGGAACGCCACTGCAACTGGCCCAGTAAGCACCACCCAACGGCAGCGTAAAGCTCTCAAACACAGCTTGAATACCTGTACACCTCATTATATGCCCGGCCTAACGTCTTTGTTTATTTCTGCGAGGCTATTATGGGAAATGCCACTGAAAATGTGTGACATTTACTAAATTTGTTTTCTTCCGCAGTGATAGCACAAAAGGCTAAAGACAAAGTTTTAAAATAATCCCTCGGAGGAATGTAGCATTAGAGGAGTAATACATCTGATATCAGCATTTGCATCTCATATGATATGAATACCAAAGAACTTGTACTGGTTTGTGTTTGATGCATGATCTGAGCTCTTTTGTCTAACCAACGTTTCAAAAAGCGAGCCAGCATTTGATACCACCGAGAGCAAAGAGGGGCGTTTAGTCCTCAGCAGAGTTGACCTTTTGTACCCTCCACATGCAACAATGCCCTGCCTGGCCACCAACCCCCCAAATACATTAATATTCTTTGTATGGAAACAAAGCCAACCTACAGTGTAGCCATCACACTGTTTTTAAAGACCAGTGGTACTCTTTGTTTCATATTCCACGGCAGGATATGGGCTGAGGTCGGGTCACCTCCGGCCTCACCCTCCGTCCGATACAGTCTGGAGCGCACTACCAATCAACTCTCTGCTTCACTGCACACACAAACATCCTCAAAAAATATCCATCTCCCCTCCTCAATCATCCCACAAATTTCAGTACAGCATTTGCTTGGGACACGGAATGGAGACGTGACAGGGTTGTGAATAACGGAGGCGTCCAATGTCCTGAAACTGCCTGAGAAACGAATGAGTGACTTGTTCGCCACTATATTGATCACGAGTGTCTAATCGTCCTTCATTGTAATAAAGAAAAGGGTCAAATGGTTTATTTGTTAACTCAAGATGACAAGACGAACTATCCTCTGTTGATTTATGAGATGATAATCATTTTAAAAATCACCCGGTGAGCTCATCGTTTCTGATCATTTTTCCTAATGCAGTACGTTCAGCCCACTCGCTCATTCTATTTAGCTGAAGCCTGCAAATTGCTTATCTAATTGAGTCCTACTCCGCTTTCCAGAAAACAGAGGCTTTATGCAGACAGTCAAGGACCGAGGCTGCAATCACAAAGACTCAAACTGGTGCGAATAACTAATTTCACTCATCCAGCTTTAGTTAAAAATCCACTCACGCAACAGAGCTTGGTCTCAGTTAAGGGACCATCTGCCGTTTCTTACCTTGTCTGAGTCGATCGGTAATTGCATGCTGTTTACGTCTGTCCCTGCACTGCTGGTGACCCCAGCCCCCACCCTAAGCACAGTCTGGATGGTCCTGCACTGCACTGATGATGATGATGATGATGGCCCAATCCCCTGTGATTAAACTGCATGAACATCTGCACATGCTCGCAATGTTAACAGCTCTCCTTCCATACCGGTTCTCCTTCTCCACCTTACAAGGCTAATGGCAACCAACCATTGTTTTGTTACTGTTAACAAAAAGAAAAATGTAAAATTAGTTTTCAATAACTGAAACAAAGCTGAAACAAAATAAAATAAGTGATAGATTATATTAAAAAAAATAAAAATGAACTTAACTGAAATTTAACTGAAGCTTAAGTGCTAAAATAAAATAAAAATTACAGAAATTTGAAATTAAAATAGCACATAAAAATACTTAACATTAAACTAAAATCAATATATAAATCTGAAAATATAAATATAAAAGATAATTAAAAATATTAATAAAAACTATTTTAGATAAATAATATTAAAACAACAACTGAGCTGCAGACCAGCACAATTTTAGTATCACTGATATATAATTATTATTATTAATATTTTTAATCAGTTTATATTTTTATATTTTTTGTTTTCATTAATTAATTTTAGTTAAATATATGTATATATCTATAGCTTTTATTGATTTTTTTTATTTCTATTTCAGTTGTAGTTTGTTATTTTAGTGCATCAAAAACTAAATTAGAATGAAGATGAATATATGAAACTGAAATGTTGCCTTGGCAACTATCTGATTTTTTTTTTTTCATAAATTCAGTTTAATTAAAGGTTTTTCTTTTTTTTTTGTGTGTGTTGTAATTTATTTATTTTGTTTTTAGTTTTTTTGTTTTTGTTTTTAGTAGTAGGGTGAGAGTCCATACACTCCTTTAGATGCACACAAAACTTTAGTTATATTAACCCGAGTGATTTTCCTCCTGCACACAAATGCATACATACAGTATATATATATAAAAGGAGAGAGCAGAAAAATCCCAGGATATAGGGATTGACACACAAATCCTTTGTGAGATTTAAAAAGATAAAACTTTGTCGGGGGTTAAGCCGGGACTTCCTCGCTCTTGTGCGGTTGCTGGATTCCCACTATTGAGGATTAGGGGCAGAATGCGCGAGAATACAGCGAGAGACCTGCTCAAATGATAGAGGGACTTGAAGCAAGGCTGCTGAAGCTCTGGGCTAATGGTGAGAATAGAGGAAGAGGAGGTGGAATAAGGCACACACAGCTGTCACTGCGGCTTCTTTCGTCTCCAGGGCTGGATGGACTTTTCATGTGCTGCTGGCATCTTGATCTCTTTATGGGTGTCATATTGCTTCTCACTGTGTATATGTGTTTGTGAGAGGGAGAGGGGGATGGAGAAATGTGTGAAGGTGATGAATGTCAGAGAGTTTGTTGTAGGAGTTAACTGCTGGTATTAGCAGAAAAGTTTGTGTGTATGTGTGTGTGTGTGTGTGTGTGTGTGTGTGTGTGTGTGTGTGTGTGTGTGTGTGTGTGTGTGTGTGTATATCAGGACACAACTTTGTATAATGACATGGGTATGACACAGGTATTACAAGGAGAGGGTGACTTATGAGGACATAACCCATGTCCCCATTTTTCAAAACGCTTATAAAGTTTTTTTTTTGAAAGTAAAAATGCACAAAGTTTCCTGTAAGGGGTAGGGTTAGGTGTAGGGTTGGTGTAGGGCAGGGGTGCCCAACCCTGCTCCTGGCGATCGACTGTCCTGCAATGTTTAGCTTTAACCCTAATCAAACACACCTGCCTTTACTTTTTAAGTGAGCCTGAAGACCTTAATTAGTTGCTTCAGGTGTGTTTGATTAGGGTTGGAGCTGAACTTTGCAGGACAGTATTATAGAGTGTTTTCACCTGATCAACAAACGTGTAGGACAATAGCACATACAGTTTGTAAAGTATAAAAACCATTATGCCTATAGAATGTCCCCACAATTCACAAAAACAAACGTGTGTGTGTGTGTGAGAGAGTGATTGACAGAACAACATAGTGTTTAACTCTGCTGCGAAAGCTTGTAAATATGTGCATGACAATTAAAGTGTAGCATAGGGACAGTGAGAGATATCTGTCTAAATGCATATAACAATACAATTATTTGAAAAGGGGAACAATAAATACTGAAACCCAGCAACAAACAGCCAACATACCCATGTACTATAAAAGGGACAGGAACAAGAAAAATTCTGCATCCTACATTGCTTACATGTTCATTTTTCCCAATGAAGAAAGGGTGAATTTAATGACTGAAAATAGCTGCATCTAAATTCCTTTACTATACTATCTGCAGGTAAACTGGTATTAATTATATATGTTCATTTTTATTTATCAAATTATATATGTACATATACACACATATATACACATATACATTATACACACACCCCCACACACAAACACATATAGAAACTAAGGCTGTCAAATGATTAATCACGATTAATCACATCCAAAATAAAAGTGTTGTTTACATAATATATGTATGTGTACAGGGTATATTTATTATGTATATATAACATACACACACATAAATTATATATTTAGAAAATATTTACATGTATATACATTTATATATTTATATTCTTATATTTTATATTATATATAAATATATTTAATATATAAACATAACATATTCTTCTTAAATATATACATGCATGTGTGTGTATTTATATATACATAATAAATATACACAGTATACACACATATATTATGTAAACAAAACTTTTATTTTGGATGTGATTAATCGTGATTAATCATTTGACAGCCCTAATAGATACACATACAAACATATATATGTGTGTGTATATATGTATGTATGTGTGTGTATGTATATACACACACACACACACACACACACACACACACTATATTGTTCGTATAATTATATAATTTATCTCAATATTCAGTACCATTCAAATGTTTGTTGTCATATATATATATATATATATATATATATATATATATATATATATATATATATATATATATATATAAATTAAGGCTTTTACTTAGCAAGGATGCAGTAAATTGATGAATGACAGGAAAAGTATCAGGAAAGATTCAGCATGTTAGAATGATTTTTGAAGGATCATGTGACACTGAATACTGGAGTAATGGTAATTTTTACTGTAATAATAACAACAACAACAACACTGTATTATGAACCTTGGTGAGCATATATACTTCTTTTTAAAACAGTAAAACAATCTTACTAACCCCCAACTTTTGAACAGCAGTTTATAAAAGATACATTTAGGAGATACATTCCTAGAAGAATTATGTCCTTCAAAATACAAACAAACAAAAAATAAATAAATGCAATAAAAATAAAATACAAATATGATATGTTAACTACTGTATGCGTATATGATAATGTATTTTAAATTGTCAGCTATAAATACTCAATGGTTGTTTGATTATATTTTTTCTAGCATGCAAGCTCACTGGTAGCTTTCCCCACTCTTTGTTACAAAACAAATGGCATTAATTCGGAATG
The DNA here is from genome assembly GCF_018340385.1 of Cyprinus carpio. Taxonomy (NCBI): domain Eukaryota; kingdom Metazoa; phylum Chordata; class Actinopteri; order Cypriniformes; family Cyprinidae; genus Cyprinus; species Cyprinus carpio. The sequence continues at coordinate 9,563,430 of NC_056592.1, forward strand.
CTAATAATTAGCTTTCCCCCTCTCTGTATTTAATGGGTGGAGCTTGAAGGTCCAGCCACACACTTACCCTAACCATAACTCTATGCCTATACATAACTAGCTTTTGCTGCACCCATTTGGCTCTGCAGTGCGCACCACTTGACAATTTGGAAAACACTATAAAATGGCCCCATAGAGAAGATGTGAAATAGAATGTCAATATAAGAGCATATGAAAAACACAAAAAAATATCTAAAACTATTACAGAAAGATCATGACTAAAGTATGTGTGTGTGAGAGAGAGAGAGATATACTGAACATTTTTATCTGTGACCACATGCCACTTTACATGTGATTTCGCTTAAAGCGCTTTAGAAGGTTTTTTTTATTTTTTATTTTTTCCTTCCTTGAATAACGGCAATCATCTCATGCACAGCTTGACATGACAGCCATCAGCGACAACAAAACCTTGGCTAATGTTCTGATATTCTTGGAGGATGAAGATTTTTCAGCATCTCTTTTTCTCTGGGATCAAAACACTTTTGAACTCAGACTTCTTCAAGATCTACTTCAAAAGTAGGGACAACAAAGTAGACTTAATTTTCTGAAGGTAAATTGAATGATGCTTGCCCATGCACAACTCACTGCTAAAATGGTAAGGCGCTGTGGGAGGCTGCCAGGGTGTTGCTTGCAGTTGCTAAGATGTTTTATGTGGTTACTAGGCAGCTTATTTGATTAGGCCAGCAGTTTTACATCAGTTTGTGAAGTTCAGCTCCAGCATATACTGTATGCACTTCTCTTATACTAATCTATCAATATACTGTAGCACTATCTTTGACATTTAAAACAGAAATGCATTACAGAAAGCATTTAGGACAACTGTAGAGATGGTTTAGGTTTGACCCTCATATTTGCCCTCAAGAGAACCTGAAAGTTCAGTTGTTTGGGAAGCATTAATACCGAATTAAGATTCTTTTTATACTCCAGTCTTGGAGTTTCAGACAGTCTGAATCAGACTTGCTTGGCTTTACAACAAAAAAAGGAAAGTTAAAAAGAAAAACAACCTCTGTCTGATTTAAAATAAAAAGAATGAAGGTTTGTGAAGTAAAATTAAAAAAAAAAAATCTTTTGACTGAGGTATCTTGAAAACTGATTAATTCAGAGCTACCAGTGCAGATCTGAGTCATGGTCTCTCTCATTCTCCATATTCATAAAACAGTGTTACGCAGCATATTTTAAGGCAAGACATGGTGTGCAGAATTATGCAGTTTTGATTAAGTGCATATGAAAAAAAAAGTCCTTTATCTGTAGACTTTGAATCATGAGTCACGCTCATATGTGAAAACAATGAGACAGTCATTATTAAAAGCCTTGATTACTAATTCATATCTATATGGGGACATGTTATCACAAAAGGTCAGCATGTGTTCAATGAACTGTATCTATTTTACCTGATGGCAAAAATGTTCAATAGCTTTTTTTGTAACCAAGACTTCAAGGAATGCGTCTATACATAAACTGCCTTTGAAAAATAAACCCACTGTGAGAACAATTCCCTGCAGTGAAAGCAAGAGTCCCCTATATTTATACACACTTTGATGTACATATATCCAAGCATTATTCCTGGTTACAGTTGCTCGCTTGTCATCTACACTTGTACAAAGTAGCAGGAAGAGACAGCAGGGAAGTTGACCCTCGCTATTTACCGCGATATCTGCTCCCAAGCTGACAAGCGGTGGCACTTTGAGGAGCACTGACATGGAAACAAATAAATGTTTTTTTTATTTGAGAGCACCTATCATGAGCTCCGCTGCTAACGGCGGGACAGGTTGACTTTGGCAGAGTAATGGACCTGCCAGCCTTTTCCCCTGTGTTCCTGATGGAAACCTCTCAACCCTTAGCTACAAACTCCATTTCCAGAAAAGCCACTTTCATTTAGACCCCAACACTGACATGAGAGCCAGACAGAAAGAAGAGCATGTTTTGCATCGAATGCTAATGGCTTCCGTTTTTACAGCTTCTCAAAGTGAGCTTCTTTGTGTTGCCAGAAGACAGTGATGTGATTTACTGGCCAGGCCTGAGGTACGGTTATGAAGCAGAGTATCAGTGACACAGATAATCAGATTTGTTAGTGTGGTCCATTAAATACCAAGCCACCTTCTTCTGCCACAGGCCTCTGCATATAGGTGCGCTTACGATTTATGTTGCTTCAAAATAATTGCTCTGCAGACAGTGTGCACTGGAGACCTATTTCTTGCTCTGATAATTCGATTGCAGATGCACAGTGTGTTCAAACAATCTTCCCACACTCTATATAAATATGTATGGTCTCTAGGCATTGAATAGAGAAATCATTGATTCAATATTCTGCCAGAGGCCATACCACTCTGACAGGAGGGCTTTCCTCGTATTCCCTGCTGCGCATGTAAACTTTTCATTAATTTTGCCTGCATTTGCAATTTATCAGTGCATGGTAGGATGTCTTATTTTCATGTCTGTTGTGTTCTGTTGAATTTCAGACTAGCAAATTCAAACCAACAGCATGATGACGAATGTAATTCAATGTGAAATGGTTCAAAAAAATGACTCAACTCATTCGTAAAGCTAGTCAACTTAGGGTGCTTCTCAAATGCAAGTATGCATCCTTATAAGGATTTATAAAGCTAGTCAACTTAGGGTGCTTCTCAAATGCAAGGATGCATCCTTATATGGCTGCATATCTAGGGTGCTACAGTACAGTACATAATAAAGAACGTCTCAGTTTTAAAGATCCTTAGTTGCCAGTCTTTGTTTCGTGTCCTTCATTCGGCCTGTATTGAACAATGCATCAGGTGTATCATTTGCGTCCTTTACTCATCCACAATCTTTTGATTTGAATCTTTTCAGACTCCAATTCCCAAAAGGTAATTAGCTGAAAATGAATCGACACTGAGGTTGTTTGATTTTATTATGTCATGAGAGACAACACTAGGATGCAGCCTTCCATTTAAGAAGCACCCTAACTTCATTTCCTAAATGAAGCGTTTTGAATGAATCAGTTGAATGACTCACTCATAAAGACTGTCACCTTTCTCCACCTGCGGATTTAATGATGTAACCTGCAGAAAGCAAAAGTTTGGACCACTAATGCACTCGTGTCTGGAATGCACCTTGGCCAAGGACTAGAACTCAAAACATGAAACCTACATGATTTTAAAGAAAGATATCACAAAGCACATTTTCAAGCAAAATATTTTATAAGACATCTGTTTGTTGGAATTCAATTATAAAACAGTATAATTTAAAAAGAAGAGAATATTTGGACTTGTCTTTAAGCACTTGACTTATGCATAAAAAATAATTTATCTTTAAGTGCGGCTTAAGAGTACAAACAATTCTCTGGGCCACTGCCTGTTGGTGTCTAAGCAGATAATGCACCTTAATGGCGGAAATCGTACTACTGCACAGCTATCATCATCACATAATTCTTTTCAGCGTTCACGCCAATTCAAGCAAATGTCTTCTCTTAAAGAACAAAAGATATCCATATGAAGGAACTGCATCGTTGAGCCTAACGCACTGGTACAACTATCCGGAAAAAAACAACAACGATAAAAGCCATGTTCAATCTCGGAGAGATATTGCTGACAGATATGGCTGCAGTATTGGTTCAGCTTTAATAGTGAGGAGCAACATTCGGTGTGTACTCTCTATTCTCCGTATCCTTTGCTTCTATCGGCTCCTTTAATAGTGTGTCACGCTGTTACTACAAGTCGAACAGCGAGAAGCTCCTCTTTGAACAGCAGATAAAAGCAGGCCAGAGACGGTTTGTTGTTGTACCCGTAGACACGGAAAACATCCAAATGCGCTGCCAGTTCTCGTAAAAGCTGATGTTCGTGTCATGGACGCTTATCTGTGTGAAAATGACCAGAGCAACGACGTCCACAGTCCCAACATGATTGATAGTTCATAAATCGGCACTGACGGGCATTTATGATGAGTCTCGAAAGGTTTATTGTAAAGTTATAGACCGGATAGTGTGAAATGAAGTCTATTTCGTGTATTTTACATTCCTGTTTTCGTTTTTAGACTGCACATAAATTTGTTTGCACCTCGGAAGGTTTGGCCGTCCTTCATCATCTGTTGTGAGAGCAGTGCTGGCATTATCCTGACAACTCTGTTGACATTTACAGCAACGCCAACGTTGTTAATTAGCAGAATGCAAGATTACAGCAAGATGTGAAAACTCAGCTAATGGGAGGTTAAGAGGTCTTTTTTTCTCACCCTTTGTTTTATAAAATCTGGAGAACTCGAGAAAGGAAAGAAAGAAACTTTTCATGCAGATAATAACCAGCCTATGATGACATTAGCTGTATTAATATACACTCCTGACAGACACTAGCTAATGTCATGATTTAATTTAGAGTGTTCTCGCGTAATTCCTTCGAGACGCGGAGAACAGAGACCCAAATACCAAAATATCAGCAGAGATAAAAGGAAAAAACAGACCCAATTCCAGAAGCATCCCTCTGAGGGTTAAGTGTGCAGCCTCTCAATTTGGATCTCAAAGACTTGTCCCGCCGGGAACGATATTACGCGCGCGTGTACGCGTGTCGCGTGTATGATTTCTGCTAATGAACTTGTATCGTTTCAGTCGCCACCTTGGAAAAAGTTGTGCGCCTTTGGAAAACCATTCACAGCTCTTTGTTGTGTTGACATGGCTGTCCTTTAATTTGTTTACGTTCTAGTTATCATAATAAAAGATAAATTAACAGGACTTGGAAATGTCAATAAGTTATGAAACATTCTCTGGAAATACACGTGTCAAAAACGTTCCCAAGTGGCATGTCAAACGTTTGCTGAGATGGATGGGGTGGAGCCGAGCTTCTTTGTCACATGTGATGAGAAAGGTGTTAATTGTCAGATCACTGTCAGTTAAATGAATGCAATCAATTAGCGCAAAGGGGTTGCATGGTAATGTCACATTAACAAGGAGTAAAGCTTCACCGCGCTGATTATTAATTACTCAGGCCTGTCTCACAGAGGAGGGAGCAGCACCATCCAGCATTAGGATCTTGTCTGTATAGTTTAGCACTAATGAGCATTTAATGTGCAGGACCGAAGAAATTGACAATATCTCAATTACAGACCTATTGTGTCTGCAATAACCTTTGAATTACATCTCGTTCAGATGCCGCAACAACACACTTCTCGTTACAGGCTGTTTACTGCAGTGCAATGTAGTAAAATCACAGTCTGCTTTGAGAACATTTATTATATGCAGCAAGGTTGAGTTGCAACATTGTACTTGCACACTTACGATATAGTTCAGCAGTAACCTTTATTTGGAGACTTGGGTCATTCACCTGTCAAGGAGAATGACCATCAAAATCTACATGTCCCCTTTGAGTCAATGGGGTTAGAATTCAGCGCCATCAACTGGTAAAACCTGGAACAGCAGGATGTCATGCTTTAATATGCAAACAGAAAACCCAGTGATGTAATGCATAAATTTAAAAAAAAGTTTTTCATGTTGTTTATGGTAATAGGAAGTGCTTTTTAGCTAACAGATCAGAATACAGTTAAATAAAAAATGACAATTCTGACAATGGATGAACCTCATGTACAATTATTCTTCAGTGGTCTTCAAGAATATGTTTCCGTTTCATAAAATACAAGACAAGCAGGGAACATTGGAGAGAATTAATACAATTAATACTATTAATTAGACTTTATTCTAATTAATAGTCTTAAATAAGACATTTACATGATCCAGTTGGCCTTTTTTTTATTTTATTTTTTTTAATTATTATTGACACCAGATCTTATGCCAACACACCTGGAAGAGGTATAAGTCGGCACACACATCTTAAGAGAAAATGGTTTATGAAATAAATTGTGTTAGGGTAACTGAGTATGGATTAAGTTCTTTAAAAAATGGTCAACTAAAATAGAGTGTTTGACTAATCAATTTATTCACATATAAACTGTTCTGTGATTTTCTTACTGAAGTATTCACATCTGTCTGCTGCATCATTCACATTACCTGAGGATTGCACCCCCAAACTCATCCAATCCAATTAACTATGTCCTAATTATTAGGCTACTCAGATGAACAGTCATTTGGGTAGATTGGATATCTCTTGTCCTATACTGCAATCACTGTAAGGGGAAAAAGTACGGAGAATGGGAAAAAAAAAACAAAGCAAAATTAAACAAAAAAAGAAAACTAAATGCTATTGCACACATACATAAGCAATCGGAGTGCATACCATCTATCATTCTAATACTGTAAACAACATATTATACAATATTGATAACACTACCTACAACAATACAATTTGCTCAACAGCTCTCAAAGAGACGAGGAGGGTCATTTATCTGCCTGTTTTCCCAGAAGTCTTCTGCAGTGTATACATGTTCATTCAAAATGTTGGTGGAAAAAGTTCCAAAATAGAAATTTTTTCGTCCATACTTTGAATTCACATGCTTTTACATATGTGAGTCAGTCTTTGGAGAAATGCAGTAGACGCACTAACACAGACAGGAACAGAGATGTATAAAAATATGTAAAACCTTACAAAATGTATTCTCACTCATCAATACAGCCCGTCAATGTTCAATATGTGGAAATGCTTCGGTTTCCAGCACCCATCTGATATGTTTAAATGTCAGCTCTTTGAGATATTCACTCATAAAAAGCGACCACCACCAACCAGGCTTTAGTGTGATAAAATAATAATAATAATAAAAAAAACACACAAGCATATATATTTTTAATATAGAACTGGAATATCCTCTTCTTTGAAAAAAGAAAATATAGATATCCCAATTGAAACATTTCTCATAATCCAATGTTCTCACATCCTCAGCGGTTTCACAACCATCTCTGTTTTCCTTCGTTCCTGATGATGAACCCTCATGACAGTTGCCATGGAAACAAGACCAGATGAATGGCTTGTCTTTTCATGGTGAGATTTGAGTTTGTCTGAGTGCAGAAGAGTCAGGCCAACCCCCCCACCCCGCCACCACCTTACCTAGAAGGCATATGGGTGAGCTACGCTTTTGTCTGAAAAATACATAAATAACTACAAGCCCACTATGCAATGTTCTTAGTAGCATTTTCGTTTAACCTTTCCATGTAATTTCGGAGCTCTTTGGAGTCCCCAAGCTCGATGTCTGGGCATACCCATTTGATGTCGTTCTGACCAATGAGAAGCGGGCTTATGGATGGGCAGCCATTGCTGGGCTTGCTATGGCTGAAAGTGGTGAACTTGACCCGTTTCCTTTTGGTAGTGGGTGAGTTTATGGACTCGTTCTTGTGATCTCTCCCAGCGCACCCTGAGTCAGAGGCCGACCTATGGACCTGGCCTTGAACGCTCTTCTGAGAGGAAAGGCCATTGAGGAGCTGGCTACCTTCCTCCAGGCCCAGCCCGGAGTCCATGGTGCCACCCAGCTCCTCTTGATCCAGACACAAACCCGCCTGACTTTCTAAAAGCTCAGTGTCATGGCCTAACCAAACCCAGTCGTGGGCATGAGCCATGGTCTCCTGGCCCTCTAGTGGGAGCTGCTTGTTGCGATACTTGAGGGCATAGGAGACGCAATTAATTAGGAATACCAGGATGGCCAGGCAGAAGACACCTAGCAGGGCGTACATGCCTATTTCCAGGTCCGTAAGCCCATGACGAGTCTGCAGCAGGTCATCCTCCATGTTACGCCCAGGTGGAAGGTCTGCTTGAGCTGGGAATTCGGAGAAATCCATTGGAATATCACCAGCTGAGAGCCTGTTGCCGCTTGCTTTCCCTGGAATGGAGGTTTTGATGGTGGTAGCGCCTCGGTTCATGATTCCAGCCTCCATGTCTGAGATCGAACCGCCGTAGTATGGGGCATTGGGCCTGTATCTCCTGTCACTTGAGCTGTTTCCTGTTTCTTCATCACGCCCAAATTTCACATGGACGTTTGCGTTGCCTCCGGCCAGAACTGTGCGGCGCTTGGTTTTTTGGCATGATTCAGGTCCATACATCTCCAAACGAACCAACATGCCTTGACCTTCACCCTTAGCCACCACCACTGGCCATCTCAAGTTGGTGCTTTTCTTCACTGTCACCACCTGGTCATCCAAAGAGGTGGCCGTAAGGACAAAATGCGCAGGGTTATAGAGGTCAAGAGGGGTCATGGAGCCATCGCTGAACTGAAGCCAAGCACTGACAAGGGACTCCTGAAAGGAAAACACAACATGAACAGATGCTCTCAGATAATGCAAATTGTCTTGCATCAAGTATGCATGATTCTTAACTCCATAGCAGGACCGTTCAAAAGCTTTAAAAGTCCCCAAAAGCACATTTCAAAGAGAGCAGACGCACTGATCAGCAGGAGATTCAACCAATCTGCCCTTTTTATGTCTATCAACGTAGAGAAGAGAGAAAACCCCTGCCGATGTAAAGGATTAGTGAAATCAGACTAATCAGAAAGGGTTTTAAATGTGAGATGACTCAGAATAAGTGAGCAGCCCTGAGCAGCGTGATCCACTGTCAAACCGCAGCTACTCATCAACATTCAGCCCATGTCAAATGACTTTGTCCATAATGACTGTGATTATAGTGATTGCACCTGCTCATAGATAAAACAACCCTACATTTCTGAGAAACAGACATGGAAGTATGCAAAACTGTGACCTGAGAACCAGAATACAATTCGCAATTTAACTGCATGAGGCTGAAATTTTCAATGAGATTTCACAGTGGACGGTCTACCTTGTACACTACTCTACAAAAAAAATAAAAAATAAAAAATTTAAAAAAGGACTGGCATTAGAAAGAAATATGATTGATAATATTGATTTAACATTAACGGAATATGAATGAAATTCATAATAATAATAATAATAATAATAATAATAATAATAATAATAATAACGATAAACAAATAATGCTGAAAAATATGTATTATTCTATTTAATAACAAAAAACAATAACTGAAAATAATAATAAATTTAATAATTAAAAACAACAACAACACGAACAACAACATTAAACATTATAACTACATATATATATTATATATTAATATATTTTTATTGATTGTAAAGAGTTTAATTAGACTACCAGATTAGCACTGCGCATTGTCTCCTGTGTGGTAGCCGTGGCCACAATGGCCCTGTTGCTTCCTGGGCTGAGTTGAAGGTTCAAGGAAAGGCCAGAAACCAGCTGCACGCCCAGCTCTGTAATACTGACTCTATCATCCAGAACCCGGATCATCCTCTCAGCCAGAACAGAGTCTGACAATGGGGACATCACCTGGATAAAAATGCAGACAGATATGCTTCTGTTACATAACACTGTAAAACAACTGAAAATTCTCTCCTAGCTTCTCATACAAACTAAGTGACATGAAAAAATGAGTAGGCTACATGCAATGTCAAAAATCTAAATGACAGCTGTCCGCCCTCGGACATATCTGACACACACAGGCAAGGAAATGACTTCGATATGAAACGTGATGAGTAGACTTCCTATCTGGATCAATTAATAGCAAAGCAGCCACCTCCATATTTCCACATTCATTATGTTATAATGAAGTGTCAGAAGTCATTTACATCCTGTCTGTAAGTGGAACTTCTACTTTCACCAGCGTGCACGGCTCGCACTTGCTTCTAACCATCATTTGCACACTTTCTGGAAGTCCACAGGCAACAGTTTTTCCACTCTAAAATGCAGCCATGTTAAGGTAAAGAAACCATTTGTATTCTATTTTCATATTCCCCTCTTTTCAAACGCATCCTAATTTGCAATTTGAATTGAGAGATTTATTAATTAGAAATAAAATAAGAATAAACAAGGGGAGCCTCGGGCTTTACCCAATATTGAGTAAGATGCTGCCCCAGTGCTCTACTTTTTATAAATAGATCTATAAAACAGAAGTTTGTGCTAGCTACACTACTTCAAAATTTTCTTCCAAATAGTCTACTTTGTTTTAGAAACCACACATCTTTTCCCACTTCTAATTCCAAGTAATTAGTCATTCAATTTAGTTTTAATGAACTGCAAAAACAGGTGGGCCGCTTTTGAAATTTAATAGTGAGTTTGGTCTAATAGCAAAGTGGACGATTGGTAATTTGGCCGTGGTTAAGTGGTGGTTTTTTGATTTCAGGGTTCTTGATCTATAAAGCAGCACTGGGTTTCAGACTCTACTTATTCCATCCCACCATTACTGGGCTTTTTATCTGATTTTAATTTTCAGCAAATGGATCAAATCGAAGTGCTCTCCACCTGTGGCTCTGGCGTATACTATTGCTGTCAGATAGCACTCTAATGGCACTTTCAGCTTGTCGAGCAGGTGTATTTATGTGTGAACGTGTAGGTGACTTGTAGGCAAAAAAAATTAGATTTTCACAGACCGACCCTTAATTAGTAGGTCTTCATAAAGGTAATTATTGTATGTCATAAGAGCTGTGAGATGTGCAGACAGTACACAAGCTGTGACAGAGCAGAATGAGAGATGGTGTGCTGTCTAGTTCTCGTCTGACAGCGTACATGTGTCACATCACAACTCGGACTGATTCACCTCTCATCCGCACAGAGAAATAGACAAATGACAGCCAGGATTTTCCAAAGAAAACAAGGACATCCTCACATTTTATTCATGCAGTATAAACACAAGGGAACTGCGGCTTAGTCAGCTGTAACTGTCAGTTTTGTTCCTGACAAAATGGGCAGCTCTGGTTGTGGTGTGTTGAGGAAATTGCATAAAATGCTAGAACAATGAATCATGGAAAAGTTTTTATAATGCTGGAAATCCATAGATTTGGTATATTATTGTAGTAATGCAGCTGTGGTCTTCATTTTCTGTGAAGATATTCACACACATTTGTTTTATTGTACATCACTTCATTTTTAGACATAATAACACATACATTCTTCCTGTTTCTCACCTGAACCTTGGTGATGCCAGTGTTCAGGCCGATGAGGACCTGTTCTTCTGACAGCTTGGCCACGCGTTCATCTGCCACCCTTAAAGAGTCTCTCACCAACTCTGTCACGTCCACCTGCCAATCACTGCCCAAGAGGAAGTCTGGCTGGCCCTGCCATTCCTCTGGCTCTGCCTCAAAGTGTGTGAGCACACGGACGGTGGTGCTCTGGTACTGTGGACCACAGCTCCGATCCTTCTTGGCTCCTTCATCCCTGTCATCCTCTCCAGACCTGCAGTAAAAAGAGCAACCAATACCAAGTGTTACATTCCATCCCACTGTGTCCGGACCATTCTATTCTATTCTATTCTATTCTGTTCTATTCTATCCTGTTCTATCCTATCCAATCCTAAAACAATCAAACACAATCATCTTATCCTTAAAATCCAGTCCTAAAACAAAAAAACATTAAAAAAAGTAAAAAAAAAAAAAAACGTTTATATATAGAACATATTATAAAAAATAAAAATACACCAATATTGGTGTGAAAATTATATTTTTAGGTAAAATCAAATTTATTTTCAAAGATTTCAATTAATTTTTGAATATTTCTTTTCTATTTTATTTTTATTATGTATACAGTATATGCATACTCAACAAAATCAGATGGTCGATAACAAAGAAAAGTTTCAAACATGAAATATTCCATTATATTCTATACAAAATAAACCCATTAAAATTAATTTTTAATTTGAAATTATTATCGGATGAGTATTCTGGTTGACACTCAAATCAAGTAGAAAAGACAAAAAACTGAAAAATTTTGTTGGTTGAAAAACATTTTCTATTCTATTCTATTCTATTCTATTCTATTCTATTCTATTCTATTCAAGTGTCTAAGTGTGTGTTGGACTGCTCTGAGTTTTTTTATTTTTTATTTTATGAAGGATTTATTAATATATAAAATAAATAAAAAATAAATATACAACAAAATCAGTGTGAAAATATGTTTTAAGTTATAAACAATTTAAACTTGTACTTTCAGCATCTCTGAAATTATTCTCTCAAGACAAATTTAGTTGACAAATTCAAGTAGAAATGACAAAAGAATTGTGAAAAATTAAATGGTAGCACAGCTTTGACTTTTCTTTTATTTTTAATGAGTCGAAGTCATCCAAAATAAAAAAAAAACAACAGCAGTGGCAGGTTAACATGGTGGCTTTGACCAGAGGGGAGGCCACGCTTCTCTAGACTTTTACGCAACAGCGCTTGACCGACGGTAGAAACGGCATGACATTTACAGAACACAGGTGTATAAACAGGGCTGGCGGCACTCAGCTGAGGAATGTCAGGTCACAGGAGGTCTCAGGCATAATGAGACTCAGTCTTACAACTCAACCGCATGTTTCCCGCTCTCAAAATACTACCTGAGAAAGACACGACCTCAGACCAAGGGCACATACAGTATGATACAGCAAGGGTGCAAATTTAAGACTCGTCAAGTGCCAAATGTGAGTAAACATGGGCTTTTGATGAATATAACTCATCAACTGGCCACTATCTTAAAGGAACAGCTCACCCATAAATAACAATTCAGTCAAAATGTATTCCTTGGTATATTTCATGAAGGATGTCCAGGTATCAGTAAGAATCAAAAAGAGTGTTTTTACAGTGAAAACATAGAAGAACCGTGGTATCACACAGAACCTTTCAGTGAAAGGACAGTATAAGGAGACGGACCATTCTGAGAATCAGTCTTTCCTCATTCAAGTGGATAGGAGCTGTACTTGCATGTCTATTACATGTAAACTTCCTGAAAAAGAAAGAGCTGCCAGGGGGCGTTATGAAGATGGCCGCTGCATGAACTTGCCTCAAAGGATTTTGCTAATATGCAAGATTTTCTTTTTTTTATATAATTCAAGGACAGAAATCTATATTTTTAATAATAAAAAAAGTAAAATACAGTTAAATGGCAAGTAAGAAATATTTATGAATGCTAAACTTTCTCAATTGCAAGAGGAGGTCTGGTCGAGAATCTTTATATTGAGATAATGGAGTAGCAATTATTGTGCAATCCAAACATCTGCTTGCTGACCACCACACATTACTGATGACAACCAAACAACTTAATAGTATAACCACACTTATTCCTCAGATTCATCATTGCCTTGCAAATTCTCCACCATTCATTCCATCTGTCATCCTGTTCTGACTTATCATGCATGAGTCAATCCGGCAGGATTGTTTCTGGTGGAAGAGTAATTAAAAATTATCTTGTGGATATCCACAGCGTACGGCAGCATTAACCTGCGCATTGTCTGGTGCTGGTGCGTCAGAGGCAGGTGTGCCTGAAGACGACCCAGCGGTAATTAAAAAGTCAGCGTCCGCATCCTCCCCTCACCTCCATCATGTGTTCCAGAGGGAGCTCCGCTACACGTCTGGCGTTACCCAAGAACGACAGAGCATGAAAACAGTCGAGGAGAGGGTTGATAAAGACAGGGCAGGCTGACACCGGTGAGCTGGAGCATCATTGGTGCTGTGCAGTACTAAGAGACTTATTACAGTAATGTATGAAATCTATGCGTTTTCAAATCACTAGCAGAACCATATTGCGTAACGTGTGGGCTGTGCAGGATGTTTTCTGCTCAGCTTAAGATTATAAAACCTGACAGAACATATTTTCCAGGCTCTTTTCATCTCAATTAAAATGTATAGAAGTTATATAATTATAACTCTCAAAAATAAAGATTGTTTGTTGGGCTGCATGTTTTCATGAGCAACCTTTAGCATCCATAGAACCATTCGAATGAGCAACAGCTCCTTTGCAGTGGAAAAATGTTCCTTAGATTATTAAAAGGTTCTTCACACTAAGAAAAAAAAAATATACTTTTAACTTTTCATTTTAAAGTGTGTTTGGGTACCAGTAATTATTTTTCATTTCCAACACCATAATTTGGTTATTTCTTTATTTTTAGAAATGTATAGGGCTTCAATTTCTTATTTTTGTTGAACCAAAATTATTAATACTTTACACTCTTAAAAAGGTGTCAGTTAGGGGATTCAGGGATGTTTGGTCCTTTAGGAACCACAATGCCAATAAAGAACCATTATTTGTAAACTTCAGGAAGGAAATGCAGGGCTGCAGGTGATACACACCATCAGGAATAACACAAGGTTATAAAGTGTGGACTTTTCCACACTTTACTCTCCTCTTTAGGGTACAGTATAGTATAGTATCAGAAATAATAGCATCTAATGTCACTGATGTGTAAATGTGGGCAGCCATGCATTCACATATTCAAATAAATTCAGCTATTTAACATCAGAAAGTTCTGGGGAGGGTTTTGAAAGTTACAATATGCTTCAATAGCACAATGAACCCTTCTCAAATGATCAAGGTCAAATGTGAAAGAAAAATGTGAAACAAAAAAGTCGCTAACCTCTGGTTGATAGCATCTACAGGAACTTTCCAGCTCCTGATCTGGCTGAGCTCCGGATCGGACATCTCGATTTGCAGGGGGAGTCGAGGCATCCATACACTCACCTCAAGCTGAGCACTGAGGTAACTGTAGGTGAAGTTCACCATCATCCTCACTCTCCCACGCGTCTCCTTGCCATTGACGTACACATAATCGCACCTTTCGGACACCTGAGAGGCAGGGATACAATTCAGACAGCAGACAAACAAAGCGTTCAAGCAACACTGTATACAAAGCAGCACTAAATTAAAGAAAATTGCAGCCCTGGCCAAGGTACAAGCCTACATTTCGCTCCAATTTCCTGGCGACGATTTCAAATTTTGAAAGTGCAAAAAAAAAGAGTCCTCTTTTTGTGCTAATCAGCGCAATATGTGAAAAACAGTCTGGCCTTTGTGTTTTTTTGTGCCGCTGTTATTCGCTTTCATTCTGAGCTTTAATGAGGAAGATGAGAGATTGGATGGGCTTTGACTGGCCTGTCCAAGTATTTATTTCTGACTACAGTCGGAGGGGGAGTAGTTGCTGTTGATAATGAGAGTGTTTGGATGTCTATATTTTTCAGACTTTCGGGTTGAAAGAACCTAAGCAGATGGAGGGATAAAAGAAAGCAGAAAAAAGTGGTCAAGTCCTTCTATTGTAGCAAAGTACTTCATTTGTAGAACATCTATACTGCTCTTAGCTTACGCTTATAATACCTGGCGGAGAAAACCTCATCTCATCCAATCAACTTGAAGACTTCTTTAAAAACTTCAGATGTGGATTTGGACCAACGGCATGGCTTGATGTTTGAGTAGCTGTCCATCAGCTCAAAATCCAAGAAGACAAGAGTGCCGGTTGTTGTAACTGCAATCAGTAGCCAAGCTTTTATTAAATTCTCATTTGCTGACAGAGTATACCAGGAATCAATTCTAGCTATTTTTTTTTTTTTATCACATTAACTGTTTTAAAAGACAAACAGATAACACTGGATTCCAAAGAAATGTCACTTCTTAATGAAGTTTTACACTGCTTTTCTATTTGTGACTTTGGGGGAAGTCATTGGTGCATTTATATGAGCTGTGATTAACTTTAGTTGTCAGTATCCATTATACAGTGGGCACTGAAACCTGTGAAATGAATAATAAGTTGTTGTGATTATGGCTACAACATAATTAACTCAAAATCACATTGACTTGACTTTCATGACATAATTGTCGAAAGGTGGATTTTAGTAAGAAACGCAAAATACATACATTACTTAAATGACAAGTTTATTTAGGAAGGTCAGCATAGTTATCTGCACAGTAGAATGATTTCTGGAGGATCATGTGAGCCTGAAGACTGGAGAAATGGCGATTGAAAACTGTCACCACAAATAAATTACATTACAACATACATTAAATCAGAAAAGAGTTCTTTGAAATTGTAATACTATTTCCCAATGTTACTATTTTTACTGAATTTGTTTAAAATAATTGCAGCCTTTGTAAGAGCATAAGAGAATTCTTTCAAAAACAAAATCTTGAAAACTTTTGAGTGGTAGTATATATTACAGATAATTAGGTTGTGTACAAATGATTTAAAATTATCTTTCAGTGGTTTGAAAAATAAAGTCTGTGTAATTGAGTCTGCAGGAAAGATTCATGTTTAAAGTAAAAAAAATAAATAAAAAAATAATACAAATTAATTAGCACAGTGAGGTACTGTACATACTGATTTGAACTAACTTGCTGACTAGATTTAATTTGTAAACTTAATTCTTATATCTGCTACACATGGATTTTGGAAGTCAGTGGATAAATTCATGGATCAACAATTAAAAACCAATATATGAATTATTGGTCCTGCCATCGTTAAATATATAGCTGCTGTGAGCTATTTCATAAATCAGTTGGGACAAAATCAGCATTGGAAAAAGTGACAAAAAAAGTAAATGACTCCTAGGCTTGTAATAATGAACAACTGTAGTGAACTTAAATAGTACTATAATCCCACACAGCAATTATGTCTGTTAAACACCAGATAAATCTGTTTAAATGTCTGGACCTGCCCATATAAATGACATTATAGACTAATTTGCAGTTTTACATTGACAACTGTATTCTTTACTTCGTCATTTACAGATTGTAAATCTCCCACAACATTCAGAGAGCCAGAGATCCTCGGAGGTGCTCTGGTGGCCCATAAAGGGTATTGGTTTGGGTGTACAGGCTGACAGTGTGCAGAGAATAATGGTCAGTCTAACTTCACTGCAACATGTCCTTCCCATGAGCATCTATATACACCATAAACAGCCTGGCAGAGCATTAATCAGGAACATTAAGACTGCTGAAGAGAGGGACGCTTACAGAGGACATCAAGACCCCCGCAGGGAACTGGGTAGGGTATTTAATGACCCATTCAACAGGCACACGGTGAGACTTGACTGAGCTGTCTGATGCAAATGCTATCCCTCTCTGTCCGTCCATCTCTGACTGAGGTGATTAGCAGAGTGCATCTTTAGCATCACTATAGGTTGGTATCACTAAGGTGACCGATGTTTGGAGTAACTAGCAAAAAGCAGAGATGCAACAACCTAATGCATATATTTACATATATAGCTTCAGTGTAGTTTGCTCATTTTTATTATGTTTTCAAAAGGACTACCTGACTGTATCTCCCTACAGTGGCAAAATGCATTAACTTCAACAGCTGAGTGTTTTTTGTTTGAATTTTAATCAAGTTCGTATGAATTGTCATACACCATTTTCTGTGAATCTCAGCATAATTGAGCCAAACCCATCTCTCACAGGACAGAAATACCCCCCCCCCCCACTGTTAGATGAAATTCATGCCCATGCAAACA
Organism: Cyprinus carpio; assembly: GCF_018340385.1. NCBI lineage: Eukaryota > Metazoa > Chordata > Actinopteri > Cypriniformes > Cyprinidae > Cyprinus > Cyprinus carpio. The sequence continues at coordinate 9,580,594 of NC_056592.1, forward strand.
CACAAACAGCTACAGTACATGTCGTCTTTCCACTGAGTTTCATAATATCATCCAACGCACATAATATCAACAAATGCTAGTTAAAATGCCCTTAAAGGGATACTCCACCCCAAAATGAAAATTATGTCATTAATCACTTACCCCCAATGTCTTTCCAAACCCGTAAAAGCTTTGTTCATCTTCAGAACACAATTTAAGATATTTTGGATGTATTATCTAAGATATTTTGGATATATTAACTCTCCATATCACCGTGTGCTGCGTATGCTCTTCTGTATCATCCATGGCACAAGGATGCGCTGTTTCTATGTGTAATTAGCTTTGATTTGAAAGAAAACAGCGCATCCTTGTGGTGCGGATGATACAAAAGAGCATACGCAGCATACGGTGATATGGAGAGACACAGAGGAGACTGTTGACAAAGGAATCGTTGAATAAAGTCATTATTATTGTTTTCTTTGCTTACAAAAAGTGTTCCCTTCGCAGATTGCACGTCTGATGGAGAATTCTGGCGACAACTTTTATACCTTTCATGGACCTTGACACTATTATTTACTTAGCAGTCTATGGAACAGTCACAGGCCTCCCAGTTTTCATCCAAAATATCTTAAATTGTGTTCTGAAAATGAACGGAGCTTATATGGGTTTGGAACGACATGGGGGTAAGTGATTAATGACAAAATTTTCATTTTGGGGTAGAGTATCACTTTAAGATAAAAAAAAAATCAAACATTAAATTGGGCTGGGAACTGTAGCAGGAAAACAGTCAAAGGTAAGGGCTTTTCACACATAAAATTGTAAACCTAGATCCTAAAACCTGGATTAGCATAACTCTGGGATATCTAGTTGTAAATTTGACATTGTTCATATTTAACCCTATAGTGTGTAATCATTTGTATGGAAAGAGCAGCTTGGTCATTCATCTAAACATTTCTGTTTGTGTTCAACTTTGAAAAAAAAATAATAATATGGTTCTGAAACAACAGGATGGTGAATAAATCAAATGTTGAGTTTTGGTTAATCTGTCCCTAACATGTAAATAGATGGTTCCCATTTGCCATATTTAACCATTTCTTTTCCTTACACAGAAACAACTGTACAAAGCATATAAATAATTAAAAATGTAAGCACTGTTAGTTTATGATTAGCTATCTGTTGCTAAACAACTCACTGTATTATACTGGCACTGCATTGTTTTACACTCTATACCTTTGGCACCACAATTTGTGTTGTTTGGATCAGTGCTGAAAGTGATGCTCTGGAGCAGGAAAAATCTAAACTTAGACAATTTTTGATTAGGGTTAGACAATTATAAAAATATAGACAAATATACTAAATCTACAGTGCTCAAAAAGTCAATGTAGACAAAACTAATGAAATTGTGTCTTCAGACGCTCTGAATCGAGGGCACAAGTGCTTGTGTGTGTGCCAGCTTTTGTAAGGAAGGGGGATTCCTCTCCAGAGGTCAGTGTTTAAATGTGGGGTATTTAACAGATAATTAAACCCAAAGGGAGTAAATCCACACAAATCCACACTGCCATTTTCTCCCTAATAAAATGCTCTCATATTGTGTTCCCAAATGGCAGATGGAAGTGGAAGGCACAAGCTTGTTCAGAAAAGACTGCATTTGACTTCCCTTTATTTTTCGCTTCTGGCTTGACAACTGAAAACAGACATTACTTCAGCGCGGTTGAATGTATAGTGCTTTAAATCAAAACTATAGCTACCTTAATACACTATGTTCTTTTGTTATCTTGGTTACAAAATTATTCTGAGCATGTGTGTGTCTGCAGGTTTTTTTTAGCTTGTTTTCATTTGATGAAAATCATCTAAACTATAGAACTGCTGTACAGTAAATCGCACCACATCACAAGATCTCAAGAATTACTAATTAAATCATTACATTTCTAAAATCGTTTATATGTGCATATTTAGGATACATACAATTCCATTAGCATACCAAATAAATATTTTGAATGTCAATTTCCATCACCACCATTTCCACCACAGAATGTTATAAAAAATTATTTGAAATGTGTTGGAAATTCCAATATGATAGAAATGTTCATGTTCAGAAATGTGGCAAAACTGACTGTGACTGGTCAAAAGTACATCTACATGTGTGTGATTTGTTCATGTTAGTGACCCCTGCATGCTTCTGCCTACCTTAACCACATCCTCGTCTGTCGAGCGACATTCCACCGACTCTGTCACATCGGTCACAGTACCTTCGGTTCCAACGGTGACCACCTTCACTGGCATGGCAACTGTCTTCCCCGTGAGCACTGCGGTGTTAAGGATCTCTGTCTCCTGCACACAGAGGGCAAATCAATCAGACTGTGTTAAGTCAGGATAATTCACTCACAATTATTCACGATAATTCGTCATTCTGTCAGCTCCAGCTCTTCAGCACCAACACTGAGTCGCGCTATTAACCCAGTGAGTCATATCATTCAATTAGAGTCATCAGCTCTGAAGAGTCTCAGAGTGAGATGGAGAGGTCTGTTTAGAGCCAAACAACACATCCTGTTTTTATGAAATAGATCCACTCTCAGATAATATATATTAACATGAAAAACACACACAGGAATATGGTTGACTATCAATTCGCTACAAAAAGTAAAAAAATAAAATAAAGATTTCACATATATTCAGAAGAAAATATGAAAGCTTGCCCATGCAAATCTCTTCAGCATGGCTCTAGGGTATTGTGGGTAATTTGCCAAGCTGATGTGATGTGGTTGCTAGGATGTTCAGGGTAGTTGCTAAGGTGTTTCGAGTAGTTGCTTACTGCCCCAAAATCAAAAGAGCTCCAAGACGAGTTATCAGATATGGAGTCTTCAGGATTTTATCATCAAAAGGGCAAAAATAGCACTTCTGATTATTTTTTTTTTTTAAATAAATAAATAAATAATTTTTAAATGTATTTTATTTAAAATTACATATTATATTTAACAGATAAAAACATTTAAAAACCCTATAAATATAAATATATAAATATATATTTATATATATATACAGTGGGTACGGAAGGTATTCAGACCCCCTTAAATTTTTCACTCTTTGTTATATTGCAGCCATTTGCTAAAATCATTTAAGTTCATTTTTTTTCCTCATTAATGTACACACAGCACCCCATATTGACAGAAAAACACAGAATTGTTGACATTTTTGCACATTTATTAAAAAAGAGAAACTGAAATATCACATGGTCCTAAGTATTCAGACCCTTTGCTCAGTATTTAGTAGAAGCACCCTTTTGATCTAATACAGCCATGAGTCTTTTTTGGGAAAGATGCAACAAGTTTTTTCACACCTGGATTTGGGGATCCTCTGCCATTCCTCCTTGCAGATCCTCTCCAGTTCTGTCAGATTGGATGGTAAACGTTGGTGGACAGCTATTTTCAGGTCTCTCCAGAGATGCTCAATTGGGTTTAAGTCAGGGCTCTGGCTGGGCCATTCAAGAACAGTCACGGAGTTGTTGTGAAGCCACTCCTTCGTTATTTTAGCTGTGTGCTTAGGGTCATTGTCTTGTTGGAAGGTGAACCTTCGGCTCAGTCTGAGGTCCTGAACACTCTGCAGAAGGTTTTTGTCCAGGATATCCCTGTACTTGGCCGCATTCATCTTTCCCTCAATTGCGTCCTGTCCCTGCAGCTGAAAAACACCCCCACAGCATGATGCTGCCACCACCATGCTTCACTGTTGGGATTGTATTGGACAGGTGATGAGCGGTGCCTGGTTTTCTCCACACATACCACTTAGAATTAAGGCCAAAAAGTTCTATCTTGGTCTCATCAGACCAGAGAATCTTATTTCTCTGTTTTTTAGCAAACTCCATGCGGGCTTTCATGTGTCTTGCACTGAGGAGAGGCTTCCGTCGGGCCACTCTGCCATAAAGCCCCGACTGGTAGAGGGCTGCAGTGATGGTTGACTTTCTACAACTTTCTCCCATCTCCCGACTGCATCTCTGGAGCTCAGCCACAGTGATCTTTGGGTTCTTTTTTACCTCTCTCACCAAGGCTCTTCTCCCCCGATAGCTCAGTTTGGCCGGACGGCCAGCTCTAGGAAGGGTTCTGGTCGTCCCAAACGTCTTCCATTTAAGGATTATGGAGGCCACTGTGCTCTTAGGAACCTTAAGTACAGCAGATATTTTTTGTAACCTTGGCTAGATCTGTGCCTTGCCACAATTCTGTCTCTGAGCTCTTCAGGCAGTTCCTTTGACCTCATGATTCTCATTTGCTCTGACATGCACTGTGAGCTGTAAGGTCTTATATAGACAGGTGTGTGGCTTTCCCAATCAAGTCCAATCAGTATAATCAAACACAGCTGGACTCAAATTAAAGTGTAGAACCATCTCAAGGATGATCAGAAGAAATGGACAGCACCTGAGTTAAATATATGTGTCACAGCAAAGGGTCTGAATACTTAGGACCATGTGATATTTCAGTTTTCCTTTTTTAATAAATCTGCAAAAATGTCAACAATTCTGTGTTTTTCTGTCAATATGGGGTGCTGGCTGTACATTAATTAGGAAAAAAAATGAACTTAAATGATTTCAGCAAATGGCTGCAATATAACAAAGAGTGAAAAATTTAAGGGGGCCTGAATACTTTCCGTACCCACTGTATATATATATATATATATATATATATATATATATATATATATATATATATACATACACACACACACACACACACACACACACACACACACACACACACACACACACACACATACACACACAGGATAGGATATATACACACACACACACACACACACACACACACACACACACACACACACAAACATAATAATACTAATCCAGATCCCTAACTCTAAGTATGGGCAAATAGTGATTAGTGATGCTTGACTGACGAAGCCCCAGTAATAAAATAAAAATGATGCTTATGGCAAACATCAATACCACTGTGGGAAGGTCCTGAAATTTGCTTTACATAGAGAACAATGTTAGGGGAAAACACTGTGGGCACATCTTATTTTCACAGAAATATCCTGTAATTATGGAGAAATGACAGCTATGGTAACTGTTTTCGCGAATTCATTCTCTTTTTATGTATAATCTTATCTAAAACATGTTTGTGTGTTCAATTTACAGTTCAGACAAACTAAAGTCTGGATAATTAGTTTCATATAATAATCATTTAAGTCTGACTTGTGTATTTCCTGCTGGCTGGGACTATGGGTGAGGAGCCGGCACAAAAACTGCCCTTATCATAAACCATGCAGCACTTTGAGATGGATAAACCTAAATAAAGAAGCCCCCTGCGAAGATTTTGTTCTTCATCATAGGGTGTTTTCTTCTCTTTATGTCACAGCTCTCGCCATTCTCCTTTAGAGAAAACAGATAACATTATTTAATCTTGAACTGTGGATAATGAAATTTCAAGCTTGTTAATAAGACTGAGGTCTTCTGTTCCTTTTTTTTTTCTCCAGGCTGATCCCACTTCAGGCTTCACTTGGCAGCTGATTCTTATTTCAATCATTTTCACTTTAATGCACCACAATCGTGAGGATAAACGAGCCTCTTCCTTTCTTTCCCTTTATACCTTTAAGCCGATCATTATTTTCTAACACAGACTGGGCTGTCTACTTCTGAGGTAGAATTTGAATACGCCATTTCCTTTGATTTCAAAATTATGTAAATGTGCAATAGGAACGTAGTGTGAGCAGAGAGAGCTTGGTATTCAAACCTTACGCTCAGACATTTTGACAGGGAGTTATCGCCTGTGTTTGATTTGCTGTCAAAACATTAATTTATCAAGACCAGGAAAATGACTCTGATAAATATTCCACAGGATGGGATGTGTGAAGTGTTTACAATTCGCTCTCCCCCTTTCACTCACTTCCCACTCAGATGAATTCAAAGAACTCGGCGACACTGTTCGGCAGACAAGGTGCTTTCAAATGCCTTTCAATGTGTCCATTCAACAGCTATTAAAACCGAACAATGTAATTTTCAGTCAAGCCTGAAGATTACGCAGTGAATTAAAAACAGAATCCCAGAATAAAACAGGCAAAGTGGTGGAAAGCCTCTTATTGTGATGCCACAAACTCCAATGGGTGGCTTTACTTCACTGTAAAAAAAACTAAAACAAAGCTGAGGTGAGTTCAGTTCAGCGAGGGAGGATAGTTTTAAACCACACAGGTCAAATCCATTGATCCTTGAGAAATGCATATGTGCCTTCACCCTTTGACTCACATGACAAAAGCACAAAAAAAAGCAGTGGGACTTTTCTGGCTAGGATATATCAACAAAATTGTTTCATATTTGAAAATTATATCTGAAGATTCTAATTCTTTGCTAAATAAAGGGAAAAATAACTACTTATTCACCTTAAAAAATGATTTATGTGAAATGAGGGTATGTGAATGTTTGCACAGTTATTGAAGGATTTCAAAGTAATATACCTTGTAGACTAGACTCTCCAAATTCAGAAATACACATACAATAATAAACCAATCTTAATCCAATTCAGTCACATAAAAGTCACATCAATCTGTGCCACATTTTCTCAGGCTTGGGGAGAGAATGTTGTGTTAAAACTAAATATAATCACAATAATTTTTGAAATTATATATATATATATATATATATATATATATATATATATATATATATATATATATATATATATATATTTTTCAAATTATTGTGATTTTAATTAGTTTTAAAATAGTTTAAAATACAGTAAGAACAGCCTATTGTAAAAATTAAGTATATATATATATATATATATATATATATATAGCATATATAATATATATATATATATTAATATTTTACAATATTACTGTTCTTACTGTATTTTGATCAAATAATTGCAGCCTTGGTGAGCATAAGAATCTTCTTTAAAACATTTTTGGCTGCAGCACCGCAAAGATATATATATATATATATATATATATATATATAAATAATCATAGTAAAAACAATAAAATTATAGTTAAAGAATTGATTGCAATATACATAAAATCAAATTGGTGTTGTGCTTTCTATGGTGCTTCTGTGCATTAGTCAGTTTTGGGATTACAAGACTACATCAACATGCAGTACAATGCAGAGTGCAATCTTTTCACTCATCAGGCTTGAAAATTAAGGAAGGTTTACTCTGACAGCAGGACTGATGTGGGTGTGTATGAGAACTAGCAGAACTTATATGCCACAAGTTTATGTCCACCTACACTCCCGGTCCTTTCCCCCAATCACCATTGTTGAAAAACACCATTCTTCTCCTTCCCCAATCCTATCTCTTGAGTTCCTATGAGACGCGGTTCCAGAGGGAGGGTTTTGAATCCAAGCGCAATGTATTATTCATGCTGCCTTGTCATCCGCTGCTGCCCTGTGGTCAGTAAACATTGTTCCCTGGACTGTTGACTGATTAGTGTTAGCTATGCGTGAATGCTGTGTTTGAAGAACAGGCTATACACCCTCTCAGAGACCACCTCTGCGGTAGGGCAGTGCTTCTACAACATGCACTTAACTTTAAATGGTTCCACACTATCTTGAGAAAGAGTGAGAGAAAAAAGGAGGTAAATCGATAAAAGGCCATTACACTTGTGATGGTGCTAGTGGGGACTAAAGAGGTATCGGAGGCTGGGGAATGTAGAGTTAATATCAGCACAGGTGATTGGTTTAGTCTGTGGTGAACCTACGCCGACTCACACAGGGTCTGACGCTCAAGGACAGGTAGCGCTGAATGAATCGGCACCCCGTGTGGATCCTCCCGGCTGATGCTGCAGCCATACTATTACAAAGCCATCGATCGGTGGCAGGATTTTGTTTCAAGACCTTGGGTCCTCCCTGCTCTTCAGCAGCAATGGCTGAAGCCTTTTTGCCTCTCAGAGTCTTTCTGACAGAGCCTCTGATAAAATGGCACAACAGTGCAGACAAACAGGGTGCAAAGAGGAAGATGGCTATTGATTTCAGTAATAGCGCAGAGAGATGAAGCGAACGCTTAGCTGTTGTTGAACACATTACAGCCACTGAGTCAGCCAAGCGCCTCTCAGTGGCCGATAGAATGGGGATAATCACAGTTTTGTGTTACTGTTTCTGCATCATCCTATAATCCAATGCCTCTCCATCTCACTGCTTGGTTTGATGAGCACTCTTTCCAGGAATTATGAGCCCTGTTATGATCAGTGGATGAACCAGACATGAGCATAAACCTGGATTTCTCCACTACCATTCTTTAAGAATGAAACTTCACTGCATTATTCATGACATTGCGTAAATATGTTCATATAGACAGTGTTATTTAGCCAAGTAGAAACTGTTCCTTTGTTAGTCCTGGAACAACATTCTTATCAAACCATCACAGGCCAAACACATTCTCTAAAGCTTAGATACCACCGAAACCTAGTAGAAATGATTCATAGGAATGTTGTTCAAATCCTAACCCCAGACCTAAGATCAAGTTCCGATGACAGAATGACAGGAAGGTTGTTTCAGGAACATGTCCTCCTTGAATCAAGGCAAGCACAAATGGGAGCAATTGTGAACGTACTGCAACTCAATTACACTACATTTCCACTGCACCAACAAGACAATCTCTACTGCTCGGTAACTAGAGACCAACAGATGCTGTTTTTATGACCAGTAACTATTATTTTTATGTGTATGTTTAAATGCTCGAAGAACTGATTCTTAATTATTATTTAATTTTAGTTTTTTAATTACATAATACAGTACAATAAAAATTGGTCTACACCAATAACCTGGAAGGTTAAAATAATAATAATATTAATAATAATATAATTAATATTTATAATATATTAAGAAGAATTTTTATTTTGTTTAATAGTTCATACTACTACTACTTTTTTATTCTTATTTATTATTATTAATATTTTTTACTATTATTAATATTATAATAATTGACCAATTTAAAATGACTTTTGTTTACCTTTAAGTATAAACAGAACTGATTCTTAAATCTTTAATTTTTACTTTGACATAATAAAAGTCAATAATAATAATATAATTTTGTAATATTAATTTTCACAATAATAATATGAATATTTTTATAATTCATACTACTATTACTACTACTACCATTTTTATATTATTTCTTATTATTAATATCATAATAATTTACCAATTGTCAATTATTTTTGTTTACCTTTAAGCATAACAGAACGGATTCTTAATTCTTTCATTTTTAAAGAATTTTAATTATTCTTTTTATTAAAATGTAATAATTTTTAATAATTTAATAATAATATAATATATTTTGCAATCTAGTCATGTCTAGTTGGTAATTCTATGCATTTCTCAGAATGAATGAATGCTACAGTATGTAAAGGTTTAGTGATTTGGGCAAATAATACAAAATAAGTTAGTGACCTTACCATTGAAGGGAGACCATTCAATATCACCAGACTTGATTCTAAAGAACCAATAAACAATTCTTTTAAACCAATTGTCTGTCTATTGCAGCCTGCAGCTCTCAAGGGTTTTGGGGTTAATGTTCAAACAGCACAGCCATAGGAATTAGATGAACTCTTCCACCACTCTTTCAAATTAACACCTGCCAGAAAACTCCACCACCTTTTAATAACTGAAAAAAAAAAAAAAAAAAAAAAAACTCATGGCTTAGATGCAATAGCCATCTAACATTGCCTCCCTCATTTCCTCCATTTCTGGGGCAGTGAAATATGGAAGTACAGATTCCATATGCCCTGTGTAGTGTGCAGGCCTCCAGGTGAGGGATAATGAATACATATGCTGTTTCAGATGATTGTGATAAGGCGGCAGCGGTTGTGCGCACAGCCATGGTGGAGAGAGGGGGAGTGAAAGAGTGAGATGCTGGTAGTAATGAAGGGAGCGTGCAGTGAGGACCATCGATCCCCACAGCTCTGTGGCAGGGCGCAGGTTTACCGAGGCCAGCCGCCGCACACAATAACACGCTTCTGTCTGCATCTTAATCTCTCAGCAGTCACAAATCAACTTGCATTTCTTTCAGAAAACTGCACTCATTTTCTCTCATGCTCTCTCCCTTTTTCTTTTTCTGTTTCTTTTTCTGTTTCTGCATGTGTGCCACACGGTCCTGTGCTGAAGGGGGTTCTAGAGAAACATATGCATCAATTGTAAACTAAGCAGTAAAAAGCTCAAAAACTGGTGTATGGTGAGCACTCTGTCAAATTGACTTCTCTCAAAGACATTCTTATGTCTCTTATTCTTATATCTCAACTGTCTAGATCACAGTGTAAAAGGATAAAAAAAATATATATTTTTTTATTACTCAGATAAAAGGTTGTTGGTCTCAGACATAGATCAGGAATATCAAAATGCATTAGAATGCATTCTAAAGATCAGACAACCAAGCTGAAAAGAACAGCTGAGCTAGTTAATGCTGGTTAATGGAGGTTTAGTTAAAAGACCAGCCTCGATAGACAGGTTGATACAATATCTAATTTGTAGATATCCAAAAGTCTTTAGTTTACATAGTGTGGAACTTTACAGTTTGTACTATGGACAAAAATAAATTCCAGTTGATTGCTTTAAACTAACTGATAGAAAGTAAATAAAATACAAGCAAATGTGCAACCAATGATGTGAAGACACATCGATGTACCATGATTTGCTACTTGCTGTTGCTCCAAGGTGAGAAATCTATATATCTTGTCAGTTTTTCTGAAATAGAAAAACTGTACAATTTAAATGTCTGCTAAAAATAAATTTTTGTCAGTGTTTAGAAGTACAATAGCATACAGATGACCTTAAATCTAGCATACATAATAAGAAAAGCTGCTATTTTTGTTGCAGGACGCTACAACATTTTTCAGTCTTTTCAGTAGGGATAAATAAGCTATGGCCGATAACTGAAAAAAAAAAAAAAAAAAAACTTCATTTTGTGATTTAAAAATGTAAAAATATTTATAAAAATAAATTAAAATAAATAAAAAAACTAAAAACTGACATCAATAATTTTAAATGCTGAAAGTGAATGTAGGCATTACAACATTATGTACAGTAAGAAAAATAAAATTCATTTTGAGATTTGCTAAAGATTACCCCGAACAGTGTTATTAAGCCTCAGTGTTCCAGTCATTTTGACTAAGAGGGGATTTTCTTTTTCCCAAAAATGCCAGTTACTGTTATTGCATTAGACTAAAACCTACTGACTTTGCTCATATATAATTATCATAATTAATTATCATAGTTTTTTTTTATTATTTCTTTTAGAATTGATTAATTGTAGGCCTCATTATTCTGAGCTTGTGCACATCAGTTTTTGGGTGAAAAATTTTCTAAATTAAGTAAATAAAAAAAGCTTTTTTCAGGTTGGTTCTTTTTGACAGGGAACACCAAATTAGGTAAAGGATTTTCAGCACAGTACAAGAGTTAAATTTTTGGCATTTTTAAAAACTTGAAAACTTGAAAGTATGCATTAGATGAGAGCAAATGTAATGTAAAAATACTGTAAACAAAAATGAGCATGTACAATTAAATGTCCAATATGGTACTGATACTGTATATTGTGCATTCTAATTATTAGAAAGCACAGTTCTCCATGTAAATTTGATGAGTAGTTCAAAAATGTTGCCTGATTTATGGCCTACGGCCTGTGGAGAACACAAAGGGAACACAGAGGACACTGTTCAAACAGACTTGAAGGAAGATAAACAGCAGGCCAGCGTCGCTCAGAGAACAGAGAAACCCATGAACTCTGAAGAAAAGCCCGACACACACCGAAACTCAAGACTAAGGCCAAGAGGCTACAGAAAACTAAACAAAACAAATCCTTGAAGAAAAAAAATCAGAAGAGGGGTTTGAAGGGAGATGCCTCTGACTTGGCAATTTGTTTGATTTTCCTTTTCTCTGAACAAAATCTCAGTGTACGAGAAGACAGGGTGGCAAACCAGAATGAGAGTGCTTTTAATAGTCAACAGAAAACAAGCTCAGCAGGCATCGAAATTTGCCTTCGAGAGGGCTGAACAGCCAATTACAAAGAGCTTAAGTAAACTTGATTCAAAAGTCGTGAGGTATAGAATCAGAAAGCGAGGAAGAAAGACAAACACACACATTATAAAGAGAGAGAGAGAGAGAGAGAGAGAGAGAGAGAGAGAGAACACGCACACTGATGCATCCTAATGAGCCAGAACAGATTTCCTACATTTTGAGCGTATCATGCACTGCCAAATCCTATTAGGGCATCTCCTCATTCAAAAAGTTGAAAGTGATGTGATTACATTGATCCCCTCCTGCTGTGTAACACAACAATCTGCTCTCCCAGCATTCGAGAGCTCAAGACAAATGTGCTCCGTCAGAGGCCCAGACAACACAAGTGATTGGTGGCTGCTGTCTTGTTGTCTGTGGCCGTGATTGTTGTGTGAAATGCACCGGTGGGCCGAACGGGCTTGAGCTGGGGGTGTCGAACTCAGGCTGTAAGGGCATCCGGGCTCATTTTCGCAATGTTATTACATCATCCTCCGCCCTCATCGCTACTGTACAACTGGCTGTGTTTACCGTAATGGGCTGAGACAGCACTGCTCTCAAACACGAAGGCTGATGGCGCTTGTCTGACCACTGAGTAAGGGAACGGGGCTGCGGAGGCTGTCCTCTTTAATGAGGCTGAAGAGACAGTTGGCAGACTGGAATTAGCCGGTGTCTGTGAGAGGGGAAAAGCGAACTCTAAAGGAGCAGAAGCCTCCGATGGGACAGATTGGAGTCTCTTGCCTTTGTTATCGTATGCCATTGTTCCTGTCACACCAATCTGCGTAGTTCCTCTACATTAGACAGGTAGAGAGAAAGGTTGGGGGGGTGATTAAAGCTGCCCACTGACTCTTCTGCTGGCTTAACATAGTCTTAATTAAGTTTAACAAGGTGTGATGATGGCACTGTCATCGTTATGGACAAAAGCCACTATAGGGTGTTTTAGAGACTGCTGCACTGTAAAACGCAAAAAAAAAAAAAATGTAAACCTACTTTGTGTGTATGTGTGTGTGAGTGTTTGCATGTGAAGGTCGTGAGAGAGGAAGGTGAAAAGCTTTAGCTAATGAGAGGGAGCATCCAGATTTCAGTGGTTTGTGTGGTTACAGAAAATACCTTTTCACATTAAAATGAAATCATCTTCATCCTACCGCCCTGCTGAAAAGAAGCCAATGAAGAGCAGACATGTTGCCCACCTCTAATCAAACACCATTTTTCTACTTGCCTCAGCCTCTCACTTTATTTAAAAGATGAAACTCTGAAAAAACTTTTTTTGTTATTCTCTCAGCGCCAGAGAAACTGTGACTGCCTAGCCACTATATTGCCCAGTCTCCATGTAGCTTGAAATAACCTTTATTATCTTATGTTTAACCTTATTTGTTTGAGGCCACTCACAGTTTCATCTTATTTTTAATTAATTAATTTTGGTCCTGACCCAATTGCCGGTTTAAAATCAAACTGCACGCTCAATTAACCAAATTACATCTAATTAAAGTGCTAGTCATACTGTTGCTTCAGAAGACACGTCAACATTTCCTGTGTGATAAATCTTTATGCCTGAAAGCAGCAATAATTTATATAATATGCAAACAGTAACAATAAAAGGAAGACTTAAGAAATGCATCGCATACAGTATTTGGACTTGTTAAGAATGAAAGACATGAGTTGTCGAAGACTAAACTCACCATAGCCAATGGCACGATTCCACCGAGGTCATGTGGTGCCAGACGGATGAGTGTCTGGATCTCATCTGAAAGGGTTCGGGAGATGGGGTACTCGATCTGCCATGTCACTGAACGACTTCCCAGAGGATCCAACAACCCGTTGACCTCCAGATCCACCTGCAGGACTTTCTGGAAACCGGCCTCCACCCTAATATAGGAACAAGGAACAGTAAAGAGTAATATCAAAATGTTTGAATGCAAATTAAAAGCATATGCATGTTAAACTCATGGGTGTCTTGTGTTTATTAGTTGTTATGTGGCTACTGGCCAGTGCATGCTGCCAACAGATGAAGGGGCAGTCAAGCGGCCATTTATCGACCCTTTTGTTTTTGTACACCTGGTGTGTGTAGGATGTAGGCTGCGACATATGAGGGTGTGAGTGTGTGGCGGTTTACTCTCATTATTTCAGTTCAACAAAAACACATGCCAGCAGCAACCGGAAAAAAAGCAATTTACTTTTGGTCCAGCGCCACAGCATTTTCAGAAAAGATTTCCAAAGCAGAGCAAAGCAGAGCAAAGCTGCCTGAGCCATTTGATTTGCCCAGGACTGGGTTTGATCAGCCTGGCTGCTCCGGGATCACAGTACTTAGTTAAAACAAAACAGCATATCTAAAATTCCCAATATCAAAATACAAATGTGGAATATGGAACTGCAATTGAATTTGCACCTGAACACAAAAACAAAACTATATTCTTTTCCTCAGAATGTTTTTTTTCCTTTCATAGAATCAGAACAGTATGGTACAAGATCCCTCTTAAAATAACTCACACATCCATGAAAAGGTCACCACATTATTCTCAATGCTGTCATTTCATCATTTTGGGGAAAAAAAAATATAATTAGAATTTGCTCTTTGGTTGACATCACACACAAATTACAGAAAGATGTTCTTTTTTTTTTTTTTTTTTCTCTAACAAACACTTCAGTCAGGGTTAACAAGGCTGTAGTTTCCCCATGTGGTACTGGGCTACTTTTAACCTGTTTCCATGAGAGTCTTTTTTTTTTTGTCCTGCAGTTTAAAGGTTTGAAATATCACACAAATTAGTTTTAAATGCAAGGATTTCTGACCAAACAAACAGCCAATCCTATGTAAATCAAAATTAATAGGTAAGATGGATACTACGTTTTATGTTTGACAGGCTAACTGTTGTTATGATTATAATTTAGTAAATTTACTGTGCGTCAGGTAACTGTGTATAATAGGCCTACTGTTCAAAATTTTTGGTGTCTTTAAGACTTTTATACATTATTATAACAGTTTACAATATTACTGTTTTATTGTATTATGATCAAACAAACACAGCCTTGGGAAGCATAAGAAACATCTTTTCTATAAAAAATTAAATAAAAGGAAAAATGCTTTTCTTAAACGTTAGTTGAAATCTATTGCATTTTATTACTTTGTATTCAATGATAAAATGCACTTTTTTTCCTTTTTCCTTTGGAATGGTTAAATGCTGTTTAAATGACAAACGGGCATAGAAATGAACTGAAATAACCTTAAAATTTCTACAATCTCCTGAAAATGCAAAAAAAAAAAAAAAAAAATTGGGGTTTTGATATTGGGCTGGTTTTATTGCTCGCTGGGCTGGTTTTGGGCTAGTTTGGATGAGCCTTTACAACTCTAGGTGCAAAATTTGAGAATATCTCTTTTAGGAACAGAGAGATGTGTCATCCTTTTTCGGTCAACAAAATAATTCCAGAAATAAAGTCTCCCTCAAATGAATCTTCAAGAAAAAAACATCTTCAACCTGTATGCATCCTCTAATAACTTTCATTCCAAAAAGCCCTGGATTCTCTGATTTCAATGTCATGGAAACAGAGACGGCAGGATATCTTTAATAAGCAAATCTGGGAAGATCATATCAGTTTTTACACGTTCTAATCTGTGCATTTACATAATAAAAGCGACCACACACTGATTGCACATACCGTAAATTAACTTGATTTGTAGATACTTTAAAGAGACCATATCTGTAAGGAGCAGAAAAGTAAACTCAAGACACAGAAAAGCTTGTTAAAAATTTGCTCCAAACCTATATGACTTTCTTCCTTCCGTAGACCACAAAAGGAGCTGTTAAGCAGGATGTTTATGTTCTTTTGCATACAATGACAAAAATGCATCACAAAAGTACTTTAATAGTGGTCCTCTCTAATTGTCCACTATATTCAAAGTTGTCTAAAGTCAGGCATTAACTTTGTATGAGGAATAGATCAAAATTCCATAAAGATCAAAAGTCCATATTCACAGAAAAAACACTGCTGTAGATCGCTAAACTCATTTGTATATGCTCCTGTTCATATTTTCTCACACAATGTAATTGAAGTGAATTGCACAAGTCATATGAAGTCATATGAAGTGTATTTAGTCATTTTTGGAGCATTAAAAAGTTGGTCACCATTCACTTACATTATATGAAAAAGAGCAGTGTGAACATCCTGCTAAACTTCTGCTTTCGTGTTCCACAGAAGAAAGAAAATCACATGGGTTTGGAGCAACATGAGGAAGAATAAATGATACACATTTTCATTTTTGGGTGAACTATTCTTTTAACAACTACACAGATGTATGTATCTATAAGTATGACTTACTCTAGGAAATGCAATTTCAGCAACTACAGCAAAAACAAAAGGTCTTGTAATGCCATGAATAACTCTTTCCAACAGATATTTCATTAAGCACTTTTCCTGATCAGACAAAAAGGGCCAAAAAAGCCTATTTAAAGTAAGTGCCATTTTGTTGTGCCAATGTGGTGCTGGTGAATGGAGATGGGCAGCTAAAAGGCTATGGTATTAGAGAGGTATTCTGGGAGAAACACAGCTGACAGCTTTGTTGCACTTAAAAATAAATGCATCCGCCTTGTAAACACTGGCTTTCTACGACCTCACTGAATGCTCTGAAGAGCCCTGTTAGCTCAAACACTTTAATGGGTCATTGTCAGTTTTCTCATTCACTGCTAAGAAAACCAAACCAGTATAGGATTAACACTGCCATTATGGTTCAAATGTAGGGTTAAGATGTGTCCAGCAGAGGGCGAAGTGCAGTACCTCTTCACCAAGATGGAACATTTCTGACACAAGATCAAAAGCTAATGCTGATTGAGGAAAATCCATTTGCTTGCAGATGGAATTTGGGAATCTCTGAATTTCTGCTGCTGATTTTGTGTGATTATCTGCAGAATGGATTTAAAAATGGTTAAACGTGTTAAACCAAGCATACTGGGAGCAGATGTAGCAAATATGTTCAAGAAACTAACATAAAGGGGATTTAATGAATGACAGGCATTCCAGTGGAAACTACGGAACTTTCAGTTGAATTCTGTGTATGACTTAGTTTAGTGTGCATTCTACCTGTTTATATCCTATATTGACTGAGTTTTTTGCTCTCCACAGCCCACTTAGCAAATCTTATGCTATGCAGCAGAGGTTATAAGGGCAGCAAATATGAAAATCTTCTCAGACACAGAGAGCGAAAAAGTGAAGCTTGCATACACAATTTCAAACCACAAAAAGAGTTTTTTGTGAAAACAGGAATGTAAAGTGGAACGTGTCTATGAGAGTTTCTCTGTGAAGTCTTTATGAGTCTCGACAGGTGCTCAAGTGCTCATCGCTAGGATGAATGGATTATTATGTCAAAACGTATAAAAATGCAGAGAAAGCCAGAGAGTTGCTCTTCGTTGACACAGACTCGCACATTACTGTCGAAGGGAGTGAAATTCTTCCAAAATGTATAGGTCTGATGACAAAGGGTTCGACTACATTAGGTGGAGAATTAATATTTAAAGTGGAGTAGGAGAAATTTAAATCTTTCAAAAAGGTTCTTCGACTGAATTTCCCGAAACAGAGGCTGTTCAAAGAGACGGCGTGCCTCCCTCATTTTACACAACCATGTAAAAATGGCGTGAGAGAAAAAGAAAAAGGGTTGAAAATGGAAATGGCTTTCATTGTGGAGACTCTTGGGTGGATATATTCATGCACAGTGGTGATCTGCTTAGCACTGACAACAATGATACATCAAACGAATGGAATCAATTTGACTACAAAGCCGCTGTGGTTGGCAACTCACGGCTCGGGGAAATAAAAGTCAAAGCCAGGGAAGTAATGGCAGTTGGCGCGTCAGCTTTGAGTAAAGCTGTGGTGGAATTTCATTTCACAGGTTGCGGAAGACCCTGAGTGAAAGAGCCGCTGAAGGCGAGCCCTAGCCCTCCTGCTGGAGGATTTGCCAGCCGCCTCTTCCACTCGTTTCCCTCTCAAAGGCAACACTGGACACTCAGGACCCCCAACAGCTAAGCATGAAACTCAATCACAGTGCTGGCATGGGGGCCTTGACCTGCATCATGCTCACTAAAGAAGTTTACGGTCTAAAGACGGAGTTCAGATGGTCAGAACAAAGAAGAGGAGGATGAGAGAGAAAAGAGAGGATCAGCAATGACTACAGATAAATATTCATATGGAGTCAGTATTTGCATGCAGAGGGAAACAGTGGTGCTTTTATAAAGTATCACGCTGCTATAATAAATGATTGTGATAAAGAACCCAGTTGCCAAGGATTACAAGTTTTGTGGTATCAAGTCTTAAAGATATTATAGAGTTTTGTATATAATTGCAAGTAATTCAAGGAACTATTGGCACCAATGGTCAACTAAGGATCGGGGAGCATCTGGGAAACACAGCTCAGATATTTAAAGAGAAATGAAGCAACTGAGATATCCCAAAATGTCAGACAGGATTATAGCTTTTGATGAACACTGATTTATTAGGCACCCCAAAAACACCAATGGCTTCCTCTACGATCAACTTAGGGTTGTGATGCTTCTGGGAAGTGCATCCCAGTTTTTTTTTTTCTTTTTAGTGAACAAATGTTTTAAACTGAACAGACCTTTCATATGAACAAATCTTTTAAATGAACAGATCTTTTAAGTGCACACATCTTTTAAGTGGATAAACGTTTTAAGTAAACAATAAAGCTGGGTTTCGCAAAAGATCATGAACCTAAGTAGATCAGAAACGATTCAAACCAATGATCTGTAAGATCAACTTAGGCTTGCGGTGCTATCCGGAAATGCAGTCCAGATCTTTGAAGTGAAAGAATGTTTAAAGTGAACTTTTTTTTTGTCTCTTGTGAATAATATTGCTTTGATTGCTTTTTCCTGAATTTAAAGACTAATTATACCATAAGGAAACAGTATTTCAGCACTTTCTTGAAACCTGTAATTTATTTAGGTTGCAAATTCATATTTCACCCCAGAAATAGCCGGTATTGCATACGGTTGACTACCATCCAGCTATCGCACATTACATATATTATACAGATCAAAATAATCAGCATAAGAATATACTATTCAAATAAAAAAAATAAACCATAGCTCAGTGTTATGGTTTTGTATAGATGTATTGATGTGTGCACATGGGTTTGTAAATAGATGACAAGTACCACAGCATTGTCTTAAGGACCTTAAGATGCGATCCTACTTATATACTTCTGCTTTAATCCATAAGCGCAATTCTCAACAAACATCAGAGCAACAGAAAGTTCTGCCAAGTGCATAAATAAAGGCAATCTAAACATAAAAATCATGTAAATAAGCATGCACAATTAAAAATATATCATCCAATGAATTCTCAATTATCCACCTGCATAAACCACCAATAACTTTTCATGTGTAAGATACTTGAAATTATGGATGACCAGCATCTATTGCAAAATACTACTGACAAGCGGCAGAAAAAAACAGCCCACCTTGACTGTCTGCGACCTGCGATCTCCTGAACCTTGAGGCAGAGATGTAATATTCATCACACTCAGCAAGTTGATTTGTTTGCTGTTGCATCGGCAGGAATGCAAGAGGTGTAAAAGAATGTGAAGCGGTTGGACCGGATGGAAGCTGAGGGAAAATGGCTACCGTTGGGTGAGACATCCAGCTGGGAACATAATTTAAATCCATTAGCCAGATATCATCAGACTTTCCCACTCACTTAGTAGCTTAGTAGATGTTATCACTGCTGCAGACGTGATATGGAATGGGAAGTGCAGAGTGAAATGGATGCCCAAGATTCCGGTTCTTCACACTGAATTACCTGAACCAAACCTGAAATACCTGAACCAAACAAAGCCACATCACCAACTAACAAAACATCATCACCAAGCACAACGACATGAATCACAAATACACAACATATAAGACACAAATAATTGTATATGTGATAGATACAGCTGGGTTTCAGAGAGTTCTCCTTAAAAAAAAAAAAAAAAAAACTCAGTAAAAAGGCAAGCAAGTGGTGAGACACACAAAGGAACACTGTTGAATATAACCAAGATTAATGAATGGTGGCTGAACTAACAACAACAACAAAAAAATTCTGGAGAACAATGTCTGCTAGTGTTTACGTGCGGGTACATTTCTTTCTCGAAAGCCTTATTGATGAATACAAAACCTGAAGCCATTCAGCACACACCTGCTGCCTCATGGGCATAGTAGCCTATACGACAGCGGAAAACACAATAACCGAAACACGGCCATATGAGGAATCATTTTCATTATGCTACAGTAATGGATCAGAACAGTCATTATTGCCACTAATTCATGTTCTGCATAAACCAATATAATTAAGTATGCAAATATGCGATCACATGGGATCCACGTAAGTCTAAGCACACATGCACTAATGTCGGCATGCTCGCGAGAGTCACACACTAACACTTTTGTTCCTCCGCAGCACTTTGTTTGATTTAACTTGATTAACTTCCTTGCCATATGTTTCCTATTATTTTTTCGCCATTAAGCTCCATCGCTCTCCTTCCAGTCACGAAACATGATATCATTTGCTTCTTTCAGAATGTGGGATGAATCCTAATGATTTAAGTTCTTCTTTCTGACTGATGAATTTCCCATCCCTCATATGCTGTGAGAACAAGACGTCAATCCGTAATTGGAAACTCTCAAGCGTAACATACTCAGACTAATTAAAAGATCCAGAGCTAATGGCAAAACACGCCATACTGTGCTCTCCCAAAACAGGTTGTCCCTGATACAAGTAATTACAAGGGCTACACACACATACAGAAACCCAGACTCCAAGGATACTTTACTCCATATGGAGACAAGTTTTATTACTTATGCTGGGTGTTTATGAAACTCTGGTCTGGTCACTGTTTGCAGTCACAAGAAAATAAATAAATAAATGATACATTTTAAAATATTGTCAAATAAAAAAACAGTTATTTTATATTGAAACAATATTTCATAATATTACATTTTTACAGTATTTTTGATCAAATAAATGCAGCCTTGTTGAGCAAAAGTAACTTCTTTTAAAAAAAAAAAACATTTCTAAAAATCATATTGACCCCAAACTTGTTAATGGTAATGTACAATTGCATGTACAAAAATGATCAGAGAAAAAAATTGATTTAATATACTGTTTATTCAATACATTGACTATATAGTTGCTTACACAGGACACGTTCTCACATTCTGTTTGTGTTATTTCAATGAAATGTCTATGGATCACAAAAATGTCTTTGGCTGTTCTGTCACGTCTTGCTGTGTTGCAGTTGCATTGCACGGCATGAGCGCCAAATTTTGAAGAGGCTGTGTCAAGTTAAAACTTATTAAACACGGGGATCTTGCATTCTGTTGCATTCAATTGCACTACGTCCAGCTGTTTTTGAATGCAAGAACGTGTCCTGTGTGAATACCTTTCTTAGCCATTCTACACTGCCTGCTCTCTGTAAATGTGGCTTGGCATGTTGCCTGTCAGAATGTGGTACTTCATGCTTGAATTACTCAAATGGAAAATATCTCATTATAGAATTTACGTACAGGTCAAGACACATGTCTAATTGCATTAATTACCAAAAAAAAAAAAAATGCACTATGCTAATGAGTTAAAATGTAAGCCCAACCTTATCTGCTGACTGGCTATGATTGTTATGTTACATAGAATTTGCTAAATAAATTGCAAAATTTTCTTTTACATTTTTTACATTTAAGTAAATGTATTCATTTTTATTATTTAGAATTGTATTATTAATTTATTATTATTTTATTTATTTATTATTATTTATATAATTAATTTTATTTATTTTTCCCCCCTACTTACACTTCCAACATCACTTTGTCTCGTGAGGTGTGACCTTGGAATCATCAGCTGTTGGGGAAGAAAATGGAGCATTCTGACCCTCTGCACTGAGCAGACACACACACACACACCCTCTCACATTCAAAGTGGGACTGTTCTCTATTCCCTGATTAATGTGCTCATGCAAAGTCAAATGTAATTTGAGGATGTGTCTTTTTACATATGCAGATTTCTGCAGCACAGCCACACTGCAACACCTTATTCATAAGCTCATTAGAAATGTGTACGTAGAAGCAGCACAGTTTGTACAATTTAACCCAAATTGATGGATTGTTCTCTGGGTATGCTAATAGTGGCCAGAGGCATTATTATGGAACACAACACCCGTGCTTACGGGGCTGGAGGGTGTGTTCCTTTTTCCTCCCCTGAGAGGAAACAGAGAGTCAATAGAGGATCCAAGATGAGCAACAGCACCCCCAGCATAGAGAGAAAGACATTTTAATATATTACAGTGTGCATGTTTTATTACAGGAAATTAGCTCAGGCTGGCGATGAGGAGCACACAAGGCCATGTTTATTTTAAGAGCTGCGCAGAACAGAACATCAAAAAACTTTCCCATATTTCAGTGCAAACATTATTACTTTAATAGCATAGAACATCTTTTTCAAGCCACGCTTAAATCAGAATATTGCATGCGTGGAGATATTTGCAGGCATCATGTACTCCCCATTTTAAGGGAAGAGCCCCGCTCTCATTTGCACAAATCCACCAGCACTGACATTCAATCAGTGACAAGGTTTATGGTGCAAGGCCACAGGACAGTAAATTAGGCTTCAATCAAACAGCCCAAAGTGCAATTCAGGCCAAGTCACAACTTATTCATCCTGCAGATGAAGGAATTTTAATGACCAGTTGGAGGAAATGAGAGTAAAAAATTTAACTGTCAGAGCAATATCCTGAGAAGACATGTTTGATTGGAACGCAGCCATAATCTGAGCAAAAAAGAAAAATACTCCACAATCTCCAAAGCATGGTGCGAGGAGGATAGCAACAAGATACAGCCGAAAAGTCACAAGAGGAGGCAATACATCCATGTTCCTCCAATCAATCTATCAATCTGCATTAAACAAGGAGGTCTATAATATGGAATGAATAGCTAACTAATTCAGAATAATTACAGAATTAACAACTCAATATCCAAATCTAAATTAACTTCAAATCACTTAAAATTATCAGTATTATTTATGATTAAAACATATAAATAATTAAGGTCATGCATCATTCAGAGCTAAATTGAGATTCAATTCAAACTTTTCAATTCAAATCCAATTCCAAAATTTAAACTAAGAAAAAAAGTTAAGACAGTACAATTAAAATAATAAGAAATTCAAAGAAATATGTGTGAAAGTTTTGTGAAACATTTTATAAACTTAAGGTTATATAGATAGATAGATAGATAGATAGATAGATAGATAGATAGATAGATAGATAGATAGATAGATAGATAGATAGATAGATAGATAGATAGATAGATAGATAGATAGATAGATTGATTGATTGATGGAACCAGGGTTTAATAAATAGAATGTTAATATAACTTCTAATATAAATATTGTAGTATTTGCTGCTTTTTCATAGTCTCATGTGTGAGGTAAATTCCATTTAATATGCCTTTAACTCTGTGAAACTCTGTGAAAGTATGTAAACACCAAATTGGGGGGAAAAAAACTAAACCCAGAGAGGGAGCACTGACTAGACATTTCAGAAGTTCAACACATGCACAAAAAAAAAAAAAAATTACCAATATGTATTTGCATATTAATTCTCTGTAATCTGGCTTCTGCCCTTGCCTTCTGTAACCGTCTTTGTGTTATTGATACCCATACCTACACACACTAATGCTGAGATGACAAGCACTCATCCTCACTAAAAAGGGGTATTTGTAAAGCATGGCAACATGCACACAATCATTGGATGGATTTAAAGCATCGCTCATGTGTTATTTAATTTGTGTGAGTGGTGTATGAATCTTAAATGCCTTGCGTGGCCTTGAGCAGTTATGTAATCATAAACGAGCCGAAACGGTTGCCTGGCACATGGCTTTGAAATAAATTAAAAACGGGGGAAAACATATTTACAGGCTCTGTCATCATTAATGAAAAAAAAAAACAGAAAATGTCCCTCCCACCCCTTAACATAATGGAGCGGTCTAAATCGCTTACTATGATTTATATTGGCTCCTCTACCCAACCTCCACAAACCTCAATCGATATGGGGGATAACGATGATTTCTCCGGCATCCTCTCCATCTGGCTGCATCTGAAATCTCTTTGTTTCTAAACCAGCTCTCTCACTCCAGAGCATCTGCCCCTCTCTAGCTTTATCGGGCAGAGAAACACCAGGGTTGGTTGCTGCTCTGCCAGCCAAAAGCCTGAAGACAGTAAAGAGGGTTGTCAGTGAGGCCGGGCTGGCCTCATGTGATAAGACGTAGTGTACAAATCCAGGATGGCAATTTAATCCGAACCATCCTGCAGCACTTCATATCACTAACACCAACTACTGTAGAAGTGCCGCGGTTTCTGTTTTCTACCATAAACACAGATACACACAGAGGTCCCACTGGGAGAGAGAAATAAGACCCGTCTGTTCTCAAAGGGCATTCAACTTCAGACGTGCTCGGAGGACTTGGGGCTGCAGGAATTCAATGTCAACAATTCAATCAATCAATCAATTAATCAATCAATCAATCAATCAAAAAAAGGTAAAGGTTTGGTTGGTTAGCATAGTTTAAGTAATAAAGCAACTTTCGAATGGTAGTGTATAATAAATACAAAACAGGTTTTTAATATAATATAATATAATATAATATAATATAATATAATATAAAATATAATGTTCTGAAAAGTACAGTGTTTTCATAGGGGCTCCATAACCTATTTAACTTAAAAGATCAATAAAACTAAAACTAAAAATAAAACGCCTCACATATTGGGTAACACAGCTGCAAACTGTACTGAGAAATGTTCAGAGCTGTCTTTAAGAGCTAGAAGTTTCACTGTCAAGAATCCAGAAAACACATGTCTGTGTCACCAGGGATGTTAAACTGCACAACAGAGACATGCTGTAAACTAATAAAAAAAAATTCTCTAAACATTTTTTATCCTGTATCACAGACAAACATGACATTGTATGGGGATTTTGATTCATTCCAGTGTCTTAAATCATTTGATTCTGTTCACCGTTTCACTCAGTAACATTTCGGTAGGTTACGTAAAATCATTTAAACAGTTTTGCTCAAATAGCTTTCTGCAGTTATTATAAACCTACTTCACTTCAAAAGCATTTGCACAAGAATTATTTGCTGACCTAAATGATTCAGTTTAGTTTCCGCCCAAAATGCAGCTATATCAGAAACAATTTATACTTGTCTTTGTTGCCCTTTTATGTGCCTGGGGTTTCTGACAGTGCTATGAGAGAGTTTGTTACAAGCAGATACTAACAGAGCTCAATAGTGCACTGACCTGTAGGGTGATGTTTCTTACAAAGAGCCAGCAACAAGAGAGAGTGTGTGTGCACGCATGAGGAGAGAGGAACTTCACTATTGTCCTTGGCACATTAATGAGGTAGAAAGACAGAGGGTGAGAGGCGAGGTCACATCAGGGTCAACTCTG
The DNA here is from genome assembly GCF_018340385.1 of Cyprinus carpio. Classification (NCBI taxonomy): domain Eukaryota; kingdom Metazoa; phylum Chordata; class Actinopteri; order Cypriniformes; family Cyprinidae; genus Cyprinus; species Cyprinus carpio. The sequence goes on from NC_056592.1 coordinate 9,606,029, forward strand.
GATCAGCGGCCCGATTAAGTGGTCCAGAGACAGCTCTGTAATGAAATCAACCAGAGAAGAGGCCAGCGGCAAGCAGAGGAGCTCCTTTCGAAATCACTGCACAGCCTTATATTTATTCAGAAACTGTTTAGTGTGATTGGCTTTATATGAAGAAGCCTGATTCTTTCATTAAAATACCCTTGCCTTGTGAATGGCTGATGGGTGCATGTTTGTTCCTGCATACGTTTTTCTTTCACTGTCCCTCATCATGAATTCAGCGGGTTCGAGATTTCTTATCTAAACAGAGGCAGGCATCTGACAGATGGATGCTGACAAGCATGTTTCGAATTTAAATCCAACACCTCGAGGGAAAGGGTGTAGTTTGCATTCAAGCCAAACTATGTCTGATGTCTTTAAGGTGTTGAACATCTTCTCTGAGAGTGAAGTGCACTGGCAATTAATTGCATTTGGCTGCAGCAGGGAGGGAAAGCAAGATGTATAAAGAGAAGAAGAAGACGAAGACGAAGACGAAGAAGAAGAAGAAGAAGAAGAAGAAGAAGAAGAAGAAGAAGAAGAAGAAGAAGGGGACAGTAACTTTACTCAAGGTGTCAAGGTTTTGGGTGATTAGGATGGTTTAACTATAACTTTTGCTGGCTGCAATAAAGCATCATTATCCACTGATGGCCATTAACAATTAGCAGTGTATTATGATGCAATAAATCAAATAATAATATCAATCATTCATAAGAAGCTCAGCAATTCCAATAGGGTCCTCGCACTGCGGTGCACGGGCCCTAATAATTCTAGATGTTTTAGTCATAGTTTTTGTTATTTGACAAATTAGTCAATGTTAAATCATGTCATATTCATTCATCTTAGTCAATTTTACTCAAAGATGGAATGTAATTTTAGATAAAGAAAACTTATGAGAAAGTGCAAAATTAAATCAAATATATTTGGTTTTATATATTATTAAGTATAATCATTTAACATAAACAATATGAAATTCTTAATGCTTAAAGTGTTTACTGTCTGTGTTTTAGTGTGTTGTCACGGAAAGATGCATGACTTAAATATATGGATATATGGTTAATATATTGATCACATACACAACCTTTCAAAAGTATTTTTTTAGATAAATTAACACTTTTATTCATCAAGGATGTCTTAAGTTGATCAAAAGTGACAGTAAAGGTATTTGTAATGTTGAAAAATATTTATATTTCAAATAACTGCTATTCTTCTGAGCTTTTAATATTAAGAAAGCTTTGCCATCACAGAAATAAATAATTTTTTACAAATATATTCAACTAGAGAAGTTGTAAATTGTAATAATTACAAATATTGCTGTTTGTACAGTTTATCAAATTTAATGTAGCTTTGGTGAGAATAAGAGAGAAACATTTCATAAACATAAAAAAAAAAACTTACCAACCCCAAACCTTTGAATGTTAGTGTATATTTGAATAATCTCATATGTATCTAAGCGGCAGCTGAGTAACTGTCTCTGAGATTAATGGGAATGATAATGTAAAGCCTTTATCCACGGCCTTTATAAAAAAAAACAAAAACAGAGAAATCATTTAAAGTTGTGCAGGAACAGACATTAAAACAGGCCTGACCTGTCAACCATGTTTTGATGAGAGTGTAGTGCATCCAACTAGGAAAGAAAGAGAGAGTGAGAGCAGGGAGCGTCAGTCTGTTCACCTAAGACTCCACCTCTGCATCGATCAAGCAGCAGGCTGAGAGAAGAAAGGACAAATTTAAAACAAAAGACAAGATGGCTCAATCTAATCCCCTCTGTGGCGCTCCAATGAAAAGAATAAATAAGCTGATGAAAGAGTATCATGTTAGTTTTTATTCTGAGAATCATCCCTGGCTCTCTGCGCCACTGACGGTATGAGGGATTATAGCCTGGCCCATTGAGCAGAGTCCCAACCCCAGGATTAGACGGCTTGCTGTGCTGCTTCAAGCACCTCGATAAGTGGCATTCCTACTGCTAAATCAATACCAGCACAAAACAGCGAGCAATGCGGCCAGACATGGCACTCAAGGCCCAATTACAGCCTCTTTACCCATAGAAACATGAGGCAGTGAACTGAACTTCTGCACCAAAAACAGAGTTCTTTGGGTTAAGAAACAAAAAAAGTTCTGGCAAAGAGAACCTTTTATAAAGACATTTGGTTGAGTTTTGCCATATTGTTCTACTAGGGTGAGTAGAGCTTGTTACTTCCTAAATATGGCAAGGCTGTGGATTCTGCATGAGGAATTCATTGGCACATCTGCTTGTTCCAGGAGTCACTGATACACTCATTTCACACACCGTTTGAGAGGAATATGAAAAAGAAAAATTTCCTACTGAGTGGAGAGACAGATGTGTAAAGCCGTGTTTCAACCGCTGGAACTTTACCCAGGAACTAGGGACTTTGGGCTGGTACTCGGTGTGTTTCCAATGCAGGAAACAGGATCTAAATAAAGTTCTGGGTAAAAAAAATGCCCCTCGGAAAGTCCCTGCTCGCGAGGTAGTACTTTTTCAAAGGTCCGGAACTTTCGAGGGCAGGACTTGGGCGCTGAGCATGATGATTGGTTGAGTTCACACAGCATTGTGATTTGAACCACCATTTATTTGGATAATTTTCAAAATATAACTGTTATTGTGTCATGAAATGTAGTTTTAAAAGTATTTCAGGTGAGAATGTAGTTGTTTAAAACTCAAATCTGCGGTTTATTTATAAAGAGAGCGCCTTTTTAAAAATGTGTTTTACCGATGTTGGAGACGTTCAGCGGCGCTCAGTGCTCATGTATCCGCCTAGAGCAGTCTCAACTAGGCTAGTCCTTCTGAAATCACTGGCTCTGATGTCTCTTTAGTGGTTAAATATAAAATACAGTTTGTTTTGGGTAAATCTAACAATCTTAGGCCTTTATTCAATTTATCTATATGTTAAAATTAAAATAAAAAGAGGCAACTGATATATAGTAAAATTTAGTTTCATTGTAATGTAGGCTATATATATATATATATACACATTTCCCTGAACTAAGTACATTTCTGCGGCTATTATTATTTCGTCTTATTGTAAATATACTGTATAGTGAGGAAAATTGCACTAGCCAAGGCGAGCTGACAGATGTTATCAAGTACGCTGCTGTTTGCAGAATTACCCAAAATTACCCGACCCGCCCACTCCAGACCACACTACATACACTAACGACAAAAACTAGCAAAGTCTGAACTACGAGGATGCAAGTCCGAAATTTGCGTACTTTGTATTGAAATATGTGCGCAGACCTACGTCACAAGACTTTTTGCCTAATCTTCACGGTCTTTTAGACTGCGGTGGAAACGCAGAAAGCAACAAGTGCTGGGGGGAAAATAGTTCCTAGGGAAAACAGTTCCTGGTACAATTGTTCTGGGTAATTTCGGTGGAAACCCGGCATAAGTAGTAAGACACAGAACAAAAAATTAAACATACAAACTGGTTAAACGAGCTGGTTTTTGGACCTAGCTAGTTTAAGCTTGGTCAAGATGGTGTTAAACTAGAGCTCTCCCAGCCTTACCTCCTGAAGAGTTCCCAAAACAATTCAGATCATACTAACGAGGTAGAGAGATCAGCCAAATTATTTTTTATTTATTTGTTGTCTCAATATTTATGTATCTACAGGTATCTATAATAGCAACTATCTACTGGGTTTTGCTTAAGTCTGAAGAACATTCTTGTTCAGTGCTTGAGCACTGGTAATTCACTCCCCTCATCTACAATCCCTGCCGGTACCGAGACTCAAACCTGCGACCTTTGGGCTACAAGTCAGAATCTCTAACCATTAGGTCACAACTGCCCTGAAATTGCTTATACATACAGTACATACACAGCACTAGGGTCTCTGGCACCCCAAACATAAAAACAAAACAAAGCATGCAGATCATCAACAGAATATGAAGGTTAAAGTAAGCAAGGATACACAAAGTGCAGCCATAACAGCTCAGATCTGTAGCTTCTCTGCTTTGATTTGACAATGTACACATTCAATACTGCAGTGCTGCTTTGCCTGACACAGACATCTTGAGGACTAGTAATATTCCCTGAAGAAACTGACACAATTTCTTTCTTCTGCATTCTTCTTAATCATTTTCAGCTTCAGACGACTATCAACTTCACATCTTTATCTGAGACACGCTCCAGTATAATTGCTCTCATATGAGTCATCAGAGGCTTTGGTAGTTTGTCATGCCCAACACTGCAAGTGTTCAAATGCAAAATGGCTAATTCTACCATCTGTCCTGCAGTGCTTTAATTAAGCAGCCCAAAATACTGGTTTACCACTGCTTCAATTATCACCTACATAGTGACTAATTGTAAATTCTTACAAATGGGCTAAATCATAACAAGAACTTTCAATTCTAATTAAACTGTAGAACATTGAAGTCATTTTAAACTGCGGTTCTGAAAAACGTATTTGGTGTCAACCCAAAACTAATATTGATGTTCCTCATTTGTAAGTCGCTTTGAATAAAAGCATCTGCTAAATGAATAAATGTAAAACACCTTTAATTTATTTCAAATGTGAAAACATTAACATACTCTGTTCCAAACTGTAGCAGTGAGCTGCCAAAACAACATTTTATAGACCCTATGAAATGAAAATCAAAAATGTTAATTTTCAAAATGTATATAAATTATTTTACTTAATATTACCCAAATGGATTATTGTACCCAATATATAATAATAGGCTGGTTTCTAGTCTGCTGGTTTTAGAGGGGTTCTGACCACAAAACCAGCTGAACACCAGCTTGGCCAGGTTGGGTGACCAGCTTAACCGGCTTAAACCAGCCATGTCTAGTTTAAACCAGCTAACCAGCTGGTTTTAGCAGTTTTTTTTCCTCGGCAGTTGTGCTATAGAAGTTTTCACAGTATTGGCTTAGCAAAATGTTAACATAAACAATCAGTAAATTGTGTTTCTTATGTGCTTCACACAAGCATTGTGATTTTGTGTTTTACTGCATTCCTGGCTATGGGGAGCATTTCAAATCAGTCACTTGTAAGGTTAAATTTCAGTTAGAAAGCCATCTTACATGGTTGCTGCTTATATAGTAGACAGCAAGACAGTTCACTTGGTTTTGGAACTGAGCTACTTTCTTCACAACTTTGTAGAGGAAATGTTAGTTCAGGCACACATTATTATGTAGAAAAATGATAAAAATCAACCTTTTTCAGAGTGTAAAAAGGTACAAAGTGTAAACCCTCATTAGTGATATAGTGGAGTGCATGAGAAATCAAAGAGGATGTATAATAACTCATTACCGATCTGCCCCCTGTGGACTGGAGCTAGCATCTCTCACACCATCCTCTCCTGACCTCTTAAATTAAAGAATAAATGAGAAACATCCATCGGGAAAGCATCCTCACCTCCCATACTCTCAAGTAAACCAGTAAGTTTTCTAAGATTTGTCAGCCAGTAACTTTTGTAAGGGTTTGAAACCCAGGGAGTATAACTTTACCTATAGGCTCTTAAGAAAAGGTGTCAGTTTTGAAGAAATATTCTGACTGTTTTTCTGCCGAGAAGTAAGTTTTATTCCAATTTTGGTGGATGTTTCTTCAGATTTCCAGTGGTTGAAAGGATTTCAGTAAGTGCTTTTGAAGCAGTTGTAAACTACAGCTCCCTCGTGCATGAATCATAAAACTTTAAAAGCCCCTGTAAACCCAAAATGTAATTTTTTCAGTTGCCTGGGACAAAAATTACAATTAGGTAAAGCATGTCAGAGTAACAAGAATATCTTCTTGAAACACCCACACATTAGGTGGAATAGGAATTTCAATGAGCGAGCATAATCGAATAACTGTACGTTATTGGAATATGATTTATAGAAAACTCTACAGGCGAGGAAAGAAAATTCTGTTAATGTTCATCATTTTTCTCTTTAGGCTGGAAATGAGTGCATGAAAGCTCAGGGCTCTGTCGATACCGCTTACCACCCCACATTGTGTGACCATTATAAGAACTGACACATTTGAAAGTAATGTATTTGCAGCCTGATAGGAAAAAGCAAAGCAAGAGACGATTCAGACTTAAATCAGACTTAAATAACATAGATGTTTTATATCCCTGTCACATTTGGGCACTGAAAACAGTGTTTCTTTTTTTAAATTAGGGGTTGGAATGGGGTGTGTTTGTGAGATTAATTTGCATATGCAAATGGCACCAAAGAGAGGTGCTGGAAAAGGTGAAGGACCTATAAAGGCTGAGAGCACAGCTGTCAATGACTTTCTAATCTCTCTGAGGGAAGAAATGCAGAGTGAGTATAATATAATAATTTTCAGCCAAAATATGCAATCTAACACCATTTCAAAAGGAAAAAAAAAGATGGCTGAAATAAAAAAAACTACAGATTTTACATAACAGAAACACACAATGGTCTATCAGCACTGGGAAAGAATAAATATAAATCTATTCTATTATATATTAAATTATTTTTCCATCTCAATTAAAGTGACAGCAAGGCATTAAACCTAAAGTGCTAATTTACCCAAAAAATTCTGTAATTCATATTTTTTTATGAAACTTGAGAGATTTCTGTTCCTCCATTGAAAGTCCATTATACCAAAACTTGCATGAAGGTTGTAAAACAAATCCATATGAACTGATTTTCTTTTCATTCAGATCTTCTGAAGAGATGTGATCACTTTACATGATGAACAGATTTAATTTAGGCTTTTATTCACATAAAAACATTGATCTATACATGCATAGAATACATCAAATATGGTCAGCAGAAGCTGAATTGTATTTGCTTGATAAACAAAAAACACCCCATTGGTGTTAATCAGTGTTTACATGTGAATACAAATCTAAATTAAATCTGTTCATCACATAATGTGTTGCTTACAAAGATGAACAAAAATCCTGTGGGTTTGGAACAACATGAGAGTGAGTAATTGATTACAGAATTTTCATTTGTGGGTGAACTGTCCCTTTAAGCAGATAAATTGACAATAAATACAACTAATGAATCACCCTAATTTACATAACAATGTAATAGGTGTAGCAGCATTTCAGTAGAAATGAACAGGGGACTCAAATGAATCACATGAATACAAATAGCAAAAAAATGCAACAAAAAGTAACTACAAAGCTAGTGGTAGCTTAAAGTAGTGATAAAGCAAAGGTAGTTTGTTATGGAAAAGTTGCATGTTTGAAATGATTTGAAGTACTCCAGCGCTTCTGAGAAATTAAGTCAAGTAGCTTCCCAGCACTTCATAATATGGTGTAGTACTCTGTCAGTACCAGAGGGCCTGTACTGTATATGAAACGAGCAGAAGAGTTTAGAAGAATAGTCATTAGGCAGAGATGCTTACTGTATATTTGAGGGCTAAAGGCCAAAGGGCTGTATGGTGCAGGTCACTGTATATGTGCATGCTTTTAGATCTTTGTTGGCCAAAACTTTACAAAGAGAACATAATTGTGAGCAAGTGAGAAAAAAACTTTTTATAGTGTTTTTGCCTTTAGCTTCGATCATAAACTTTGAACTTCTAGGTCATTCAAGTAACTAGCAGCCTTCTGTGTTAAAGCCTTTGATACCAACAGTCTTTAAATCCAGAATTCCTCTTTGTTAATAAAAGCGTTGATAGAATGGACAGATTGAACAGATACTGACCTTTTCCCAAAGTTGGCTTCCTTCCTACGACAGTGTAGGGTGACCACTCTGTGTCCCTCGCTCCTGACGTCTTGACTAACCGTCCACTGAACCGGGTTGCTGGCCCTCGCTCCCAGAAATGCCACACCATCCTTCAACTTGACCCTGTTGCAAAAATCAAAATGACCACACAGTATATATTTACTTATTTTTTAAATTAAGTAAAGAAATGATACTGAAAAGATAATCATAATACTTAAAAATATTTTATATTAAAAATATTAAAAAATATTTAACACATATTTGCATTTGCATGTTGCAAGACACTCTTGGATACTGGATGATTAATAAAAAGTGCTTCTTGTTCTTGAACAGATTGCAGTTGTTTGCCTCATGCATTATACAGAGAAGGAGAGACTACCAAACAGCTCATGTAATACATTGTAGGGTATGGATGTGCTTGTATAACCTCAAAATGATTTTAAGAATTATTTTGAGGCCATTGTGTTCTGCTTTCTTCACATATAATCATAACTGTGTGTGTGTTACAAAAGCTCTCTGTATGGAATATTTTTTCAAGTCTATTAAATTGATTAACACAGATACATGAATAACTACTTTAAAAAATTTCTGTCATCATTTATTCACTCTCATGGAACACAAGGTGAAATCACCAATGAATCATTTGTTTACAAGGTGAAATCACCAATGAATCATTTGTTTGTCACCTGCAATTACAATAAATGGGAACTGGAAATATCATATATAAGTATCATAATGGCAGTCCATACAAATTGTGAGCTATTCAAAATCTTCTGACGTAATCTGATAGCTTTGTTTGACTAAAGATTGAAATGTAATGTGATATTCACTGATAATCTTCACCTCCAATGAACTGTTAACCACTGCTATGGGACTGAGTAGAATTACAGAACCAGATCAGTCTAAATCATGAATGAATCATTGTGAACCAAATCAACCAAATTACCGAAAAGATCCAACTTCAACATTCTATTTATAAATCAGACACTGCAAAATGTAAACTTTTGTAAACATTTTTTGTTCTTCATTTTATACAAAGCTATTATATGAATTCAGAAGACAAGGTGTATAGACCACTTTTATGATACTTACAGTATATGGTGCTGTTTAGTCATTTTGAAGAAAGCTTAGTGATCATTTATTATACTTAAGAGACTAGTCAGGATATTTTTTTAAATATCTTTTTTCGTATTCCAAAAAAATGGTCATACAAGTTTGAAACGACATGAGAGATAAAAAAATAAAATAAAAAATAAAAAAAACATGTTTGGGTGAACAACCCCTATTGTTTACAGTGGTAATGAAATGCACAATGTATCCTTGACCAGGTTCCACACTGTTCTAAACATCCAATACCTGCATTCAGCCAATCAAGGACAGGATGATGAAGACGGGCTGCAGTGCAATTCAAATGCAGAAAATAATGGAATTGATGTTATCGCTAAGACCCAGACAAAATGCAATTAGAAACAGTCCTGACGATTGTTTTTTTTCTCTTTTCATATCTTGTTTTGCTTTGTTTTGTTTTGTTTTTTCTTCCTTTTTTCTCCACATTTGTATCTAGAATAAACTAACTAATGGCACATAAAGCCAAAGTGCTGCAATAATATACTAACCCATACACAATTCAGGACTGCATACCATGTGCTATAAAAGCTCCACTGGTGGCAACTAAATTGGCTGCATAGAAAAATGCTAAGAATGCACTTGGAGAATAGTTTGAATAAACTAAATAAAATAAATAAACTCAAATCCCCTCAGGAAATTTTTTTTTTAAATAAATAAATCTAAAAAGAAAAAGTTACACCACTGACTTTCCTTTTATTCCTTTTAAAGGACACTTTAAAGTCAGCTTGCAGTCATGTGATTCTTTTTAAAAATGTGACTTGTTTTTTTTCTACCAATCAAGAATATCTAATTACCACGTATTAAAAAAAAAAAAAAAAAAAAAAAAAAAAAAACCTTACAAAAAAATTATTTCATGTTTTTAGCTTGAAATTTAATGGTCACTCTTTGCCTCAACTGACAGTGACTACTTTTAGAAATATACACAACTTCTGAAACATTTACTTTGCAGTCTGTTTGTAGTGTTGAATACTGCACATAACTGAATGCTACCTTGAACACATTAGGTACTAGTGCGAGAGTCTGAAGCACATGTACCTTCAATATTATCAGTAGCTTTTCATATATTCCAGCTGCTAACATATCATTTGTAACTGAACATTTATAAATGGCCTGGTGATCCTGAATCATTCGGGTTGCGTATACTGTGAAGCGGTTTTATCACTGTAGGTTTATTCTAAACATCATATGGCGTTTGGGTCATATCTACTTGCCTACAGCTGCAACACATTCTTAACCCTCTGGTGCTCCTCATTTGGGAGTCACACTTGTGATCTTCACGGTCAAAAGTTACCGGACACCTGAACCGAACCACTTTTTTTTCACCCCAGTAAAATCAATGTAATATATTTTTGTTCAATAATATTTTTTATTTAGTATTTTGAGATAATTTCATGGCTCTAATTAATATTTATGCAATAATTATGATGAATTACTGCCCATTGGAATATATATATATATATATATATATATATATATATATATATATATATATATATATATATATAATATATATGTATATAGTCATATTATTTTTTGATATTACTTTTCAATGAATGCAGTATTTCATGTTAAAATAGAGTCAAATGCCTTTAAAATCCCATTTTTTGAAGCCAGATTAGTGCCATCTGGTGGGAGTAAAATCTCTAATTGTTTTTAGACATAAATACTTATTTTTATTAGGTTGTGGGTTTGCATATATATTTAGACATTCTCAAAGACAACTTTTGTAAAGGTTTACATTTTGGTCTAAAAATGTTGATTTGAAGCATCAGTTTTTGAATTATTATCACTACAGTCAAACCTGAATACAGAGAAAGCATTTTATTACACAAAACATGAAAATTCTATAAAAATGAACAAAAATGAATAAAAATGTTTTATCAGAGCTTAATACTTTTGTGTTTGATCTGATTTCAATCTCAAAAAAAAAAAAAAAAAAAAAAAAAAAAAATCGGTCAAATGTGACAGAAGAGCACCAGAGGGTTAAATACAGAAACACACATATGCATTTATAAAAGCAATGTTATTAATGGACTTTTAGTTTGTTTGTTTGTTTGTTTCAAATTCAAAAGAGTTATGTCTTGGGTTGAAAGATAAAACACTGCTTCTATGAAAAGACTTGCTTCACTTTGGTTGGAATTCATTAAAATTCACTATGAATTGCACATTACTGCTGAAACAGCCAATCATATTTTTGATAGAAGGACTGAAGTCCTACCTTACAAATAAGAGAGCCAATAGCCATTTAAATAGATGCTTCAGCAGATATTCTACTCTTCATTGCACATTAACTGAACTATCTTAAATTATTTTTGCATGAATGTCACTTGTTGTGAAATTTTATCCCTTTTTTTTTTGACATTTCAAATTCAGTCTCATAAAAAATGTAACAGTTTCCACAAAAACATTAAGCAGAACAACTGTTTTTAATATTGATAATAAGATAAGTTTCTTGAGCACCAAATCAGCATTTTAGAATGATTTCTGAAGTATAATCTGACACTGAAGTAATGGCTGCTGGAAATTCAGCTTTATAATAAATAAATTACATTTTAAAACATATTAAAATAGAAAACAGATATTTTAAATTGTAATAATATTCCACAATATTACTGTTTTTACCATATTTTTAATCATAAGAACGCAGCCTTGGTGAGCCTTTCTCCATTCAGGCAGACAAAAGCTGTTCTATCATAACCGGAAATGGACTAATTTGGCCACCAGACAGCCCTTTTAGAAAAATGTCCCCTTCCCTTCAAGAGTGCTAAAATGGCAATTGGAATTCACCCAATGGCTTAATTTACATACTTAAGCAGCAGTAAACCAGTGCAGACTGTGTCTGGTTAAACTGGACTGCGGGTGGTTAATGAATAAGACGCAGGTGTTTGCTCTGAAATTTTTATGCAGAAAAGGCTGTTTAGTCAATTCACCCCTTTGTGTCCTATCTGATCTGTTCATGTAATACTTGCCATTTACATAATGAAGAAGATTTTGTTCTCAGTTTAACTGATTGATCAAAATAAAAAAATCCAATATACTGAACACAGAGACACAAACCTCTACTAGTTCATCTACAAAAAGTGCAGCTGTAAGCAGCATGAGAAGGCGTTGAGGGTTAATTAGGGAATGGAAGATTTAAATGAGATTGGTTTGGCTAATATGATTTCTGAAGAGCAATAAAGACTGCAAAGCAATTTAAAGAGAGATGTTCTCTCCCTTCACACCAGCACATGGGTGCCAGCTCATTAATTCTAAAACAACCTGAGTATCAATTAAAGTGGTATTTACCAATGTGATAGGAGTGTGAGTGCTCGCGAGAAGGCTGGAGAGGCAGGAAGTGAAGGACGGAGGGAGATGGATTGTAATATCAGATAGAGGAGATCTGTCGAAATCCTGACAGTCCGTCAACCCTGTGGCAGTTCTCCAAAATAACATGAGTAAATTCCCCTGATTCTCTGACATTATAAAAGTGAGGGATGCACACGCTCGGATGATTCCGGTATTCGTCACAAATCACATTTCGTGACAGTTGTCGGAGCGAGTGCTGTGTTTTTCTCCTGTGTACAGGCTGCATTCAACTGGCCTGAACTCCCCTTGCCGATGTCAGTGATCTATATTGACCCGGCTGAATTACATCAAAGAATTGTTAAAGCGTAATCGTTTTATCCTCTGTGTTGTCCTCTGAGAACAGTGAAGGAATATCTGATAGTGGAGGGAAAGAGAGAAGCCAGTATGTACGGGATAAATGTACAGTCAGTGTGTCATTATCACTAAATGAATCTATTCAAATTTTAATTATTTTCATACTAGAAGACCACAGAGTGCAACAAGAGCAACAAGAAACTATCACAGTGTAATTTATTGGTCTATATGTAAAACTATAAAACAGTAAATTCCAGTCCTCAGTAGTTACAAGTTGGCATTTTACAGTGACTCTTTCTGCATTGTATTGCCAGTAGGTGGCGACAAGTGACTATCATTATGAGTCATTTGAATTATTCAACTGATTTAAAATACTGTAAACAATCAACTTTGAGTGAGTCATTTCAATAATTTTTCTAATTTGTTCACAAATGCTAATTCGTTCCGTAATGAATTACTGCAAGTGACCAACTTTATGAGGGAGTCATTGAATCATTCATTCAACCGATATGTTCAAAAACACAGATTCATTCAGGAACTAAACAAAGTTATGCCTTCATGAACAAGTCACTGAATAATTCACTCAAATCATTTGTTCAAAAACAATGAATAATTCAGCACATGGAACACAACAACTGAGTGTTGCTCAAAGATGCGCAATGACCCTGATGTAACCTAAATGTAACCATTTCCGTTGTAAGAGTAAAACTAGGCAATGGAACCAACAACATTGTGTGTAAATGCTAATTAATTAATTGAAATGTTGTATAAATGCAATATAAATTATATATATATATATATATATATATATATATATAAATCTATTGTTTTTCATTACTTGCATACCTGTCAACTGAAGTGTTGTATATACTTTATTCTGATTGATACATTATGGCATCATGTGGGCAGACATTAAAGAAATATCATGTTACACAGAATAACATGAATGACTAACCAGAATGCAACCAGAGATGAAATGCAATAATATCTCAGTATATCAGGATTGATTTAATCCTGCAGTAGGGGTCTCGCTGGTCAATAGTCAATAGTGAGCTTTTTTGGCATCCCTAAAGCTGAACTATGAGAACTACACATGCATTACAGTAGGAAGACAGACAAAGTGAGACAGCACTAAACATTGACTCAGATTCAACACCTGCAGTCTTTTCACCCCTTGAGCAGCTTATAAACCCCGTGTGTGAGAGGAATTATTTATGATACATTACACAGACACAAACATACACACACACATTTGTTCCAAACCAGCACAGATAGCCTGGGGTGACAATTACTCCAACACCACCAAATCGACATTTAATTGCTATAAAAGGCCATATTAGCAAACAGTGTGTTAAGTAGTTCGCAAAAGACCTGGAGAGAGAGGGGGGAATAAATGGAGGTAAGGGGAGAGGAAGACGGGATAATTAATCAAATTAAATTCATAGAAATGCTCTAGTGTTAATTATCGACTGCTGTACTGCTTTTTAATATTTAACTGTGCTGTCAGAACTGATTCAGTGAATGCAATTCAATTCTTGATTTTATGTAATTTGAATTTAAAGAGGTAAATTAAAAAAAAACTACTGAAAATCAAAGAAACTCGTTTAAGAGTTGTGTTTTAAAATGATATTTAAAATGATATTTAATAATACAATATATTTAAATGTTATTAATCTGAAAATATTTAATAGAAATATAAACCATATGATTTTATTAGCAATGTGATATGGACATTGTATGCAAAAAAATGCTGTTAATTTTTTTGACAAAATCAATTTATTTTGAAAACTATACCTTATCAGTTGACAAAAAACATTGTAACTGAATTAAAATAATTAAAATATGTAAATGAGCAAATAGACATAGTAGCATGACTTTCTTTGGATTTCTTTGAATTACTTTGGATTGCTGTTCATTACGTTTTTTTTGTCATTCCGATTCAACTTCCAACGTATGAACTGAAAGCAAGGAAATTTGCAATTTCACCCAATCCTTGGGAAATAATCTGCTAGAAAGCTACCACATTCTTCTAAAAGTTCATCTTTAATGGGTGTGTTTTACTGCAATGTTAATGTCAGGATGTTAAGGACTGACATGACTTATGAGTACATTAAAATGCATTAAAAAGAAAGCCTATATAAAGATCTCCAGCCTGATGGCAGACAGAGTGTGAATAGTCTAACTGAACGGAAAGGAGGGGAAGGAGGTCTCATCTCGACCTCCTGTCTAAGACTGACAGACAGGCTCTTGAGCACTTGCCAATACCAATGAGGACTGGCCGGTCTCCCAGTGTGCCAGACCCGGCACAATCTTCCAGGCTCTCCCCCGCAGCTGCATATGTGACATCGGTTAGATTACAGAGATTCCTGCCATTCAAGCTCTGAACCATTACCTGCCAGTGAGCCGGGTGTACTTTACAAGAAAGGGCAATACTCATTCCCAACAGGTGCTGGAGCCTTAGATCTTACCGAGCTATGATGAGACATCCGTGCACGTCAAAGGAAGAATGATATCAGAGGAGTAAAATGTCAAGCCTAGCATTTAAAAGAGGTTCAGACTGGGCTTTCCACTAAAACTGGCTTTTTCCCTACACTGTGTCTGTGGACATGGTTGATATCAGTGTTTACAATCCAATAAAAAGAAAACAAGCTAAAGACAGTAAACTTGCCCTAGAACAAGACAGGAAATGTCAATATTTGGACAGGAAGTTAATAGTCATTCACTGAAAGCAAATCAGTCTGTAACATTTTTCATATCTTTTGACAGAAACATTTGGCTCACAGTAACAAAGACAGAAAAAGGGGGAAGAGCACCTCAAAGATCATATTCTGGGGTGATTTAAGCTTTTGTTTGTTGCCAGATTTTATTGCAGATTTACAATATGCACTACCAATTAAACAGACTTTAAAATGTACATTTATCCATTTGAAGCGACTTACATCTTATCTGTTTCTTTCTGAACATTGCTATGACCTTGGTACTGCTAGAGCAACAGGAACACTTTTACACTTAAGATTCATCAGCACTTCATAAGACACCTATAGCAAAAATAGTACAACTAATTTACAGTACCAAAACCCTGACATGTACATGACAGTAACGTTCAAAAGCAGTGAATAATTTAAATAAAATTAATTGAGAGAGAGAAAAGATGAAAAGTGAGAGACAGTTATATAGAAATAAACCTGAATAAGCCACAGTTAACTGATTAAACGAGGGGTGTCAAATCAGCTCCTGAACAAAGGTGACCTTTAAAAAAGATATTTCAGAGAAACACCATCTCACCAGTCTTACTATGATGGAAACAAGCTCATACAGAGCACTGAACTTTTACCCTTACCAATCAAAAAAATACATTCAAAATAAAAAAACACACATTACAAATCAAAAAAAAAAAAATAAATAAAAAAATAAAAAAATTATAATAAATAAATAAATAAATAAATAAATAAATAAATAAATAAATAAATAAATAAATAAATAAAATAAAATAAAAATAGTATCTTGTAAAAAATACTATGCATTTATTCATAAACTGACCATAAAATTTTAATCTCTTTATGTAATGTCTATAGGCACAGGATATGTGCAATTTTACCAAAGGACAAACTGCTCCTTCTGCACAGCTTTTTCTACAACAGCAGGTATAAGATAGGCTAGAATGCTTGCATTTTAAAACACTGTATATGTGGGGAAAAAGACTTTAAAGGTTGTGAAAGGTTTTTGGGGAATTATAAAATAAAAAAGTTCCAAAAGGGTAAAAAATTTCATTCATTCTTTTCTAATTTCCCTCCGGCTCAGGCAGTGAGGCCCATGCAAACTAAACATTCTGCTCCTGTCTATGTCCCGCCTGCCCGCAGGTGAATATTTTCCGGGCTGTTCCAGGCCTAAATGACCTCTCTGCAGCCCACAGCAAAATGGAATTACACAATAAGGAAATTGAACAAGGTCAGGCAAATTGAAACAAAATGAACAATATCTGGCATTTGCCTGACTGAGAACCAGAACGTTGGAAGCAATCAGAGCAGTGATAAGTGGACTTGGAGAGATGCACGGATAAGGAAGCTAATTTACAGTTTTTTTTTTCAATTGCTAACATCCTTTTGTCCAATCTGTAGTCACATTTTCAAAACACTATACACAATTAGCACAACATCAGTCTGTTGTGACCATACCTTTAACAAAATTCTTGTTGTTTTCACACAATATTCAGTAAATTAGCACGTTTCTAAAAATAAGCTTACCCCATACCAAAATCATAGATCTTTCTTATCTTTTTTACAAATGCTTAAACACAGCATGACAGAAATGAAGACCTAATGTTCCAAACTTTAAATATAGTGTAAAGCCTCTACTTCTGCAACAACAGCAACTCAAAAGTATTGAAAAAATATCTCTATATAAAATATTGTAACAACTGATAAGCATTTTTAAGTAACAGATCACTAAAATATTTAGAAAAGGCTGATTCCAGTCTCAGTTGGAGGAATAGTCAGGTGTTGATGCTCTTTCAATTACATCAACATAGAGTAAAAAAGACCTCTTTAAATTGGTTTTGTGGGTGCAGAACAACACAAAGAATCAGAGAGAGAAAAAATAATGCCTGGGAGAGGGAGAGGAATAGTTAGATCAGATAGGGGAGAAGAAGAGGTAAGGGAGGGGGTAAGAATGTTTGTGCTGGACTGTGCTGCCATTTTTTATGTTGTTTGTTTGTTTTTTATTTCTTGCAGTTGTGAATCTCACAATAAGTCTGAATTGCAGAGATATAAACTCGCAATTCCAAGAATAGAAGTCCACACAATTACCGTGTTTACTTTTTTATGGATAACCTATGAAAGCTTATTTCTGCCATGGAATATAAAGGGTAAAGGGTAATTGTGACTTTTTGTTGCCAAGAATGAACACATTCAGCACTTAAAAATGTAAAATGGGTTTCAGTTGAAGGTAACAAAATTACAAAAAATAATGGATTTTTAGATTGTCTATTCAAGTAGAACTGAAACATGTATGTCAAACATTTACAAGAAAGTAACGCAGTTTTTGTAAAGCCATCGACTGTTAGTATTTTAACAGTCACTGTGCAATGATTGTCTATATGTTCCTATTGAATAGAAAGGTAGTTCTAATGTTTTGTCTGAATGACTTGATTTTGAATTGGGTTTGCTGTGTTTTGATAGAGTTAGTAAATGTAGAAAAAGGTATTCAGCATTTTGAAATGTAGAGTTTGTATTTATTTAACAAAATAAGATTTTCTATTTGGCTAATTGTGTGATGTAGGTGTGTTGCTGTGTTAAGAGATTAGAAAAAGTACTTTAAGTATTGGTAAACGCTTGTTAGCAATTGAAAAAAACTGTAATTAATTAGTCTAGTTCACCTCTTTTCATTACCACCCTCGTTAAACGTATTGGGGCATGGCAACATGGCAAATGGGAAATGAGATTAATGCTGTCAGATTCGTAGCCCTCACCAGACTAAGATAATCTCTTTGCGGGCTTTTAGCGTTTTCTTGTCTTACGCACGAACACAATCTTGAAGGAACACACACGTAGTCTCTTATCCTTTTTTTGTGCTGAAATAATGAGGCGGTGATTAGCTGGGGTCTCTGCTGGGTTTGAGGTGAGGCTAATATCTGGACCTGGAGCTCTGCTCCAACACCTCTGTAAAGCTCTGATAGAGACACATGCTGGGCTCAAGCCAAGCACATCCACGTTATCAGCACACAGGCCCTCCCTGAAATTCAACTAGAAATACTAATTGAAGCAGAATAACATTCTATATCAATAAAAGTGTCTAAAATATGGTAGAATGTAGAAATGCAATGGTTCTCATTCACTAATAATTGCATACAAAAGCACCTACATACTTTAGTTTACACTACATCAGATGTCAACTGAGAATATATTGATTTCATTAGGGATGGTGTGTCAGAAGAAAGACTCATTCACATCGCGAATTTCCGCAGAGATTCAAAACAGGTGTGTACGCACATAAATTATATGTAGCTGTTGTTCTAATGTTGAATTCCGATTATTTGAAATAAGGGAGCTCATAGCTGCAGATAGTAATTAGCCCAAATCAAGGTGGGAAATAAATTCTGGCCCACCAGCCACAGTGAATCTGTTGTGCTTGGCTTCCTGTCCTACTTCACTTGAAAAGGCTAAAAAGAAAAAGAAAAGAAAATTAAAGAGAGAATAAGAACATAACACAAGAAATATAATTAAATAATTTTGTATCATTTTCTTTTTTAAATCCTTTTTCAACACAAAGAAATTGTGCTGGTCAAAATATAAATATACATGTAGATATATACATGCATATATTTTACTTGTTTAAGTATTTGTGTATATAAATATATGCTTTATATTATAATATTTACATTTAAATTTCTAATACATTATATATATATATATATATATATATATATACATATATATATATATATATATATATATATATATATATATATTTACTGAATATTATTATGTATATGCATGTTGCATATGTGTGGTTTTAGCTGATTCTCCTTTATGCATGGTTAGTAGCAAATGAGACCCAATGTGAGCCACAGCCTTAATCCTTAAGAATGAGGAACACGGTCCTGTTGAGTATTCAAAGGAGGCTCTTAATTACCAGGCTTAAGCATATCACTGTATGCTGCCTTTGAAGCAGCAAGACGGATGACTGTACACCTGATCGTCCTTGTGAAATTCAGCCTTTATCAGGCATCATCCCCTGTTATATGCCCTAATGCTGTAATGAATGCAGTGTGATACAGCACCCTAATCCACAGGAAATAAGATTTCGAATTATCGAATCTGTCTCGTGTACCCGGCTACAAGAATAGCAGTTTGATAGCACACATTGCTGGGATTCCCATCCATTATTACTCCATTCACGTCGATATAGATCTCGGGAATTGTACCAGTGGTTCATTTTTGCTGTGTCCTCTGGTCATCATTTGCTGGAAAAGTGGAGATTTCTATAGAACAGAGTGATTGAGCGACTCCCTGGTGTGACTGCTATTAGCAACTTCCCTCAGAGAGAAGCGCTGTCACCCGCCTCACCAAGCGCATCTGTGTTTACCATCAGACTAACTCAACTGCCATGCCTGGGGAACCAAGCTAATGGAGCCCATTAATGAGTCTGATGCAGCAAAGCACTGTGCTTCTTCTAATCAATGAGAGGAAAGTGCACTACTGTTTCTCAGATTTGTTACAGAGACAGAGAGGAGGAGAGGCTCTCTGAGCGCCACTGAAGACAGATGGCAGAACGGGAGTCTCACAAGTGGATGTATTAGACCAGCATGAGTCAAGGATAAAGGCGCAAGTACGTAAAGTGCAAAGCGCCACATAAAACTGCAGTTTTATCTGAACAGGCTAACATTGTCATCAAAATAATTGTAATGCTGAGTGTGGACTTCTGTAGATATTTTCGAGGGGCAACAAATCATTAATATTCAAACTGATCATGAATATTTATTCTGATAATTATTAGTCATTATATATATTTACTGATAATGAATATTTATATGATTCAAATATAAACATTCAGATGGAATATTTAATGTCAAACAATAAATAAAGGTTGGAAACCATATTTTAATATGATCATATATGCAACACTTTTTAAAATAAAATTTGTAACGGTTATTATAATTAACTAAAAGTAAAAGCATAAAAAATGTTACTTGATTTCAATTACACTTTAAATAAAATAAAATAAAATAACATTTAAAAACATATACATACATATATATTTTATTTTATCAAGGCAACATTTCTAATTTTCATTTAACTTAAATTGATGTACTAAAATGACAAACTAAACCTGAAAAAAAAACACTGTATACAGTAGACATTTGCAAAAACAATAACAAAACAAATTACTAAAACTTTAACTAAAATTAAAATGAAAACAGAACATAAAAAAATTAAAACTCATTTAATTTTAATTTAATTTAATATTTATATTTTATTGTAAAATGTACTTCAATAATCTTTGCTTTTGTAACGGGGCCAATGAAACGTGAGGTGTGCAGATCAAGCTTTTATTTAGAAACATAGTCAAACACAAGCAGGGTCAAGTCAGTAAACAGATATGTTGAGGGCAAGACACAAGAGTATTCCAAGAGCATGCGTGGGTCGTCGTTTGGCGAACAATATCCAAGGGGCTTGACAAGAGGGGTAATCCGAGTACACAAGCAATAGTCCAGGCAGGGGCAAACAGAGTCCAAACGGCAAGACGATAGGGCAATCCAAAAATACAAAAGCAAGAATCAAAACACAGGTAAACAGGCTAGGCAAGACTAAGACTAAGACTAAGACTAAGACTAAGACTAAGACTAAGACTAAGACTAAGACTAAGACTAAGACTAAGACTAAGACTAAGACTAAGAAACTAGGAATGGCACCATAAGGTAGCTATCAGCTATGACTGCGATAAACACTAATCAATACTCAGCCCTGAATGGTGGTGTGAGACGGATTATATACTGTGTGTAATTGGTAGCAGCTGTGTGTGATGGGTTTCAGGTGAACTTGTGATTAGTGCAATGGAACCTGGGAAATGCAGTCCAGGGTGATGTGTAACAGTCTGAAGTTCATGGACAGGCTTCGTGACAGCATTACTCACAACCTCAATTTTACAGCAAGGTTTGGTTTCACTGTATTATCATTTATAATTAAGTAATTTAACCCATCCTGCTAATTTTAAACAGTTTTTTATTTCAAATATTCCTGCACTCAATGTATAGCACACATCCATACATTTCTTTTTCTTTTTATAGTACTCGTCCATGGACATACTGGGCAAGATTTTTTTAATAAAGAGAATAAAATGTAGATTTTACCCAGATAATCAAAGAATAATTGACAGACATTTGCAGTCCTCGACATCTGAAGAGTCAATCTGAAGAGACCTCCAAACGTTCTCGTTCCAAGAAAAAAAAAAAAAAACCTATATACATATCATTGAAGGACAGAAAGCTGGAGCTTCCTTCCACACTAATTACGAATATCAAACGGAATAACTGAATTTTCACTTTAACCTCATCTGAATTATTTCACAGCCACGTCTAATTTCCTCTTTAAGTGCTTATGTATTATTCCTTGGAATCGCTGCTCGGTGACTGTCCGATTGCCTCACACGCTAAAATGAACGTGGCTGCAAGGACATGAGCGTAACTTTGAACCTTGTGCTGATTAAAATCTTCTCTGACAATGACAGTTCAAGTGTGTTCGGCTCGGGCAGCCGATTCTTCTCTGATCATAACCTTACCCGCACAGCCCTCATGGAGCAGAATCAGATTAACATAACTATATATAAAACTCACTAGTCACCACTACTGGCACTCCACAGCTGTTAATGAGATACTATAAAATGCCCTGTAAATCCTGTTCCTTGCTTTAAAGCCGGTTACTTAGGAGCATCCGAGATCTGTCTTTGCAAGGATTGTGTGCCCTCTTGCTTATCAGAGAGGGAATGAGTCAATTATATGAGCTGCCTTTATGTGTCTGGTACAAGCTGCATCGAATTTGACAATCTCCATGCCAGTTTTTAACAGGATAGTTGATGCAAAAATGAAACATTTTCTCATCATTTTTTTCACCTTCGTGTCATTCCAAACCTATATGCTGTATATGCTGTTTTTCCTAAATTTTATAATTTTGTATCTCTCAAATGGACCATTGACACTACTACAATCTCAATTAGGAGTCTCAATGTTACATATGAGAGATAGGTGGCAGTAATGCACCTATAAGTCTGCGATCTGCCATAAAGCAAGAAGAAGAAGACGTGTCTCATGTCGGCTAAAGAAGAAGACACTAATGTGCTCAGGACAGTTCGGACATTGCGGTGAATCTGAGGTAGAAAACGATATAAATACTGTTCAGTTTCTTGCACAGACCGATCGTTTTGTGTCTTTACATCAATGTATCATCACGAGCCACAGGGTTTTATTTGGTTTTGTTTGTGTGTGTTTTTTTGACTTTCAAAACCGTGATTCCCATTCACTTACATTATATGACTGACAGACTGCAACGGTTTGAGTTAAAAATCTTTGTTTGTGTTCTACTGAAGAAACAAATTCACCTATATCTTGGATGTCCTGGGGGTAAGCAAATCAAATTTTCATTTTTGTGTGGACTATTCCTTTAAGAATGTCTGGTACACCCTCTGACAGTCTCAGCATTGACAAACAGAGCTCTGAGTTCAGAAGACAAGACTAAGATGGGGGGAAAAAAGCACAATGTCAAGTGAGCTAAAAATGCTGGAGATTTCAAATGAGAACCATCTAAATACTGAGATCACAGTGCGCTTGAAACAGACTGCCACTGACTGCAAGACCAGAGAGAAGGAGAGGCGATGCATGTGGCATGGCCTTCACAGCTGACTCATTTCCCTCATCTTCTCTTTACAGTTCATTCTAAACCCAGCCAATGGTTTTACAGAGAGTGGCCTCGGAGATGAGTTTCGATTAACCTTTCAATACAAAAGTAATCTCAGCTACCTATTCAGCCTTTTCAATTGCAATTTTTCTGTCTGTAAAATAATCAACAGCTGAAAGGAGGGAGGGTGGCTGCAAGTACACAAAATCGTGCCTGGCAATGTGATGCTGTTGTAGAGACGCTTGGGCTGAATATAGAGGGGATGAAGTGGGGAGCACACCTGACTAAAGATGAGAAATACAATAAGGTGTGTTTTCCATCATAATGGGTGCTTAGAGTTGTAAAACAAGACAGGGATTTCTGCTGCTGGCATGAGGCATGATACAGAACTGAGTGTAAGAGTGTTTTCACTGTCTCTCAGAGATACTCACAAAGTAATTCAAAAATATCGCCTAATACTGTATATATACGTACATACAGGTACATAATGTAAATACATATATATATATATATATATATATATATATATATATATATTATATATATATATATATATATATATATATATATATATATATACATATATATAATACTATATATATATAATATATATATATATATATATATATATATATATATATATATATATATATATATATATACACAGGTCCTTCTCAAAAAATTAGCATATTGTGAAAAATTTCATTATTTTCCATAATGTAATGATAAAAATTAAATTTTCATATTTTTTAGATTCATTGCACACCAACTGAAATATTTCAGGTCTTTTATTGTTTTAATACTGATGATTTTGGCATACAGCTCATGAAAACCCAAAATTCCTATCTCAAAAAATTAGCATATCATGAAAATCCTCACTAAACGAGCTATTAACCTAATCATCTGAATCAACTATTTAAATCTAAACACCTGGAAAAGATTCCTGAGGTTTTTAAAAACTCCCAGCCTGGTTCATTACTCAAAACCGCAATCATGGGTAAGACTGCCGACCTGACTGCTGTCCAGAAGGCCATCATTGACACCCTCAAGCGAGAGGGTAAGACACAGAAAGAAATTTCTGAACGAATAGGCTGTTCCCAGAGTGCTGTATCAAGGCACCTCAGTGGGAAGTCTGTGGGAAGGAAAAAGTGTGGCAAAAAACGCTGCACAACGAGAAGAGGTGACCGGACCCTGAGGAAGATTGTGGAGAAGGACCAATTCCAGACCTTGGGGGACCTGCGGATGCAGTGGACTGAGTCTGGAGTAGAAACATCCAGAGCCACCGTGCACAGGCATGTGCTTTTGAACCAGAAACAGCGGCAGAAGCGCCTGACCTGGGCTACAGAGAAGCAGCACTGGACTGTTGCTCAGTTGTCCAAAGTACTTTTTTCGGATGAAAGCAAATTTTGCATGTCATTCAGAAATCAAGGTGCCAGAGTCTGGAGGAAGACTGGGGAGAAGGAAATGCCAAAATGCCTGAAGTCCAGTGTCAAATACCCACAGTCAGTGATGGTCTGGGGTGCCATGTCAGCTGCTGGTGTTGGTCAACTGTGTTTTATCAAGGGCAGGGTCAATGCAGCTAGCTATCAGAAGATTTTGGAGCACTTCATGCTTCCATCTGCTGAAAAGCTTTATGGAGATGAAGATTTCGTTTTTTCAGCACGACCTGGCACCTGCTCACAGTGCCAAAACCACTGGTAAATGGTTTACTGACCATGGTATTACTGTGCTCAATTGGCCTGCCAACTCTCCTGACCTGAACCCCATAGAGAATCTGTGGGATATTGTGAAGAGAAAGTTTGAGAGACGCAAGACCCAACACTCTGGATGAGCTTAAGGCCGCTATCGAAGCATCCTGGGCCTCCATAACACCTCAGCAGTGCCACAGGCTGATTGCCTCCATGCCACGCCGCATTGAAGCAGTCATTTCTGCAAAAGGATTCCCGACCAAGTATTGAGTGCATAACTGAACATAATTATTTGAAGGTTGACTTTTTTTGTATTAAAATCACTTTTCTTTTATTGGTCGGATGAAATTTGCTAATTTTTTGAGATAGGAATTTTGGGTTTTCATGAGCTGTATGCCAAAATCATCAGTATTAAAACAATAAAAGACCTGAAATATTTCAGTTGGTGTGCAATGAATCTAAAATATATGAAAGTTTAATTTTTATCATTACATTATGGAAAATAATGAACTTTTTCACAATATGCTAATTTTTTGAGAAGGACCTGTAAACATAAAATGTGAGTATATAAAACGTATAGATATCTTTTAGACTGTTTTACAGTCATTTAGAATACTGTCTTACTGAAGTGTCTTTCCACAAACTGTTTAATGTGACTAAGAGGTGGCATGAATGCATTTACACAGTTGCAGGAAAGAGCACAAAACTTCACTAGGTTTTGAAACAGAGCATGTACTATCACAAGAACATAAACCCGACAGCAGATACACCACGTAGGCATCTGACATTTCAAAACTTTCTCTAAGTCTTGTATTGACCCGTCTCAAGCTTTGCTGACAGATGCCAGCTGCAGTTCTGACAAGTGCGTTGAAAAATGCATTCCTACAGCTAAAATGATTATCGATTCCTTGTGACTGGAACAGTCTTATTAGCGGTCTTATTAATGCCACATTAGAGCGAAACTATTATTGCACAGACATTGACTTGAAGAGGTCACAGATATCGTCATGACAACGTCTGTTCTTTCCAGGTCACACAACCTCTATTATAGTAACAGATGTGGACGGGCATCACATGCTGGCGCAGATTTCTGTGTGAAAGTTGCAATTAAGTATGACAAAACAAAGATTTGCGAGAGATATAACCCTGAAGTTATCACCACAATAGAAGCCAAAGAGAGAGCGAACAAAGGCCAGGGCAGCATCTGCTGGGGTAAATATGAAATCATGCTATTACCAAAATAGCATGAGATGCCCGTAAATGTAATAAAATGTCACTGTGGAAGAGAAAAAATATGATAATTTCAGTGGTTTTATTTTTTTATCAACAGATTTTTCCATTAACGTGCAAAATGAATCATAGACTTTTGCTAAGAATTACATTTAGGACCTAGAAATGGCGTTAAGCCAACATGCCTCATCTTTGTGTCATTTTTTAACCTTTTTCCTCCTCTCAGAGGAATGAAATGACAGGAAATGTAAACACTTTTAAAACAGAAGGTTTTTTCATGGCCACCCTCTAATTAAACTAGACCAGTGCAAAGAGAGTGGGAAGAGAGAGGAATGGGGCCAAATTATGCAGTGATAGAAGAAATAAATGAAATATGAAGACACCGACAACCAAAATGAAGAAATAACAATTGAAAGCCTTTCATGACACAAACTACTCAACCGGTGCACAAAGAACTCAATGCTAAAATAGTATCAAAAGCTTGTCTAACCTATGAGACCCCAATGATGCAATAATTTAGATTCCCTGCAACTTACATCCTGCAGAACATCAGATGGGAGTAAAAACTCAAGGACGATAGAAAATATAAGCCTGTGGAGCAGCAGAAAGTCCTCATTCAACCATGATTTTAAGCAATATTAAGTATCTTTATCATTATAGTTAGCATCCTTTATGTGAATAGACCTTAAGTCTTAAAGTCCTGATACATGCTGATAGTAAAGGAAAATCGTTTTGAAATGGACTAAACAGGCAGAAAAAAAACACAAATAAATGAAATGTGTTGGTCATTTATGTAGGACAAGCAAACTAATATGTTTCCTTGCCAGGAGAAGAGCAAACATACAGCTTTTTCATGCTCTTACAGGAGTTGTGGGATGGATGCCCAGTAAATCATTTCAAAATTGAGGTCACAACCAGGCAGGAAGTGGTGCGAGTTATACTCTAATCAGTGCCACTTCAGGCCAGTCCTTCATATATCGGCCACCTTTGCTATCGTAAGTCTTTCCTGACCTGGGTTTCATGCCAAGCTGATCAAAAATTACAAATCATGCATGAGATTTTGGGTTAAGGTGGATCATCCCATAAAGATCCAATATTTAGATGGGTTTTGGAGAATTGAAGGGGATAATCACCAGCAGCTACAGGAGAGATTATAAACTGACCAATGAGATGAACAAATTGTGTGCCAACGGAGCACTCGTTTTATGAAGAAAAGGTTATGACTGTTGCTCCTAAGACGTAACTTTGTGACAGAGGATTAAACGTGGTTTAGTTGTAGAGCATTTCAGCTCCAGACAACCCTTGTGTTTAGTTGTTAAAGCATTTCAGCTTTTCAGAAACTGCAATCATTACAGCAAGTGCATTGCAGAGAGATTATGGCAAATCTTCAGCTTTTCAGATAAACAGCAGGAAAGAAACATGAATGAAACGTGTTCCACTCATGCAAAATTTCATTTGGAAAAAGACTTTAACCTTGACTTCTGTCAGTACTTCAGAGAGGAAAGAAACATGAATGAAAAAAAGAGAGAATATTTCAAAGCGGAGACCAATTTACAGAGCATCAACGCTAAGAAGATGCAAATGACAAATCAACAGACAGCGATATGCAAATGACGTTGATCTAAAGTTATTACCACCACAATTAGTTTTCGCAATCATCAAAATATTTCAATAAGGATGGTTACAACTCATTGACTATTCATTATGTTCTCTAATTAGATCATAAATTGTAAAGATAGCATGAGCACGAGCCTTTGACAGATACTTCTGGTGAGAAAAATGTAGAGCAGAATTCTTTGAGCATGTGTTAATAAAAGTCAGAGAGCAAAAACTTTGGAAATAAATGTTGTTTGTTGAGCAACATGAAAACTTAATGCACCATATTTATTAATATATAGAAATCGCATACCACCGAAAGTAAACTATAAGCCCAGTGACCCATGACACACAACACACAACACAAGGCTGATAATATGAAAGAATGTGTGCCTTGACAAAAAAAAAAAAAAAAAAAAAAAAAAAAAATATATATATATATATATATATATAATATATATATATATAACAATTCGATAACGATAACGATAACAATTCTGCAGAAAATACATAAAACGATATGAAAAAGTGTTTTCAGACATACCGCTTTAAGCCATTGCTTGTTGCTAATGATAAATTGCTTGGTATTCTAAGATCATTTGTTCAACATCTACACAATCTGTCATTGGATGTAGAGAGACACTGACAGACAGTTGTTTCAGTGTTCAGTGATTTTGTTACATACCCTGACAATGGAGCGATGTCAAAAACACTTTAGTATGTCCTTCTAAACTTAACTAAACTAAACTTTTTCCTATCTCTTGCTTATGCACTTAAATTACAAGTTTAATTTCCTTCTGCTGGTGGCTACACCTTTTTTTCCCACTTTGGCATACCTGTGAAGCTTAATAAAACCCATAGCACACACTATTTTTAAGGCATAATTTGCAAATAATGTTCCTCAAGCTGTATAGTATAATAATTGTGAGCCAGCATTTTTGTACATGATTGTTTTTTGAGAAAAAAATGTTATGCGGGGTTTGAAAAAAACTAAAATGTTAAATCACTTGACAAAAGGCAATATGTTCCCAGGATCCTCAAGCTGTATAAAATAAACATCATTTGTACTCAAAGAACAACAGGGAACAACTGGGTAAATGCTCCTAAATGGTATGGGGCCAAAATGTCCTTTCCCCTTGATTTGATGAAATAAACACAGAAGATGATTGTGCATCCTGCTTTTGGCGATGGGGAATGAATTTTTTATTTTTTTTTTGTAAATCCCTGGACACATATATTTGTTATATTCAATTTTATTATTTGTTAATGGCTCAGTGAGGCTGGGACTAAATCAATTTGAGCTGATCTTTAAAAGCCAGCGCATCAGTGAGCACATTAGCCTGATTTGCACTTCATTATGTGCACTGATGGGCAGTGCTGAACAATCACATCAGCAGGTGCAGAGTAGAGTGGAGGCAACCAAGGCAGGTAGAGCAGCAAGAGTGTGTGCGTGTGCCTGTGCGTAATGCACAAGTAATTGCCTTTCTAGAAGAAGATGCAAAAGGTCCACAGAGAGCTATAGCGGGTGTTCCACTGTTCTTTTCAACAGTAAAAGAGTAAACTAGGACTGCTTGAAAACAGAAAAACACATTTTAAAAAATGTTTATTTTTCTGAAATGTGTCATCCTCTCTGCATGCTTGTAATTCTTCAAGGATTGCTTTGGGATTTGCAATCTGAGGTTGTTGTGTTGCTTTTAGGTTTCTTGATGATTTGCCAGGCAAACTTTTACACAGAAAACCCATTATAAAATTGCATCAAGTTTTATATTTTCTACATCTCATTTACTATAGAATTTCCTCATTCCCTCTCTGAATGTGTCTTGCATGATTTTGGTATTATAACATTAATTTAATTTAAATTTGTTCCCTAAACCACATACTTACACAAGGCAGAGCAAAAAGATTAAACTGGTTCAAACTAAGATTCATTAGCAGCAGATATTTAACGATGATAACTGGAAAGCATATTTTTGAGCTAAAAATGCACATAATAAATAATAATATGAGTGTTTATCCAATTTATGTCTTGCGTTTGGTTCAAGTTCAAGTCATCTGGCAAATCTTGTCATCTGAATCTTGTGGGAAAGATTCATGCAAATTAGGCAGGTTATGTAAAATATCTTTAATAATCTTTTAAATGAGCTGTTCACTTTGTAATACCCTGAAAAGCATTAGTATTTTTACGCCATGGGTTTCCTCTAGAATTTGTAATGGGTTTTAAGAACACTGGTTTTCCATTTATGAATACAAGGTCTGTGGTTAACATGACTTGAAAAGCATAGGATATTTTCCTCTACAAACAACGACTTCTACAATCTTCTACTTTTAAAAATACTTATAAAAATATATATTTATTTGACCAACTTGAGTTTTAAAGTAAACAGCTCACATTTGGGGTATAAATGCATGCAATTTTACATTGTAGAACAACTTAAAAGTCTCTTTAAGCGATGTTAACCAAAGACCTTATTTTACTCATAAATCGAAAATAGCTATTCTAAAAACCCATTAGAAATTCCCTATGGAGCACATTGCGATTGAGCCTTCCAGGCTGCCCTACAAATTGACTACATCCTACATCTCTATATCGAAAACTGCTCTTTTGTACAGAAACTGTTCCATTTAAGTCAAACACACCAGTTACATTCAGGTGAAGAATTCATATTTGGAGGCCACAGTAGAAGCAAGCATAAATATTAGAACTTCCACTGTCTAAACAACCTTCAGCTTTGGCTAAAAGTCAACATTTGCAGACAACTTATTCCCACAGTGACTACCTATAAAGTCCTATTATCGCATTAGACAAGTGCAAATCTGATGAGTCTGGGAGCAACTGTGCGGATGGTGTCTGTGCGGATCTACTTGTGAGTGCCGGAGGACAACACATCACCTCTCCGGTGGGTCACAGTTGGCTGATCTCTCTCCCCAGGGGCCGACCTCTCCGCTGAGAAAGGCATTAGAGAGGGCAGCTGTGGGTTTTAACAAGGTAGCTGGCTTCGTTTGAGCATGTGTTACTTATTCACAGCTGAAATGCTCTTAGCGCAGCTTATGTTTGACATATTTCCCCCTCTGCTACTGCATATTTACAGAGGCCATTGAAAAATCCTCAAGGGCATGACAGGCAATGTGGTGTATTTGTAGCCTTCAGCTTTTCTGTAATTCTGAGGTCTCTGCCCATATTCACGCCCTTGGTATAAAAAATAAAAAAAACACGTGGGTAAAAGAGCTCCTCCAATATATCAAAAATACTTCGGTATCACTTTTAATATTAAAGTGCTTTTTCATGAACCATCAAACCGGAGCTCCTCTTAGCTTTTCACATGCTACCAATCACTGTGGTCTGTGGGAATATTTCAGCAAAACATCTGATGGTCCAAATCAGTTATGAGTATGATGTACAGCTCGTAAGTGTGATGATGAAAATTTGTGTTACACATTTTCTTATGATCTCACGATAATAAAAAGCTACACAACAATACAATTTTCAACAGAACCTGTGATTTAAATTTCAGGAGCAAAAACGACGTTAGAGTACGTTTATGTTTGACTACTTTTTTTTTTCTTTTCTTCTATGAATCAATTCATTGTCGTTCAAAATTTTGATTCAATTATTCATTTTTGTCAGTGCTAACAAAATTCCCATAAAAAAACGTATTTATCAAATATATACAGATATGTTTCTTTTTTCTTGACAAGAATTGCGTTTATTTAGATGCAGAACATTTTTACCACTGCATTAAATATGAAACTCAGATGCACACTCCAACTTCACCTAAGATTCAGATACTAGTCAAACGAGTGCTGAAAACGTACAGATGATGAGGGAGATTCAGTAGAAGAGTGAACTGCAGTCAGATGAGATGGCGTCAGTAAAAATAGAGCACAGTGAAGTTTATTATTAAGAAGTGGAAGGTATTTGGTGAACACAGACTCTTACTGGATCAGAACGTCACTCCAAACTGGATGAAACTTGATGAGGCCTACAGCAACTATGAAGCAGTTGCAGGAATTTATGACAAAGAGTGGTCATTGTGTGCAAAAGCTCCTCCTCAAAAAAGGCCACATGCAGTCACAAATGAGCTTTTGCCAAAACGCACCTTGAATATTCTGAGGCATATGAGACTAATTTGGCCTCAACACCAAACGATATGTCTGGCGGGAATCCAATACAGCTCACCATCCAAATAACAGCATTCCTACAGTAAAGCATGGAGGTGGTAGTATCCTGTTATATGGTTCTAGAAGGAAAAATGGATGGGGCAAAATACCATTAAATTCTTCAGGAAAATCTGCTGCCCTCTCTTAGAAAGTTGTCAATGGGAAGAAAGTTTACCTTCCAACATGACAATGACCCAAATTACACAGCAAAACTGAGCACACAGTGGTTGAAGGAGAAAAAGGTGAATGTCCTTGCATAGCCCAGTCAGAGCCCAGACATAAACCCCATTGAAAATCTGTGGAATGACTTGAAGACTGCAGTCCACAAACGCTCACCATCGAACTGAACTGAACTTGAGCAGCTCTGCAAAGAAGACTGGGCAAATATTGCAAAGTCTAGAT
Source organism: Cyprinus carpio (assembly GCF_018340385.1). NCBI lineage: Eukaryota > Metazoa > Chordata > Actinopteri > Cypriniformes > Cyprinidae > Cyprinus > Cyprinus carpio. The sequence goes on from NC_056592.1 coordinate 9,637,913, forward strand.
GAGCAAAGTTAGTAGAGACCAAGACAGCTCCCAACAGACTAAAGCAAACAGTGGTTCAACTAAATACTGACACAAGGGGGTGATTCTTTTTCCAACTCAGTGATTCTGGGTTTGTTTTTGTTTTGTTTTTTGTGTTTTTTTTCCTGACATGTTGGTGTTATATATTTCACTTGGATGTTTTACATTGCACTGAGTAAATACAGCTGTATAAAAAAAAAACTGTGTCTGTCTTCATTTCAGGCTGCAAAGCAACAAAATGTGATTATTTTTAAGGAGGAGATTCTTTTATCTACCCACTCTGTGTGTGTGTGTGTGTGTGTGTGTGTGTGTGTGTGTGTGTGTGTGTGTGTGTATACTTTTGATTGTGTGTGTGTCTGCTCACAAATGCTTCATTATATGCAAAAGGCTGAAAAAAGGCTCAAAAGGCTGAAAATATCATGAAAATTTCATATATTTGGAGATTAGAATGGAAGCCAGCTTCAGTATACCTTGCATATGGGTAAAAATGCTCCTCAAATAAATCATGATCACTACAGTATTACTATTAAAATTGTCCATGGATGTATTACGGCTTCTTTAAATATTTTTGGGACTCACTCTGAAGTGCCAGTATTAAAGTGCTTTTTCATGAAACATCACACCAGAGCTCCTTTTATTTTTTCATACGCTACTGCTCACTATTGTCTGTGGGACTATTTAAGAGGAGTCCGACTGGACCACATCTAATGGTCCAAAACAGTCGAGTCTGATGTGTAGCCTGTAGGTAAAAAGGCATGATGAATCGCAGCACACGCAGGATTAATCTTTCTCATTAACAGCGAGATGTGAACTGGAGCTATGCATGACCGCACAGGAGGTGTAGAGGCTCTTGTTAAGAATTACATCAGCCGCATTTAATTTCGCGACCATGGAAACCACCTATATCTAACACTATATCTAACATATGAGGAAAATTAGCATGTGAGTCAATTCAAGGCTGTTGGGATACAAATATTTTTTAGAGCTTATTAAGAGTCCTAATTGGAAAAAGTTTGGCACGAAGCACCACCATTCTAGCTGATAAAGCTTCTTTTATTGTAATATTTGAAATATTATTATAAAGAAAGCAGTTACTTGGAGCAGTGCAAACAATTAGCAAAGGCAAGGGGTGAAATCATTAAACAGCTGCACCACTTAAGCATTTTACAAGCAAAAAAATATGTTTGTGTACATTTTCTATGGATTATAGCAGGTGTAATTCATCAAATCATGATCAAATGGTGGAGAAGAACATTAAAATAAGGCATATATCTACACTACAATTCAAATGTTTGGGGTCAGTATGATATATACAGTAACAGCTACTGAAAATTCAGCTTTGCCATCGCAGAAAAAAATAAGTAAATAAGTAAATAAAACAGAAAAATGCTGAGAATAAGAGATCTCTATCAAAAAACTGAAAACATCCCTTAATGTTTGCATGGCAGTGTAAAATTATGCAAGGTGTAGTAATGCATTTTAAAGAGTTCATTTAGGTGTCTGGATTGCTGTACTGTCTCAGTACAACTTTGGACCTGTGTCATGCAAATCACATTCAACACTAAATTTTTGGCCATGTTTGTGCTGCTATTTGATTTGCATCATGCCATGCAAACTGAGTGCTAACACAATCCAAACAACATGTGCAAATAAACAATGCTATCAGTGAATTCCCCTAAGAGAGTCTGTCTCAGGTTTATCAATGATAATTTTTCACACTTAATCTGAAAACAGTAAAATCCTGACAGGTTCCTGTTAGTAGATAGTGCTGACAGAGCAAGAATCCCAGGAGACATTCAGGGAAAAAAAAATAAATAAAAAATAACAGGGACACAGTGAGAAGGAAAAAATATATATGTTTTTTGTGCATGAAACACCACCTTGTTTTGTTCTTGGCTGTTCTTCACAGGGAATTATAGTTCTGGTGGAGGTTGCAGAGATCAGTGTTCACAGACAATGTCAGGGTTCTTTTTCTTTGACAAAAGTCTACAGATTTTTTTGTGGATAGGGAAGTGAGTAGGGCTCACTGTAATCTGTTATGGCTGTGTATTTATGCCTTATTAATAGCCTTTTTTAACACTTTTGCAACTGCAGAGATTACACCATCATATGATCATCAATGCATGTCCTGTTATCTGATGATTCTGGGATTACTGGACCCGACAAGAGATCCCCCCCACAAGCTGATCAAGGCTTAGCCACCCACTACACACTTTTCCAGAAGCTTCTGAGGGCTTTGCACCAAATCACATGCTTAAAGCGAGAGATAAAGGCCAAACCTCCAAACCAGGCTCAGTGGTGCTGACGGCCAGAATGAGATCATTCCCAAGCCTTGAAGCACACTTCACCAATCCCCATCTAGGGAAACATCTTTCACTATTAAAGTCTTCCAATTGTTCTCCCCATCCAGCAGTGATCAAAAAGAGAAGTACAAGAGGCAGACAGGTGTTGTAAGATCAATGGAGTGTTTTACAAATAAATAGCACTTCAGTGTTTCTACTTCAAAATTTCAAAATTCAATGTGTTACTTGCAGTTTCTTCTTAATTATTATAGAAAAAAAAAAGTCACACATTTAGGCCAAAGCAGGCGAAGATGAAAATCTTTGTCATTATTTTATCTAAAATAAGAAAACAGATACACATTACAAATACACATAATATACAAATGAAACAAACAGTGCTTTATTTTTCAGGTACAGTAGGTGTATTAAGCAGGAGCATTCAAGAAATTGACTGAACAAATATGAAAATAAAACACTATATACAGTTCACTTTATAAATGATCCTACACTCATTCTTATTAAAGCAACTGTATTAACGTTCTTCAGGCAAGAGCAGTGAGTGATTTTTCTCATGTTTTGTTGTTTTTTTAACATAAAAGGGTTCTCACAGAAATTAAAATTCTGTTATCATTTACTCACCCTCAAGTTGTTTTAAACCTGAAAGATTTTCTTTCTTCTGTTGAACATAAAAGTTATTTTGAAGAATGTGGTTAACCAAACAGTTGCTGGTCCCCGGTGACTTCCATAATACAAGAAATAAATTAATGCAAGTTTCGGACAACACAAGAGTGAGTAAATAATGACAGAATTAAAAATTTTGGGTAAACTATCCCTTTAATGACAAGTGGCAGCAATGTTTAGTACTATTATTCTGCTGTCACTTTAAGACGTACACGCATCTAATATACAAGCATGCATCCATTTTTCTTTCAACTGTTTACTTTCACTTTAGACATAACCAACTGTGTTTATATGTAAGCCATGTGTGGTTTTGACAGTATTAGCGCAATCAGACACAAAAGATAACTTAGTCCAGTAATCAGGTTCTGTTTGACAGGCTTTTTAGTGTGTGTGTGCAACAGGTGAACACGCTCAGACCAAACCAGCTAGGCTTTAAAAGACATGCAAATAATGTAATTTTGTGACTGCGAAATGGAGTGTCCCATGATCATAACTCTAACACTGAGTTAATATTTTATGTGAATGCATGTCAGGTTGTACAGTATATTGAGACGGCGGTGCAAGGACTGCAACCGATAGAATGTGCACTACAGAACTATACTACAATGTTTTGTCAAAAGCAGATTGTGGAGAAATTTTAATCATCCACGATCCAAAATCGTGAAATATCACACCACTAGCAAACATTAAAAAATTTTACCAACCCCGAACTTTTAAACAATAGTGTTAAAATGCATTCAAAAGAAGAAAAGAAAACCGGGGACCTAATTCTGTCTTTTACAACGAATTTCAAGTTTAAGCCAGCAAAAACTCATATACCACTATCACAGACAACAATTTCTCTCTGGGAATAAGTCTGGTTCTTCAAGTCAGAAAACAAACTGATTTACTCGACAGTGGCGGCCTGCTGCTGTGAACCGCGGGGAGGAAAAATGAAAAGTGTCTGAGCACTGACCATCCACAACACTCAATGTTACTCATACTGATTATAGTTTAGACTAACAATCTACCTCACATCAGAGAGAGGCGAAAGAACCCATTCCTCCCAGGACCCCCTGGGTCTGCGCAAAACAGGTGAAGTGAATAATAATTAAAGAAAAAGAATCATCCAGTGCCTTCAGTCAAATAATGACAGGCAATGTGCTGAAAGGTTGAGAAATTCATGGGTGGGGATGCATTAAAAATCATTACCAAGAAATGTGCACACTACGATTATTCACTGCGGGCAGCCTCTGATTGCTTTGTGGAGGGAGTCTGTGTGGCAAGCAAATCAAACTAGAGCTTGAGAGCGAATAAGTTTCCCCTGTGCACAAATCACTAATTACTTATTAATGGCCAGATGAAGAGAGTCTGTGCCTTCAAAGTAAACACCTGCCAGTGACCCTGGAGGGGCAGAAGGAAATTGCAAGGAATCGCTCTGTAAACTGTGATGGCAACTAATCAAGTTTAGTGGCTCTTGCAGCCTCCAATACATCGGTGAAAAGGCCAATTCATAGCCCTTGCTCTAAGGGGACACTGAAAATAAATGTACAGAACAATCTGTGAGAGAGAGAGAGCCAAACAATGGATGAAAGAAATTCCATTTCAGGAACATCAGGAAGAAACACGTATTGTATCCATACAATGAAGGTGAATGGGGACCAAGGAGAGGCACGTTCAAAATTGACGTTCATCGTACAGAAAAGAGCAGCTTGTAATGGGAATGCACATTAGATCGGGGCCATATCAGTTAATGTATTGTTCAATATTGGACATTTACACTTTTTTATATTTAGATATCTAACACCTTTAGAGATAAAAGGACTTTAAAAACACCTTTAAAAACGGTTAAATATAATCTTTAAGAAGCATTTCTCAAAATGCAAATCTATTTTTCAGTGTACAGTACATTATAATACAATTTTTTAGCGAAAGAACAGATTTTACTTTTTTAGTGTCTCATTTTTAATTTATTTAGACAAGAGCCAAATTTTACTATCAGCCATAACAAAAATAAGTATTTATATCAGCCAGAACATTTATATTGGTGCGATCCTAGCATGGACAATCTATGTGGAAGAGCTTTGGTGTTTCACACACACACACACACACACACAAAAAAATTATATTTGTTTGAAACAACTTCAAGAATAAACAAATGATGACAGAATATTCATATTTAGATGAACTATCTCTTTAAGAATGAATATTTTATATCAGAACGTGATTAATATATGCATAAATGTGTTCTATACCCACAGTAAGACATATTAAAGTGAAAGGATTATTAAATAGAGGACAATGGATCTACAGAATTGCTGTGCTTAAGAATAAGTGTGAAAAATGCATTATGGATGGCCTTTAAATCAGCTATTTAAACATAAACCTTTCGGTTATTCAAAAAGGAAGTCAATAAATAATGTGACCACAGGGCTATTAAAGTGAAATGCCATAGTTATATTCACATTTACATTTTACATTTACATTTAGTAATTTTGCAGATGCTTTTATCCAAAGCGACTTACAATTGGGGAATACATAAAGCGATTCTTTTTAAAGAGGCAAACAGACACAGGAAGTGCTCATAATACAAAGTTTCAGGCATTGTTCAAATAAGTACAATCTAGAAAGGGAAAGAATGAATAAACAGAAAGACAACTTTTTTTAGGATGTTTACCATTATTCATTTATTTGACACACCTTCAAATTCAAAACAGATTCATGTTTATGGACCAGTCAAATGACCGACCCAATCAACTTTTGGTCATTTGTATTCATCAACAAGTTGTATATGCTACTGAAATAAACTTGGATGAGGAAAAATATCTCTGCTATAGGAAAATAAAAAATGGTCCATAAGGAACGATTATTCATTTGAATGTATTTGCATATTTTCTACTGGGACATGCAGAAATCTGTAAGATTGTTAAGTCAAAATTACAATACAGCGGGGGCTATTTATCTTTTGAGAGGTTGTTAATTTGTTCGTGAGGGAAGCGTGTTACCATTTGCATTATGAATCAGGTGTAAATCCCATCTCAGCATGTTCTCAACTGCTCTCCAAACCACTAATGAGGCAAAAAGCAAGGAAGGGCAAGCTCCAAATACACGACACTGACCCAAGAATTAAAATAATACATTTAAGAGCGTGATCATCACCAATAAACATTATAATCTTACTGTCATGAGTTCTATTCTCAGGGAAAGCTTAAAAATATTGGTTGGTGGGAATTTTAAGAATGGTTGTGAAATTTAATAAAAAAAAATCTTGTTTAAAAATAACAGCTCGTTACGGAACACATGAAGTTTGCCCAGAACAGAATCATACCGCCAACACTATCTGTATGCTTTATTATAATAAATATACATCTGACGAAAGTGCTCCTGACAGAAATGTATTTATTTCAACAAACATATTAATTAATTTATTTAAAGATTTTCATTTGCCAATTATTTGCAGCAGCAGTTCAACCATGCATGTAAATTCTTTCATCTATACATGCTGCAAAAAAACATGAAGATGCACTTTAAATCTCAGTCCTACGGGTCACACAGTACGTGCTGTGTACGGTGTATTCATTTGCACATCATGCTGTAGGAAGTCTGGCATCAGATGGGGTTCTCGGGAGCTATTCTGTTTTACCCTGATTGTGTTAAGGCAGGGAAAAGCTGATCAGTGAGCATTTTTATCCCTAGGCTGTTGATTAGATGAGGAGATCTGGCTCCTACAGCTCCAGCGACATGAACAGTTTGAACCTTGTGTTGCTGCCCAACGTAACCTCTTCCCTTCCCCCTCCAGCACCTATACAACTACACAACACATCAACAGGCAGGAACCCTAGAGAAACAGCCCTATCAGAAGAGCTCAGCTGGTCACTATTTAAAAGAACTTTTTGGTTGGAACTTGGAGTTTAGCCCAAGCCAAGAACAGAGCTGTGCCTATCTCCAGGGGTTGAGGGGACTTGGAGCCATCACAAAGACATTTAGGCATCAAGTAAAGGAAAGGAAAAAAGCGAAAAACAAAAACCAACCCTTTTATAAGATCTTATCACCAGTCCGTATTAACACAGGAGGAATCAACGTCACTGAACAGTTTCCCACAGCACCACATCACCCAAGACATCATAAATTGACTTGCTATTGAGGACTAACCTTTTTCTTTCTGCATTAATTAAAGCTGGCCTGATAACTCTATTAGAAACTGCTGTTTCTAATGTTAGAGCACCCTTGGAGAACATTTCCAAAAACAACGCATCTGCCAGGAGCTTCTTTATTTCTGTCTACATCAAAGGCAATTCATTTCTGAGCTTTTTATTTCTGCATGCTGAGCTTCATTTATTATTCTAGTAAACATCCACTATTCGCAAATGAATTAGATAGGAGCAAAACTGTCTCGTATTGAGACCGGAACATTTAAAGTCCGTTAATCATGCACAAGATAGTGGCCGAGCTGTAACCCAATGCTAACCGAGGTTGACAAATTTGCCAAGGTTGTCAGAGTATAATTCAAAACATGATTTAGACATCAGGCATGAGAGAATACAAACAGGAACAAACATTAATTTCTCTCACGGTCATTTACTCACTTGCACAGAATGTCTTTAGTCGCTTCATCAAATCCACTTTTTCTAATTAGAGCTCAACACTCAATGAATCAATAAAGAACTTTCTCACTTTTGCACACTGGGTTGTGTGGAAAATTAATTTCAAAGAGGTCATCTTTCGTAGTTTGCACAGCTCTTCCCTGAATAATTAATTTGTATTTAGTCTACTAATTAAGAGTTAAATCTACTAATTGAGAGTTAATTTGGTAGTTGTTTTGAAAGAGTAATCTCATGAATTGCCTTTGGGCTACGTAGGTGTCATGTAATAGATGTCAATTCAAATTTTTAAATATGTTCTCCTAGAAGGTGCAGTGGTTTTATAATACCCATCGTTAAAGAGCGATGGTTTACAGGGGGGGAAATATGAAAAAACACAAATAATAAATTGCAGCTAAATGTGCATATTTACCAGCTTTTGTAAAAAGGGGGTGGGGGGACTTCCTACATCTTTTGATGATGTCAAAGATTGTGTGATTATGGTATTTTGATGTAAACATGGTAGAAGCCAGTCAAATCAGACAGATTTCAACATGTTGCATGACATGTCCTCATCCTTGAAAACCACAAACAAAACTACACAAGGTTAAAGAAAATTCAATTCAGGTTTCATTTAGGGTCTCATTCTTCCCAAAAAATGAATTTCCAAAATCCTTTCTTGACTTTTTCAGTCATTTGTGAAGATGATAATTAAAAGCTTTTTAAAAGTCATCTTAAAAAGAACAAAGCTGCTGTACAAAAACTAATTTAAGTAATTTATCTATTCAGCCTACCTTAGAAAATGTTTTTGTGCCAAGTTAATTTTGAATACAACTTCCAAAAACTAAAAATAAAAAAGAAATAGTTTTACTTTTGATAATCAAATTTCATGATATTTGCAGGTAAAATATTTTATCAGTGCTGCATAGCTTTTGGGGCGAAGAGTTGGGGGCAAAAAATGTCATCACAAATTTGTCAACAAAAAAGTGTTTTTTCATATGTACTTTTGAACAATTATCAAAATGTCAGATCTGCTCTTTTCCATAAACTCAAATAAAATGAATGAATCAATAAGGTATTACTGTGAAAAGTATTACTAGAGTTTGTCACTCACCTTAAAGTGAAGATCTCTACTGATGAAAGGGTGGAGACCGCTAGGAAGGCTGACACTGTCTCCCTTTGCCTAATGGGTCTGGAAGGAACCATCACCACAAAGTTACTGTCCAAACGCAGCTCAGAGAGCGGCTGGAATAGGCGCACGCTGCCGATCCTGCGCATGGGTGTGGGCCCTAAAAAGTAACCAGCAGGGCCTAGTTGCCCAGTGCGGATGGAATTGGTCTTGCGGGAGTCCTCCGAGCTGCATTCCCCAGTGTCGGTGGATTGTAGCATGTAATACAGCTCCACAGGAGTGCCTTCAACCAGCTCGGGAGATCTCTGTCGACCTGGTATGACACTAGGGGGACTGAACCAGCTGGGCAGAGGCTCCAGTTCAGCCACACACAGTCCGAGTTCCCCTTTCAGATGACAGGTGCCTCGTACCTCTTGGGTTTCATGGAAGGCAAACATCCTGACACACGGCAACTTGTCCAGGGCAGTGTAGTCATCCCAGTCCCGGCCCACAACGTAGAAGAGAACCTGAACCTTCGGCCAACTCGGGTGGATTCGCTCACTGATTATAAAAGTCTGCACTTTCCAGTTAAAACTAAAGAGTGGAGAGGAAGTGGATGATGGTGACATGGATGAAGGGTTACTGAAGAGTCCTGGGCCCAGAAGCTCCGCAGGCACGGGCTGTTCCACATACAGCGGCCCGTAACTGGCGTTGACCGACGGCATCTTTCTGGCCTTTTGGATAAAGAAAAGTTCCGTACGAACCTGTAGGCTGGAGTTCCTCATAATGTCCTGGTTGGCCTCTTTCAGGAAGAAAGCCGACTCTGCGTTCAGCACCTGGTATCGGACCGGAAGATACGTCGGGATGGCACCGAATCTCTGCAGTCCTTCCATCAGCATCCGACTGTGGATGACTGACAAATAACAGAGAAGACAAAAAATACATCACTCATCCATCTATCAGACCTCTAAACCCAACCTAGCTACTTGCATGCTCTTACATGTTCTAAAGCTAGAGTCATTTGTCTACCGCCCCATTCTGCAATCTCATCTCCAGGCAACTGGACTCTTTTATTGAATGCCTTCAACCAGCAGTTCACTGCAGATATTTGGGGTGATGGAAGGACCCAAGAGGCTCCATTGATTTTGCGTCACAGTGCTAGTCTGAGAGAAAGAGATGCTGGAGATTTGTGAGAGCTTGTGGCAGACAAATGCTATTGGTGCTTAAGGCAGACACTACAGCACAGCAGGAAGATGCTTATATACCACTGTGCAACATGAAGTACTGTATTCCATGGTTTGTTTAAAGGTTTTGCCTATGCAATATATATTAAGTCTGGGGATATGTCTTACTGCATTTGTATACAGTGAGTTAACTTTGTTTTATTATTCTTTTAATGAAAATCACCCATAATAAATCAAATCATCTCATGAATATTGAGTTAATATAGTGGAATCAGTTTGTTCTGTTTTAGGGGAGCCAGATATTGAGAAGAGTAATGCAAAATGTCAGTAAAGAAAGGTAAGAGAAAAAGTTTACTCAAAGACTATTCTCCTGTGGGACTAAAACATTATTCACTTTGGCAGCAAAAAAAAAGGTGAGAGAGAAAGAAAAAAGTAAGAAAGATAAAGAGTAAAGACGGAGAAGAAAAAATAAATCAGAGAACTAAAGCACAAAACATGCACTGAATGCTGTGCTCCACCAAACTGATTAACTCAAGTTAAAATTCTGGTTTCTTTTCAAAAGTGCTACCTAAAACAAACAAATAAATAAATAAATAACAAATTCATTGAATTTTAGACACTGTGTCTTTCTCTTGGAAACAAGCAGAATATCACGTCTAGTCATTTGGAAGAATCAGATGGGCATTTTCACAGAAAATTGGCAGTAAACCAGCATTTCTTTATTTCTCTGTTAAACTAAATGTTTAGCCAAAATATTATGTGGACCATGTGTACTGCAAATAACAGTGAAACTTCTAGTGAAACTTTGTTCAAACTTACTGAACTCAAAAGAAAATGTTATTTAAAAAAAGTAAGGAGATATTAAAATTAGGGAAACTCAAGAAAAAGTGTAATTAATAAAAGAAAGGAGATATTAAAATTAGGGCAACTATTATAATTATCAGTAAGTTATGGCTGATACTAGATCAGTTCTGTTAATGTTTTGGCAACAGATTTTATATAAAAAAATCTTGATTACAACAGATTTTGGCAAAAAGATTTTATATAATGATATCTTGACATGAAATTCAAGTGTTTACAGGATATTAACTCATTAACAAATATTCAATATATTACAATATTATAATTCTCTATAAATTTAAATCATATAAATATAATTAATTACATATACATTTATATTTATTATTTACATAATCAATATGAATCTAAAAATGATATCTATATTGGTCGACATTATTGATGTCAGATATGGTAGTTATATATAGTCCACATCATGGAAAGAAAGAAAGCTCCACAGGGCACAAACAGTCTCTGTGTCCTTGAGCAGAAGGAAGAAAGCTAACAAGAAAGAGACACACATGCATTTCTCAAGCAGTCAGTGCCTGAACATATATGCCATCCTTGTCCTCAGAGCCAATTACAAGTGAGAACACAAGCTTGTGACATATCTAATCACTTCACAGAAATGTTGCTCAAACCCACCTCAGTATACAAGAGCCAACCTCACATGCACAAGTACAGGATTTGTGTGGAGAAATTAAAATCTCAGAGCTCTAAGCAGAAAAAAACTAAAATAACTTGTAAATCTATTTATGACTGAGTGATAAAAGAGGGAACGTGTTACACTGTTTCATCTCTGCTGGATCAGTTGAAGTGCCCCTCTTTTTTCTCTAAAATTAGCATATGTTCACCTAAACTGTATTCACGGCTTAATTAGCAGGTGAGCCAAGATAATTTTCTGGGGTTAAACTGATATTGTGTGTACAATTTTGATACAGCTTAGAATATTTCATTTAAAACTCAGAGGCAAGTCAAGACTCTTGCCTCACTGAAAAACATTGATCTATAGGCTCCTATATCCGTCTCAAACAATTGGCTGAGCAGCGAGGTTCATAACAAAGAACCAGACTGTTATAGTTTGACGATTTGAAGTGAATTCTTGCATTTTTCTAAAAAAAAAAAGTCACATTTAAGCTTCTGTCATCATTCTTTGGTGAACAAACAGCCTTACAAATGTTTAATTACTAAACATTGCCTACTTGAAGCACATTCTGAATGATTGCATGACATCTAATTGTACACTATAATTAAAAAAAAAATTGAGAAAAAAATTAGTAATTTAGTAATTCATTAGGATATAGACCAGCATGATAAAGGTTTATTACTTTCTCTGTTTTAAATGATTAATGTGTGGGAAGAGCTCATTCTTCATTTGAGTTGGTATCTAATTTCTAAAAGGCCTAGGGTTTTCTTTTATGGTAACATTATTCTTCATAAGCAGACTATGGTTAGCAGAAGATATAAGAATTGAAGACTTAACCCCAAAGTCACACTTAAATACACAATGAAAAATCTTTTCTTTTTTTTCTTGGTCACTTGATGGCTATTTTTAAAGTGACTCTCCACCGCTTCCTTGATTTGTCTGTATCAATTTAGTGAGAGTTTGATGGATTAGATGAGACTCTGAGTAACTGAAATACATGCTGAAAGTGACACATAAGCTCATGGTAAGTGGCAATTCAGGAGCTGTTAACTCATGTGCTCTACCATGGAAAATGGTCCTAATTTTAGCTTCTGGCCTTCAGGAAAAGTTAGCATAGTAAGGTTTTGGGGCATCGTAATTGGATTGCCCTTGGGACATTTTCTCAGCTGCCAATAGAAAAGCGTGTTTAATCTTACTGTAAGTGAAGTAGGGTTGCATGGGACAGTGGCCAACTGATGAGCTGAAAGGTAACATTAATAATGGTAATAGTTCAGAGTGCCCACACTGCAGACTTTAAATGAGTAGGTAGCGTTCAGTGTCTGAGGTTAACACCATCACTTGAAGGCAAGTAGAGCACATCTTTCAAAGATAGCCACTTAATAGAAAGACAATCAATAAGCCAAAACATATCTTAGTGCACTTAAAAAAAAATGAGAGAAAATTAGGTTTTAAGACAGATATGGATGCCCCAGGCACAATATCATGGCCTGGCACTGAGAAAAGAAAAACGTAGGCTAATACTTAATGTAATGAACTTCAAAGTTTTTAACACCTAAAGCCACCCTAAATAGACTCCAGCAATGCCTAGGGTTTGGAAACACAGAATGGTCTTTTTTCTCATTTATGCAGATACAAAATATATTTTATTGCCAGATTCTTGCCAATACACAGCTCTAAAAATTATCGTTTGTAATGATTAATAAAGAACATTAGTGTCTTAATGTATTGCTTATGCCTCAGAACAACCCTTACCCAAGGTAAAACGGCTATAATACATTGGATTATTGCTTTAGTCTAGCTTTAGCTTTAGATTATGTCGCTGATCACAATTTTAGCCATGCAATTTGTAGTCTGTACCAGATTACATTTCTGAAGTAACTCTACACTGCACATAATTACATGCTGAGTTAGAACAAGACAGAGACTGGGAGGAAGTCTGAAAAGGCACCAGCTATCTGCGCATTGAACACACGCACTGATTGCATCAGTATTGTGGAGCAGGAATCTCAGCATGTAAGCCTCGTCTGTCGAGCAAAGGGGAGAAAATTAAGCTGATTTCAAATGTTGGGAGATGTGAAGCTAGCAGAGGGGAAAATGAAAGATTCTGAGCCTATGGAGAGGATGTCACTTGGAAAAAAACATAGCTTCTGTCACGTTTAAACAGAGAGTCTTTCCTCATCATCCATAAGGCTAAAAAAAGAAATTTTGTTGATTTTAGAACTAGGCAAAATTGCACCCACCACTTCAGAGCTACTTGACATGGCTTGTTGATACAGAGTACATTAATCTCAATTGCTCTGTTGACATCAGCACGATTGCTAGCTGCGATCGGCCTCGATTGAACTCCAAAAATAATAGCTGTTTAGTCATGATGTCGGTTTGTAGGCCAACCCAGAGGGATAATTCACTGTGGGTCCCATCGAGAATTTCAATTAGGTTTTTAGAATAGCAGATTTCAATTTATGAGTAAAATAAGGTCTAACATTACTTGAAAAGACTTTCACATTCTACAAAATAAGTCATACCCTTTATAACCATTTTGTTGTCAAGTTGTTAACAATTCGCCACATAACAAGGTTGTCTTACTCGTCAAGCACATAAACTCCTTGTGGTAATTGTAGTCCTTTGAACTTTTAAAGCGGTTACAGAATACACATTCTACTGTGCTGATTTGGTGCTAAAGAAACATTTCATTATTATTATCAATGTCATCATTCTTTGGTGAACAAACAGCATTACAAATGTTGAATTCTTACTTAAAGTACATTCTGAATGATCTTTTGTAACAATGTAAGTCTTTACTGTCACTTTTGATCAATTTCATGCATCTTTGCTGAATTTTTAATTAAATAAAAAAACTACAACTTGTAGAACTCAAACTCTTGAATGGTAAAATATACGGAAAAAGTTTAAAACCTCCTAAAAAAAAGTATTTTTCTCAAAAATCAAAAACAGTGACTCTAAAAATGTATTCAGAATCCCAAATGGATATTTCTCTTCCAAGTTTTAGACCTCAGCTCAATTGCTTTCTGGGAGATTCTATAAATCCATCTTCTCTCTTTACCCCATTCTAAAATGACGCATGAAACATTACCATTTTCCATAATGATAATGAAGAAATTTTCAGAGACCGACTAATGGCAGGAAACTCTTGATCTGCCTTTGTCATGCCTGGCTGCAGAAATATCTTCCACAATCTGCCCAATATCACTTCATCAAAACATGAGCAATTGTGCACTAAGGCTTGCAGGGAACTTGTGCCCTGATGAGACATCTAAACAAACCTAAGAGGCCAAAAACATAAGCACAGAGTACAAGACTCTTTTGAGTCCAGAGTGGGCTTTTTATGATTACATTATTGCTATCTATTGCTCGTTGAGGCTGAGTGTACTGCCGTGAGGGCTGGAAAAGTAAATTGACTCTGGAAGTCTGATGGCTCACTAGATTTGCCAAGGCAGGAGGGAAGGAGGAGAAAAATCTGCAGATTTGAGCCCCTCAGAGTACCTGTTATGCTAACCACAGCAACTGCTGTTGCACTTTGGGAGAGCTGAATGTTTTTTTTTTCTTTCAGGGTATCAGGATTTGAGGATTGATTCATCTGGTGAGATTTTAGCCATTCCAACTCTCTCCCACTATTTGCAATCTCAGCTAGATTCTGTAGCCCTTGACTAACGGATTCAGTCTGATGCTGAGCCCAGAATCGATAAATTATGGGAGACCATGCTTAAAAGGGAAGCAGGCACCCTGTCATACAGGAAGACTTGGAGAATGATGTAATGATATGCAGGTATGCTCTCATTTAGAGTCATACCTCCAGGGATCACATCTCCTCGACAAATAAAAAATAAGCGAGAACAGAGGCTGGTGGGAGGAAGTCAAATGAAAATATGAGTAATGGCTCGGACTATTAGAATCCAAAGCCTTCAACAATGAAAAAATGACAGCCACAAACCAGCATGAAAATATATGAGCTTCTATTAAATTTGCATACTTGGTTATTGTTCACCCAACAGTGCTTTTGTTTTTGCTTTTTGGGCAAATTGTTGTCAGAGAACTACTGTATATGATCAGTTTGGCCAATGGCAGTTAGGCTGGCTTCACCGATGTTATGATGGTGTTTCAGGGCTTTATTTTGTTTGGCCATTGGCAGTGTGTCTAGGCAGGCTGGAGTCAAGAGTAAAACACGATAAACATAGCGGAGAGCTGTTAAATATGATTATTTGATTTAAATAGAATGTGGATGTGCTAAACATAACTCATTTATAAATATAGGTCCAAACAACATGCAATTTATTCTTAGTTTTAAAGCAGCATCTTTACTAGAGGATATATTACTATTTGTACCAACTGGGAACAGCTCGGCAGCCCCCTAGAAATGGTTTGACAACTGTTATTTTATTTCTTGACATATTTCTTATTGAAACAGAGGGTGGAACATATTGAAAAGTCTGTTCTTTCTGTAAATTTTCAATAGCCTTTAGTTTACAGCTGAGTGATTTGCAACTTGCTATTGCTAGTCAGTATAACAGGTAGCAAGGAGATCTGAAATACCTGGAGAGAGCACTCTGTTAGTATTCCCATTCAAAGACAGACAGCTGTCATGCAAGATTCAGTCCCCCGCAGAATCCTGTCACCTGTGGACTCTAAATAAATGCATATAGAGTGCAACAGTCGGGTTCCACAAGCAAAAAAAAAAATCACATACATTTTCTCAATTGAATTTCTGAATTAAAAATAACACACAAAAAACAAAAAATAAACCAACTAACCAATAAGCCCCCAACCCATAGTATATGCTTTTGTTGAAGCCGTCAATCTGCATATATTTTAATTTAATTTAAACTACATTACCCACTGCATTACACCTGATCTACCCAAATCTCCTCCAATCAGAGAATTGAAACAGCGAATCGTACTAAAAGAACTATTTAACACACACCCAGTCCCATCAAGCACTTTGAATTACGTAATCAAGTCAATCTCCCTACACTCTGAAAATACTTTCCTATCTCATTCGCAATGCTTCATGGAATTCTGGTAGGCCTGGGGGATAAATGATATCATATCAAGATCATGATAAAATTTATGTCAATAACAGTGATAAGCTCTGGACATTTTTACTCGGATATGGATTAATCTAACCATATATCACACAGCAGAAATAAAGGCAACAGTAGCCAGTCAGGCATTTACTTTGAGAAAAAAAACTACCATCAAACACACATTGAAACTGAAGGTAAAACAGAAAGAACTTCACGGCAGCCTGTCAAAATAAAGGTCTGGTTTAACTTGAAGAAATTATGACAGAAATATATAACTTTCGTATACAAAAATATAATTCTCAAAGTAATGATAATAAAAAATCTATATTTTAAAAGGTACACCCAAGGTATTCTTTTCATTTATTTATACAGTTCTGTTGTGCAGCTTGACAATAAAATGCAATATTTTGTTGTAAATTAATTAAATTTTATAACATTTTAAAATAATTATCTGTTAAACTGTTAAAGTTATATGAATTCATTCCATTAGACACTATTTTTATGATAAATTTGTAATGAATCAAAAAACAAAGAAACCAGAAAAAAATTTAGGGGGTAAAAATAAATTTCATGGGGCCCTAAATTAAAAAGTAGCGTCCTCTGTGGAGTTTAACAAATTTATGTTTAGATTTATTCTCAAGGTCTAACAAACAAGTGGAAATCAGTGCCTGATAAGAAATTCGACAAATTCACTTTGTGATGTTTCGTTAACTATGTAAATATTCCAATTAATGTCTTTAAATTGTCAAATATATTATAACAAAAGCTTTAAATCATGATATTAATCATTTGTTATTTCATGTTTGTTTTTTTAGCTCACAAGCTAAAATGTAAATATTAAATAAAAAAATTAACTTAAACATTTGAAAAGTAAAAAAAAAAAAAAATTGTTCAAAAAGTAGCAAAATTACTAAATTAAAACTAAAAAATTACAAAATTGAAAATGATAAAAAAAAAACAAAAAAAAAACAATAGTACTTAAATAACAGCATACTAAAATAACAGCATACTACCAGCAACAACCATGGCTACAAAAAGGATAACCAGAAATGCTAGTTACCAAAAAAATTATATATCAATAATGTGATATACTTTTTTGAACAGATATTCTGCAAGAAGGAAGAAATATTATTTTACTTGACAAAAACAGTATATGTTAATGAGTATGTTAACATATAGATGGCCTCAAAGCTAACACATATGGACTAATAGCTACAGAACCCCAATTTAGATTTCATGAGGTTCTAAAGTTAAAAGTCATTACACAGAAATCTGGCTACTAATTAATCAGACATGGTGTTCCATTCAAAATATATAAATAAATAAAAACACTTGAAAACTCGCACCGTGTTGGCCAGACTCCAGTTTGTGGGCATGAGCATGTGGCAGAGAGACTGAATCTTTGAAACAACATGGTTGCTGTTTTAACCGATGACAGGGCTTTGAATGCATTCAGAATGCACAGTGGATATTTAGCGCCAATAAAACCACAACTCTGATTTATGCACGGCAAGATGGCATTTAATTCCATTGAACATTTTTTGATCTCGATGAAGAAACCACATGGGTTTTAGAGTGTTCAATTGAAAACGCTTTAATCATGATCAGCATGACAGCCAAGTTCAATCCAAATTCATTCCATACTAAATAAATTAATCCAGTGCTGGCAGTAACTAGTACACATAGCGATGACACAAACTTAGCTACAATTTGCATGACAGAAGCACATGCAGCTGGGTTCATAATAGTGTTGTTTTTCCAATATCCAGCTACTTTTTCCACCGGTACCTGTATATCGTGGCAAAACACTATAATCATCAAATGTGCTGTTTTAAATTGTCATCTCTGTACCGATCTCCAGACTCTGTGGCTTCTGGGTTGTGAAAGTGTTTGCCACAGCTCAAAGTTCACAAACTTGAGTCACCCAAGCAGCAACCAAACAATACTGTGAATTGTTTATATACAAAAGCATGATCTTATTTAGCTTGAAGCAAACTTCTTAATCCAGATATCAAACATTTAACAAAAAGAACACAGAGGAACTTGTTCGCTAAGGAGGGGTTGGATTGCAGTGAATTGCATGGGTGTTCAATTGGAAATGTGTATGAATACTGTATGCAGTGCTGCGGTTGGCTAGACTATAAAAAATTTGTTTGACTAGAGCAAATACATATATATACACACACTCCTTTTACTAAAACATGGCAACATCTTACTAATTCATTGCCTTGTTTTGATAAAATCTAAATGATCAAAGTGAATAAGATTAGGTAGTCATTTCAAACTAGGGCTGCATGATCAATTGAAATTAAGTCTCAAAGGTGATAAATCACAATTAGGCAGAAGCTGCAATTGTCACGCGAATCTTTCAGTGAAGCACGGTTCTGTGATCAGCAGTAAATCTCCATCCGAAGGCCAGAGGGCGCTTTCATGTGGAAACTCCAAATACGCCTTGCAAAAGAAATCCAGGAAATCCCTATAGAGGTTGCTGAATAAACAGAGGATTTAACTGCTTTCATTAATTCAACGTGACTAATAAACACACGACTACAACAGTATATGGTTTATCTGATTTCGCCTTTTTATAATTTTTATTATAATAAATTATATAATAATGCAATGCTAATCGACAACCTTTATCACTCCTTAGACTACTATGAAATATGTTGCGTTGCGTGCCTTATTCTGTGTAAGAAGCCACCTCATCTCACAGAGGGATTTATTTCAAACACTTGACTGATGTTATGAAGTGAGTTTAGAGTAAAAACATGTTATTAAATGTGGTATATTCACGTGCTTTCAGATGGAGCAGCATTTTCTACACATAGCCGTAGTTCACTGACAAGCTACGCAAATGCTAAATGCTGCTCCATGTGAAAGCATGTTATGGAGATTTACTACTGATTACAGAACTGGCTTTACTGACAAGATGCGCATGACAATCACATTCGATTAATGGTGCAGCCCTATTTCAAACCTAAATGATTTTCTTCTGTTGATCTCAAAAGATATTTTGAACAATGTTTTTGTCCATACAATGAAAGTCAATAAGATCTAAAACATTGGACCCCACTGACTTTCATTGAATTGACAAAAGAAGACTTAAAGTTTTTTAAATATCTTACAGTTTATACTAAAGTGCATCTTGTCAAACTGCACTACACACCATTTTTATATAAAATAAAAAATATTAAAAAAAATGAAATAATACAAAATAATATAGAAAGTATTATATATTATATATATATATATATATATATATATATATATATATATATATTTATTATATATATATATATATATAATATTAAATATTATATATAAAAAAATTAAAAATAGCATGTTACATTTTTTAAGGCAAATTAAATAGAGTCATACACCGTTCGGTCTGCGCAGTGCTGCATCAAGTCGAACACACCTGTAGAGTTGATTGGTAATGAACATGATGCAACGCAACAATTCACTGCACGATGGAGCCTTTAGAATGCAGTTATGTGCCCCTAAAATTCAAGAGATTGGGTAAAACAGGCCCCTGTATGAGATTTTGTCTCATATTTATGATACAGTTAAGCAATATCACACGAGCAACCAGTGCAATATCACACGAGTGCTTTTTTTCTCATAAAAAGCATTAATGCAATTGTTATACTGATTTTATTCAACAGTTCAACAAATAAGAACTTAATATTGTGTTATATTTTAGACACAATATTGTCTGTTTTTGCTAGATTTTGCTAACGCAAATATTACCTATTAAAGCCACAGCAGAACTGTTGTGCATCTCCAAGTAATTCACATCTCCAAGTAATTTCTGAATTTTTAAAAAAATCAAGTGAAACAATGATTCAATGGCACATTCATAAAGAGAGCCATTTACTTTATTCCTGAATGAATCAGCCTCTTGAATCTATCAAATAAATAAATAAATAAATGATTTATTTTAAAAATGAAAAAAGAAAAAATTATTTCTATTTCATGCTTTTCCCATGTAACATAATAACGGCTTTAAATTATCTTTTGTGGGTAATTTCTCAGCCAAATTTGATGTGCGATTAATATGCAATTAATTTAATTAATCGCCACATTGTGTAATTAATTAGATGAAATTTTTTAAAGATTGACAGCCCCTAGTATATGCACAGGCTGCACAATATATATTTTAATCATGATGACGATTTCTATTCTTGATTTATTAAGCATAATCGTCTGTACTATTTGCCTGGTGGTTATTTATCCTGAAAACATGTCATTTTAATTTGTTGTTTGCATTATCTTGCATTGGTAACAAGCCTCAACAAACGTCCATGGTTGTTGTTGCCAGATGTCAAGAGGTTAATCTTCTCAACCTGGCAACCATGCACACACATGCTCTCTACATTAGGAAAATGCGCTGATGAGCTGAAAACAGTGGCAAACACGCAAGTTGGAGTTTAGTGATATCTGTTGGGATATTCTGCTCAAATAAAAGTGTAATACAGCCAGCCCATTTTCTTTCATGAGTTTGCACTGTTTGCTGTGACTGAATCTGAGAGCAAACCATACGAGTTGATGATCTCTTGATTTGTGCTTTTGTGAAAGAGCAATAATTCAGATAATTATGAAATGTAATAAACTAAAAAGAAAATTATCGTGAATAATAATCGCGATCATATTTCTTTGAGCAAAATAATTGTGATTAACCATTTAATCATTATTATGCAGCCCTACATATATGCATGTGTCAAAGAAAAATACAGTAAAAGATAGAGGCTAAATGCATTTGCTCAAATCTTGTCAAAAACATCTGGAACACCACCACCAACAACAACAAAACAGCAGTCCCCTTTAGCAGGCATGAGATAAAATGTCTCCCATGAAAAATCACATCAAGAGCACCATAAATACTGTGATTTATTACTTCTCCCCAACGTTAAAGAGCTGATCATCAGAAACACAAATATTGTACGAGATGTATGCATCTGACTGAGAGGAGATGAACAGTTCCGAACAATCAGCCACAGCACCGGTACACCATCAGGAGCCCAGCAAGCACACCAAAAAGAAAAAGGACGGGGAGAAGGGAGAATACCAGTCCGAAATGAGATGAACTCCACGTCTCCAGTGTGCATGGCTCCAAGTTCAGACACATGCTATCCTTTCAGACACTGCCACAGTGAGATGAGGCTCCCATTCTTCCTGAGTGAAATGTCCCCCCGTCATTTTGACTCAACATGGCGTATAGCGATATATATCAGCTCTCCCGGCCCCCGACTTACATTGTAAGTAACAGCAAAAATTTGAGCCAGATAATTACCCCTCTCTGCCTCCGGTTTTTGCTGAGAAAAAGATTTCCGCCGAGTTTCCCTTTTCTTTATTGCCAGTCATAAAGTACGGGGCTGCCTCATAAAATGTCTCTATATCACTGTGGCATTCTTCAAAAACCTGTTTTTCATGGGACATCAGTCCTTAATATACCGGGGTACAGCACCGAAGGTCAACGGGCAGATCAGTGGCTGATAAATTTGCCCTAGAGATTAACCAAGATGGCTTTCCTCCAGGGCTGTGTTGTTCCTGAATGGCTCATGGAATTGGGCAGGGAAAAAAAATTTAACCAACCAAAACACAGCCTACAGTGGGGTCCAAATTGGTGAGGAGTGTTTGTGTTCACTGGTGTATAGAATTGTCAGAATGTGTTGATGCACACTGCAATTGCAACGGATTATGGGAGGATTTATCTGTTTGGTACAAGGAAGTTTACCTCAGGGAAAGATTAGGGAAAACATCACGGCGCACTAACAGAACCTGATGGGCTATTGGAAGCTACAAGAATTCGACTTAAAATGCTTTTTCTCTTTTAATGTGATGCTTTCATAAAACATATACAAAGTCAAATAAATATCTGTTTAATGAAAGTGGCAGTTTACGAAAGCATCAAATCCAACCCTTAAAATTCACATGAAAAAGCTTGGGGGTAAAATTTGTTTATTTGACTTTCACCCTTAAATGTTCATTTAAAAAAAAAAATAAAAAAAAAAAAAAATAATAATCTCTTGGCAAATACAGTTGTTTTTCATTAACTCAAAGAGATCCAGCAAAGAAGAGTCATATGTCAGCAACCCTGCAGGATATCTCTACACAAAATCTTTCTCTACCATTGTTTTATGCATAAGAAATCTCATTTCACCACAGCTTTAGCTACAGGAGTTGGCAACACCCAACACATTCAAAGAAAAGTCAGCCAGGACCCTGGGGGAAGTGTTTGAAGACAAGTTAAATTTGGTCATGCAGTTCTGCTTAACAACATCAGAAAACCAGACCATGACCACAAAACATCTATTTCACAAGCAATAATTCACAATCAAAAATTAGGGTATTAACATTATAAACACACACACACACACACACACACACACAGTACATTCTTTTCTCTTTCTTGTGGTTGTTCTATTCTAGCTTTGGTACCATGCTGGTTTTATCTTGAAATACATTACTGCAGTATTACTAATGTTGTTGGCTTTTGTATGATAAACAGCTTTTGCTTGTCCTTATTTGTAAGTCGCTTTGGACTATTCGATGATTAAATGTAAAAGTTAATGTGCTCGTTCAATCAAAATGTTCAATCTCTAAACGTAATTTCTTAGTTCCGAGTAGGTTTAAAAAAACAAAAAAAAAAAACAAGATAATAACGATTCTTCAGAGTCAGCTTTTCAGCTCTAATCGACAGTGATGGAGTACTTTTCTTAATCAGTTATATAAGGAATCGTCTTCTGGCGGGAGAGCAGGAGAGGACTGCATGCAACGGGGAAACCGAGGGAGGGCTGAGTGGGACCGCAAGTGGTACTACAATGGCACTACAAAGAGCGGCAAATGACTTCAAAATGGTTTTAAAATGACAGCCTGTTATCAGGTAATAGCTCAACCCACAATAGGCTCCCTTTATTCCATTTCTGTCAGGGGCAGAGAGAAGGAAGAACTAAAACCCTCCACCTCCTACACAGAACTAAAGAGAAGAGCCGATAACAGAAATGCAGGAGGAGAGGGCCACAGTTAAGACACCCAGTCAAGAATCAAACACACAACTGTCAATTATGGTCAAATGGGCTACATGTTACAAAGTGTTCTACCTTGCATGTGTCTTTTATGGAAAACATTGTCTTACTGCTGTGACTGAAACTACACAGCAGCCAGCCTTGGGTTTGTTATTAGATCACAGTGTGAGGTTAACTGGTTCAATGACATAGCATTGTAATGATTTTATGAATTTATTCAAAAATACATAAAAAATGCAATTCATACATACAATGATTGAATATACCTCTGCTATGATGACTGTATTTAATTTCTGTAAGAAAATGCATTTAGGGGCCATTTTTAAGAACATGGCACTAGTTTTAAACTACATTTTTAAAAGAGTTTTCTATCTACCCACCTACATCACTGAATCCTGAATTTTCAAATGAATCAGTCAGCGATATTTTCAACATGCTTGACAGATTTTATAGTTCATGCTTACAGACCAGCAAGGAATGAATTGCCATAATATAGCAAAAGCAATAACTAAAACATGAAGATGGTGGGTGGAGCAGGGATCAAAGAAACTATATGAATATGTTGTGGAGTATGAAATAGTGGCCACAATGTGATCACTGAAAATCATCTGGGACAACTCCTTGGCGTTTTACACAGGGGAAGGTGATGACTGTTTAACCTTCAATCGAAATGGAGAGAGATTAACTGTTGGAGG
Organism: Cyprinus carpio; assembly: GCF_018340385.1. NCBI lineage: Eukaryota > Metazoa > Chordata > Actinopteri > Cypriniformes > Cyprinidae > Cyprinus > Cyprinus carpio. Next base: position 9,661,993 of record NC_056592.1, read on the forward strand.
TCTTGGAAAGGGGGAAGGAGGAATTCAGTCTTGTCAAGGTTGAGTCTGAGGTGATGAGTGGCTATCAAATTGAAATGTCAAGTGACAAGTTGCTCATTTCAGAGAGAACAGAGCAGGAGACAGAAAGTGGATACGAGATATAGACAAGAGTGTTGATGGCATGGCAGTGATGAGACAGACCATGTGATTTAATAATGGAAAATTGCAGAAAATATTTCAATCTGCCTCCAAAAAAACTGGTCCACACAAGCCATATTCACAGTAAAGATGGTGGTGTAACCAAGTGGTTAAAAAATAATAAGTATTATTATTTTATAATTATTTTCATATACAAGTCACAACATTTTGGCCAAATGGTGCAGACCTTGAGCTAATTGTAAATCATATTTTTTAGCAGCAAATCGGATTTAGATATTTTTCTCCAAATTGTGCAGTCCTATGAATAACCTTCTACAGTTGATCCAGAATACAACAGCTTGCCGGTCTTCATTCAACTAAAGAGTCTCCAAGTTACACACCTATTGATCTCAGTACCTGCAGCTGACCACATCTGGCTCTATAATAATGTCAAATGATTTCATTACCTAAAATAAAATAAATACCCATAACTATGCTTTTGAATTGCTCTGTAAATAGTGATCATGTAAACAGGCAGCGCAAAAACATCAGATTTCAAAAATCAAATCTAATTAGATCTTGTGTATATTAATTAAAGTGCCCCAATTATGCCATTTTTAAGGTTCTATTATTGTTTTGGGAGTCTCCTACAATAGGTTTACATGCATGCAAGGTCAAAAAATGCATTTGTTTTCTCAAAATATGCATTTAATATCACCTCATTTTCCAACGATTCCTTCAAAGCAGTTCTAAGATTCAGTCTCTCTAATACCCTCGTTTCCATGAGCCTACTCTGCTCTGATTGGTCAGATGGCCCAGTCTGTTGTGATTGGTCTACCGATAGAGCACGTTTTGGAAACCATACGCCCATTGCCATAGTTCCGTATTTTAAACGCTTGACAGAAAATATAAACATCTATTATTTATCATACTTACAGGTTGTAATTCAGTGGAACCAACTTTTCCAGATAAACTGGGTACTGAGCCATCTTTCAAGAGCAAGAGTTTTTTGAATCCCGCGTTGAACTTCCGAGATTAGAGAAGCAGTCGTCAATAAAATGATGGGAACACAAAAAAGATTGGGGTTGTACTGCTGTGTTACAGAGGAAAAAATGAATTTTAACCACTGATTCTTTGAAGCCTCATCTTTCAGAAAAGGTTGATCCACTGAACACTAAGTGGGCTACAGCATAGGTTAGTGCAGGTTGCTTTGGATAAAACTGTATGTTGAATGACAGCAGTAGTAAATGACTAAAGAGAAAAAACAATAAAGTATTTAGCCATTTTGGTTCGGTTCTCTCTCTTTTTAATGGCTATCAGTGGACAGTTTGCGCTCCCAACCATATACCTTGGGATGAACTCACTCTTTAGAAGTCTGAAGAATTGGATCAATACCTAAGCCTCATATCATCAAACACAACACACAATTAATCTCTCAACTCAGATTTAATGAGCGGTTCTAAATAACACCTTGCAAAAATCTCTTTGTGTTTATGCTTACATCGATCTGACAAAAAGAGGTTTGCTGCAACAAATCCATTTGAAAGTGTCAAATACTTTATATCCCAGTTAATAGTTTTTATAGCTTCCTGAACTCCAGAGACATCATTTGATTTGATTTTTAAAAGAATAGGTTAACAAATATTGACATTTAGCCCATTTTGCTTTGTCGATACACTGTCTACACGCCAAAAGTTTCTGGTACTTTTATGGCGGTTACATCCCAAACTCAGTGAGACTCCAAAGATGACCGCAACACTACCTTTCATACAAACAATGGACTTCTAGTTTTGCTTTCTCCTTTGTTCTCTGCCTGTTTACCAATCGCACCATTCTGGAAGAGGCTTCATCAATACAATACTGCTGGGTCCTCTCTTTCCATCCTCCAACTCTGCTCTTTTCAGCCACCCAGCAGCTCCAGGAGGGATGTAATAGGTTTGAAGGCAAGTGCTGCGGCTGGATTTTGTTGTCACAAACGCAGTGTGAACAGCATGCAAATCTATGTCTGAACCCTCCTCTAATAGTGTGAGCTGTAGGGGCTGTATCACAGAGGATCCAGAGGCGATGCCTTTGCATCAGCCTCCCCGGCACAAGGTTGACAGCTCTGACTGATCCCAGTACTAATGCTAAGGACATGTTGGGGGTGCTCTCCCTCGATATAACACAACCACAGACACAGTGTAGTGCAAGTGTATGCAGTCAGCATACAGTGATTGGGAGTTACCAGCAATGCAACTTAAAATTTTTCAGTATTTTTTCCTCAAGTCTTCTCAAAACACTGTAGCTTTTTCAGTAACAGGCTAATTTTTTCAACTAAAAATGGTGCACTGTTGTATTATGTCAAATTTTGTTGCAAATGCAGCTTTACAGCCTAGTGAGCTGAGGTAATAACCAAACACACGATCTTTAACTGTCCTCATCTGTAGTGTTGGGAAATCTAATTCTTTTAACTGAATTAGTTCACAATTCACTGATCACAAAAGTGATTTGTCTTAATTGTTTAAGCTAAATTTGTAGTTAAATCAGTTTTTTTTAAAGAAATTAATATTTTTATTCAATAAAGGTGCATTAAACCGTTCATACAGTATTTTACACAAAATGTTAAGGTTTCTTTGGGAAAACATTTTTTTTGTTGTTGTTTTTTCTTTATTCCAAAATAAAGTATAACTTTATTTTAAGGTCCAATTCTCACTATTAACTAGTTGCTTATTAGCATGCATATTACTAGCATATTTGCTGTTTATTAGTACTTATAGGCACATACTGTATGTGACCCTGGACCACAAAACCACTCATAAGGGTAAATTTTTTACAATTGAGATTTATGCATCATCTGAAAGCTGAATAAATATGCTTTTCATTGATGTATGGTTTGTTAGGACAATATTTGGCCGAGATACAACTATTTGAAAATCTGGAATCTGAGGGTGCAAAAAAATCAAAATATTGAGAAAACCACCTTTAAAGTTGTCCATTAATGAAGTCCTTAGCAATGCATATTACTAATTATAATACATTGGTGAAATATTTATGGTAGGAAATGTACAAAATATCTTCATGGAACATGATCTTTACGTAATATCCTAATGATTTTTGGCATAAAAGAAAAATCGCTAATTTTGACAATCTCAGCTCTTAGTTAATGTGTTTCCTAAATTGTTCTAAAGTGTTACCAAAAAAAAAAAAAAAAACACACTTGTGCCTGTAAAACAATGCATATGCTGCATAATCTTGCTAATTTACAGTTTTTAACACATTCTTAATGCTTAAAAGACTATCACAAGTAATATTTGTGATTTCTGGAAAACCTCACCTATGTTAGCAAGGTAGATAACATAGCGACAAAAAATATATTCTTGCAACAAAATGGAGAATGCAAGACAGAACTGTCATCTGGTCTGAAACTCTCTCACTCTGGCCACAGGTCAATAATTCATCCTTATTGTTGAATCTTGCCTAGGGAACTTTAGGAGAAAAATCTGATACAAAGTTATACTTCAAAAAAAAAAAAAACATAACAGAGGACTCCACTAAGCATTCTGAGGAATGAAAGGGGAACAAAATTTTCCTCTGGGTACACATTCATGGTTTTCTTGACATCAGCTTGTGTCAAAATCATGTTTTGAACTGAACAGTTCAAACCTTCACAAACATGCATGAACCACTCCAGCTATATCACCTCCAATCATTATTTACAGGATGCCAATGGAGTGAGCCAGAAGCCACAGTCAACCATTTGCAAGTAGCATCTGCTTGGCTAATTGCGTACATCGTCTTTCATTTAGGGGTGATTGAAGCACGGGAATGGATCCAGCCGGCCCGATGGAGCTTCATCACTGAAGTCACTCTGCCAGCATGGAGAGGCACACAAGCCTCCAAGGCCAGCAGCTTTTGATTCGTTCTGAAGTTCTCATTCCCGTGTGCTCGTTGGCTGATCTGAGACCATTAAAAATGAAGGTACCTTGATGCTGCACCAGAGGCTCTGAGATTCTGGCCTGCATTGAGGAGAAGTTGAGCTAAATGATTGCTGCATCAGAGAACTTCAATAGTATCATTCACATGCTCACAGACGCACTCCTAAGTCAGACACTGACTAACTCAGGTTCAGCCAAAACGACATTGTGGAGTGGTTGTCTGAAGAAGGCTCTTCGGAGCAAAGATGGGACCCTTAAAACCTGTGTGGGAGGTTTTCCACTGGCCACCGCTATTGCTAACACTTCAGGTCACTACACTTCAGGTGTGCATATGCACACATGCGCAAACATCTATGTGTGTAAAACCTGTGTGCAAACATTTTCATATGGCAATTATGATTCATTGTAGTGGCACAGTTTAACACAAAAAAATGACAGACTATTAATAAAACCAACTTAAACCATGAACATGCAAACAAAGTAGTAAATTAATAGCAAACAAACAAAAAAGTTAATTCAAAATAAACAAATCAAAAAATAATCATGCTAGTTTTCATACATGCAATGCATTATTTTGTATTATACATTAAATTAAACAACTTTAGAAAAAATCATGTGCATTATAAAATGTATAAAAACATTTTTTTAAGAAAATGAATGATCATTTTAAGACCCTTATTCCTCAGCTGGGATCGAGTAGAGCCCTTTGAAGCTGCACTGAAACTGCAATTTGGACCTCAACCCGTTGGCCACCACTGAAGTCCATTACATGGAGAAAAATCCTGGAATGTTTTCCTAAAAAAACTTAATATCTTTGTGACTGAAGAACGTAAGACACGAACATCTTGGATGACATGGTGCTGAGTAAATTATCGGGAAATGTTTGTTCTGGAAGTGAAGAAATCCTTTAATCTGGCAAAGTATTTACACTGCCTCCCAGATTATAAAATGCTCACAAACACAAAATTACAGTACATGCAATACACACACGCTGAATTGTTTTGTGTGTCAGTGTCAGAGCAATCTGGCAGATGCTGAATGGTCATAAAGTAACTTATCTGCATAAACAAATGCATTAATCTAACTAATGCATCAAATAGATTATGTAAAAACAACATAACCAACTGTAGAATGCAAATGATCCCACCAGTTCCATTCTTAAAGTACAGATCAAACAGTGATTAAATAGTTATTATAAGGATAGCATGTATATGCAACCATACAGAGCACAATCATTATAAAAACACGATTATTATAACTGACCTTTATTAGCAAGAAAATAAATAAATAGTCCAGTTACGCAATTACCCAAATTTAATAACTGAAATTTTATTTAAAATTTTGGATTTGGTTTTGGTATTTCAGTAAAAAAAAAAAAGTGCATCACTAGTTATTATGTTATATTAAAATGTTGGACTGCCATGACAGTAGTTGAACTGAAAGACAAAACCCAATGCTGAAAATGCAACATGTACTTGCGCTCTTTTATGAATTGACATCTGACACATTTTGAATTCAGAAATACACAAAATCTAACTTAGGAAATGTTTCAGGCCTAAAGGTTTCCACTTTAAGATGATACTAAGAGTACATGAAAAATAGGGACATAAAAAAGCTTAAAAAATAATTTTCTGTCCGAAACAGAAAGAAATGTTGTCAATTCAACAATGTTTTCACAAAGATTTTGAGTTGTATATCAGGGGATTGGAAAATAAATATTTGGGTTATTCTATCTATTCAAATCTTTCTGACTTTTGTAACATCTGCAGTGGTTATTCATTCGGTAAACTTGAAAAATAAATCTTCTAAGTTTGAAAAACAAACTCGTGTTCACCTGTGCAAGTTGGATTGGTCTGTATCCCGAGCGAAAAGCAGTGTGCTATGTTCTGCCTGAAAGTAATTTTGGTCTACAGCCTTCCTGAAAGGTACATGATGCAGTTAAGGAAAACAGCCCTGTGGATTCCATCCCTTCGGCTGAAAGAAGATCATGTATTTTAGATTGAGCTTATACACTGGACCGTGCCGCTGTCCATCAGTCAATCACTGCCTCGAGTCGATATCCCAGAGAGCCTGAGACATGTTTATTAAAGAGGTGGGGGTGGTGTTGGTGGGGTGGGGGGTTGAATTTGCTGTATGCAAGGGGCTGAAATTGGCACGCTTGGAGACCTGGATGGATTCTACACAGTTAATTAAGATAAAACGATTAAATTCAGCAAAGATTGAGTTGCGATTGAGCCCAAGCTGCTCATGGTGATTGCTCTGATTAGGAGCCAGAAAATGCATTTGCTGAGATTTTGATGCGAGACAATATTCCCGTTTTCAATTACACACACGAACAACCCCCTAACTACCAAAACTGACTCATTTGCATGATTGAAACATAATTACAGCAAGATGAAAAGATGCCTTTGTTTTGTTTGGTGCTACAATTGTGTTTAATTGTTTCTGCTGTTTGTTTTTGCTTTGTTTGCTCGCTTGTTTTTTCATCCAAATATCAGCGAATGCACTCGTACCAATCGATCTCAGGGTCAATGAATAAGGACGAGCTAATTTTTCACATGTGGGATATAAAAGTCCATCTGTTAATGATGTTCTCATTGTAGTAGCAGAAAAAATGGCTTCTGATTATCCACCTTTAACTATCTTATCCTATGCTGACAAAGCTGTTAACAGTATACAGAGTACTTTTTATCATTCCTGCAGAGGAAAATTGTAAGCCTGACACAGGATCCTCCATGGGAAAAATCAATAGCAAGAATAACACACACAAGATGCGCAACAATAAGGAAACTAGATGTTCTCTGTCACCATGTCAGAAACCTCTAATGGCTTCTCACAGCTGTTCTTTCTCTTGTGTTGACAGCCACTGCTTGGCACCATTAACAACTTACTGACAGGCCTCGCTACTCGCCAACTAAGTGATGATTTCACAAGAGCGTGAAAACTGTAATCAATGATAATAATGTTCAATCATTTGCTAAAGCCTTATGAACACCAGTCCCAAACTATGTGACTCTATAATATTGAATTGCGTTTAGATTTATTCTCCATGCATCTGTAATTCACTGCCCGTTTCATGACAGCTTTCACTAATGACGCATTCCCTCCCACTTTTGAGTGACAGTTTGCTGAGCTGCATTCTTCCTGTCTTTCTCGCACCGTGTTGGCCACTGCATCTGGCCCTTGTCCCTCAGGGACTACCTTTCAGCTTCTCTTCCCTCCTCATCCTCCTCTCTCAGGCTACCTGATCCATTTCAGTGCCTTTGGTGGCCTTTTCACTGCTAACAGGGTCCGTGTAGATGTCTTCACAAAACAAAACAGACACACGTTCAACGCCTGCGCTGATTCTAAATGTCAACGGCATCTCAGCTATCACCATTCATCATATAGAGGACGCTGAATGGTTTACTCAATGTTTAGCTGCTACTCATAGCTGTCAATTCCTCTGTAGTGTACCAAACAATCAACAATTGAAGATTATTAATAGTCGGTCTAAATACTTTCTCTATAAAAACACAAACCAGTGCCATGCATGCTCTATTTAACAGCATAAGGAAAATACAAGAAATATTGGTGCAAAAATAGAAAGCAGTTTAAATCTACCTGAACATGAATGCTGGATATATAAATATAATCAAAGAGAACATAATCTGAAGAACTCTGTATATGTAACACATATCAGATGCATCTTTAAATCCCGTTGTCATAAATTAGCTTGCTGTGTTCAGTGATTGTATGAACCAAGGTATTTCGATATATGTTTACAGATTACATTATTACCATATTCATTTACATGGTACTCAAATCAACATGTCTAAAAATATGGTAATGCCATAGCACATTTAGTAAGTGTAATGCTAATGTTTAGATCGTAAATGTCTTTACCCGCAGAGTCAATGAGATGCACATGCACGTGTTGAAATGTATAAATATCTTCTTCATGCGATAGGACGCTTTTGCGGTTTAATCTTTTAGAGTGACTTTTCTTAACGATTCAGACTGAATCGCGAACTGATTCACACCATTATGCAAACACGCTTGACTGAATCAATGAAAATAACTGACTCAAAAGAGTGATTCATTCTCTGAATCGCATAAACAGACGCAAGGTAATATCAGTACTGTCTGTACTGGTACTGTATAAGTAATGGGCTTCGTGCCTCAGTTTTATAAATCTGCGCCACATAAGAGATTGTTGCCTATGGTTTGTTTATTATAACATTCTAAAATTAACCAGATAGACAGACGAGAAGATAAAAAATGAAGACATATAAGGCCAAAGATTTTTTTCAGTACAAAAAAATGAACATGGTGAGAAATTAATGAAATAATTTTTAGCTCTAAAATGGTGACACCTAATAGCTACTTTTGAACTTCTGAACCCGTGTTACAGATAGAACAGCATTACCATCTGTTCTAAGATGAGATATGATTCTGAACAAAATGTGAACAGGAATAGCTCACCCTCACAAGTAAATGACAAGGGTACTCATAAGAATAGTCCATACACTTTTGACTGTATTCCAAGTTTTTTATATTCATACCATTAAAAAATTTGGCATTGGTAGATTTAAAATGTTTTTCACGAAAGTCTCTTATGTCCACCAATTTTGCATTTATTTAATTATAATTATTAAAAATTAAATTAAATTAAATTAAAATATTATTTATTCCCATGATGGCAAAATTTAATTCTAAACCGCAAATACAGTTTTCAGTGTCAAATGATGCTGATTTGGTGCTCAAGTAACATTTATTATTATCAAATTTGAAAACAATTGTGCTGCTTATTTTTTGCGAAAACCATAATACATTTTTGGGGATTTTTCTAAGGTCATGACATGCTCGAGAACCAATTACATTTGTGTGCACTATATTATGCTGTTTTTATGCTTGGCTGTTTAACAGCTCCCTCTATATCATTATATAATATGTAGAAATTTGTTATTATATTGTTTAATTGAACTTGTTTTGATATAAATAGTAGGGCTGTCAAATGATTAATCACGATTAATCACATCCAAAATAAAAGTTTTGTTTACATAATATATGTGTGTATACTGTGTATATTTATTATGTATATATAAATACACACACATGCATGTATATATTTAAGAAGAATATGTTATGTTTATATAATAAATATAAGAATATAAATATATAAATGTATATACATGTAAATATTTTCTAAATATATAATTTATGTGTGTGTATTTATATATACATAATAAATATACCCTGTACACATACATATATTATGTAAACAAAACTTTTATTTTGGATGTGATTAATCGTGATTAATCATTTGACAGCCCTAATAAATAGTAGTTTAACATGTTGAGCACTGCAAAGGGGCTAAATAATGTACATTTTTTTAAGTAGCAGAACTGCAATCTGGTCATGTTCATGCCCCCATGAGAAGGAGAAGAAACAGCTTTTTTCTAGTTCACTCCTATGCCTGGAGTCTAGATTTCCAGTGAGTGACCATCATTTTAAATATATTTGTCAGAAATATTATTTATTTAGTTGTGTGTAAAACATTTTTAATAAGGGAAAAAAATAGCTAAACAACACCTGAGGTTAGCTTTATATCACACCAGACAATTATATATCTAATCTATTTTTCCACCTTGAAATTACAGAAACAAATGCCAGTGGAGAATACCAAGAAGTAAAGGATAACCGCAACTTGATTAACATATAGATGCCAAAAACATAATTTATAAGCATATTAATTGTTACCATCACATTCATTTCTGTACATTAAGAGGCTTATAACATGGATAGTCAATTTGCATTAGATAAAAATTCCATTTGACAAACTTAAATTGAAGCAGATTAATCAGATTAGTATGTAAAATATGTTGAGAAATCAATGATAATAGAATGAGAAGAAAAAGTTATTCTTAGATATGTTCAATATCTCAATTCAGTACAACCTCCTGTATCAAAAATAATGGTTCTTTTAGCTTTCCATTTATTTTAAATGGAATTTATTCTGTGTTTTTGTCACTTACAAAGGTAGTCAGATCGTTGGAAGCTCAGATACAGTTCAGCCTTTTTTCTGTGGCATGCTGAATGCTCTTCTTGTCAATTCTCAATTGAGTTTGACTGTTTTGTCAAACTAGCAGAGCTGTTTTGAGACCCTTAAACAGAATATATCTCATCATTCTTTCAGCTGTGATTTTCAATAAGGTACAAGTCACAGCAAACGTGAAATGAATTGCACAGGATCCTGAGTAGTCAAGGAATGTTGTAGTTTCTCTTTTTCTTTCAGGTCTGAAGCATTTGACTTCAGTGCAGGAAGAAGCATTATAACTGTATAGCAGTTAAGCCAAAATGCCACTTCATACCACACAATCAAGGACAAGAGGCAATCAAGCAAGCCAGGCTGTTCTCCACATCGGTTAGCATGCATAGAGACACAGCACCTTCTCTCCTCCGGCAACAACAAAACGTCCTCCTGAGGGGCCAAAGCACTGTGTTTATGGAGATTACATACAGTGGCAGAGAGAGCCCAATTACCTACAGCAAATGTACTGCGTGGAGCCAAAACCCACGGCAGCCCACAGCGAAACAAAGTGATTTTACAGCTCAATTTTAATCTACATGCTTTGCCCTGGTATCTGGTTCCACATGTGGGCCTTTTAAAACCTGATTTATCTTTATGCTTTAAAGCAGACCAGTGGCGGCACTAGCCCCGATGCTTAGTAATGCTTCTGAGGGTTCACCAGTGATAGTGCAGGGTTTAATGAGGTGGTCTGAATGCAGAGATGGTGCGCAATGGAAATACCGCGGTGGAAATTTACGCAGGGTGGATGAAAAGTTTGATGGATCAAACCTTAAAAGGCTCATGTGAGCCAGACTTGAAACCTTCCCTTCGGAGCACTGTGAGAACAGGGGAAATAGTGAATAAATCAGTGTTTGTGAGTAGCTAACTAAAAGGAGCAAGGCTACTAACCTTGCTTACTCACTTTTCAGTAGTGTGACAGTAGTTTTATGAATTAACTTAGCTTAATTAGTTGTGCTTTCTTAAAATTCTCTTTATTTGTTTAAGTTTTACTTGGAAAGTTTAAGTAAATGAACGGTTCAAAAGAGTTAACTATAGTTTAACTGTGAGTAGCTTTTCCAACACTGAAACAAATTCCTGGTCATATTGGAGTCTGAGGGCTATTTCGGAGTAGGGATTGACTTTGTAAAAGGAACCATGGTACACTAACCAGAATGAACCAGAAGGGAGCAGCTGGGAAAGGTAATTGCCTAGTTGGTGCCATGTGAGATGAGAATGGGGTGGTGTTGCTTTATCTGTGGGCTGCAATGTAGGAGAAGGTGGAGGAAGCACAGAAGTAGAGAAGCAATTCACTACCATTTAGATTTAGGCTGCCTGAACCCAAGTGAACCCTGCTTACCGCTGTTAATTAAATCTGAGAGAGAGGTGAAGGGCAAAGAGGAGGGTCAGAGCCGGATGGTAGATGAGAGGAGGGGAAGCTAGTATGATCTTACCGAGGAGCACAGACCATTCTTTGGCAACAAATAATGTAAATGAAGCAGAGGTCAGCAAGTTTTCCCAACGAGTTCAGCTCTCCTGCTGGCATTAGCATTAACTTTACTATGGAAGCAGCGGGAGAGAAAGGATAATGGTGTAAAGATAATTGCTGGACTGTGCTTATCCATGTCAAATCATAAATTCAGAGCTCGAGGTGCAGTTTCAAAACAAATGAGACCTTTAAAAAATGCAAAGTATGTTAAACACACACACACATTGAATAAAATTCACAGAATGTTGAGTGAATTTTTTTATTTTATATGGTAATCCTAATTACAGTACATCTGAATAATATAACAAGCAAATTAAATGTAAGAATGCCTAAAGTGGAATTGCCAAAAGCCTATATTTTCATGCCGAGCTTTGGTTTTATTCTATGATTAACTTTGAGCATGCAAGATTCAGTGTGATATATAATTATTTGTTATTATATTTTGCAAATGTTAAAAAAATATATATATTGAGATCATACATGATTTTAAAATAAAAGCGGGCTCTGTACATCGAGCGTTTTATGAAATTTGAATGGAGAAATTGCATGAGAATTCAGATGAAAGTGTCCAATATGCTTTGAAAAACTCCTGTTGCTATTACCATATGAAATGGACTGCAAAATTATCACCGTCGACAGCAAATCATGTGTCTGAAAGGGTCTAAACATTTTGTTTCTGATTTCAGACTGCAGAAGATTATCCATTTTGGAGGTGAATGCCTTCTCAAATATATCTGCATGATTATAGAGAGAAAAATCTCAATTCTATAGATGAAAATTGAGATGCTTTAGTCACAATTCATTTCCTTAAGGCAAGGTTGCTGAAAATTGGCAAATGGCTTTAGAACCCTGACAAAACGTAGATGGTCTGAATTTTCAGATTTCTTTAAACATGTTAGTTTTACTATTATCTTTGCACTAGTCATATTCGATATTTTGACATCTGAGGCCAGACATATAATTGCTGAAGAACTTTAAAAGCAGTTGCTTCTTTTGAAATATATCATCTGATTGAGAAGATTTTTTGATAAGCCTCTTACTGAGGATGAGAACTGCCTTTAAAAATATCTTTGCTTAATTCCCAAAAGAAAACTACATGCGTTTGCATCTTATCTAGAAAAACATTTCAAGCTATAATCCCCAAAATGCTAATATCAAATTATAAAACCCACCCATCTCTATATATATCTATATATCTAAAAATTTAAAAAAATAATCTATCTATCTATCTATCTATCTATCTAGACTTTTTCAAAACAACAAAAAAAGAATAACTTGAAATCTTTTGCTTTTCTAAATAAAACTGTTTGACTTGAAATCTTTTGCTTTTCTAATTAAAACTGCAGTTGGAGTTTGAATGGAGTTTAAATTCCACTACATTTGAATTCTATTTCCATATATTCATCATAGTGATTATGAGTGTTTGTTAATATACAAATAATGATATGTAATATCCAGTCCAACGGTTTTTACTTAAGTGACTCATAGACTCATATTCTTTTTATTAATTTCAGAAACTGTTTTTGTGCTTTAATAAACAATCATTAAAAGTTCAGCATCGCCTGCATGATTGTCTAACAGGAACCCTAAAGCGCTCACTGCTTGATTTACTCTCATGCTAAATTCTTTTTGATTATTTTTTTTTTAAGATGCATAATTTGAGGACACAATTCACTCCCTTCCAAATGCCTTTGCTTGTGGCTGTCTGTCTAAGACATTATGTACCCTTTGATTAAGGCTGCTGAGATGTTTGTCATCCCATCACAGCATGACGATCGCCAGGACCCTCACAGTGAAAGCAACAAGACACTTGGAAAAAGAAATGAGAATCATGCGAGAAGAGAAAGAGAATGGAGCTGTCTGGGGGAGAAAGAGGTGTGATCTGATCCCTCACTCCTTCTGGCTGAGTTTGGAAAGAGCGCGTGATGGCGGATGAGTTGTTTGACTAATGCTCTGTAAGCTAATGTGTCCAGACCACCCAATGAGCAGCACCCGTCTGTCTGGTTCTGATGTTGTCTTGTAAGTAGTGATGTGAGCTCAGTTGCATGAGCCCAGCACCCTCAGCCCCTATTCTGGGGAAGCATGTGCGATACACCCACTGCTAACAGCAAAGCTGGTGGGAGTCTGCTCAGGTTTTCATGATAATGTATGCATTTTTCTGCTGCTTTACACAGCCAGATGCAAGCTGTTGTTTTTTTCGTTCGCATGAGAGTTTGAGGAGAAAGCAGTTATTCATTGCAAGGTTGTCACAAATGTTCTCCTCAGTCAAACTGCACACACTGGAAGTTAGGACCACAGATAAACTCTGATGTAAAATTATGCAAACTGTGAATTGCACTCTGAAGAACACAAACTCTGTTGTATCTCCAGAGATTAAAAAAGTAATGTCTTGTTTAGTGCCACAGGAAAACCAACTGGCAGCATGAGAGTAAAGTGGTTCACTATCAATCATTATGGTGCACAGTTCTCTTTTTGCAACTCGCACTGAAACCTAAGCCCTTTTCACACTGCACATTGGTCCCGGAAAATTGCCGGAGTTCCTTCTGTGTGAATGCAAACACCTCCCAGGATTGATTCCGGGATCGATCCCGGATTGGGGACCTAGTAACATTGCCGGGTTCAGTCCCGGAAAGAGCTCTGTGTGAACAAAAGCCAGAACGTGTCGTAGTGATGATGCACAATATCTTGCGACTCTTTTACCAGGTGTTTTAAAGGCAAATCAACGTTTGCGACAAAAAAATATGTGCAAACTGTAATGAAGCAGAGATCAGGTAGTTCCTCACTATCCACGCTGAAGTTGTGATCGTTCACCAGCTTAAGTGAAACAGAACGTCACATTACACGTCACATTACAGGTCACACCGTAATGTCACATGTCTTTATGGGATGTGTGTGAAGGTGTGAACGCACACACAGATTCTGGAAAACCACTGGCATTGTGAATGGACCACAATCAAACGATCCCGGGACAAATCCGGGGACACAATATCCGTGTATTTTCAGGAATTTCTGTGTGAAAGAGGCTCTAGTGAACAACCTTGCTGCCTGATATCTAGGTGGCTGCCTTCTAATGCAGCATTCTAACTAAAATGGAAACTGATAAATTCCATACAAGTGCTCCAACATTTACAACATTTCTTCAAAATTTCGCTGACAAATAAAGGTCCATTGTCAATAATGTAACAATGCATGAAGCACCGCTCACACAGAAGTCATTTTCTAAGCAAGCAGCTTTTTTTGACCTGAACACATCTTGAACACAAGCTAAATCCGTGTGGGAAACTTTCTCACCCTTACGCAAACTCTCAATTGCAGAGATTCATATTGATATGATTGGATTTCACCCAGGAAATTTTGCCAAGCAGTAGTAGTAAATGTGACAGCACCTTTATACACTTTTATGTATAGTCAACATTTCTTTCACTTTTTTCTGTTGGAATTTTCTTCCGTTTTGGTGTGGATTTTTTCACAGAGCTTGCAATGCATTGTGGGATTCCCATCTTTGTGAATAATACATATGTACACATATGTATACACATTCCTCATATGATGCATCATTTATATATTCTTTGCTGAGAAGGCAATTCTACAGAGCCCCAGACATATTTATTTCATGGCCACAATTCGTTCCCACAACTTACTAATTTGTCACCTCATTTTAAGCATGATTTACTAATTTGATACCTTGTTTTAAGTAAATTTTAAGAATAATTTACAAATTTGTTACCTCATTTTAAGTGCATTGTGCACACGATTTACTAATCCATTTGTTGAATGATTTGTGAATAGCTTATTGCGCCCTCTTTGTGAACATGCTGCATCACCGTTACAGTCCTGTCATACTTTATTCATAACAGCAGCAATAGAGTTTTTTTTTTTTTTTTTTTTTTTTTCGCATATCATGTCTGGGGGTTCTGTACAATTCCACAAAGCATTACAAGAAGATGAAAAATCCATCCAAGATGCTGGACAAAGAGAAAATAAATGTCTATTGTAAATATACTTCATTATAGTATAGTACGATTAGTACGCTATTCCAAATTCATGATAACTTAACCCTTTAAATGCCACCCTCCATTTTTTATAAAGATGTGAAAGTGCACTAATCAAACTTAAATTGTTATAATCATGGACGCTTTGGAATACAGACCTAAGCTTGTTTTTTTTAAGAAGACAATCTGCAGATTATTGCAGAAGTGGAATCATTTCAAAATATTAAAGTATCAAAAAGTTAAAGAAGTTTAAAAAAAATAAAATGCACCATTTCATTTAAATTTTTTTTACATAAAATAAATATTTTCAAAATGTTTTTGAATCCAAAATTGCTATAAAATGAAACCCTTATGTCTACATAAGTTATGTTCCAAATTTGAAGTTGATATAAAAAAATGAGGTTCCTGAGAGATTTTATTTAGGGCGTTATACCACAAACAGCCACCGGGTGCCATCACAAACTCCACTGAATTTTTTTAATGCATTTTTCTGTCACAAATGTCTAAATATCTCTGTCAATATTACGTCACAAAATATCACAAAATAACCACCAAATATGGAATCTTGAGACAACTTGAGACCTTTCCGGAGATATGTATTTTGTCAAGATTATAAAAAGTTTTGATTCTTAAAGACCATAATACATTTTGTAATATGACACCTGACTCCACCCACTAAGGGGAAGGAGACTGCCAAAAGATATTAAAGTACGATTTCCATGTTAAGGCAATGTCCGATTTCACAGGTTTTCACAGGCTGAATTTTGAGGTTTTAAGTTTTCAAATGATATGTAAGTTATGAGTATCACTAAGATATGTGACAGAGAAAAAAGACAATGAAAAAAAGAGCGCCAACGGGCCCACCGGTGGTTAAACTGCTCACCAGTTACCATCTTATTTCGCTTGCAACACACCCATACAGAAGAATGAAATGAGAGGTTGTCAAGACTGTCAAAATTTTTCTCTAATAATATATCAACACAGACATTCACAGTAATGATTATAATACTTCAGCTAATAATTTCTGAGGTCTAAATCGCCATCCTTGAGCTGAGTTTGTCAGATTGACACTTATTTATTTGGACCGTGTTCAACAAAACACCGTCCCAGCGTTTATTTTTATTGATGTCGAGCAGGAAGCAGCATAAGGTTGCTGGCAGCCACCCTGAATTATGAGGGGGGTGTTTACAGCCCCTCTCTCGCTCTCTCCATAGACAAAGATCAGTGAGACAGAGAAAGACAGCTCTTGTAATCACTCTTAATAGTCTTGTTGTTTGTGTTAGTGTGCGTGGTAATGATGCTGACACTTCAGCATGGGCTCACAGGGGACTCACTATTGTTTCATCATCTCACTGCCTTTCAAATGGCACCACAACAGGTGCCTCTGTAAGGTTCCTAGTCAGTTAATGCATTAAATTATGGCTATGGTCTTTTTTAGCTTTCTGTATCATTGCTTAATCACACCTATGGATCTAATGTTACTACAGCTTTCTCAGCATTCCATGTTTATGGCCTCGTCTTCATGTTATGATCCTCATAAAGTTTCTCATGATGGCTCGAAGTGTTGTCTGCTAATATAATGATGTGAACCCTCTTGTTTTTTCTGCATCAACGTCTTGTTGTTTTATATACTTCTCTGTTTCATAGTGAGACTTGAACAAGACTGAGCGTCTAACCATTTGAGTGCAAGCATTTGTGTGATGTTAGCATAGTCAGTGCCACATTGATATTAAGCCAGTTCGGCGTGCCAAACAAATCAAACCTAAAACGGAGAGGGTATATGACATGGGAAATTCGTGCTCAGTAGAATTAGAGTGATTCATTCTCCACGAAAAATGATTCACCCTTTTATTTTTGGGAAAAAAAGCAATTATGATGTCCAAGGAAATTCATGTTTCCTCTTGCTGAATGCAATAAACTATTTTTGGCTTTATGTGACATTTTCCGGCCCTTTTGACCTGAATCATCTCTTCTAGAAGAGTAATGGAGTTCTAAAATGTTCGGAAGGAGCAAGTTCATCTAATTCTGTCAATCATGATGAAAGTATATAAACAGCTGCTTACCTCAATAGCATGGTGATTCATCTGGCATCTCAAATACATTTATTTCTGTTCATTTATGACTAACTTCATTAATAAATAGTACGGGTGAACATGCCAAGTCTGTCTACCTACATTATACTTATATAAACAGGTTAACATGTAACAGTTTGAGGAGGAATCATTGCTTAGAACAAACTAATCTCAGTGACAGAACTTATTTAAAGAGATAGTTAGTAGCACATAAATATTAAAACTGCAATCATTTACTAACCCTCATGTCATTCCAAACCTGTATGAGTTTCTTTCCTTTGTAGAACTCAAAATAAGATATTTTGAAGAACGCTGAATTTAAATGTACAGAGAGAAAAAAAAACCAGAATATCTTCTTAGTGCTCCATTTAAGAAAAAAAGAGGTTTGGAATGACATAAGGGTGAGTAAATGAATGTTTTTACATAAATGCTGTAACGTAAAAACAAATAGATAGGGTGCCAGATTAAAGGGCATCTGTGGTATGATTTAGTGCAGCATATTCTTAATTTCTGAGCTTGTCATTAGTTTTCATCACTCTTCTAGTTTAAAATCCATATGGTAATTGTATATTCAGCACATTTAACCATGGCCATTCAGAACCTACCTTCAATTGCTTTACAACCGGTCATCAATTACCTGTCAAGAGCACCTCTGGCAATCTGTAATCATATTGATTCACACACACACACCTTTTACTCAGTAATAACCACTATGTGATGAAGAACCGAGCTGGTGCATTTATTACCATATACATAAGAATTTCAATTTTACTTGGTACGTAAAAAACCTAGCATGCAGGTCTTCACCTGTTACTGACGCGCTCGGACAGACTCACCTCTGCAAAGCATGAACAACATAAACCCAGCTGGGCTGAGATGCAGCATCTTCTGTTCCTCTGAAGTTGGTCGGGGATGGAGAAGGTAACGGGTCGGTGTTTTTACACCGACAAATCTTCCTTAAGGTCTACAGAACGATAAACACAACCTTCATGTCTTTATAAGCAAGAAACAGTGTCGCGTTTAGATGTTCCCCCTTCCAAGCGTCTCAAAATAAGTCTCTCCCGCGGTGCAGTTACTAAACGTTGTCATCTTGACAGCCATGGTCTGTTTGGTGGGTTTTATATGTCTTCTGAAGTGTCTGAGAGGCACCTCAAAATTATTGTAGTGCCATCCCCTGAAAAGTCACAGATTTGCAGTTCCGCGCCACAAGTGTCTTAAAAGCAGCCTGGTAGTCGTGGATGTATGATCGGTCTAAATGAGCCTCAGCTGTGTGCAGAATCTCAGAGGAAAGTTGAACATCGCTCGTGAGGCTCGGCAACGAGTCATAATGATGTAAAATCCACTGTAATTCCAGGGGTTACAAATAAAGTGACTTTGAAAAGACAATATATGTGATTAAGAAACAATTAGGAGGGTTTATGTAAATAAGTCCTAAATTAGAAAGGGCTTCCACAGTAATTAATAGCTACTTAAAAAAAATGAAACTGTAGTCCAGCCGTCGATGTGTATCGCCAGCAGAAAAACAAGCCATGAACTTCAACAATGTGAGGAAAGAAGTAGTAAAAACCATTTGTATTGTGAAAATACGCCTTTCTCTTATCCATGAAGTCCACAGTGAGTATCCCTCGTGCTTTCGTCTGCTCTGTGGGTTCCGCAGCGACAAGCACAGTGAGTCATGATACTGGTGCTCTCTCTCTCTCTCTCTCTCTCTCTCTCTCTCTCTCTCTCTCTCTCTCTCTCTCTCTCTCTCTCTCTGTCTCTGACAAATGCTGCTAAACTGGGATGTTGGCGTAAGAATTTCAATTGAAACTTCAAAGTAGCACGATTGTTTTACATACAAATTGTTAAAGCATAAGAGGCAGAAAAATCTAAAAAAGCAATCTTAGTCTGCCCTACAACAAAATAAGACGCAAGAGCCAGCTCCATTAGCGTTGATATGAATAGTTTGTTTGCTGATGCATGCACTGCAAACAAGGATGCTTGTAAAATATGTTCACATGTTGTAAATGTGTTTATTGTCCATTGGCAGTAGATTAATCGATCAATATGTATAAAACTTGCTATTATAAGCATATGTTACAAATGCTTCTATCCCACTGTATGTGAGTTATTGTGGTTATATTATAATAAGAGTGATGATGCAGGTTTTAATGTAGCTATTGATTGATTGGACCTTAGACTATTGTACAACAAGCGCGACAGTGCCCTCTAGTGGTCAAACTCATGTCCTTTGATATTTCCCCATGCCATTGGTGGCATGCTGATATAAGAGTGCTGCAAACGGCACAAGATTTGAGTCTAGAGATTACAGTAAGTTTTAACAGGGATGTAAATGGCATATTTGCATTTAAGGACAGTGAATACTGGAAAATCATTCCAATACATAGCCTAGATACTCAACATACAGATTCACACCCACATTATCCAAATCATTACTATAACCTACTTTCATGTTTTTTTTTTTTATGTTTCAATATTGGCACCACTGAGACGTAAATAATAGTGTATCTTCCTCACTAAAGTCGTTTCTCGTCGCTATTCATGATTTTGAATAGTGACTGGGAGGATGGAGACCAAACAGCTCCCAAATTTCTGCGTCTGTACAAAGCTCATGAATATTTAATGAGGTAAACATTGAGTCAGATTGTGATAGGTTGTCCTTTGCTAAAGAACTCACATTGCCTAGCACAAAATACTTTAAAATGACATTAAAACATTTTTTATTTTAAATATTGTTTGTAAAGATGTATCCATAAATTTCCAACATAAAAGTTTAAGAATTGCCATTGAATTTCTTATACATTTCTGGCACCTGTTTCTATTAAAAAAAAATCACTTTTGATGAAAATACAAATCGATTAGAGGATGGAAATCAAACCGTATGAAAGTTTCTGCGTTTGTGCGAAGCTCATGAATATTAAATGAGGTAAACATTGAAACAGTTTGTGATTACTTGTGTTTTGATAAAGAACTCATAGTAACATTCCCTAACACTAAAAGTGTTAAAAATGACATTAAACAATTTTTTAAATATTTGTTAGCAAATAAGGCGTATTCAAATATTGCAATGTAACTTTTAAGAATTGACATTGATTTTCTTATACTTTTTTGGTACCCTGTAGTTCCTGTCCTAAATTTCACTTCTAATGAAAATTCATTCTCATTTTGAAACTGAATAGTCCATCAAACACAGTTTTCTTCCTACAGGTTGGACGTTTAATGTGGTCCACAGTGGGGTTATGGCTTTAACCTTGCACTCACTCCATGCTGAATAGAGATATTGACAGCAAGAGTAGCTGATGACTCCCCTACTGCTCAAGTCAGCAATTACTGTCAGTTCACAGAGGGAAGATGAGTGTTGATTTGGGAAGAAAGAGGCATTTAAGAAGACTCACATGCACTGGCTTCCAATTAGCAAACACATTAATTGCTTTGCCAAATTCTGGGCAGAGTATTGAAAGGTTTCCAACCACGCTCACAAACAGGCTTTTGTAATTAGCTGCAGTGAGACACCTGTAATAAACAGTGAAGTAGATAACACACCAAACCGCTAAGAATGTTTATATAGAGTACTGTTGCAAATAAATTAAGTGAATATTTGACCCCGTTCACACTCTCTCCATTTGCACTCAGTGCCCTATCTTCCCTGTCATTTCAGTGTATTCACCAGGTTGATTGCCATGACCTGTCTCTTGCTGCTAATGTCAGGTGATTAACATTTCTCCTGAGGAGACGTTTCAACGGCCTGCTCTTTTCTAGCATCCTCTGACAACATTTCTCTCATTACCGGCTTCAGCACATATGGGCAAAATACATGTCAGTGATGGTTTAGCCTTTTATGCCTGCTGTAATTTATTATTCACATAGGCAGCTGAATGTTTTCCTTTTTCTCTCTTAGCTTCACACAGCTCACACAGTTTTATGGGAGCAGTTTCTGTGACGCTAAAGCCAACATAAAAACATATTTGGTGCTGTATACATTCTTCATATGTTCCTTTATTTATTTATTTTTAAGTGATTTGTTTGTGCATGTTATTTAAAAGTAAATTCTTAATGAATAAAATCAAGTTGCACCCTACTTTTTTCTTTATTCTCTTTTCTTGTTGAATATTGTTAACTATTCAATAGTGTGGGGTTAGTAGGATTTTTTCAGTAATTTATTTTTTATCTTATTCTCACCAAGGCTGCATTCATTTTTTATTAGTGTACTGTTTGTCTTTTGTATTTTGTCTTTTAATAATTTTTATAAATGTGTATATCTGTTTGTAGAACATCCCGTACAATGTTGCTGTGTAAACAATGTTTTCCGTGACCCAGACAAGCATTTATTATTGAATGCAGTGGCCATAAATCCTGTGGTGAATGAAATAACCATCCATTTGATATTATAATTATAACAGTTGTTTTTGTCATCAGTTTTAAACAGCAGTCATCAGTCAAATTTCCCTTGGGTGTCTGTTAATTTTGATGGAACGAAGACATAATTGAGATTTCTGTGTTGGTTAGGATTAAATCTGTTTATTTTATTAATGTCATGTAAAAATAGATAACCTTGATGACAGAAGCTAATTAGCGTGGTCATTTATTCAAGGTTTAATTCACAGATGACCGCCTAAAGACCCATTTTTGTCTCAGAAGTTGTGCAAGCCAATTATTGTGATGCCTCTGGGAACAGTTTAAGAATTACAAGGCACGTATAATAATTAATAGTTCAGGGCAGTTTATGTTCTCTGTTTATTACATTGTATGTCAATACATGTAACTCTAATGTGCCTTACTTGAAGATCCTAAATATGAAAATGTTTTAAACAATACAATTTTAAAGATTTATAAAAAAAAAAAAAAAAAAAAAATGGGGTAACTTTTTTGGTTGCAAACAAGCTTCTCAATTATATTATTTGCCTCCATTACAATCTTAAAAATAAAGCTTTTCACAGTAATGTCATAGAAAAACCATAGTAATATCATAGATTGCTATAGACCAACCAACCAATGCCATGGAAGAACCATTCTGGGTTCCCCATAGAGCCTTTCAGTGAACAGTTCTAAAAATAGCCTTATTTTAACTTAGTGTGGTGAATTTTAATAATCTAAAGAAACTTTTGTGACATGGAAAGATTCCATGGATGTTGAAGGTTCTTATGATGTAGCAAAAAATACCAGCTGTCATGAACTGCTCCAAGACAAAAAGTAGTATTTATTCAGAGGGTAATCCACAATCATGATCCAAACACAGGCAAAAGTCATATACCAGCAAAAGAGTCCAAACAATAACAAAAAACACAGATGAATAAACCAAGACACAGGAAATAACAGCTCAGAAATGCAGTACTTAACACATGCCAGACTTTTAAAAAAAGACATACCCCCGGTTTCACAGACAAGGCTTAAAGGGGTAATATGATGCTGCTAAAAAGAACATTATTTTGTGTATTTGGTGAAATGAAATGTGTTTATGCGGTATACATTATTGTTTCTCCTCTATGCCCCGCCTTCTGAAACGTGTTGTTTTTTACAAAGTTCATCGGTCTGAAAAGCTAGTTGTGCTCTGATTGGCCAGCTATCCAACCCCAAGCGATTGGCTGAATACCTCAAGCGTGTGACGGAAATATTATGCCCCTTTCCATACCATGACATGTGTCCGGGTCAGAACATGACAAAAGAAAAATTATAAAACCCATTTGTTGTATCCAGTAGGGACATAATTATGGATTATAATGACTTATATTGTGTTTTTACGCATTGCGTTGCATCGCGCCGCGTAAACATAAAACCATGTCTGCATTTTTGATCGAAGAAAGACAAACAACAAGCGCTACTCTACACACTGCTCAAAACTCGCGTTTGTATCATCAGTGGCAAATCCTTTACATATGTAACGTACTTACAGACCGTGAGTCAGAAGCGCCAGCATTGTAGTCTTCTCTCCCAGGATCAGGAAACAGTCCTCCATAAAATGCGTTGCACACATCTAAATATTTTGGTTGAACTTTTCTGGAACAGTGTTGTAAATACAACTTAACCACTGATTTCTATTTGTGTCCTCTTTTGGTAGGCCAAACAAAGTATTTTCGCTTTCACAATGAAACAGTGCCTCCACGACATGGCACCGGTGGCAACAGCGAGAATCAAAGTTAAGCCTTTTTTCGTTGTGTGAACATTTGGGCGGCGTTATGCAAATCTTTCCACATCATGACGTAGACATGTGGGGCATGTTTAAATGAGGCGCCAGGGCAAGGCCAGTGGAGCAAGAAGCCAGGGGGGAACAGGAAGCCAGGGCAGAACAGGAAACTAGGGTGGAGCAGCAAGCCCACCAGGGCGGGGCAGGCAGAGCTGAAGACCACCACAGCAGAGAAGACAACCTCAAAGGTCCCCATGGCAGTTCAGATGACCACCACAGCAGAGCAGATGGGACCGAAGATCCACTCGGTGGAGCAAATGGCATGACATCCCATGTCAGGTCGAGGCTCTGGAGTGGCGGCCATGATAGGATGAGGCTCTGGACTGGAAGACACTACAAACACTCAAATGATTAGTTCGAAGCAGTTCAAAGATTGAGTCTCCCTAAACCCCTTCTTTTCCATGAGCCTGCTCTTCTCTGATTGGTCAGATGGCCCAGTCTGTTGTGATTGGTCTAAGGCGTACAGCGGATAGAAAAGTATGTTGAACCCTGTATAGAAAACATATAGAATGACGTGTTTGTGGGCGGGGTCAAGTTGTTCGCAGCCGGCCAACATAGAACATAGGTGCGCATTATGCAAATGTGTTACCCCGTGACAGCTATAGTGGGATTGAAATGACTAAAGACTTGTCTAGGCTGTACAGAGTTGATTCTTTATTTTGGGAGACAATAACTTTATTTATCATGCACTTTCAGCTTTACAAATTTGCAGTTAGTTTACTTTCAAATTCAGCTACATTTCACACTGCATGAAGGCAATATTGGAATGGGGGCTCTTTAAAGGGGTCATATGATGTGATTTCAAGTTTTCCTTTCTCTTTGGAGTGTTACAAGCTGATTTTGCACAGATAAGATCCCTGAAGTTGCAAAGACTAAAAACTCAAAACCAAAGAGATATTCATTATCCAAGTTAAGACTCTGCCACGCCCCCCTAAAACGGCACATTCAAACACGCCCCCACATGTCTACGTCACTATGTGGAAATATTTGCATAATGCCACCCAAATGTTCACACAAAGAAAGAAGGCGTGGTTTCAGTAACCCAGTTAGTTTTGATGCAGCCATGTGTTTCTAGGCGAAAGCAAAAGCACTTTATTTGGCCTTCTGAAAGAAGAAGCATTTCAGTCAGTTTGGGAAACTACTCTTCCTCTGTTGTACCGTTAATGTGTGGGGTTCCTCAGGGCTTGATTTTGGGACCCTTTTATTTTCCATTTATTTGCTTCCAGTGGGAAAGTTTTTTGATAAGCACGGTATAAATTACCATCTGTATGCTGATGATTCTCAAATTTATTTCCCTTTAAACATGGGGAGCAATCATCTCTTGAGTCTTTGTATAACCGTTTGGCTGATGTGAAGTGTTGATTGGCAAACAGCTTTCTCCAATTGAATGAGGACAAATAAGAGTTTATTATTTTTAGACAGAAAGGATATGGTATGGATTCTAATGACTGTTATTGCTCCCTAGGGAAAAAACATTCCTATGTGAAAAGTCTTGGCTTTATTTTTGACTCAGAGCTAAAATTCGATCGCCAAATAAATGCTGTTGTTAAAAATAGTTGTTGTTTTTTTATCTTAGATATATAGTCAAGTTGAAGTCTATCCTCTCTTTCAGTGATTTGGAGAAGGTTGTTCATGCCTTTTGTCTTCTCGTCTAGATTATTGCAATGGTTTGTATCTGGGTGTGAGTCAGGCTTCTCTCTCTCGCCTGCAGCTGGTTCAGAACTCAGCTGCTAGGTTTTTAACCGGTACCAGAAAAAGAGACCATATTACTCCTGTTCTGATTTCACTACATTGGTTACCGATTCAATATAGAATTCAATATAAAGTGTTGCTATATGTTTTTAAATCTCCTAAAGCACCTTTATTTTTAAGAGTGTAGGAATTCTGAACATTGATTTTTTTTTTTTTTCAGAACCTGGTTGTAAAGTTAGTGATTAAATGGAATTTAAATTAAGCCATTTGCCAAATTACACTTAAGAGGAAAGTTTGTATTGCATTTGACAAACAGAGAGTTAGCACCAGTGCTTAGTTTTTTATTGCGGTGTTAAAAGGTACGGAGTGGATTGCAGCTCTCCAATCTGAACTACTGTGAGCCACAAAAGCTTTTCACCCCAGAAGTATACTATACAGACCTTCTCAAAAGTAGCCGAGATGGACACAAATTAATTGCATTGTGTCCTGTGTAGCCCAGGCCCACATTTTAAATCTTTCCTCTCTAACCTAATCAGTGACACTTAGGGTACACAGCCAACATTAGTAAACTATATCAGTTTGTGTCAGTAAGGTGCTTAAAAGTGTGGAATTGGAGAATCAAAGGAAAAAAAGGAGACTGTTGCATGATCTGAGGACATTTTTAATGTGATTTTTTCCAACAGGAAGCATTTAAAGGGATAGTTCACCCCAAAATTAATGAACTGTAAATTAATTAACTGTCATAATCAGTTTTGGGGGTAACACATTACAAGTAACGTTAGTTACGTAATCAGATTACTTTTTTTAAGTAACTAGTAAAGTAACGCATTACTTTTTAATTTACAAGAGAATATCTGAGTTACTTTTACAAATAAGTAACGCAAGTTACTTTTTTTTCCAATTTACTAATTGACAGCTCTCCTGTCCCCATGTTGAGAGAAATCATAAGATGTAACTGTAGTTCTAAAATAAATATGAATATGCATTAATTCATCTCACAAAAAAAAGATTCAGTATTCCTCAAAATGAATAAAAATAATGCAACACTGAGTATGACACAAACCTGCCATAATTAAATGTTAAACAACACAAATATCCTTTATGTATTTAATCCCATTCTATAAACCAATGTCTTTGCTTCTGACCTTCAATGATACACCTCAACCATACAAAAAAAAAAAAAAATCTCTATACAAAAACATTTGTGTCTCCTCTGTGTTTAAAAACCCCCTTCTCCACCATACTACATTAACGAAAAAAATACACTTTCCCTTCAGCCTGAGGCATATTCTTTTCACTTTTGGTGTGAAAAGGCTTTTATATTTGCCAAAAATATAACTTTTTTATTTCAAAAAACAAACAAGCAAGCCCTGTCCAGATTAGAAAATAAAACGCAAAATAACATAACGCATTACTTTCCATAAAATGTACAGTACAGGTCAAAAGTTTGGAAACATTACTATTTTTAATGTTTTTGAAAGAAGTTTCTTCTGCTCATCAAGCCTGCATTTATTTGACCAAAAATACAGAAAAGAAATGTAATATTGTGATATATGATTACAACTTAAAATAATTGTTTTTAAATGTATTATACTTTAAAATTATCATTTATTTCTGTGATGCAAAGCTGAATTTTTAGGATCATTATCACATGATCCTTTAGAAATCATTCTAATATGATGATTCATTATCAAAGTTGGAAACAGTTCTGCTGCTTAATATTTTTTCAGCAAATGTGATACTTTTTTAGGATACTTTGATGAATAAAAAGTAAAAAAAAAAAAAGCTATGTTTTTAAAATATAAATATTTGTAATAACAATATACACTAATGGTCAGTAATTTGGGGTCAGTCATTTTTTTTTCTTTCTTTTTTTTAAAATAAAAATCAATACTTTTATTCAGCAAGGATGTGTTTAAATGATAAAAAGTGATAGTAAAGGAAATATATTATTAGAATATATATTATTAGAAATTTTGTTTTATTTTGAATAAATGCAGTATCTTTTTAACCTTTTATTCATCAAATATATTAGACAGCAGAACTGTTTCCAACACTCATAATAAATCAGAATATTAGAATGATTTCTACATGATCATGTGATAGACGGATGTTACATGTGACACTGAAGGCTGGAGTAATGATGCTGAGAATTCAGCTTTGCATCACAGGAATAAATTATTTTTTTAAAGTATATTCAAATAGAAAAACTATTATTTTAAGTTGTAATAATATTTCACAATATTACTATTTTTTCTGTATTTTTGATCAAATAAATGCAGGCTTGATGAGCAGAAGAGACTTCTTTCAAAAACATTAAAAATAGTAATGTTTCCAAACTTTTGACCTGTACTGTAAATAAGTAACGTAATAAGTTACTTTTTTATGGAGTAATGCAAAATTGTAATGCAATACTTTTAAAAGTAACTTTCCCCATCATTTCTTAACCTTCATTTTGTTATGGATTTATATAACTTTCTTTTTTCTGTGGAACACAAAAGAAGATGTTTTGTCAATACAATGAAAGTCAATGATGTTTAGTGTTGTTTTAGACTCCACTGGCTTTATACAGACAAAATAAATAAATAAATATCTTAACATCTTCTTTTGTGTTCCACAGAAGAAAATCATACAGGTTTAATAAAGATAGATAAATAGAATTTTACATTTTTGGGTGAACTAACCTAAGACGAGCTAAAGCTAGTTAGAAACCAAATAATTAATAAATGCAACAACTTTTATTCCAGTACATTATTGTTTCAACTGTATATTAGAATATTGTTTTTCATTCAGATTTTTATATTCAAAGCATGATATCTTACTAATTTCTTCCCCCAAGGTTAGCATGTTCTTTGTTGTCTTCTTTCTAAATATTAATGCATCCTTGAAAACCACAAAAGAAAAAAAATACACAAACTTCTTTAGAACTATGTATCCTAAATAGGAAGCATAGCATAGATGAAGTGTTTACCCATTGGTCCTGGCCACTGTCGATGTGAAATATGAAAGTGCTTAACCCCTGTGAGCTGAGGGAACTGCAGGGAACCCAACGGGTGTTGAATTGCAGGGTTTGCATGTTTATAATGAGCAGAGAAAACTGCTGCGGAGCATAAAGAAGGAAGTCTATTGCACATTAAGCAGCTGAATGTTTTACAGAGGGTAATAAACTCCTGCCTGGCTAATCAAATTCACAGAGAAAATACCATTCTTCAAGTCTTCAAGAGACCACATTTTTTAACTCTTTTTCTTCGACAGTGTTTAGTGAGAGTCATTGCAACAACACAATTTACCTGATTACAGAATGCATCTTGTTGCTCATTTTCAAAACACTTTAGCAAAGTTTAATAGATTACTCAAATTACCATGCGTGCCATTCAGCTGTTAGTTCATAATATGGGGATCCAGAAGCTTCATGCTCACATACCCCCTCAGATTTTTGAGCCAAGTGGATTTTTAATGAAAAAAAAAAAAAATAGAATTTGAAAAGTTAGAATTTGATATTTACATAATTTGATATTGTGTATATATATTAAAAAAAATACTCATCTTCATGTGATTCTTAACTCATAACTCATCTGTGGCATTTTTAAGAATATTCTGCCTGCTCTTTTTTATATAATGAAAGTGAATTGTGACTGGGGCTGTCAAGCTATCAAAATCACTATATATATATATATATATATATATATATATATATATATATATATATACTATATATAGTATATAATCTGTCACCTGCTGTGCATCTATGACATTTGAAAGCTCCAGCATAGGGGAAGATTTTCAGTAAACAATGACTTAAATTTTGATTTGTTTATTCTTTTTGTTATACAAAACTATAATTTGTCTTCATAAAACTTGGGATATAGAAGATATTTCATATATACCATTTCTATGATACATTTATGGTTCTTGTCTCAGCTCCCACTCACATTCATTCTTTAATTCATAGTAAAAAATAATAATAATAATAATTGATTAATTAAAATTAAAATTCTTTGTTTGTTTTATTTTGTATTTCTTTCAGCCCATGGCTGCATGAACATACTCTTTTATACAAGCACTTCAGATTCATTATGTCCCAAGAGATGTGAGCACCAGCAATCATATCTGGCATCATGTTTACATGCACCAATAATGGCCTTATTGCTATAAAAATTGGTGAGGTAATCACTCCCATTGTTCAAATGTCTGCAGATGTCCACTCAATGCATGATTTAGTGTATCTTATGATTAATTTGCTTTATAAGTGTGCATGTAATTAAGGTTCTAATTTATTGCAGGGAACATCCCTTTCTCTGAAAGATGAGATGAAGCCTTAGAGAAAATGATAATGCGCACTTCAGAATGGAGATTGCATGCAAATAAAATCTGTGTTTCAATAGCGGTTCCATTTATACTGACCTGTTCTTTTAAGCATTTTTATTTTACTCAGAAGTATAGTTTGGGGTCCATATACACACAGAACACGTTTTTGCATTGAAAAACGTGAGATGTGAGAAGTGAAAGGGAAAAAAAGGTCTCCAGACGTATTTTTTAAAAGTTGAAATAATTTTAACTTGAGTGTTTTTAGAACATGTTTTATGGGCGAGGCAAGACACCAGGTCAAAGACATCTGTTAACCACATGTTAGAAAAACTATGTAAAAGCTGCTTTTTCATTGTTTATCTATATAAACATGCTAGTCGGATATCTATGATCATTGCACTTAGGTTTGTTGTCTTGTGTTCAATTTTTAATAAAACCGCATTCTAAAAAAAGGATTCTTCATACCTTGTGTTTTTTCATTTTCTACATCTCCCCTACATCTTTCATTTTTAAACGTGTAAATCACCCCATAAAAATCATTTAAATCATCAAGAAAAATTGCTAGAGTAGAGTAACCAGTTCCAACAAGGACATAAAGCTTTGCTTCAGGCTATTTGAATCACAAGGCATGATCAATTAGAAAATAGTTTTTTAATGAATGAACAATTAATGCAAACAATCAAAGGATACGTATGGGATTTAAACTCAACCGTTTGCTAACTGTATCCTCATATAATCCTCTCTTATTAAATCCTGTTAGGCCTATATCCAGACCTATCAAACTACTGAGTTAATATGAATTAATCCATGCCTGTGGCTCCACTGTGAATTGGCAGTTTCAGCTCATAAATGTTAAACAGACAGGCACTGTCTTTATATAACCTCTTCATCTCACACTCGATTAAGACAAACAACTTAGGAGGTAAGAAGTCAGTTAAGATGTAATCAGGAAAAGAAAAATGCTTTGATTACAGAAATATTAATGTAACCATCATTAACATATTCAGAAGTAAAAACTTTTGCCTCCGGAAAAAAATGTAATCGCTCAATATTCCACTAAAGTACCAAGCTGAGCTGACATGATACAATTCTGATTGAAATGCACAGGATCTGTATTACTTTAGCACTGAACATCAATGTTGTTGTTACTGTTTTCAGTGTTATTCATGGACTTCAACTAAATTGAATTTGCTGTTTTTCATCAATATGTTTTCATGATCCTGACAAAGTGATGAATTGAAGAAAGAATAAAAATAAAATATTAAAACACAAAAGGAAGTTGGAAATCTAGCATTTTTATGCAAGCTCATGCCCCGTTATTTTAGGTATGATGTATTAAGATATAAAGCTAGCATCAGACTTCACTGGTGTTTTTATTTAGATCTACAATTGTCATCAGCTGCCTCATAAATCATGTCAGTATGCTTTGCTCAGTCTGATCATCTGGCAGGAATATAAGCTGACATTTAGAGACGGAGTGAGCAAGCCAGTTATTTTAGAGGCAGCTCTCCACAATGAATTGCTGACATGATATAAGAGAATTTAGCAGTATCACATCATGCTATAATTCTCTGTGCCTTTTATAATTGCAGAAAAACCTTCTCTTAAAGACACAGTGAGCAGAAATCGCAGCCATTTGAGTTTAAAGAAACTTCATGCAGATTTAAACCATTTTTTTTGCATCGCTTCTAACTGAGGTCTTCTATTGTTGTTGGAAAATAGTACCGTGGTGTTTATCTTCTTTTATGTTTGGCAAAAGAAAGTAACTCACACAGGAACTATTCCTTTAAGAGTATCTAATTGATTGAAAAAGATTAAAGGAAAAATAAATATAAAAAAATAAAATTAAAATATATATTTACAGTATAAAACATTGTGTTCCTTTCTTGGCACCAGTGTAAAACAGAAAAGTGAACGATTGGAAATTAAAATGAGCTTAGAGCACTGCAAATTCATTTAGCAACAGTTACCCATCTTCTCTGTGGTCTCTTGAGCCTGCTCTTTTCTTCTTTCCTTGCTTGGCACCAGCCGTGAGAGTGGGCTGGAGCCATGAAATCCATCATTCCACTTCATCTGTTGCACTCTCCCTTTCTGATCAATGATAGCGCTAATAATAACTGCCACATAGTCACCTCCAGCTTGCTGTCGCTCCGGCACAGCTCCGGGCCTCCCTTTCTAGATTGCCTGGTCCGATTAAGAGCCCATTACAGGGGCTGTTTACTCATAATGTCCCTCAGGCCTGGCCCTGCTATGTTTGCCTGTCGGTTTGTTTGTCGGTGAATCACATTGGCCATCGCTCATTCGCATTACTATAGAGTGTGTGCAAGAGTAAGTTGCTGGCCACAGCTCACTTAACGGCCACCGGTGTCGCTACTAACAAGGGTTTCTGAATTCAACATAGAGCCCTTAAACAGCTAAATATCAGCATTTTTAGGAGTTAATCTTTACAGTTGACAGTGAAATAGCTTGAGCCATCCTTTTGAGTAGGACTATGACAACACAGTTTCGCAAGACTGATTAATTTTTGACATGCTTATAAAGAAACGATAAAGGAGCGATAAAGAAACATGAAAAAATAAAGCGTAGACATGCTTGATAGTTTTTAAGTAAACAGTCGGTTCTGTCTTAACTGAACACAAGAAATTAGAAGAAATACAGATCACTATATTAGATATTGTGTAGTGTTAAGGTTAAAGAATATTTTGTTTATATGTTGTTCAAGGAGAGGAAAGCAGTTTTCTTTCTCTTATGTGTATCTAACTGCAGTATTACTTAATGTAATGGCACAGTCTCTTGCACGTCAAATGATTGCTTGTAAATTACTTGTATTTAAATTAAATGCTTTTCTTACAACATTATTTTAATTAAATACATTTGAAGAGCTAGTATTTGTGTTTGTGCCCATTTCTGTCCATCAGTCACACTGTCACCATCATCATAAGGACATTCAACCAAAAGTTGGTTTTCATTGAACGTACAGTTCTGCCATCAACGAGCTAAGGGCCAGCGACTCTAAGTCAAACACACTGTGACATTCGACCCCATTATAGTATACAGCTAAAGTAATCATTAGAAAGAGAAGATGGGCTGCTTGCTCTGTCTCAGACTTCTTCTGTCCCATTACATCCACGTTACCAGTCACCCACCCCTACAAATGAGGAACCTCCTTTCTCTCTTAATGTAAACTGATGTATTAATTTAGCAATGAATGTATTTATTTTACTTTGCAAATGAGATATTTGTTGTGCTCTCATTTTATTTTACTTGATTTTATTTGTTTGTTGGTTGGTGTAAAAACCTTCCATACTTTCTCATAACTGTTAATATATTGTGCATCAACAGTTATCTCAGTTAGACGTTGTAAAACATGCATTTCATTGACTCACTGTCATGGCTGTTGAGAACAGATTGTTGTGTCATCACATTTTGTTGCGATTATTGCAGTGAACCATGATTGGGTAGATAAGTACGGCTGACTGCTCTTTCATCAAATTAAGCATTTCATGCATTATTGATTTTTTCAGATGTGCAAGAGAATTCAAGAGTCTAAGCAAGATAAATGAAGTTTAAAGGTATCAGTACACTGAACAAATCACAACTACACTTGAAGAAAAAAAAACCTATACAAAAACAGAAAAGGAAAAATTTTCTGCTGTGCCATTTTTCACTATGTTTGATAAATTTTCACTATTGACATTTAATCTTAAACACAACACAATGTATAATTCAAAATGCTGGAAAACGTGAAAAATCAATGTGGAAAATTTCATATAACATTGTACATTAGGCTCTTTTTTTAAAGAGTGTACACTATTAGTTAATGCTTAACTACAGTGTACTATATCTATAAATTCAGTGCGTAAGTCAAAATGTGTATTTGGTTTAAAAATAAATGCACTGACATGAAATATTAATTTGAATGATCATTATCTTACCTGTATATCATCTTAAAGATTCTGTTAAGAAAAAAACAGTACATTACAATGTGCAAAATAGCAACAAGATGAACACTGCAATAATAACCATAACAATCTTACAGTAATATGAAATCTGCCGTTTTCTGAGGTAATTTTCAATATAATCAATAACAAGGACACAAGATTGCATTTGTATGAAACAAGAGTGATCAAGTCTGCGAAGTGATATGGGAAACATTCAAATAGTACCAGTTTTAGGGCAAGTCTGTGCTTTAATTGTATAACTGACCAGAAACATGTTTTTCTAAGTGCAGTGTAATAAACCTATTTAGTTGCATATGAGATTTTATTGAGATTATAACTTTATGAGATTATAACTTTTCCAGTTGTTGATAGGAACCTAAAATTATTGCTTCGCTTTTTGCCTTTTTTGTCACTTTTTCAAATACAATGGGAGAACCCAGGGCCATTTTTCAAGCTCACTCCAGATTATTTAACAGCAGCCCACTAGCTCTGATAAGAGAATGAGAAAAATAGATATATTTTGGTCTATGCTCTCATTTAAGAGCCCTCTTTCTGAATCACTCTCTGCGGGCATTTACTGCTAGTCAAAATCTGGCTCATACATTTTATGCCAGCTGCATTTATACCAAATAGAGGAAAGGACATCTTCCTTTGCCCAGGGACTGATAAAGCCACACACTGAGTGAAGGAAATGCCTACAGCTTCACAAAATTGCCTTTCTGTATTTTTATATTGTCATTTTTGAGCTTTCCTTCCTCCATGCTATAAACACACCACCACTTTATTTTGCAAGTAACTTATAATAATAATGTGTGTTGCTGTACAAAAGTACAGTTTTGTATTATAATAATATTTATTTTCATAAAATTGAGAGGATTACAGAATTACTGAGAGTAGCTAAAGTGGACTGCTTGAATTTTTTTTTTTTAAGATCAAGTAGGCCTAAAGTATGGTGACTAGAAGTTTAGCTTATGCAGACTGAATTTTCTGATTATACCTTTTGAGTTTAATTTGACAAGTTGAGCTCTTGGGAAATTATTAAGAGAAAGAATTCAAACATACAGTACTTTTCCCCATGCAAAGATTGACCCTGGATGTTCATTTTGATGAATGTGTTTTCAACACCATGATTTCAATGGAGTCAAATGTGCATCAGAAGAAAAAATCAAGGGTATACATAAAAAAAAGAAATCAACAATTAAACTAGGAACCAGTTTGAATAAAACAGTATCCTTCACTTCAAAAAAAAAGAAATCAACAATTAAACTAGGAACCAGTTTGAATAAAACAGTATCCTTCACTTCAGACCGATTTGAACAGGCTATTTCCTGCTCTCCATCCTGAATGACTTTCTTTATCTATCTGCATTGAACTACAGACGAAGACATTGAAAGAGGCAGAGAATGACCCTGATAACCAGGCCCTGATGTGACTCTACACCAGGTAAACTGGTCATCCAAGGGTCAAGAGGGGTCATATCCATCAGCCCAGCAATGAAAAAGGTCCTCATGCCAGGGTTCTTCCTCTTTTTCCAGCTGGAGAGTGATGACGGCCTTGTTCCAGATAAGGGACTGATCCATTGGCCTGATTTGTGGCCAACAGAGCAATTTCAATACCCGTCTTTGCACTGATAGATGAGGCCTGCCTTTGATAAATGGCCAATTTATCGGTCCTTATATAAGTGAAGAAACAAAGACTAAAGTAATTTCTCTCTAATGGAACCTTAAGAATTCATCATTACATTCAGAGTTTTTCAAATGAAGATGGAAATGACAACTGAGACTTTTCCATGTTGCACTTGATATTTCCTCTGTCATGTTAGATGTGTTGATTGAGCATGATGAGAAATTATAAGACTTACTTCTTATAAGAATGGTGTAAGAGAGAAGAAAGATCAGTCGCTGTCTGTGTCTTACATGTCTCTCTTTTTTAATACACATTTTGAATACTTTTCCAACTCAAAAAAGCAATCTCTCCCAGAATGCAAGTTCTCTTGAAATGATTAACAAATTCATCTCAAGACTCAGACAATAATAGCGAGTGAGATACTACTCACATTTTCTCCACATTAGTGACATTGTTTCAATATAGACCTCATTATTTAACTGTAGTTCAAATGCAAGATTAGCCTTATATAAAAGCAATTACTAACTACTTTCACTTGGCACAGACATGGCTGCTTTCTGAATTAGAGATGAGAAGTTCATGGCTCTTTGTTATTTCTGAGTGTTGCTGGTGCAAGATTAACATTAATTTCAAAAACTGAGCAAATCTGAGAGCTCATATAAAGCAATTTTTAAAGATAAAAACAAACAAACAAACAAATGATTATTATTTCCTAATATTAGTGTTACTTATCCAGATTGTCACTATAGTGTCTGCTAAGTGGCAAAATTCTTACCCAAACTGAATAAATACATATGATAGACTAGGAGGCGCCGAAATATCTACACAACCCTTAAAGCTGTTGTTCATAAAACATTCTTATTACATTAGGATGCTGCTTTGTCTTTGCTATCGGTTCGATTCTGCCTCAGGTTCTTTTTGTCCATCCAGTTTGACAAATGTTTTCCAATAGACTTGCCTTTATTACTCTTTGAATTTTGTATCATCATATAGATTATATATTAATTTGCATCCAAATTTGGGGGTTTCATGACTAATATAGTCTGATGTTCCTCTGAATCCTCCCACAGTTAGGCCTGTGGTTCATCCGGCACATTTTACTCAGATAAACCTAATAAAAGATTTAAGATTTTACAAATTCGTAGTTTATGGGAGATGCATAATTCACATCAAACTTTGGGAGTAGAAGAACAGTATTTTCAAGAGGTATCTTCACTAGAATATTAACAACACAGGGTCAAAGCTGACATGTGTAATAACTAGGGGTTAAACTGAGCTGGAACATTCTGCCACCTTTAGTTCAAAAGTTAAGAGTATTTATTTTTTATGTAGGCCTATACATATTTTAAATATTCATCAGTAACTACTAGATTGAGGTGTGAGTGCAACAGAAAGCAGGAATTTAATGTAAAGTAAGTAGTAATTTATCAGTCATTTGACATATTTTGTCATAACTTTGATCTTAATAAAAGATTACATAATTACCAGTATAGTTCGCACTAAAAT
The DNA here is from genome assembly GCF_018340385.1 of Cyprinus carpio. Lineage (NCBI taxonomy): Eukaryota > Metazoa > Chordata > Actinopteri > Cypriniformes > Cyprinidae > Cyprinus > Cyprinus carpio. The sequence goes on from NC_056592.1 coordinate 9,698,880, forward strand.
TTGGTCATACTGAAATTATTAATCTCTGACAACAACAGCTATGTGCAACTAGAATTTCCAGACAATTTGACACAACAAATGGCACAAATAACATTTTATAAAAATAACTTGTGTTTTCCTGTCCTATAATTAATCTTAATTGGAAGTGATATATCTGTAGAACAGTAAGTTTTTTTATATTTATATTTATACTAAGAGGTTATATTATTTTATTTGATATATTTATTTAAATCAAGAATTTTTTTAATTTTTTTTTAAATTCTGACGAAATGGCGATCAGAGACGACTTAGACAGCGGTCTGCTCCACCCCTTTATGGTGGGTTGAAGCACCTTTGGTTCATGCAGCTCCACGAATGTAAACAAATATCAGAGTAAAAAGGAGTCACCGACGCAACAGGAGAGACCGTAACGGTAACATGTAAGCTTGTTTTCAAATAAGCCTGAAGGACTTGATTAGTTGGATCAGGTGTGTATAATTAGTGTTGAATATAAAATCTGAAGGCCCCGGCCCTCCAGGAACTGAGTTTGACACCTCTGGTCTAGTGATTATATTTCGCATTTTCGATCGCTGTAGCGCCCCCTATTGACCGATTGGTGTTACTCTTTGCCAGTGTCTCCCCAAATTGAGACCCATCATCTGGCCAAGTTTCAAGTCTCTAGTACTTACGGTTTGGTCTGCATAATAATAATAATAATAATAATAATCCTTACAATTACAATAGGGTTTCAGTAGGGTTTACAATAGGGTTTTCTTGAACCCCTAAAAAATCGGAAGAATGATATCTTGAAGAGAGAAAAAGAGTTTTACAAAAAACATAACTTAAACAAACTACTACATTAACATGCCAAACACAAACATACATTCACAGGGGAAAGCACCTAAATATTTCTTCATAATATTTAAGATTATGGGGTAAGGGTTTCATAATATATATCTAAGGGATTGTTCTTTTTAAAGCAAATTAATTTTAGAAGTGAGTCTAATTCAGTTTTAAGAAAGAGAGAAAATGGGCTAAGAATTACTTATGAATGAAAAAAAAAGCATATAGAACAAAAAATTGTTGCAATAGGAGTTTACTTTTAATATCATTATAATGAAAATAAGGTTTTTAAAGCTAAAAGAGTGTGTAACACTGGTGGCATCAAATATAAAAGAGCCAATCTTGGAATAAAAAATTGTTTGTCTATAGGACATCTCTTAATAACTACATTAGGAAGTTTATTTGTGTTCGTGACGTCACCCTCGCCCTCAGCCTATAGACGGCGCTGTTACGCAGTGCTAGGCGGACATGACATCATAACCAACGCATTTGACTTTTGTTGGATCTAAGCGCGGTCTATTGGATTTTATTAGAAATATTGTTTTTCTTGCAGGTGAGGTAATATACCCAAGAACTTATCTGGCGTGTTTAATATGTTTTTAAGTGAACATGAAACCGACTAAGCGTTCGTTCTTTTACAGAGCAAAAAAAAAAAAACAGGCTACAGTGTGCAGGCTACAAAGTTAGCTGATAGTGGAGCTAGCTGGCTAACCTCTAAGCGGCAGTATTGCAGAAAAATATATTTAGGCAAATTAAAAATGTTTAAGGTAGACTGATAGTGGTTAGTTTATCAAGCCTAACATAGGCTAATTTTTCATTGCTAACGTTGACTGGTACTGGAGTGCTAGAAGTACCTCACTAGTGACGCTGCTGAATGGTTTGAAATGTGAGTGGATAATATTACTGACTTTAATTCCAGGTTTGGCGTTGATCTGTGGTCGTTGATTGAGTTTTCATGGCTGCACCTGCCCTGCAACAGCCCAGTTATCTTCTGGTTAGTACTAGATTCACCTGTTTATATATTATGTCTACTTATGTTTATTTCTCTTTCTAACCGTTGTGTCTTTATGTCTGCAGGCCAATTTAAAGGCAGACTGGACCATTAAACCTTTTCATCAAAAATGTCACGAGTTGAGCAAAATTATAGATGAATACCCTGCAAAGGTACGGTTCTCTGATTGAATATAGAAATACTTTTCTTTATTAGTACATTTATGATTACAGTGCTTTATGAGCCTAACATGTAGGATCCATTGCGGCTTTATAAACGTCCTTATTTTTGCACCCAACACAGGCAGCTTTTTATTAGATTCATCTGAGAAATCTGTTGAGGCAACTCTGCCATTGCCCATGTTTTAAGAGATTAAATGCATTGTCATCTGCTTGGCACACGGCACTGAACCAGCTGATGTCCTGCTGGCGCCACTTTCCCTTCACCCTGACTCAAGTCTATGCTGTCTGAATGAATGATGTTTATTTAGTGCTGAAGATTAATTTGAGCGTTTGTGCGGGTGCCACATGCCTGTTCTTTTGCTTCATTTGTTGGCACTTATGTCATAATTCACTTGTGAGGCCTATGTTTACTTGGATTGATTAGTGGATGGCATGAATGTACCCCTAATCTTTGTATCAAAAAAGTTCATGAAAAGTCTGGTTTGTGTTTATATGATATTAGGAGCTGCATGCAATGTTTCCCTGGTTGGTGGAGAGTGTGTTTGGGAGCCTGGATGGAATCCTTGGTGGCTGGAACCTGCGGTATCTGCAGGCTCGCATGGCAGAGTACAACATCGCCATGGACTTCCTGGACCCAAGGTTCTTTTTAATTTGTATTATTTTGTGTTATTTTGTATTTGTATGTGTGACTAGTGTTACTGCTGTTTTTCAGAGTACAAGTCTGATATATACTACAGTTCAAAATTATATTTTCTTTTTTAAATGCATGCTTTCATTAATGAAAAAAGTGAAAGTGACATACAGCCAAGTATGGTGACCCATACTCAGAATTCGTGCTCTGCATTTAACCCATCCAAAGTGCACACACAGAGCAGTGAACACACACACAGCAGTGAACACACACCCGGAGCAGTGGACAGCCATTTATGCTGCGGCACCCGGGGAGCAGTTGGGGGTTCGGTGCCTTGCTCAAGGGCACCTCAGTCGTGGTATTGCCGGCCCGAGACTCGAACCCACAACCTTAGGGTTAGGAGTCAAACTCTAACTACTAGGCCACGACTTCCTGGCTAATGATGCGGCTAATGATGCGACTAATGATGCGTTAAATTGGCTAAAAGTGACAATTAAGACATTTGTAATGTTACAAAAGATGTCTCTTTCAAATAAATGCTGTTCTTTAAAACTTTCTGTTTATCTAAGAATCCTAAAAACATGCAACACTGAAGACTGGAGTAATGGCTGCTGACAATTCAGCTTTGTAATCACAGGAATAAATGACATTAAAATAGAAATGTTTTAAGAATATCATAATAGAGATAAATAATAGAGATAATAGAGAATAAAATGGTTGCAGCCTTGGTGAGCATAAGAAATCTTCCCGACCCAAACTTTTGAAAGGTAGTGTAGAAATTGCACTGTTGCTCTGTTGTAATCAAATTGTAAATATTTATTCAACAGTGGTCCTATGATGAAATTGGTGTACAAACTACAAGCTGAGGAATACAAGTATGAGTTTCCAGTCAGTTATCTGCCAGTAAGTGTATTCATTTAGGTTTTTGGTGCATCGTCCCCGATTAATTTCAAAGTGGAAATGGCATTATTAACCGTGTCTACATTAATTTGTATTTTGTTTGCACAGGGTCCTATAAAGTCATCCATTCAGGCTGGGGTTCTGCCAGACTGCCCTCTGTTTCACAATAAAATCCAGTTCCCCATGTCAGGCCTTCTATTACTCAGTATGTCTAGGCTCTTTACACCAACTTTTATGTTATGCTATAAATTGTATTATATAACTTATTATAACTGTTACAAGGCTATTTCATCACTGTCTTTCTCTCATATAGATATGTTTTTAATCTTTTGCAGATCCTTTTGAATATTATATGTTCAACTTTGCCTCCAGTCTCATTGCGCCAAAGGTAGGAGCTCTTCTGCTGTCACTTTGCTTGATTTGATTTTGACTTGATTTTGACACCCTGATGGTTATTTAACAGGGTTACAGGATTTTATTGGCTCATTATAAGTTCATTTAAATGTTGTTTAATAACCTTTTCAGAACTACCCTCCAGGGCAGCATGGGAGTTGCTCAGATAGCGCATACTTTGTGCTTGTCAACACCTATCTCAAGTACTTTCTCCCTACAGAGGGCAATGTGCCTCCATCACCTTTCTCAGACACCAGGGGAACCGTGGCTTCTCCTGCTCCAAGGTATCATGGTGTCATTTAAAAGCGCCTTTTCTCAGCAAATAAGTTCCAGTTTTATATGCTTTTATGTTCTTCCTGTCTCAGGTCTCCCAGTGTGCCTTATGTTGGATATGGTGGTCACAGCACCAGTTTGTTGAAGCGTCATATTACACATCAGCCCTCAGTCAACGCTGACCCTGCCGCTCAAGAGATCTGGAGGTCAGAGACGCTTCTGCAGGTCGGAACAGATGTTAATTATTCTTCATTGTAATTTGTGATGTTTACTTCATTTTTTGGCATTACCTTCATGGTTGTGTGTGTTTCTAAAGGTGTTTGTGGAGATGTGGCTCCATCACTATTCTCTGGAGATGTACCAGAAGCTGCAGTCTCCTCAGGTGAAGGTAAGAATGTGATAAGGGCCCTCAGACCTACACACTCCCTTCCTCGTCTGTGCACGGCTGGCTGGCTCCAACCCTTCACCCCCGCACTGCATAGGCACTGCTGCACGACACCCACCCTGACTTATGCACTTCCTCTCCCTCTGTGAATGAAACACACATACCCTTTGTCATTCGTATCTAGAGTGTCAATATTCACATTTTTGCGTTAAGCTTTTTTTATGATGGGAATTGAAAATATTGGAATTTAATTGTTGGACTATGCTAATATAGCTGGCCTCAATGTAAAGCTGGGACTGAATCTGAACTAGTCCTCCACATTTCCACAAATGTGTTACTGCTAGTGCTGTTACACTGCTAATGTTCTGTATGTGACTTAAAATTAATAGGATTTTTTTTTTTTCATTTTAAGCTATTAATTCAACATGAAATAACTATTTATAACTATTTTTGTCATTAAATTATTGTTCATATAAAATATTTTGATAAAAAATAATCATTTCATTCTTTGAAAAATTGTTTTGTTGCAAAATTTACAAACAAACTTAATTTTCTTGTGCATTACATGAATATAACATATACTACATCATATACTACAAACAGATTGGTTAAAGTATATTATCCAATATATACACTTCTGCTTCCCTTCTAAAGGAAGATTTTCTTAAATTTTTATATTACCATATCGTGAATATAATTTTGGTAGTTTTCTAACTAATCCAGTTATCAGCTTCATTTCAGATTGTCCAAGCTCTTGATTTTAAATGTGACTGAACACTAATGTCTTTTGTAGCTGGTTGTGGGTACTTAATCCTCTCAATGCAGCAGTAATGCATTTTAACTGTATTGCTGGTGTATTTCATGTGATTTTAGTCATCTTGAAGTTTACTGAGGCCCCCTAGTGGTTTCAGACTCCTGCAGTTGAGAACTATTTGTGTAGGACATGAATTTCCCATGAAATTTTATTCCCTCTGTGCTCAAGGACTTACAGTTAAAATCAACCCAACGTCATTTAAGTTGCTATACATAGAAATGGATAAAAGAGAAATACAGCCTTTTAATTCTTATTTACTTTGTTCTCTGTTGTTTGATGATTTGGGAAGAATAAGCATAGTACACACTGGGCATGTGATTGAAGTGATTGAGTTATTGCTTAATGTTTGAGTCTGCATGATGCAGCCCGCTGGCTCCTTCCGTCTTTGTTCTTTGGCTGTGGGGTGTATGTAAGATTTTGGTGTGTCTGGCTTCTGATTCTATTTCCCTGTCCGTGTGTTATTTACAGTCAGTATATCAGTGCAAGTCTCCCTCCAATCAGCCCAGAGCATATTAAGTCTGGCATCATTTATTTAACATCTTTGTGGTGGAGATTATGAACTGGAAGTCACCAGTTTACCAAGAATTATAGAAATAGTTCAACCAAAAAATAAAAATTCAATCATTTAATCACCCTCATGTTATTCTGAAGCTTTATGCTGTTATTTTATTTTAACACCAAAAGAAAAGAAAAAAAATTTTCATTAAATATAGCAGTTTTCTCACACATACACAGTAGACCATTTTGGGGCGGGGGGGGCGGTAAACTGTTAAATTCAAGGGATGGAAAATAAAGCCATTTGCATGGACTGAATTTATTTAGCAAAAATCTGTAATTTGTCTGAGAGAAAAAGAAAAAAGAGTAAATTGGTGACTAGTATCAGTGTTTCATGGTGAAAACTTTAAAGATGCAGTGTCTCCTTTTCTGCTTTCATAAGCTCTATTTGGTTTTATTTTAAATCATAAAGATTAAATAAAATTGCGAAGCAGAAGGTAATCTAGTTTATCAGAAATACACTTTACTTGAAAATCAAGGGCCAGATTACAAATTACGTTCCTTGGTTGCCTTGACTACATTTTTCAGGCTTCCTGAGGCAATCAGTTCTACAGTTTTCTGTAGTTTGTACTCTAGTTAGCAAATTTGTTTTGCTAACCCTTTTAAGAATATATCTGGTGATATTTCAGTTAGGAAATCAAACCACATCACTCAACATTACACTAGAGTTTGCAATTGTTGCGAAAAGGACAACTGCATCATCTTCATGTTCATTGCATTTCTCTTTTGTGGTCAATATCGATTTGTCTCTTTCTTTGCTTTTGTACACCCCCATTTCTGTCCTGATGTCCAACTATTTTTCGTGGATTGCACTCTGTCCTTTTTTCCTTTCTATTCTCATGTTCACTGCCCTGCTCCTCTCCCCTTTTCTTCCTTTCCCCACTGTGTTCCTCTCTTCCCTCTACCCCACCCCACCCCTCCCCTCCACCCGTTTGTGATGGGTCCTTCAGCTGGCGTTGTTGCAGTACCGCCTCAGTATGTCCAGCATGCTGTGCCAACCCCCCGCCCCACCAGGCTCTGGGACCCTCCACACATACCAAGTACTTTTACTTTTTCATTCAGTTCCACGGGCTTCCTGGAGGTAACCTAAGACTAGATAGGAGTTAGACTAGGGGTTGATTTTAACATTAATGGTTAAGGCCAGTCTTAGGTTGGGAGATTTGGTCTGATTATAATGTGTGATTGAATTAATGCGACTAATAATTAGTCTTGTGATTTACTAAATTATTAGGATATATAGTGATGTTGAGAGCTTGTAAATGTGTGATGTCCTTTTTGTTTTTTTAAGCATGTCTATTTTTAAGTATCTTTATCTTTTTGGGTTGATTGTTCTTGTGCCTTGAACTAAGCAAACACTACTACACTACACTGCACAGAATATCCAGACCAAATTGCTCAGACATCTGTTGTTTTTTGTTTCAAAAATACCTTGTTTCAACTATATATGTGAAACCCCAAGAAAGATAGTTTTGATAACGTATTACACTGTGGATGCCATGTAAAGTGTTGTTATCAGTCAGTATATGCTGCCTGTTTACACCTGGTATTAAAATCCATCTCAGATGATCCCATCAAAAGTGGATTGATGAGACAGATGACATTTACACCTCGTAGTAACCGAGGTCATGAATGCATTTAGTGTGGCCACTTCTGTTTTTCTTTTTCTTTTGTGAGATTTTATTTGAACAAGTTGTTTGTAAATGTTTAAGAACATTGAGAATTACCAGTACTACTCTATAGAAATTAATGGATTTAATCAAGCTCCTTAAATGAACCTTTCTGTTTGTTACTGCATGTAAATGTCAAACAAACCGGTTTATACCAGGTAGAAATGGGGTCTCAGATGGTAAAAATCTGACTTGTGTTTGGATGATGTCTTAGGAGCCCTTCATGCCTTCGGAGGAGCACGTCCTTGTTGTGCGTCTTCTGGTCAAGCACCTGCACGCCTTTTCCAGCAGCCAGAAGCAGGAGGCGATCTTCTCCTCACCCTCTCCCCACTCCCACAGCAGTCCTCTGGAAGAGCTCAAGCGGTGGGTTTTACAGCCTGCAAGCCTCTGTCAACTCATCCAGATAATCAGGCTTTAGAACTAAAACATCTGTAAATCTAATCTGGCATATCATAAAGAAGAGCTATTCGCCCGATCAGGCGCCAGGGACTTGATTGAGCTGTCTTCTGTTTTACTGCTCTGTCAATAAGCCTCCACTCTCTGTCTTCCTTAGTGTGGTGGTACAGAGGTTTGTTCAGCAAAAGCTGTATGTCTTCCTACAACACTGCTTTGGTCACTGGCCTTTGGACGCCTCATTCAGAGCGGTAAATGTCCTTGAGTGCACACTGATGTTTGGAGCCTACTTTTTATACATTTTCAGTAAACATTATGCACTGTTCAAAACATAGTGAGGGATATGATGCTTAGTGGATGTTTTTAAAATTAATGTGTTTTTGTCGTTTAGGTACTAGAGACATGGCTTAGTTACATCCAGCCCTGGAGATACACTGGAGAAAAAAACAACACCCAAGCAGACGGACAGAACAGAACTGTTCCTGATAAATGGTAGTTTATATATTGGGTGCATGTTAAAAGATTACATACACTACTGTTCAAAAGTTTGGGGTTGGTGAGATCTATTTACATATAGAAATTAATACTTTTATTCATCAAGGATACATTAAATTGATCAAAAGTGACAGTACAAACATTTAGAATTTGACAAAATGTTTCAGTTTCAAATAAATGCTGTTAAAATAAAAAATATATATATTTTTAACTGTGCTGTATTGATCAAATAAATTCAGCCTTGGTTAACATAAAAATAAAAAACCTATTTCCAAACATTTTAATGGTAGTGTTGAGCTTGTTTGGGCAGTTTGTGATGTTGAGATCAGTGCTTACCAGCTGGGTCTTTGTCATTTACAGGGCTTCATTCGTGCAGGAGAATCTGCTTATGTACACAAAGCTTTTCCAGGGCTTCTTGAATCGAGCCATGCGCACAGACTTGGTCAATGCCAAAAACGCCCTGATGGTCTTTAGGGTCGCCAAAGTCTTTGTTCAACCAAACCTGTCAGAGATGATCCAGAAGGGTATGTGAGAAAGAATTTGCTGTATGATTTATTACTTTACTATGAGCAAATAATTGAGAATTTGTATCTCCAGCTGAGCAGTTGTTCTTGGAGCCAGAGCATGCCATCCTGCAGCGACAGAACCGTGTCTTCCTGACACCTTCACATGGTGGCAGCTTCCTTTCTTCCCGCCAGCCAATCGGGACAGACAGCGTCTTCAAAGTCAAAAGTCATGTTTACAGCCTGGAAGGGCAGGACTGCCAGTACAACCTGATGTTTGGTCCTGATCTACGGAAGAATGTAAGCTGACAGTAAATGCTAATATAAATGTTGGATGCATGTGATGAGCAGTCGTGTGATCATGAATGGTGATATAATACGGAGGATATTATAGACCATGGTTGCTTCTGTCAATTCCAGGTGCTAAAGCTCATCCAGATTATCGGCCAAGCCCGACAGACGGCTAAACAGATATCAGATCATTCCACGGAAATGGCTGCAAACAACTCTTTTCTCTCATGGTTTAGCATTGGCTCCTCGGATCAGAACCACACCTTTAACGGAGGAGAGATGGATGATATGGGAGAGGGTGTGAAGAAAACTCATGAGTTCTTGGACAAAGCACTGGATTACCTCTGTCAGATATTCCGGGTCAGTCTATAACTGCTGTTATTTAAAATGTGTGTCATAAGCTACTGTTCAAAAGTTTGGGGTCGGTTGAAATTTTTGAAAATGTTTTTGAAAGTCTCTTATGTTCACCAAAGCTACAATTATTTGATCAATATACAATACAAATAGTAATACAATAAAAATAGTCTTTACAGTCACTTTTGATCAATTTAATGCATCTTTGCTGAATTAATTTTCTTTCAAAACAATAAATCTTTCAGATCTCAGTATTTGAATGGTAATGTGTATTTTTATATACATAGTTCACTCCTTCAACTTTAATTTAGTTTCATATGTTGTACAGTTGAATGCAGGGCAGCTGTCTCAGCTGATAGTCAATGTGGCAGCTGTAGATGATGAAGGGGCATCTAAACAACTGCCAGACTGCATCCCGAGTGAAAACGGGCTTTTATTAACAGACCTGGGCAGGTTGCAGGTGAGTTTTAGTGTGGCGATCTTCTTCAACATATATTAATTTTGTCAGTCATATCAATTTTACTACAAATTTGATTTAATATTTTACAGATCATCAATGGTCTTCGCAGATTTGAAATCGAATATCAAGGAGATCCAGAGCTTCAGCCTATCAGGAGCTACGAAAGTGCTTTTTTGGTTCGACTGATGTTCCAGATCTCATCCTTTATTAATGCAAGAGTAAGAATATTGCTTAGCCTAGAGTTTCATCCAAAGTTAATCTTCATTATGGTTATTAATATATGTGTTGATGCAGCAATGGTGCACATGCATTTCACTTCAATGTGACCGTATTGGTTGTGTCCTATAGTTTGGAGACCACATGGAGACGCTGTGTGCTCGACAGGACCTCCTGGGCAGTATAGGACGACACTACCTGAGAAGTTCCTCAAAAGTGGCAGAGCATCGGCGGAAGAGTCCAGTGACACGGCAGATGAGGGAACGTCCTCAGCGAGCCCGTCTCAGCCTGCGGGTGTTGGCCAGCTATCGCACCCTCCTCATCCTCCTCCTGCTCTACATGCTGTTAGCACTACTGTCATTCGGTGTTCTCTCCAGCACTGGACTCATTCTCCTCGTCAGCTTTCTATATGAGCTCCTGTTGAACTTTGTTCATGAAAAACTAAAGACTCCGTAAATGAAGATTTATGATGCCTTTTTTATATATATGTATTTTTTTAATGTCAATACTAAACTTCTAGCAACTTGTTCTCCAAGGTGCATGAAGGTTTTTATATACAGTATTTGCACTGCAAGTGTATCGCTACATTTAATGACAAAAATTTAACGGTTAATCCAACTTATCAATAAGAGGTGAATTATCCATCTTTTTTTAAATCTATGAGTGGTGGTTAAGCCAGCTTTTCAGTCATTAAGTTCATTTATAATGGTATATTTTTTGCCAATGTAACTGTCAGAAAAGTCCAAAGTTTGCACTTAACTCATTAAAAGGACATAATGAATGTCTAATTTGTGTACTTGATTTAGTTAGCTATAGAAGCACGGATGTGTATCAGATCTCCAGGTAATTTTACACTGAATGAATTACTGAATTGACTTAAATCTGTTATATCCCAGCAGTATTAGAGGAAGTAGTGCTGTTATCATAGCAGCCACTACAATATTAAAGTTCCAGTGGGAGAGAAGGAGTGGACAACATTGTAAACAAATCCGCGCTCTCCCTAAATACGCGTGACAACGTGTTAAGGCAGGTTTATGATTTTGGCTAAAACACGAGTTATGGTAGTGATACGTCATCCGCGCGAGTTGAAGCATGTGACGTCAGTGCGGGAAACGAGAGAAGCGGAATGGACGCGCGTCGCTTTACTGCAGATGAATATTAACTTCTTACAAAAGCAGCACGGAGAAACTCTGGAGAAATTACACGGTGAAATAGATAGTTTAAAACGGGAAAATAAAGGTACATTTGTTACATTTCCTTCTACATGTTACAGAAATAATGTTTTGGCCTTGAACTACACTAATGGGATAATTAGTTTGTTTATATATAGACTAGTGTGCAACTATTGTATATTTTCTTGTGTTTTATAGAAATAATTTTCCCGTACACTTATAACAAGCTTTATCATTCTTTTTGCATTTTACTGAAAATGTGATAAGATTAATAATGTTGCCGGTTTTGCTGTTATCTCTCTGCTTGCTTAAATGTATCAGTTAGGGCTCATTCTGTTATCATTTACTCGCACTCGTGTTGTTAAAACCTGTAGGCGGAATGACTTTCACTGTAAGGGAAGTTGCAGTGAAAGTGAATGGAGATTGAGGCTGCCTGTAATCATCCTTTTTTTCTGCGAAAGAAAGTCGTGCAGGTTTGGAGCAACACGAGGGTGAGTAAATGATGACAGAATGCATGCTGCCAGGTGTATCAGAGCTGATACTGTAGTGCAGGTTGCCTGGTGACGTCGAGTTGCTGAATGAGGAAAATGGAAGAATGGCGTTTGAAACCTCTGTGGGGGGCAAAGTATTAGATTACACAGACAAACCTTTTTGGTGTTTTGTTTCTGTCAAATGTTTAATCAGTTGTGATATTTTACTGTTTTCTGTTGAACAAAATAGTCTGATATTTTGTTTGACATTTTCAATTTTATTATATATATATATATATATATATATATATGATTTTAATGTAACGTGATATGGAAGCGATATATATATATATATATTTTTCCTCAATACTATAATATATATAAATGTGATATAATATAATAACTGTATTGTTTTACTGTTGATATTTTCCTGAAAAGCCATTAAATATGCCATAAGGTATTTTTTTTATATTGATATGCTTCTGAAAATGCCATAATTTTAAAATATAAATCAAATCAGCATCTTTAAACGTTTTCCCATTTTAACAACTTGGCCCATATAATGGGGCACATTGTCACAAAAAGTGACTGTGTCCTGTGCATAAGTTGAAATAGTTACTTAGGTTTCTGGCTGTCAATTCTTTGAGAAATGAGGCTAGTGACTTTCAAAATAAATCTGTTGTGAGAAATATTCGACAAAAGAAAAAAATGTGACGTCTAGTCCTGGTCTTCTAATGTGACACATACATACATGCAATTTTATATATCATCAATTAAACATCATTCTCAATTATGTATCTTTTATGTAATTATGTGGTTACAGAGTTGCAGTATAAGCTGATAATGGACCTTCCAAAGTCGAGCAGTAAAGGTTGAGTGACACTTCTGATCTCTCACATCTTCTCAAACAAAACCACTGGACAGATATATTGGGACATGTTTAACTTGCACCAAAATTCCACAACAGGATCCAGCCGTAGAATCTGTAAGCACCATACAGAGAGCAACAAGTTCCAGAGAGACAGAAGGAACTATTTGGAACAGACTTTAGAGGAAATCTGCTCACCACAAGCCACAGAGATTAGGTGCTTGCAAAACTGCATACAAGATGTTATTATTAATTAATATTATTTTAATTTGTAATTGTTTTATATAATTATTATTCAATAATATTATTATTATAAAGAAGAAAGGGGATACATAGATTAGTAACATTCTTCTCCTACAGCAGTCATTTACAATGTAGAGAAACCAGATCAAATTCCTTCACAGCCGACAGAACAGAAGGTCCTTCAGAAGCCAAAGCAGGTTTCATCACTTCTCTACAGCCTCTCATGATTCAGTGTAGTCCATCTCGGGCTCCTCGACCTCCCACCCTACAGGAATGTGAAGTCATCATACGCCAGCTATACAACGCTAACAGCCTGCAGTCCCAGGAGGTGAGATCATATATTTCTTAATGTCTCTCAGTGTATTATATAATCCATTTTAATTTGTCTCCTCTCAGCTCCTACGCGTGAAAGCTGTTCTCAAAGACATTGTATTCAACAAGAAAATAACTGCAGAAAATTACATTTTGACAAAGGCTTATCTTGCCGATGGTAAAAGGTAATTTCTTCATTGTTAGAAAGCCTGACAAGACAATGTCACCATTTCACCATTTCCTTTGATTTTATATATATATTACCATTCAAAAGTTTGGGATCAGAATGATTTTTAATGTTTTTTAAAGGATTTTCTTATGCTCATCAATGAGCATTTATCTGATCAAAAATACAGGAAAAAATATAATATTGTGAAATATCATTACGATGTAAAATAACATTTTTTATTTTAATACACATTAAAATTGAATTTATTCCTGTGATGCAAAGCTGAATTTTCAGCAACATTACTCCAGTCTTCAGTGTCACATCATCCTTTAGAAATCATTCTAATATGCTGATTTATTATCAGTGCTGGAAACTGTTCTGCAGCTTAATATTTTTTGGAACCTGCAATACTTTTCATTTTTTATTCATTCTTTGATGAATAAAAAGTTAAAAAGAAGAACATTTATTTAAAATAGAGGTCTTTTCTAACAATATACACTACCGTTCAAAAGTTTGGGGTCAGTACATTTTTATTTTATTTGATGTGTTAAATTGATAAGAAGAGATAGCAAAGATTTATATTGTTAGAAAAGATTTATATTTTAAAATAAAATCCATCAAATAAAACTTAAAAAATATCAAAGAATCCAAAAAAAAGTATTGCAGTTTCCAAAAAAATATTTGGCAGCACAACTGTTGCCAACATTGATAATTCTACTAATAAATCAGCATATCAGAATGATTTCTTAAGGATCATGTGACACTTTATACTTGAGTAATGGCTCATTTAAATTCAGCTTTGCATCACAGAAATAAATTATATTGTAAAGGATATTAAAATAGAAACCATTATTTTATATTGTAATAACATTTTGTAATATTACAGATTTTTGATCAAATAAATGCAGCCTTCACAAGCTTTAGAAACTCCTTTAAAAAACATTAAAAATCGTTCTGATCCCAAACTTTTGAATGGTAGTGTATATATACATACATACACACACACACACCACTAGTCACATTATTTTCTATTGATGATTTTACATATTATTGTAAACATTATTAAATATAATTTTTATATATAATTACTTTAAATTACAAACAAAAAAAACACAACAATATACATACTTAATGTATATCGAGAATGACTTAACAAAAACTGGAGCAAATTTTCTGAGATATATCCAGATGGCTTTTGACCCTTTACCTTAATTTTATTTTTTGGCAGAGCTGACACATCAGACACATTTCCTCAGCTTTCCCTCCAAACACTGCCTAAAGGACTGTAAGTCATTGCTTGTAAATATCTGTATATGATATATTTATATTCTGTTTCCAAGCTGCCTGACATAAACAGTTCAGCTTTGGAGATATCAACGTTTGCTCTGTTACTATTTGAACAGACCTGTGTCTCAGGCTAGTAAAGCAGAGAAAGTGATCCTCCCTGCCCTCAAACAGACCCTCAATAACATAGCAGATAGAAACAGGAGGACTCAGGCTGTGCAGAGAAATCGTCTACAGAGGACAATGCGCTGAAGGACCGGTCATGTGGTTACATGACTAATTGTATATGACTTCTGTGCCACACATTTCAGACTGAAACAGCAGTTTAAATGTCTTTATTAATGGAACAATGCACAAACAGTTAAGGCCTTAGTGTACTAAACTAAACAAAGTAGATGATAATTAATGTAAATAAAGACGAAGAAAGTATTAATATATTGCCATCATTCCATAGAGGTGCAAGGATTATATTGGGCTGCTAGGGCTGATGGGAATACATTTCTAAGCAGCTGAAAGGCAAGCCTGTCTCACGCTTTGAGCCCAGGTGTTCAGCAGCGCTGTCACCGAGTGCTTGTCGGGAAGCTGAAGGAGTTTAGAGGTCATGTTCTTATGCACAGTTTGCAAAAAGAGGTTGGCCTCTGAAAACAGAGAGAGGAAGTTAAGGGAAGTGATGAGTTAATACGTTTCACAGCCTATGGATTTTCATTTAAACTGGGAGCTTAATAGAGTAAAAGGCAGCCTAAGATAGCATGCTGACATTTAATGCACAAATCAGGCTTAGACTCACCATACTGCTGACCGTCATCTTCCCAGTGAGGGCTTTGATCGGGGTAGTCTGCTGGAATGCTCAGCTGAAGAGGGGGAACACTTGGAAGATTTTTATCATCTAGATGGAGACAATGGCAGGAGTGAATAGTCCATTTTATATATTATATATATGGAAAGGGCACATTTAGTAGGCAGGGGGTCTGAACTGACCTAGTTTACATATGAGATGCACCGTTCCATTGTTGCTGCAAAAGGACGGGTCCAGATTGACCAAAAATTTGGAATTAAGCCGAGCTACCTCCCCTTGAAGTATGTTAGGGATGGTCTGGCGCTCGTCCTCTTCCAGCTTCCGCTTACGGAAAGGAATTGAGGGGCCCCTGAAATTAAAGAATATGCATTTTAATGTTTAACTTTAGAAATTAAGGCTGGGTGGAATATGCCATATATTGCTTTTATTTTTCAAAGAATCCTTGTAAAACTATCAGTTTCTACAAAAATTATACAAAACTCAGCTGCTTTCAACATTAATGATAATAATTAGAAATGTTTCTCAAGCATCAAATCTGCATATTAGAATGATTTCTGAAGGGTCATGTGACACTGAAGACTGAATAATGACTGGTGAAAATTCAGCTTTGTCAAAGCAATAAATTACATTTCAAAATATAGCAAAATAGAAAAGTTATTTTAAATGTTGATAATTTCACAATATTGCTGTTTTACTGTATTTTTGATCAAATAAAATAAACATTCAAAAACATCTGAAATGTACTGTTCATTATATACCACAAAAGCAATGATTCACTGAGGAAGATAACTGACTTAAATGAGAGAATCTTTTTCTTTTCTTTTTTTTTCTCGGCTTTCGATCTTACATGATTGGGGGTCCATGAATTGCTGTCATAGCAGGAGCAAACGTGCGGTAAAGTGAATGGTTGAAAACTGGGGAGCGGATGTTGGCCAAGACAGCATCCAGCAGCGGCTGACATAGGTATTGCTTTTTGGTACAGGGCACTGGAGGAGGGGGAGGAGTCGGCTGCAACCCAAGTCAGAGGTCATTGTAGAAACTGGCTGAACAATGCAACTTAACTTTGACTCCCTATCTTGAAGTTACTTACCACTGCCATGTCATTCTTTAGTTTCTCCAATGCTATTTCGCACTTTTGTAGTGTTTTAAGTGGACATCTAGTGGAGGACAGCAATAATGCAACCTTAATCACAAGCCAAAGATCTGACACTGAGACAATGTTCAACATGTCTGCTTTCTTACCTTGTGTTGGGGTCAGTCAAAATGTTCAGCAAACTTTTCATTTTGCTCAAATCTTTCTTTCTATCTGTAAAGACCAAACATAAACCATGATCTTTAAGATCAAATGGGGGGAGGGGGGTATAAATCAGCATCAAGTGAAAAAACTCCAGTACCTTCATTTTTGTCTATTTTGTTAATCATCCTTCGTAGCGGCTCAATGTATTTTGACAGCTGCTTCAGTTTGTCCATGTAAAGCTGGTCCTCAGATTGTGAGGCCCCTGCTGGGCTCATCACAGAGCTTGGATTGCCTGTAATCAATCAATCAATCGAATAATTATGGTTGCAACAAAATTAAAATTCTGGCCATCTTTGATAAGCAGATAATTATTTTTATGTCATGGCCGATAACCAATAAATGGCTAAAATGTTTAATTAAATTAAAACATTATAATGAAAACTAAAATCAGTCATTTTAAATGCTTTAACTGAATTTAGGCGTCACAAAATTATAATGTGAAGTATGAAAATGTAAGTTTCACTTTGAGATTTGCTAAAACTTACATTTAAAAGTGTTATTAAATTGATCAGTTTTTAAAGATAAACTTTAAGTGAAAAATAGATGTAAAAAAAAAACAAGTATGCACAATAATTATATTATTACTGTTTTATTATATTAACAAATATATAATATTGTGTGTGTGTGTGAGTATGTTTATATGTATATATATATATATATATATATATACACACACACACACACACACCAGATTTCACGGCAACAAGGAATCATAATAGAAAAAAAAAAAATTCTGTGAGTATAACAAGAAAGCTGTTCTGTACCTGGTGTATTGAGAGGTCCAGGGGAAGGTACCTGGAGGGGGTAACTCTGGGGGGTGCGTGAAGATGCAGGACTCTGGGATGGCTGAGGAGAGGGACTGGGTTGGAAACCTCCCGGAGAAGGGGTCGGACCAGAGCTAGAGGGAAAAAGGTTTAATTAACCATTTGTAGTTATGTCAATAAATAGTAGAAAAACCACACTATTTCAGTATACCTGACAGAGTTGGGCTGAGAGGAAGGAGGTTGGGGGGACGGTTGAGGCTGGGGGGGAGGTGGCATCGGCTGGGGCGTCTGCACCTGAACTGGGGAGGGTGATGACATCATTTGCTGACCCTTTGGGGAGAAGGAAAATGAAAACAGGTTAAAATAACCACAAGTGGAGGAAAGCTGGCACTGCACTGGTGAAGCCATTTACCTAGGGATAACAGACATACATGCAGTCAAGATCAGCTTGCTTGGACTGTACAGCACCAGTAGATGGAGCTATATAACCAGTAGATGGTTGTTTCCTATTAGCTTCCTAGCATGTCACTTTGAGAGAATAACAAACTCCAGTCCACTTACCTGTGCCACACACTTTTCATTTCAATTTTACGCTGCCTAAGTGCCTCTGGGTCATTTCTGACTAAATGTTTCTGATTGTGAAACTAGTTGGGGGGTGAGAGTGAGGGGTAAAGAGAGGCAGATGAGTGTGGATTATGGACAGCCTTCGCTCTAGTGGAAAGCCACAGACGTACGGACCCACTGGGTTGCAGCGCTGAGACCCAGCAGTCAGCCCTGCAGTAAATACCTGTGGCATTTGCTGTCCTCCAATGGCAACAGGGTTTTGAGGAATGGCAGAGTTCGGGGTGGCGCGGGGCAACCGGGGTGGAATTTGCATCCCAGGACGGGGCATCATCTTTGAGGAGGACAGAGGGGACAACAGACATGTCACAAGCAAAACAATAAATGCAGTGCATCAGCGGACATGAGGAAGCACATGCAAGAATGCAAACAGAAACAGATTCGACAGGTCTGCAAGCACAGATGCACATACGGTCACATTCAATTACGCAGAACAAGGCTCTCCAAAAATAAAAAGATGTGGCAGTGAGCTTCCTCTCGTTTCTCTCGAACATGTAAAAGAATATCCTGGCTTCAATACAAGTTAATTTTATGTTTATTTGCTTACCCCCAGGGCATCCAAGATGTAGGTGACTTTGTTTCTTCAGTAGAACACAAACATAGATTTTTAACTCAAACCATTGCAGTCTGATAATGGAAGTGAATGGGAATCACGGCTTTGAGAGTAAAAAAAAAAAAACATACACAAACAAAATCAAATTAAACCTGCGGCTCGTGGTGATACATTGATGTGTAAAGACCCAAAACGATCGCAGACTTAAGTGTATTACCACCACCTATCTCACAAGTGGACCATTGACACTATCTACAATCTCAATTAGGAGTGTCAATGGTCCATTTGAGAGATAGGTGGCGGTAATGCACTTATAAGTCTGCAATCCGTCGTAAAACAACAAGAAGAAGACACGTCACGCACCAGCTGATGAGAACGCGCTCAGGACAGTTCAGATATTGTGGTGAATCAGAGGTAAAAAAAAACTATAAATACTGTTAAGTTTCCTGCACAGACCGATCGTTTTGTGTCTTTACACATCAATGTATAGTCACAAGCCGCAGGGTTTAATTTGTTTTTGTTTGTGTATATTTTTTTGACTCTCAAAACCATGATTCCCATTCACTTCCATTATATGACTGACGGTTTGGGTTAAAAATCTTTGTGTTCTATTGAAGGAACAAAGTCACCTACATCTTGGATGTCCTGGGGGTAAGCAGATAAACATCAAATTTTCATTTTTGGGTGAACTATCCCTTTAAGCTCAATTGACAGCATTTGTGACAATGATTGCTACTACAAAAAAATTTACTTTTACTTACAACAGAAGTGAATGGGCCAATCGATGTAGGATATTAACATAGTGTGAAAAAAAGTTGCTTACTTTTCTGGGTAAAGTTACACCTAAACATAACACCTAAAATGGTTGTAAAAAACAACAAGAATAACTGTACAGCTCAAATAACACATAGGTTTTAACAGAATAATTAATTTATGTGCTTTCAAAGAATTAATTAATTATATTTTTGCTTTTAAATACTCCAAAAAAAGGCCCCCCATTTACTGTTGCTGTAAAAGGCTCACGATAAATAGTTGAAATTATTTTTTGTGATAACCAAAATTATGCCAATTGAGCTTAAATTATACTGAACCTTGAATGTTCCTTTAACAACACTGGCTGTCAAGACAAGTCAAGCCACAGGCCAATGGATTTCATGCTGTCTTTTCATGTACCAGAACCATGCAAGGCAAGAAAATATGCAATGGGTACTTATGCATCTCCAACAGGCCTTTCGACTGTAAATTAAAGCTGTGGTTGAGCTTGCCATCTACTAATGGCTTTCAGTGCGGTCAAACGATGTGTGGTTCCTATGCAACTATCAATACTGTCCTTCAAATACATTCATTGCGAACTGTTTACACAGCTTTGTGTAGGCTAACCTAAAAAAGGAATGCATTTCTTGTCAGGGGCATGCAGAAAGTGCTTGTGGGTTCAAAATAGCAAGCATGCAGTCAGGCTGTTAGCTGCACATACACACAAAATGCAAATGAGATTTAAAACTAATGCTACTCAAACTTTTTTGGATTTTACAGCTCTACAATAAAATAAAGATTTTCATCTCTTGATTAAGAATAAACTATGGCCACATATATGGGAAAAGGTGAATGAAAGCAACATGAAGCAAAATGTTATCATCCACGGAATGCTCACAGATGGGAGGGTCATCCTTGAGAGGGAGATCTGACTAAATGTATTTGAGAAATTCAGACAGGCCGCTAGTTTAGCTTATATATAGGTAAAAACAGGATATGCTTTATATATACCTGCTAATGGCAAGTCATAAATATCCTCCAGAATGCATTTGTAGCAAAAAGTGTGACATTTATTAAGTAATATTAGCTAACTACCCTTTCAAGCAGAGATTTTTTTTTTCAGAATCAGTATCAACCTGTATATTTTAATTTAAAGGGGTCATATGACGTTGCTAAAAAAAGAACATAATTTTTTCCCGCCTTTCTGAAACACGTTGATTTTTACAAAGCTCAACGCTCTGAAAAGCGAGTTGTATGCTGATTGGCCAGTTATCCAGTGCGTTGTGATTGGCCGAATACCTCAAGCGTGTGACAGAAATGTTATGCCCTTACCGTACTGTGATGCCGTGTCCCAGTGCAACGAGACAAAATCAATAAAACCCATTACAATGAGGCATTTGTAGCATCCAGCTGGGACATAATTACTGATTATAATTATGACTTACAACCGTGTTGTGTTGCGTCGCACCGCGTAAACATAAAACCATGTCTGCATTTGTGATCGGAGAAACAATAAACAACAAGCACTACTCTACATTGCTCAAAACTCGCTTTTGAATCCTCAGTGGCAAATCCTTTACATATGAAAACGTACTTACAGGCTGTGAGTCAGCATTATTTGTCAGAACACTGGCATTGTAGACTACTCTCCCAGGAAACAGTCCTCGTCCACCGTAAAATGCATTGCACACATCTGAATGTTTGGTTTGAACTGTTCTGGAACAGTGTTGTAAATACAACTTAACCACTGATTTCTAGTTGTGTCCTCTTTTGGAAGGCCAAACAAAGCAGTTTCGATTTAACAACGAAACACACACCATATCCAAGCAGTGTTAATTTTGGCAGGCGTTTTTGATTTAGTCTTTTTGATTTAGTCTTAGTCGTCTTGAGACAAAATGCGTAATAGTTCTAGTCACATTGTAGTCATTTGAGTCTTTCATAGTTTTAGTCTAGTTTTCGTCGAAAAAGTCATGGAAACAGTAGTTTTAGCCAAACTGTAACCAGAATTTATTTGGTAACCATTTTATATGTAGTTTTCAAATGTATCATTAATATAAAATAATCAGTAATTCTTGTGCGAAATTCAGACCAAATCAAAGAAATTTGAATCAAGGACTGAATTGGAAAATCTTGAATAAATTATGACATTTTTCATTTTTGGGTGAACTTTCTCTTTAACTGAAAAAGGAGCAAACTTATAAAAATAGTATATATAAATATATATACATATATATATATAAAGATATATATATAGTATATTATATGATTTATATATATATCCACAATAAGACAAATACAATAGAGATACAAATTTAACTCATTTTTTCAGATACTGTAGGTTTTACTTAACTGTATACGTGAGACAGATAGGTATTTAATTTGAAAGCTGTCCTTTTAAGACGGAAGGCATGCATGAAATACTGACACACGTTCAGTTTTCACCCACCTGTTCACGTTCACTTAATCCTTACCTACTGTATTTACGTGAGATACTCTACACGATAAACATTTGGACTGCTGTGTGTGTATTTTGAGCAGAACGATTGCGCGCTGTATATGAGAACTGAGGAAGTGGAGCGTGCGCGCGACAGAGAGTTCTAATCAGCGTGATTTCGCCTATCCCGCCTTCACAGGTTAATCGACAACGAATTGTGACTCCCGGGAAAAACAGGACATCTGGTTACCTTATCCATACTCCTTCGGGTGCTGAGCCAATCGCTAGTTCGCGTTTTTGTAGTCTATCCATCCACTGCGGCTGCTACTGACTAGATATGCAAACGCCCCTTATCTGATCGCAATCCAATGACAGGGACGCACATTTTGAAAGACAAAAGCCTATAGGATGCATTTTGAATGTCTGGTAGTCCTCAAAATAACATTATAGTCCAGTCTCGTCTAGTTAACGAAAACTCGGCATAAATTTCGTCATAATTTCGTCATCGGATATTATTTTTAGCTCGTCAACGTCTCGTCTTCGTCACAAAAAAAAAATGTTCGTTAACGAATATTTTTCGTCGTCGTCTTCGTTAACGAAATTAACACTGTATCCAAGAACATGGCGGAGCCAGCAACAATATTACAGAAAGAATAAATGTTACGCCTTCTTTCTTTGTGTGAACATTTGGGCGGTGTTAGTGAGTCTCGTGAAAACCAACGTTTGTTTACAGGAGCAAAGGAAGAAAAGTCTCCTTACTTTAGCAAAGGAAAACCAGCCTCCTCTTGGCTTATATCTGTACTTCTAATTAGTGACCGTTGTTTTGTTTTAAACTCTCCCCTGGGCTTCAACGTTCGTCACTTCTGAGCAGTGCATGCACAAATCCGAGGTCATGCGTCATTCGCCCAGAACTGCTTCCATGTACAACAGTGAGCGCAAGCTAGATTAAATTGATTATTATGTTTTAAATATGGATATTTTCTTACAAAAACGCATCGATTCGCTACAGGAGGACTTTGTTCACCCCCCGAAGCCGTGTGAGACACTTTTTTTTTTTTATTGATGGGAGCTTTTTATTTCACTTCTTTTGGACTGAAGCACTGCAACACCCGCTGAGTGCCATGAAACAGCTTGAAAGATCAAAGACAGTTTTTAATATAACTCCAACTGGATTTATCTGAAAGAAGAAATTCATATACACCTATGATGACTTGAGGGTGAGTAATTTATGGGCTAATTTTCATTTTTGGGTGAACTAACCCTTTAACTTTTATAAAGAATATCTCTTTGGGTTTGAGACTTTAGCCTTTGCAACTTTAGGGATGTTATCTATTCACAAACAGCTCAAAAATTCACGAACACTCCAAAGAGAAAGGAAAACCTGAAATCCCATCATATGACCCCTTTAAACACGCACACACACACTATACATATAGATAGACAGATAGACAAACAGACAGACAGACAGACAGACAGATAGACAGATAGATAGATAGATAGATAGATAGATAGATAGATAGATAGATAGGGGTCAAAGATGAGACATCCCATTTTGATGTCCACATCAAATTAAATTCATAAAAGTGATTTTATATATATAAAATAAAAGAAAAAGTGAAACTAAATGTTATTATTTATTAGTATTTTAATTTAAAATTATTAAAAACTACTTGCTGAAAAATGGGTAAATCATAGTGGTTTGAAGGGTAGAGGCAAAAATTGTTAAAGATTTAAAATTACAATTCATTAGTTTTTGAAGGCTGCACTGTGATCCTTAAAGAGTATTTTAATATCATCTAATGATTCTTTTTCTAAATATGCCTGATGAGATTTTTTTGGTTATAAGAACTACATTTTAGTGGGTGTCTTATGTAAATCGTAGTAAAAATGTACAATAGTCATTATTTTTTACTCAGATAAAAAGTTGTGTTCAACTTATATTTTTGATGCCTGAAAACCAGTATTTTGTGTGTGTGATATTATATATATATATATATATATATATATATATATATATATTATATATATATTATATATATATATTAGGGCTGTCAAATGATTAATCACATCCAAAATAAAAGTTTTGTTTACATAATATATGTATGTGTACAGGGTAATATTTATTATGTATATATAAATACACACACATAAATTATATATTTAGAAAATATTTACATGTATATACATTTATATATTTTATATTTCTTATATTTTATATTATATATAAATATATTAATATATAAACATAACATATTCTCCTTAAATATATACATGCATGTGTGTGTATTTATATATACATAATAAATATAAACAGTATACACACATTATATTATGTAAACAAAACTTTTATTTTGGATGTGATTAATCGTGATTAATCATTTGGACAGCCCCTAATATATATATCTACAGGCTCTTCTCAAAAAATTAGCATATTGTGAAAAAGTTCATTATTTTCCATAATGTAATGATAAAAATTAAACTTTCATATATTTTAGATTCATTGCACACCAACTGAAATATTTCAGGTCTTTTATTGTTTTAATACTGATGATTTTGGCATATAGCTCATGAAAACCCAAAATTCTCAAAAAATTAGCATATCATGAAAAGTTTCTCTAAACAAGCTATTAACCTAATCATCTGAATCAAACTAATAACTCTAAACACCCTGCAAAAGATTCCTGAGGCTTTTAAAAACTCCCAGCCTGGTTCATTACTCAAAACCGCAATCATGGGTAAGACTGCCGACCTGACTGCTGTCCAGAAGGCCATCAATTGAACACCCTCAAGCGAGAGGGTAAGACACAGAAAGAAATTTCTGAACGAATATGCTGTTCCCAGAGTGCTGTATCAAGGCACCTCAGTGGGAAGTCTGTGGGAAGAAAAAAGTGTGGCAAAAACGCTGCACAACGAGAAGAGGTTGACCAGACCCTGAGGAAGATTGTGGAAGAAGGACCGATTCCAGACCTTGGGGGACCTGCTGCGGAAGCAGTGGACTGAGTCTGGAGTAGAAAACATCCAGAGCCACGTGCACAGGCGTGTGTGCTTTTGAACCAGAAACAGCGGCAGAAGCGCCTGACCTGGGCTACAGAGAAGAAGCAGCAGTGGACTGTTGCTCAGAGTGGTCCGAAGTACTTTTTTTCGGATGAAAAGCAATTTTGCAATGTCATTCGGAAACTCAAGGTGCCCAGAGTCTGGAGGAAAGACTGGGGAGAAGGAAATGCTGGTCAATGCAAAGTCCAGTGTCAAGTACCCACAGTCAGTGATGGTCTGGGGTGCCATGTCAGCTGCTGGTGTTGGTCCACTGTGTTTTATCAAGGGCAGGGTCAATGCAGCTAGCTATCAGGAGATTTTGGAGCACTTCATGCTTCCATCTGCTGAAAAGCTTTATGGAGATGAAGATTTCGTTTTTCAGCACGACCTGGCACCTGCTCACAGTGCCAAAACCACTGGTAAATGGTTTTTACTGACCATGGTATTACTGTGCTCAATTGGCCTGCCAACTCTCCTGACCTGAACCCCATAGAGAATCTGTGGGATATTGTGAAGAGAAAGTTGAGAGACGCAAGACCCAACACTCTGGATGAGCTTAAGGCCGCTATCGAAGCATCCTGGGCCTCCATAACACCTCAGCAGTGCCACAGGCTCAGCAGTGCCACGCCGCATTGAAGCAGTCATTTCTGCAAAAGGATTCCCGACCAAGTATTGAGTGCATAACTGAACATAATTATTTGAAGGTTGACTTTTTTTGTATTAAAAACACTTTTCTTTTATTGGTCGGATGAAATATGCTAATTTTTTGAGATAGGAATTTTGGGTTTTTAATGAGCTGTATGCCAAAATCATCAGTATTAAAACAATAAAAAGACCTGAAATATTTTCAGTTGGTGTGCAATGAATCTAAAATATATGAAAGTTTAATTTTTATCATTACATTATGGAAAATAATGAACTTTTTCACAATATGCTAATTTTTTGAGAAGGACCTGTATATATATATATATAAATAAAATGTGCACCAAATTTTCGGCAACCGAAATTATTCAGCTGAAAAAGGCAAAAAAAACTCTTTCGGTGTTCAGCCGAATAAGCGAAAAGGCCAAATAGTATGTACTGAACAATGACTAACGCAATCAAATAGAGGCACGAACTAATGCAGCAGACATGTCGGCAGTGTGAAAGTATTTAAAACTATCAGAGAAAAGAACAAAAAATTATTAAAACCATTAATCATCTAACACAATAATCTATCTATTACGCGAGGAAAATCTGCACTGAACTTGGCTTGTGACAATGTGATACGTGCGACAAACATCTTCCCAAATTCGTAATGAGAATCATTTATAATTCTGCATGCTGTTGTCAACAAAAAAAGCACTGAGATCTTCCTGCGGGTTTCTGCCAAAATAATAGCCAAGAAAAAGCAACAACTCCATCGATATTCATAAATTATAGTATTGTAATTTTACTGTCGTTCTGTAAAATAAAATAAAAAAAGACCATAATAATGACAAAAATAATTACCCTACAACAGCTCTATTAATACATGTTTCATAACATTAACAGTGTTCAAATTGGGATCTGTAATATATTCTAACGTTTTAAAAGAAGTCTCTTCTGCTCAGCAAGGCTGCCTTTATTTGTACAGTAAAAAATACATGCCTGATTCAAGTCTCAAAAATGCCCAAAAATATTGTTTGTTAAAATATTAAAAATATTAGAATATGTGTTTTGTTGGTATAATGTCTGCTAGAAAAAAAAAAAATAATTCATAATTAAATAAATATAAATAAATAGTTTGTAATTGATTGATTTATTTTTTTAATTTTTTTGAAAAGCAGGACAAAACAGTAAAAAGCACATTTTGGCAATTTAATTAAAAAATAGGCCAACATGGGGAAAAAATGTGAAAAACCGTGTTTGGTATTCAGCCTTCGGATCAGAGTTTGATTTCAGTGCATCCCTAATACATACACACACACACACATACACACATCACAACACATATACATATATATATATATATATATATATATTATATATATACATATATATATACACATATATATACACATATATATATATATATATACATACATATATATATATATATATATACACATATATATATATACACATATATATATATATATATATATACACATATATACACATATATATATACACATATATACACATATATACACATATATACACACATATATACACATATATACACACACATAGATATATACACATAGATATATACACACATAGATAGATAGATATAGATAGATAGATAGATAGATAGATAGATAGATAGATAGATAGATAGATAGATAGAAAGATAGATAGATAGATAGATAGATAGATAGATAGATAGATAGATCGATCAGAGAATGAGGATCACCGCTGTGGCCCACAACTAAACCTCTGTTGAAAAATAATATTGATGTATAACCCTTCTGTTGTTATTAGGGCATGTGCATTACACTATGGCACATCACCAGGCAAGGGATAAAGAGTTTTGAGATAAAAAAAGAAGTTCAAGTGTTGATTTTGGTAGCATGCAATCACTCCACCACGCTCGGTCTCTTATCTCAATCCTCACCATGGCTTGCACTGGGCTTACCTGGCCAGGGACTGCAGTGAGCTGGCCTGCCTGCTGGACCTGTTGAACCTGCTGCTGCTGCTGCTGCTGTTGCTGCTGCTGCTGCTGCTGCTGTTGTTGCTGCTGCTGTTGTTGTTGTTGTTGTTGTTGTTGTTGCTGTTGCTGCTGCTGCTGCTGAGACTATAATACTCACTAATCATTTCATAAAACCAAACAAATCAAGACAGATGTCAATAATCAAGACAGATGTCCAATAAGACAGATGTCAATAATAGGTGTAAAAAGTGTTTATTATCCATTTTGCATTATGATTGCATTCTGATATGGCAATTGAGCTTTACCTGTATTGCCTGCTGGAGTTTCAGATGTTGCTGCTGTTGTTGGCTGAGTGAGCTGATGGGTTGATGCTGTCCGGGAGCCATCTGTGCTAATGACTGGGGCACCATGACTTGCTGCTGCTGTGAGTGAGGGGGCATCTGACCCGCTACTCCCTGAGCCTGTACCTGGGCTTGACCTTGAGCTTGGACCTGAGCCTGGACCTGAGCCTGGACCTGGGCTTGAAGATGCTGTTGCTGCTGCTGCATTTGGGCCTGGGCTTGAGCTTGAGCCTGAGCCTGAGCTTGAGCTTGAGCCTGAGCCTGACCTAGACCTTGACCCAGATCCAGACCCAGACCCAGCCTGTGCATGGACCTGTTGGCCTGAGCCTGAGCCTGAGCTTGAGCCTGAGCCTGTGCATGGACCTGTTGTTGGTGCAGTTGCTGCTGCTGCTGCTGCTGCTGTTGTTGTTGGTGGTGTTGTTGCAGTTGCTGCATTTGTGCTAACTGCTGCTGCTGCATTCTTGTTTGGTGCAACTGGAGTCAAAGCCATTAAAAAATTGAATGAATGAATGAATGAATGAATGAATGAATGAAAGAAATCACTAAAGGAACTCAGCTTCCACTAGGGCTGGGTATTGACAGATAATATTAATCCATTTGATTCCAATTCACAAACTCTTGATTCAATTCTACCATTAGCACAAACTATACAAGGAATCGTGAGATTTGGTACATTACTACAATATTAAAGGTGCTGTATGTAGGATTGACATAACCTAGTGGTTGAACTAGGTATTGCACTCCAAATTCAAAATATTGGAGAGGGTTTTTCAGGTTGTCAGACTGATAACACCAACAGGAATGAGCGCACTTGACAATGAATGAAATGAAATACACTGTGTTTTCTGCCAACTGGCAACCCGGGGTGCCAAAATACAATTGGGTAAACTGGCAGTGGGCGGGTTTCACAAACCAAAACAGAGACCGACATTCTGGAATGCACATTTTCAAAGGAGAATAACTGACTGTACCATTGTTTTTCAGATAAACAAGTATGTTAACTTAGCATATTTCTTAAATATCTGCAAACATATTATGGTATTTTTATGCTTTAGTAGAGTGAAAAATTTACATACAGCACCTTTAAAGGTTAAAATAACAAAACCCTCCAAACTCAGTAGGGTATATGTCGAACATCCTGTTTTACAGAACATGGAATATGGAATATACAGAATATGCTAGTGATGTTGTCGTTTATTCAAACATAAATTAAGCAAGACAAGTTTTTATTTTCAACCCAGCCCTAGTTTTCACAGATTATTAGACTAGATCTTAAATGTCTTTCTCCCAAAACCAATTTAAATTATAAATTTTATCAAAAAATAAAAAAATTGTAACTAGCAAAAAATAAATAAAATAAAAAAAAGTTGTAAAATTATGACAAATTATTAGATATTTTTCTGTTCTAAGTAAACAAACCCTTTTATTCAAAAGACACTCATGCAGTATTCAAACAATCATCACATTAATCTTTCCATTCTCCATTACCTGGTTCTGTTGTTGCTGCTGAGTCTGCGCCTGCTGCTGTTGTTGATTTTGATGCTGCATTTGTGGATTCTGATGGTGCTGCCTTATCTGTTGGAATTGCATGGCAGTCTGCATAGCTGCTGGCTGCTGAGGCTGCATGCCTGCCTGTTGCTGAGACTGGAACTGCTGAAACTGAATGGACGGCTGCTGTTGCTGCTGCTGCATCATCGGCATCTGCCCAGCAGACCCTGCTGAGATTGATATTGCATCACAGGCAATGTATGGGAATTAAAAATAAGATTAGTAAACACAGTTTCTCCAATCAGCTGACAGCTGTTGAACTTACCAGCCTGCTGGCCTCCCGCTACTCCCTGCATGGCATGTTGACCCATTTGCATGTGTATTTGCCCCATACCACCCATTTGTGCACCAGGGGGCCGTGGTCCAATGCCAATAACTCCAGGACCACCTCCACCCACTCCTGGTAAAATTTGCAGGGCATTCATGGGGTCTAAAAATAAACAGAAATTTTGAAATTTGGCAGAAAATGAATTCTTACAGTTTAATAGTGGAAGATTTAAGAAGATTTAAAATAGCTCTTTAAATTTACCAGGCCCACCTTGTGACTTTTTATCTGCAATGAAAAATAAACTGATCAATATACAGTAAACATACAAACATCACAGCTAAAAGAAAAAATGTTAACAATGAAAACATAGTATATTGGCTACTTACGAATGTCTCTAAAATGAATTATCAGTCTCGCAACTAAAGACAAATACTCCTCCTGTTCAAAAAAAGGATAGTATATTTATTGCACTTTTAACAATCGCATACTAACAAATCTGTTCTGTTGAGAGTGTAGCATGCACATTTAAAAGTAATACTTACTCTGGTCTTTGCCTTGATAAAAACATGGTTTTCCATGTCAGTACTGGACTTTGTGTGAGCAGTTCCTGCTTTTCTCATGGCTTCATCACTGCAATATAATAAAGCAGAAGTCTGTTTTATCACAACTGATGCATGACAATCAAGAAATGTTACCTATTGTTTAATGACTATCAATCATTTAAGAATTATCATGAACATAAGCACTATTAGAAGAGCTGTTTTTCATTTAGTTATTGCAACAATGATACATTTACTAGCAAAAAGATTACCATTCTATGAGAGATTTCAATACATGAATTCTAAAATTAAGTCTATTGTTATCTTAGAAGTATTACTCCATAGAATAGTCTTACAAGCTTTTAAGTTCTTCAAATAAATTAAATATATTATCAACATCTTTAGCTGTATTTATAACATTTTGTAATAAAATAATTATAAACCTACAGGTATAGCTCAGCCAAAAATGTGATATTTTGATATTTTACATTTGATAGTAGCCATTGACTTCCATAGTATGAAATAAATGGATTTCATAAATGGAATACTATAGAAGTCAATGGCTACAGTCAACTGTTTGGCTACCAACATTATTAAAAATATTTTTGTGTTCAGCAGAAAGAAAAATCATACAGGTTTGGAACAAGTGCATAAATGACGACATAACTTACAGTATTTTGGAAGAATAATCCCTTTAACATGAAAACCCTCTATTTTCAAAGTCACCAAAAACACATTTTTTATTTCTGTATATATAAATATAAACACATGCATGTATATATTTAAGAAAAATATTTTATGTTTGTATATTAAATATATAATATAAAATATAAGTATATAAATGTACATACATGTAAATATTTTCAAATATGTACTGTATGTGTGTGTATTTATATATTCATAATACATATATTTTCAAATATGTACTGTATGTGTGTGTATTTATATATACATAATACATATACACAGTATACCTACATATATCATGTAAACAAAAAATATTATGGACGCGATTAATTGTCAGCACTAGTAATTTCTTCAAAGTGATGACAAAACGAACATTTGAGTGACTAAGAAGCGAAGTCACTTGTGCTCTGCAATTATCCCATCCAAGTGCACCCACACAGTAGTGAGTAACGTTAGTGAACACCGGAGCAGGGTAGCCATTTTTGCTGCGGTGGCCGGTGATTTGGGGGTTCGGTAACTTTACGTCGCCCAAGGGCACCTCAATCGTGGTACTGATGGTGGAAGAGAGCGCTGGTCATTCACTTCCGCCACCCACAATCCCTGCCGGTACCAAGACTCGAACCCTGCGACCACTGGGTCACAACTCCGATTCTCTAACCATTAGGCCACGATTAGAAGAGCTTATTACAAGAAGAAACTTAATAAATCACGTTTTCTTTTGCCCACGACATGTTGAACAGTTTTTATAATTGCAGACTGTTTAGCTCGTAACGTTACATATTTGGACTAATATTTAATGAGGCTAACTTTACATTAGCTAGCCGCATAGCTAAACATGCTCCAAACAACCTCAAAAATGTAATCTCCTTAAAGGAACATAATAACGTGATCAGACTGATACCATATATAAATACACATACAGTGTTTTAATGTTTTCGACTGTTTAATAGATGTGCTGGTACCATGTCCGAGCATCTGTTAGTTAGCAGCTAACTAGTTAGCTGTTATTTCCAGAATGCGATACATAACGTTACACAAAAAAATATTTGTATACTCACATTTGGGCCACTACTTTCTGTCGAAAGGCTGTGCTCCTCCAATCACTATCAGTACCTGTGACATCCATAACTGATAATGCCGAACAACGTTGAACTGAACAAACTGCTTCCAGTTTGTGTTAGCGATGTCCGAATCGTGAGTGTATCACCTTACTGACTCGGATCTTTTCAATGAATCGGTTGAAGCCGCTCACAAAACGAGATATCGTCTGAACGATTCGCTCAAGAATCGTACCGTAACTGAATGATCCGTCGAACTGAATGCTTTTTTTTTGGCCTAATTGTTTATAAGTTTTATTAAAAACACAGCAGAGCCCGTTGTAAAAACTTTATTTTATTAAACGTTTTTTTAGGTAGAGATACAAATGAATTGCCGTTTTTATGTAAATGCAAATTCTGTAGGTTCTAAATACTTTATTTATCTGAGCTGTCTAAAACAAAGTGAACTAATACACAATAAATGTGTAGGCCTAATAGTTATATAAACACTCTTTAAAAAAGAACAACTATATCAAAAACAGCACTATTTGATTGCCTTAAAGTGACACAATTGGGGCAAGTTCAAGCTCAAACCGGTGCGCAACGTTTTGCTACGGTTTCCGGTTTGAACAACATGTTTACTGGAAACGGTGTGCAACGGTGTGCAACTTGTTTGGTGGGTGTGTCAAAAATGTCAGCCCAATCAGCAGCAACAATGTTACATAAAAATACTATACATATTTATATATTTTTCTATTGTATTGTGGAGTGACACTTTCATAAGGCTTTCGAGCGTATTTTGCAGTATAAACACTTATTTATACTGATTTCATCAGTCTCCGAAATTTTTTTCAAAAAGAACACAAAGAATGGCCTTCTCAGCTGCCATAGTTGCAACTCTTGCGTCATCAGAACAGGGTGTTCAGCGCACTACCGTTGGCAGCTGAGAAGGCAGAATTTTCAGAGCCTGATGAAATCGGTATAAATACTGTTTAATACTGCAAAATCTGCTCGATGTTACAGTAACGGCCCTTAATTGATATTGTTCTAATAAAAAAAAAAAAAAAAAAAAAAAACAGTCACAGCCCTTGCCGTCCAGAATAAAGAGATGGTCCTCACTGCAGAACACAAGATCCAGGGGGCGTGGTTGGATCCAGATCCAACTCCTCCCACCTTAGATATACCTAAGCCTACCCTTCTCCACCCCCTGATCCCTAAACCCACCTTTCTCCACCCCTAAACCTACCCGTCTCCAACCCCTGATCCCTAAACCCACCCATCTCCACCCCTTAACCTACCAATCTCCATCCTCTAGATGGGGATCCAACCACGCCCCCTGGATCTGTGTTCTGCAGTGAGGGGCAACAGAAAATAAAAGAGAACACCCCAGTTGAATGAAGGGATTTGTGGAAACTGTGGTTCCTAATTATTGTGATCCAACATTTGCTTCACATTTCAGGATGAAAAGAAAGACAAACATTTCAGACTGTGTTATGATCTTTATGACCTTATTATTTTTATTGTGAGTATTAGGCTTATCATTATTGCTGATCACTGTTGTTGTGCTATGAGATTGTAATATTTACCATTATATAATCAGAAACGTTTATGAAAGTGTCACTCCACAATACAATAGCAAAATATGTAAATATGTATAGCATTTTTATGTTACATTAATCAGTGTCTAGCACACCTTCCCAAGGAAAGGATATGGACCAGAAGACATTGCAATTACTAAATGATATTTAGACAGACTTGAAGTTCCAGATCTATTCTTGTCCTCTTATTATTTCAGTTATTTTGCCTTTAATGTAAATAAACATTAATTACATTGTGTGAGCTCTTTCATACTGCGTGGTTTACTTAAATACATTGTGTTCATATTTCTCTTTAATACATGTTGCTGCTGATTGGGCTGACAGTTTTGACACACCCACCAAACAAGAGAAAACGTATCTCAAACCCCGTTGCACACCGTTTCCAGGAAACATGTCATTCAATCCGGAAACCGTAGCAAAACGTTGCGCACCGGTTTTGGCTTAAACTTGCCCCTGGTTTGCGAGTGACGTGATTGCTATGGAACGGTTCTTTGAAATTATCTGTTCGAAAGAACCGATTCGCAGAAATGGGCCTGGCTTCCTTAAAACAAGTAGGCAACACCTACAACTACTGATGAACGGAGAGTGCTGCTGCGGATATTCTCAAAGTCCGATCTATAGTTCTTTAGATAGATAGATAGATAGATAGATAGATAGATAGATAGATAGATAGATAGATAGATAGATAGATAGATAGATAGATAGATAGATAGATAGATAGATAGATAGATAGATAGATAGATAGATAGATAGATAGATAGATAGATAGATAGATAGATAGATAGATAGATAGATAGATAGATAGATATTTTTTTCAAGTAATGTGTGTATTAGCACAGTGAAGTCATCAATTAACGTCAATAATTAGATTCACTTCATTGCCTATGTACAGTTGTACGTGACTAATACAACTTTAAATGAGTTATATGGTTTACATTACAGTATTTGCAGCCCCTTAATAAGCTGGTTCTCACCATAACCCGTGGCATGTGTCAAATTATTTATCCCTAATTTATATCATGACTAAAGATTATTTAGATTTCTTCATTAATGAATCTGTGTTGATTTAGTATCACTGCGAAATATTAGCTTTTATTAGTATTTTGATTTAGTTTTGTATAGTCCATTTTAATTTTAGTGACAATATTAATAATTTGTTGTGTTTTTGTCATTTATATTTTTTTATTTTTCAGTATGTAGTTTTTAAATTTTTTTGTCAGTAGTTATTTTAGGAAGTTATCTTTTATTAAGACAAACTAAAAGGAAACAAGAAATGCTGCCTTGGCAACTAATAAAATAAGTTTAAATGTTTTACATGTTTACATTTCATTATATTTTACACATCTCAAGTAACAAAAGTGTATTTTCTGGTTTTAGTTTTTTTTAGTTAACTATAACTCTGACATGAACTTAGTAGCACAATGTAGTTAATCATTGAATTACTTTTATTTTCATTTTCAGATATGTGTTAGCTATGGGGTGTGGTTATTAGGCAGACAATTCATGGGTGACATGTCAAATGAAAAAAAAAAAAAACTTCCTTCCGCATTTTTCACACATTGGTTGAATGTTGGCTTCTAGCCCAAAGTTCACTGTATTTTCACTTGCTATTATTATTTTTCATTTGGTGGCCATGATCAGTAATACTGAATGTTGATGGCAGGCAATTTACCATTCAAGTCCTTGCTGACAGAATTTGAGTAGCGTGTCATTTAGGCTATTCCTTATTGCATCAGGGCCCTGTAACTTTGGTTGACAATTGTACTTTAAGATGTACAGTTGTGTGACAAATACACTACATTTTGGTCATATTCTTGACAAACTGCTGCAACTTTAAGTGAGCACAAGTTGCCAGGGAGACTGATGGATCAGTATATGATATCAGTATAAGATATAATAACTAAAAAAATTATATATATATATATTGTATTGACTGTTGTTCTTGCCTAAACAATGAGCACGTCTTTGAAAAGGATGTGATGTAATAAAGAAGTGTAACAGTGTTACTGATGATTCACTATCCTCTGGTTTTGAAAGGAATTTGAAGATGCATTGAGGGTGTGTGTAATATTCAGAAATTTGTGTTAATTCATGCAATAGCTATTCAGTTTTTATAGGTCCTTAACCAGTGTAGGTTCACTAGGTTTAAGGCATTTTTGGTTTTGTTTGATCTTTGTGATTAGCAATCTCTTTATTTAGCATTCTTGTAAAATGATTTCAGTATAATTGCTGTTTCTTTTTTTGTATTTAGGATGACTAAGGAAATGTTATCCAGAAATGTAGGAAATGCAACATAATAATCCATTTGTTCATATCCAGAGGTGTAAACTTTCTGAATAAAGGCCTGTTCACACCGTAATAATGATAACTTAGTGTCTGCACCAACACAATAACATTCTGTTTATTCTCCAGATGAGATGTGGGCCATACAAAATTCGACCACAACTATAATAGCACATTACAACTTTCACATTATTATTCACACTAGCTATACTATCTCCTACTCAGTCAGTGCCTTATATTCCTCATTATCCGCGGTTCAGAGCTTTTGAAATGCCGCGTGTCTGCACACCACTCATCTTTATTCTTCCGTTTAAGTAACAGCCGCTCTAGGCGTTCGTGACGGGTGATCAGACAGACCGGGAGCGCGCGCAGAACCGCCCTCCAGACGCCATTTCTCGGACGGTGTGGGGAGCTGAAGCAGCTTTTACACCAATCCCGAGAAGGAACAGAAAACACAACAAACGGAATTAAAAAAATAATAATAATCTTGGTCGTCTTGTCGCGTGGCAGCATCGTGCCTCATGTAGGGAAACGCCGCGCAAGGAGGGAAACTTTCTGTTGCGAGATTATTTCAGAATTCGTTGTGTGTGAAGACGTGTTGCGGGCCGCCATTTTTTGTTACAGCCTTCGAAGTCTGTTGGGAGTCTAAATAAGAGACAAAACGCTTCCATACTTTGGTGTAATAACGAAGAAGGACTCGTTGTTGGACGCGACCGACATATGTCGTCTTGAATCGTCATGCAGAGCGATTTATTAACATATTATGGCGTCATTTGCCTCATCGTGAGCGGACGGTGACCGAAGACGGCTAGCTGGCTAACGCGTTATATTGTCTCATAAGCTGCAGCTGCTTTCACGGAAGAGGGAGCGTAAAGGGGAACTTTAATTCTAAACACGCGTTGTTGTTTTTTTGGGGGGAGGGGGTTCTTTGCGAACTTTTGGGGTTGTTTAAACCTGCTCTTAGCCCGTCGGGATTCTTGTGTTGGTGGAAATTTAGCGATGCATCAGAGTTGCTTGACGCCAGTCGCAACCTGTCTGGTCAAGCGTCAGGTTGCGGTTCAGTAGGACTGTCGGATCAAAAGGTGTTTGGTCGATTGCAAGAACAGGCGTTTGTTGTTTTAATTTATTGCTTATTTCTGTTTACATTTTCGAATTCATCAGCTACAGTTGTATTTTGAGCAAACATGTCGTCTGCACGGTTCGACTCCTCGGACCGAGCCAGCTGGTATTTCGGGCCGGTTTCGAGACAGGAGGCGCAGAATAGACTACAGGGACAGAGACACGGGATGTTTTTGGTGCGAGATTCGTCCACCTGTCCTGGTGATTATGTACTTTCAGTGTCAGAAAACTCCAAAGTTTCTCACTATATCATCAACTCTTTGCCAAACAAGAGATTCAAGATAGGCGACCAAGAGTTTGATAATCTACCAGGCCTTTTGGAGTTCTATAAAATACATTATCTGGATACGACCACCCTGATAGAGCCAGCACCAAGGTAAGAGCTTCATTTCGTTTTGACATTGTCACATCACCCCCCCTCCCCTCCCTTCTCACTAATGTACATTTCCCTCCCTTTATTTGCTATGGCAAGCCGTTTAAACATTCATTCATTAAAACAAACTAGGATCTCTTTTATATCACCAGTTCTCCTTTTTATTTTAATTTAATAGATTAGCATCTCTCAATTTCACAAGTGACTATTTGTTAGGTACTTGTGCTGATTCATAATAGCACTGATGCTAGCTTAAACTAGTCACTGTGTCAATAGTAACAAGTAGTTCTTAGGTGCGGGAACTGCTAGTAACAAAGTTGCTTAGTACTAGTGTATTATTACAACTGCTGACAATTTATATATATATATATATATATATATTTTATTAAACAATCAAAATGTCCACTTTATAAATTATTAAATATGACAAGAAATAATTTGTAATTAGTGAGGTAAGAAATATTACTAGTTACAATTGGAAAAAGCTGCTCGTTTCTTGTAAGTATTGGTATCTTATGAATTAGTACTAGTGAAACTGAAATGGCAGCAATTTGTAACTAACAAAAACGGTTAGCTTAGCTTCACAGAAACTGCAGATTCAATGTTACAATTAAGAAAATGTCCATATGGCAATAATATATTTTTATGTTGATACAAGTCCCGTAGTAAGTTAAAGCCATGTAATCAGTTTAACAGACAAAATGCAAAACTATTACGTCTCGTGATCTTATGTATTATAGCATGAGAATTATATTTGGCAGTTTTGTATGGTCATCCAAAATTGGCATCATAAGAAATCTTCGCCAGCTAATATGCTTACTGTAAATGGTAAAAAAGGTGCTGATCAATATTGTCTTACGTACTAGTTATTATTAAATACTAGTAACATAATATAGGTGTTACTGGTTTTAATGAGTAACTGTTAAAACAGCTAGTCGTAGCTTTACTGGTTGTTCTTCACATTGATTCTTATCCTCATTATTGTCAAGATGAAAGTGGTCAGTTGAACATAACTGTAAATCCCCTGAATTTCCTTCCTGTTTGTTTTAAAATGTTCTCATTGAGCAGTGCATTAAAAAGAAATTCAGTCATCCCTTTTCAAGATACCAGGAAGTTAACTGTACATGTGAAAGTGCACATTCAGTAGTGGATTGGATATTACAAAAGACTAACCGCCTAGCAAGAAGTGGATTTAGGCATTTCCCCTTTGATGTGCTGTTTAAAATCATCATTTTGTTGTTGATTATTCAATTCTAAAAATACTTTCATCATTGTATTACAGGTACCCCAGTACCCCTCTGCCCAGTGTTTCTATTCAGCCGTCCGGGGGACTCGGAGATGAGAACCAGGAGTATGTGCGGACTCTTTATGACTTTACTGGTAGCGATGCTGAAGACCTTCCTTTCAAGAAGGGTGAAATCCTAATTATTCTAGACAAGCCTGAGGAGCAGTGGTGGAGTGCCAAGAACAAAGAAGGCCGAGTAGGCATGATTCCTGTTCCTTACGTAGAAAAGCTGGTGAGGCCTTTGCCTCATCCCGGTCAGCCTGGCCATGGTTCACGCAATTCCAATAGCTATGGCATCCCTGAGCCAGCACACGCCTATGCTCAGCCTCAGACTCCATCACCCATTACACCCGGCGCTGTCATCAACCCACTGCCTTCTGTGCAAAATGGGCCAGTAATGGCGAAGGCGATCCAGAAACGAGTGCCATGTGCATATGACAAGACTGCCTTAGCACTAGAGGTAGGTAACTAAACTATGGATTTCCATAAACCAAAATTTGCATTTGGCACCACCTGAGGTGAATCTGCAAGTTTCTATTGTTTTATTGATGAGGGATAATATGAGCAGCCTTATGCCCACTAAAACCCATACCTTCATTTCTTTCCTTCAGTTTACTAATTACCAAAGGTTATTCAGTAAGTATAGAATTTTGCTGGCTAATCGATTGGTTGATTTATAGCAATACAAGATGCAGTACTGGGTGTCATAGACACGTAATGAAGCTATTTCTCTATGGTTTATAAGATTTAACTGGTGCAGCTTTTACACATTTAAAGGGATTTTACCCTCCATTACTTTTGGTCAGATGGTGCTGATAAAATGGAAATGTGAAATGACCAATATTTTCTCTTGATGACACGTTTGTCAGCTCAGTTCTATGTTTTTGAGGGACTTTCCTTACACAGCGCTATCGACTTTTTAGTGAAAAATAAAGCTTAATATCCAAAGCGTTTGTTCCTGTGCTCACTGTCTTAGAATAGGTTTTTAATGCATTAAACCATTTTCATTTACTTCTACTTTTCATAGTTTACAATTTGCATGGGCTGCACATCTCTAAGAACTGTAGCACAGAGGCTCAGTTACTGATCATTTTTGAGTGGGGAGGCTTTATTTTTTTCTCTAAACCAGTATAGAATTTAGTGTTGGTTTGTTCAGTGTCTAGAATGAAATTCCATACTTGGTCATCATACCTGGCAAGTTCCAGCACTCCTCTATCATTTCTACATGCAAGGCCTTGTTCAGTTGTAGAAAACATTACATAAGCTATGTCTTAGTCAGCCTGAGAATGTACCAGTTGATTCAGGAAGGTGCAGGAAAAAGGTGGAGAAACTCATGGATTCATGTTTACATTGTCATTTGGTCCTATTTTTAATCTGTCTGCTGTATTTTACATATGAGTGCAGCTTGCATATGGAAGCAAGGATTATGATGGTTTATTATGGCCTAAAGCAAAAGGGTCTGATTTAGAACAGCTATTTGAAGCATTTTGAGTAAATGAAGCATGTTGGTTAATATGCAGAGTCCTGTAAAATTGGTGTCAAAAGGATAATTTTATAATGGTTTTTATAATGCTTAACATGCTTCAATAATGATTTAGGATGAGAATGATGTTTTCATCAGTGTTTTAATAGGTGTAAACTGATAACGCTGTGCTGCTTTATGCACTCAGAGGATTTGCATATCTTTGAAAAATATTTTGTCCCTTAGATGTGATTTGTGGTGGGTAGGACATAATCTTTTCCCCAGGCTTTCCCTGAGTTTTATAATAGATTAGGGTTTTATGAAATCTCAGAGCTTTCACAGCGCTTTTTAAGAACCCAATAGACTTTTTCTGTCATACTTAATAATGTGAATACCATACTCTCAATCTTAAATGCTTTAAAAGACCTGTACGTTGTTTGTTTTTTTCATTCATCCTGTTTTTTTCCTCACAGGTGGGCGACATTGTGAAAGTGACTAGGATGAACATCAATGGTCAGTGGGAAGGGGAGGTAAATGGCCGGAGAGGTTTATTCCCTTTCACCCATGTGAAAATATTGGACCCCCAAAACCCAGATGAGAGCGAATGATCTGGGCCATGCGCTGTCAGCACCCCGTCAGCTCGCTGGCCGCCCCATCAAGTCACCACCGGTATTACGCTTGCCTGCCTTGGGGCTCAGCCGTGGCGCATTTCTCAAGCAAACCATTTGCGTGGCTTCTGACTGTTTACAGCTCCGAAATCAAACGGTTCTTAATCCCCCTCACCTGGTTACAGGAAAAATCAGTATTTTTTTTTTTGTTTGTTTCTGCCCTTAATATTCTGTTATTTCCACACATCGGCCATCTGAACCTGTGACAAGGTTAAAATGAGTCCTCCAACATGACCTGAGCCTTCTTGCCACTCTCATGCAGTTTTCTGTCTTTAACTTTAACTTTTGCTAGCTTTAGTATGTTGTTAAAAAAGGGAAATGGGGATCATTATACCCTCTGGTTTGATTGCCAACTGTTCACTTAAAATTGAACTTTTATTTTGTCTTTTGTTACATTTTGTTACACAGAATCTTAGTGATACTGACCTTTGATAACAGCCATGACTTGAAGATAAAGGTAGTGTATTGCAGTGGCAGGTTCTTAGAGTAGCAACAACTGCACCACTCCTGATTGACCTTAGAAACAGACTCACCAGTTAAAGTTTTTTTTTTTTTCTCAACTAGTATG
This sequence comes from Cyprinus carpio, assembly GCF_018340385.1. Classification (NCBI taxonomy): domain Eukaryota; kingdom Metazoa; phylum Chordata; class Actinopteri; order Cypriniformes; family Cyprinidae; genus Cyprinus; species Cyprinus carpio. Next base: position 9,740,364 of record NC_056592.1, read on the forward strand.
TGGGACTAGTCTACTGTAGCCTTTTTTATTTGTGCCATAATAACTTATCTGTAAATTGCATTAGTAGTGTAGCTATATGGTTGTGGCTAAACTCTCGGGGGATCTTTTGAATGGTGAAGGGCTTGTCTGTGGATCTTTTTGCATCTGGTTGTGATTCCTTAGATGCCAGATTGGGTCTGGGGAGAGTAAAAACGCACCTCATCTTTTCCATTGGACAAGCTGGAAATGTTACCTGTGCAATCATGAGCTCATCTCTAGTGGACTGGATTTAAGTGTCTGATTCTCCCATTCAGTAAAGGTGTCAGTAAAATCTGGATGTTGCTCCATTTCTTGACTGTTACTGCACATCACAAGGTCTCTGCTATAGCTTTGACGGTTTCTGCCCAATTTTGACTCAGTTACCTGACATAAACACAACTTTTAGGTTTTGTCCATCTGTATTCAGTTTCTTTTATTAGCCAGGTGTTGAATCAAGCATTTACTGTGTGTTGAAATAAACTGGCGTTTTCTAAAAAGGGATTTAAAAAGCCTGCTGGTGGCCTCTGTGCATGACCTTCTGGCCAAGAGGGATTTCCCTCTTAGGTTAAATGCTGCTTCATGTCATGTCTTTTATTTCTGTCTGGTGATTTTCTTTATTTTTCCTTTTTGAAATTAATTCACCTTTGTCTGGTATACATCCCTAGCATCAATTTAAGGCTAATAGACCAACTAATAACTTTTAGAAGAGCTCAAATAATTTAAGGTTTCAAATAAGTTTTTCCTTTTTTCTAAGGCTTTAACAGTATTACTGTTTTTTGTTTCACATTACAAAATATCCATGTTTCTCATTCGTTTAAAATGAAAATTTGTGCCTTTTATTTTCTTACATTTACATGTTAATAATATTTCCCATGGTTAACACCCGTGCTGGTATTACCCATTATGTACAGAACGAGTAAATAAAATTTATGTCTACTTCTCTGTGAGTGTATGACCAACTTTGTGTTTATGGACTTGCCAATTAAAACCTGGAAATATTAGGGGAGTGTAAAATTGTGATTTTTAAAAATGGAAATATCATAGAATTTAATACAATTTTAAAACATTTTGGACATTTACATAGTGAATACAATTGTTTTCTAGTTGTAATGTGTTATTGTTTACATCCTAATTTTAAAGATTGGTACCAGACATACAAATGAATATCCATCCCAGCAGTTTCTGCTACATTGAATCCTAAAAAAATAGTAATCACAAATGGCTGCTCATGAAAAGATTTTTAAATGAAGTAGTTGAAGGGATAGCTCATCGAACATTGAAAAATCTGTCATCATTTACTCACCCTCAAGTTGTTTCAAATCTTAATGAATTTATCTCAGCTGTTGAACACACGAGATGAAACTTTGAAAAATGTTGATAACCAAACAGTGGAAGTCGGTGGCTACCATCACCTATTTTTCCAACATACTTTAAAATATTGGCTTTTTCAGCATAAAAAATAAACTCAAACAGGTTTGGAATGACTTGAGGTGAGTAAATGATGGCAGAATTTTCATTCTTGGGTGAACAATCTCTTAATGTGAACCTTGTAAACAGAAGTTTAGATATCTTTCTGGAGACTTCTCCAGAGTCCTGAAGTGGGTCGTTTCAAAGCTTCTGTTTCTACAGATATTTTCTTCACCCAGATGGTGACGTAACAGCCTGTTTAGAGACAGTGTTCAGTATCTGGAACAAGAGGTTGGTTACTCCATCTCACTTGAATTTTTTTATTAGCAGTTGTGATTGTGACTGTGCCCTGGAGACAAGACATAATTAAAGAATTTTAATGAAGTGTCCAAAAAAAGAAATCCTGTGGTATGGTGACCTAGAGAAAGTTATGAAGGCCAAGCTTTGCTTTTTTTTTCTTCAGTAAATCAGGATCCCTTCTTTTTGAATATATATGTCTTATGACCTTGATGTATGCATCAACATCAACACAACATTTCAAACAAATGAGTTATTTAAAATGGGTTTTTCATTGCTCAGGTTCTTTTCAGCTATTTGAGGGCCCCATTTAACAACTGTTGACAAAGGAATTTTTATGGGAAAGTCTATAGACAACAGCCTGGAGGCAAGGTAAGGATTATTTAAAGGTAAAATGTGTAATTTCTTTGCTGTTATAACAGCAGCAAATGAGTCTCCAATCTGTTTGAGCAGCTCTATCATTTTCCTAAGGCTCTAGTGTGATGAGTCACATTAACAGCTTAGTAGATTACAAATCTGGTATTTCCCATACAAAATGGGTGGTTCCTAGCCAGAATAAGCTGCAAACTGGACCAGACTAGTTTGTCAATAGTCAAAAGAGTGACTAATAGGACATAACAACATTTGTTGATTCAGTGTGAATGATTAAAGGTAGAAGGAATTAAATTCTGTTACGGTGATGTAGAAATTACTCGCTTCACCTTAAAAGAGATCTCTTTGTTTAAACCTGTAATCAGTCCTAAAAATTAATTTAAAATTATATAACCTACTTTTGAAAAATAGTGAGAATACAGTCACTCTAATTGTTATTTGCAGGGCCTTTGCTCATGGCTTTTAGATGATTGTGTTGGTCTAAAGATTCTCACAAACAAGTACAGATAAGCTTGACAGCATAAAACCATTACCCCAGGACTGTGTTTCTATTTTGGAAGTCTGACAGACACTGCAATGGAGGAGCTAAAAATAAAGCAAATTGCGTAATTGTTGCTGGGCTTCCATATTTATTTACTGATATATATTTTAGGGAGCATGTAGAAGGAGATGTGGATTTAATGCCAGTTGAATCAGAGATACAAAAGTAAAAGTAATGTTATTTGAGAAAATGTTCTCCAGATTTATTACATATATGAATTAATATATAGATTATAATTTACCCAAAAATGAAAAATAAATGTACTCACTCTCAGGCCCTCAGATGTAGATGAGAACAGATCTGGAGAAATTTTGCATTACATCATTTGCTCAACAATGGATCCTCTGCAGTGAATGGGTGCCGTGAAAATGAGAGTCCAAACACCTGATAAAAACATCACAATATTCCACAAGTAATCAAAATGACTCGAGTGAAGTGAAAAGTTGCTTGTTTATGTTAAATTAATCTATTTTTAATCTCATACTGTTGCTTCCGGCTAAAATACAAGTCCTCTATTCATAATATTCCTTTCTGCAGTGAAAAAGTGGCCTTGTCTGAATCAGGTGAAAAATATGCACAGATCAAGCACTGTTTACAAAAGAAGCAGTCCAATACAGTTCTAAACAGATATGTCAGTAGATGTAAAAGGACTGGACAAAGTGTTATTATGGATTAAGCACTTGTATTTTTGCCAAAACTATTACTTTAAAGGAAGATTTATAGTTGATTATATTTGGAAAACACTGGTTGTGTATTTTGACACCACTTGGTTATGTAATGCATGACATGGAATGGAAACATCAATTGAATAAAATCAACAGTTCAGCATATCTTCCATAAAAAGTCTGTCCAAACTGAAATGTTTTTCACTTGAGCATGCTGTTGAGTGGATGCATAGTGATTTTTTTTTTTTTTTTTTTTTTTTTTTTAGAAATCGTATATGGTTATTTTAACTAAACATACCAACACCCTCATACTCGCTGTGTTTAGAAAGCATATTTTAAAAGCATATTCAGTGAGACCATAACACATAACAGATGTGTTTTACTCTGAGCCCTCTTCATCTGCAAGTTTCTTGTGCATAATTAAATGTGATATCACTCATCAGAATAGATGGAAATGGATTCTTTTTGATAACCATCACTGGGCTACTGAAATAGTGGTCGATGAAGGCCCATTTTAGCCCATTAACCAGTCTGTCCCAAGGATAATTCTGCTGCTATAGATTGAACCTTACCATAATGAGTGGCTGACTCACTCTTAAAGAGACAGCCCCAATATCAGCATAAAATGGCACATTCGAAATATGGGAAAATATAACATAAAGATGTGTTCTATAATCAGTTTGCATCTCAATTTCTCTTTTCTGTTAATATGCTGCAAGGTTAACCTCATCTAACAGACAATCTGTGCAAAAATAATCTGTGTGCACAGAACAGCGGAAGCACTGATGTCCTATATTTAGTCTTTGATTAGTCTCAGTCAGCTGAACCTTCACCACATCTGTGCAATGTAATTATTAAGAACATTTTAATCGGAACAACCAAAAAAGTATGTTTCTTAGTATCATCTTATTTGAACTGTACTGAAATTACAGTAGAAGCTTGAAAAATGTGTAAAGTATGCATGTATTATTATTTTTAATCAATTTGATTATGTTTCTGTTAAAATACTTTTAAAATACCAAATTAATAGAAATTGTTTGCAATTCTGTTGGTAATGCTAAACAATCATAATTCACTTCTTTGGCTACTCTGACACGTGATGAGACCCTTTTGGACAGTATATTTAATCATCACCCCTGCTTCTGTTATGTTACCAGAATGTTGTCTTTCTGTTTGTGTTGTCTAAATCAATCCTGATCCCTTCCGGAATCTTCACGCCCCATTTGGGAGTGCTGATGATTAAACATTTACAGGACATACGCCACTGCCTTCTGCTGTGGAAATGAGGCCATGTTGAGTTATGACATCCCATTGGCTCTCCATGGGATCTGGGTCAGATATAGAGCCAGAACCGGGGCTTAATTCAAACCCCTGAGATTTTGATTTCTGCTTCTCTCTCTATACCCTGTGCCCTCACCTAATAAGAAACTAAAATGAGGATAATGTTTTACAATCAGCAGGGTTCAAGCACCATTATAATAATACATAATCTGCAGCCTGGTAATATTCAATACAATATATAAATAGCCAGTAACCTTAGTGAACACTGAACGTCAGTGTTATACAATGTATCCAATGTGAGCTATAACAGGCCCAGATGGGATTCTGATGACTGAAAAGTCAATCATCTGTGGTATAATAATTTACAGCATCTTTAGACTTGTAAAAAAGTCTTAATCTAAACATAGCATTTAAACACCAAGCCTGGGTTATTAAATATCACAAGAGGTGGAGATAATAACAATTGATAGTTTAATTTATAAACGCATTTCGATAGCTCAAGGACACTTTAAAATTGAGACAGCTGAAGACATACTGAAGCAGTAGATGAATACACTAACGTCTTATTTTTGTACTCTAGTGTTTAAGGCAACCGTTTTTTCACTCGTTTTATAGAGACATAGACATTAAGGTTTCAAGCTATTTTTAATAGAAAACATTATTTTTCCAACTCACGAGTAAACTTCTCGCGATATTGCTACTACATGACTAATCTTTTAGAAATATTGCCATCTGCTGGTGAAAGAAAATGTTCCAGTTGGACACAACTCAAAACATCTCGCACCACATCTGTTATCTTAACTTATTTTACATATTTTTAAGAGTTGTTTCGTCAGAAGAAACGTTAAATAATAATAATAATAATAATCGAGCGTGACGGAATGAGGTACTTTATTTTCAACACTTCTCTTTTCAATCCTGCACCCAGACACAAATAATCATCCACAGCGCGCCCAGTGCCCCACAGGCATAATCAATCAATAACCAATCAATAATTACACGGCTATTGCCCTCTGTTATTACCAGTGCTGCAAAGAGAATTTCTCTTTAAACGAGTAAGATCTCTAACACTCATAATAATTTTGTGCTACATCCAGTTAACAATTATTTTATACAAGCTATTATGTTTAGAGATCTGTTTATATATTGTACTTTCAATTCTGTTGTTCCACCTCATCCTACCCTTCTCTGTTATGGTAAGCAATCCTGGTTATTCATTTATTTAATTAATTTATATTGGAGTGAACAACAGTCTCTCGAACAGCACAGTATTAGAACAGGATACAGTGAATCTGTTTTTCAGATGGTGGTCTTGTTTTCATAATCTTGATATTAAATGGAGGGAAATAAACTACCGTCTTAAATAGTGCAGGACAAAAAAATTTACAGGGTAAAAAATACCTAAGTAGCCTACATATTATTAATGCACACATAGTTTAGAGACAAACTAATATAGATTGGGAATGCTACCAGGGCCATAACCAGCATAGACATTTGGTCTTGCATAATAGTCACTAAAATATCTGACTTTCACACAGGACTAAAATACAACGAATCTGAGGAAACCAAGCCAGATACATCACAGCAAGTGAGTTCCAAGAATCCGCTCTCCAGAGCGACGTGTAGAAACATCTCACCACTCCTGAAGTCAACCTAACCCAGAGAATTCACTCTGTACCTGAGGAGAGAAACAATAATGACACCATCTATCAAGAATGGTGAGACATTTTGGCCAGAACTAACTGTGGAAGTAAGAATTTACTAAGAGGAAGTAAGAACTTTTGTGGTTTTCTGTGTGAACCATCCTCACTGTGATGGACTCACATGCTTTAGCCTACTGTATGAATTTAGCCTACTAGTTCAATCCTTTTTTTTTTTTTTTTTTGGCCAAACAAATCTCGTTTTTTAAGACTGAAACCTATAAACAGGCATAAAAAGTTTATTTTTAAAGACATTTATTGTAATTGGGTAGATGCCAATTTTTGTTGCTTACCAGTTAACCGTTATTTGCCAGTATTCTCAGGTTCATGATGGTCCTCTTGGAATAAAACTTGTATAAAATTTAAAACAAACTTACTCCCAGTATTTTGTACTTTCTATGACGGACCAGAATATTATGTAATGCTGTAGGTTAAACATTAGATGGCATTATTGGGTTGATTTAGTAAAGCAGTTTGGATACTCACCCATTCTCTTAGATATGGTGTGTCAATGCACAATGTCACTGTTTAACGTTATTATAACAGTATAGTTTACTCTAAAATGCTCATTTGCTTTGCATACTTTTGCCCTTTGTAGCACTACCTTTAAAAGTGCTGCATTTAAAATTTGATGGCTCGCTAATATCTTATTTGTGTCTTATGTCATATCCTAAATTGTGTTTAGGATTCTGATATGCTGGCAGGCCTTCCAGACTACTTAGCTGGACACCCAGCTTTTTTTGAAAGACCATTTTAATTACTGAATTTAATATTGAACATGGCAATACCATTGATCAGTAAGACCAGCACCAAACCAGAAGCAAATCATGTATATATATGTAAAAAGCAATTAAATTATATTATATTATTTATATATACAAATCACATACACACACGCATATATATATATATATATATATATATATATATATATATATATATATATATATATATATATATATATATATAATTTAGATTATATAAATATAATTTTAAATATGTATACATTGATAATAACACATATAGAAGCTACTAATCCTTTGCTTAATTTGAATATAGTTTTTATTATTTTATTTTATTTTGGATAAGTTTAAATTTTTTGATGAATGCTTAAATAATAGATTAAAATAAAATTGCTCTATCTGTCTGTCTGTATACACTATTATGTATATATACATTTTTTAGTCATGTAATTAGAAGTATAAGTTTTTCTTTTTGGATCAATGCTTAAATAATAGATTCAAATAATGTTACCCTATGCTGTCAATACTGAAGGCTCAACCTAAAATTAGTCTTCCTACATAATGAATTAGTCCCTGAGCAATTTTGGGGAGCTGTGACTGTCTAGTTCTGACTTTGTCCTTTTCCAATCATAGACGGTCACACATGCACATCCACACACACCCCTGTCCTTTTGTCACCAGGAAACCTGAGCTGCTGCTATTTGTGGTGCTGGCAGGATGCCGTATCCATTACGGGCCGTCTGTGCAGCAGGCTCTCGTAGAGAACTATGGCTAGATGAGCCACCACTGCACCACAGTGTGGACAGCTGCCAAAATGAACTCAGCAACCTCTTTGGTTTGCCCTTTGGGTCAGCTTACACAGCAGTGCACCATTCTGCTGAAATCCCTGAATTAATGCAGAGAGGGAAGAAGAGGGGGAGGAATGACTCAAGCAAAAAAGGAGGTACACAAAATGGTGCTCACTTTTATTTGCTGTGTCAGAGTGGGCCAGTCCAACACAAGGGGGTTTACAAATGGTGATGAAATGTGAGAATGTTTGGGGGGGAGGTGTGACAGTCCTGTCCATGTCATGTGTTCACTTTCATTCATTTGGTGTTCTTCAAACAGACTTGGGTCCAATAGTGCGCCCCTTTCTTTTAGGTATTTCAGTCTCTGGGTTGTGTCAGCTCTTCACTTTTTGACCTTGCCCTGGGCGGCCACAGCCTCCATGGCTTTGCGCACTGTTTCCTCGTCTCCCAGGAACTGCATGGGTTTGATGGGCTTCAGGTCCTTGTCCAGCTCATAGACGATGGGAATGCCTGTGGGCAGGTTCAGCTCCATGATGGCTGCATCTGACATGCCTGTAAACACCGGTGAACATCTTGTCACATACGCTGAGTTTTCAAACCCTTGACCTTTCCTTGACCCCTTTGACCTTTACTTCTTATTACAGTGCATCACTCTCTAGGGAGAATGCAGAACCTTTCTGCTGAAAGGTTGTGCCTGTAACAGGAACCTCCTCATCTCTTCTATGTATGAATGAGGGCTATAAATAGTCTCATATCATCTGGGATCATTGAAGCATGGTGGTCAGACGCGTTCTGTGTGTCTGAATGCTATACATTTCTGTTCCTGTCTTGTTCCTGGACATGCTCAGCTAACTTGCAGTTATATTACATAACACATCATTCTCCTGCTTGAGTCCCTAAATAGTCTTTAAGCTAAACGCTTGGTGGGATGATACTCACTCTCTAAGTGCTTGACAATACCACGGAGGCTGTTGCCGTGGGCTGCGATTATGACGTTTTTGCCGGCCTTGATCTCAGGTACAATAACCTCATTCCAGAAAGGCAGGGCACGAGCGATGGTGTCCTTCAAGCTCTCGCAGATGGGAAGCTCACCCTCTTTCAGACCCTTATATCGTCTTGACTGGTAAAAGAAGAATGGAACATGATCGAACTTGCAGCCATGCCACTATCAGTGTTTACATGAGTGACGTAAAAGCAAAGTGTCACATGCTTGAAGGAATTATGTCAGAATTAAAGGTATGAATAGATTTATATATAAATAGTTTAACATTGAATATAAATAAATATAAATATATATATATATATATATATATATATATATATACACATTTATGTCAAATTTACTTATACTATTTTTTATATTTAATATTTATCTTTAACATATTTCTCTTACCTCACTGATGATCTTGTTGTATGGATGGTCCTTATCCATAGGAGGAGGGGGAATATCGAATGATCTGCGCCAGATCTTGACCTGCTCCTCTCCATGCTTGGCTGCCGTCTCTGCCTTGTTCAGACCAGTCAGACCACCGTAGTGACGTTCATTCAGACGCCAGGTGCGCACTACAGGCAGCCACATCTGGTCTGTGATCTCCATGATTGTCCACAGAGTCTTGATAGCACGCTTCAGAACGGAGGTGTAACACACATCAAACTTCATGCCTGCATCTTTGATGGCTTGAGCACCACGCTTTGCTTCCTCCAGACCCTTTTCACTGAGGTCTGCATCAAACCAGCCACAGAAACGGTTCTCCTGGTTCCAGGAGCTCTCACCATGGCGTACAATCACTAGACGATGAGCAGCAGCCATTCTGAAAGAAATTGGGTTTTCACTACAGTATTTTCCAGACTAAACCCACCAAACACAGCCCTCCTAGCTGTTGTGCACACACTCTGTGACAGACAGTGAGCCCTGCGTGCCTATGCTATGCTCTTTTTATAGCATTCTGGTATGTGGCCTGTCATATATGTCATATCTATTCAGTTTTGAACCAATCACAGTGTTCCACTTTCAGAATGACAGTTGAACTTACCCATTGACTCTCATGTGTAAGGGGGCGGGCCGGATATCTATCTACTGCTCGAAGGGCAGAGGTCGTGAACAGATTCAAAATAGCAACATGACTTTTAAACTGAGAAGTGTGGAATAAAAGTGCAAAGATCAGAGTAAGCCTTAGATCTCAGAGGCTAGTAAGAGGCCATCAGTAAACACTGTAGCTCAAATGTAGAGAGAGAGAATGTTGAGGCCATAATGTAGAGTACATCAGGAGTTTCCAGGCTGAGGATTTAAGTATCCTGTTAATCTTTTAATAGCTAGCTATAATGAACTTCTTAATGTCATAAAGTATTGTGTATATAATGTTTTATTAAAGAAATTAACATATGTGTTTATGTAGCATTTATATGTGAATGTCTGTTTACAATAAAAAATACCATGATCTAATTAAAAAAATCATTAATCATGTTATATTTTGAAGTGTATTATCGCTAGTTATTAAAGTATTAATGGTATTTAAACACTATTTAAATCCTAATTTACATACACACACACACACACACACACACACACACACACACACACACACACACACACACACACACACACACGCACAAACAGTCTGCATAAAGGAAAACATTCACTTTTCCTTCATGTCAAATTCTATGTACTACCTCTCATATCCAGCAGAGGCGATGGTGTGTTTCCATAGGTAAAGCACTGAAAATAGAGCTGTAACCATTCTTCACTTCTTTACCAACCCCACCCCCACCTCCTCCCCTCTTCCTCTCTTCCTCCAGCTTTCATCTCTGTATCTGCAGTGGAAGCTGCGTGTGGTATGTATATATTTGAGCCATTTACATACCATAAATAGTTTCATAATTAAATAATATGTTAAAATAATGTGACAAGGCACAATACAAAGCATAATTTTAGCTTCCTATGCAAATAATGCCCTTTATAGAGTGTATGAATGTATAAATTTAGCATTTTGTTATATATATATTTAAAAAGAGTAAAAATTTCATAATTTCTTAACAAAATTATATTATATTCCTTGACATGCACATTCAACTGCACATAGCTCTCTCTCTCTCTCTCTCTCTCTCTCTCTCTCTCTCTCTCTCCCTCTGCTATTGATACTGCATTGTCAGAGTTTAGAAAATCACTTGCGTCAGAGCTCCTTTCTGGCTATATAAGCTGCAGTGACTGCGGTAGGAGCAGCAGATCAGTGTTTGAAAGCTGATCGAGCTGACTGTGGTACTGAGGCACAGAGCAGCTTGTCCTTGGAGCCATGAGTGCCGTCGGGTTTGACCCCTACTACTCGTCCTCTTACAAGCGCTGGTATGTGGAGAGCAGCCCCCGGGTTTCTCAGCGTGGTCGTTCTCGCACCACGTTCTCTGCCCATCCTCCTTCTCTCTCCTCAAGCCGCCTCCACTATGCTTCCCCCAGTCGGACCTCCGCCGGTCTGCTGCTGAGCAGCCCTGGCCGCTCAGTGGACATGGACATCAGCCACGCTGCCCAGGTAAGCTCCGAAGTCCGGGCAGTGCGAACTCAGGAGAGGGCCCAGCTGCAAGATCTCAACGACCGCTTCGCAGGTTACATTGAGCGTGTCCATGAACTAGAACAGCAGAACCGTGCCCTGGAGGCTGAGCTGCTCCTGCTGAGGCAGAGGCATGTGGAGCCTTCCCGCCTGAGGGGCCTGTACGAGCAGGAGGTCCGCGCTCTGAGTGCCGCTGTCGAGGAAGCACGCATGGAGAGGCAGGCTGCGCTGAGCCATCGGGAGAGTATGGAAAATGCCTTGCGGAGCCTGCAGGCCAGTTACGAGGAAGAGGTGGTTGCCCGCGAGGACACCGAAGGCAGGCTTCTGGAGGCCCGCAAGGAGGCCGATGATGGCGCTCTGGCTCAGGTGGAGCTGGAGAAAAGGGTTGATACGTTGCTAAATGAGTTGGCGTTCCTGAAGAAGGTCCACGAGGGTGAAATCTCAGAGCTGCAGGCCCAGATTCAATATGGAGCCCAGATTGCCATTGAGGCGGAGACCGCCAAACCCGATCTGTCCAGTGCCCTACGCGACATCAGAGCCCAGTATGAGAAGTTAGCAGCCAAGAACATCCAGTCAGCTGAAGAATGGTTCCGTGGAAAGATGGGCCACCTGACAGAGAGCGTGGCGCACCACACTGACGCAGTGAGGAACTCCAAGGATGAAGCGGGAGAGTATCGCCGCCAACTTCAGGCATGTGTCCTTGAGATTGATGCCTGCAAGGGCCTGAATGGGTCTCTGGAGAAGCAGCTCAGGGAGATGGAGGACAAGCAGAGTGCAGAGATTTCTGCCATGCAGGTTAGTTTTAGTAACCACAATTTTGGGTAATTGGAGTTCTCAAATCATTATATTGACATCCATCCTTCCCCAAAGGATGCAATCAGTGACCTTGAGGATGAACTTCGAGCCACTAAGAGTGAAATGGCGAGATACCTTAGAGAGTACCAGGATCTTCTTAATGTCAAGATGGCCCTTGATATTGAAATAGCTGCTTACAGGTAGAACCACTAATATAAGGTCAGATTTTTGGATTCATGTCAATGCTTTAGATTCATCACATGATCTTTTCTGTTTTTTTGCAGGAAGTTGCTTGAGGGGGAAGAGTCTCGCTTCAATGTGGGTGTGGGAGGTTTGGTCGGTGCCTACTCTGTTGGTCCCGTCTACTCCCGACCCATGTTCTCACTGTCAACTCTGAGCTCTGGTGCCCCCTACCTGTTTGGATCTCGCCTGGTTAGTGCATCCCTCTCGGCCGATGAGGCCATCACATCCAGTCAAGCTCAAGAAGCTGCTGCCAGTCCTACCAAGGAAGAAGAAGAAGAGGAGAAAGAGGAAGAGGAGGAAGTAAAGGAAGAGGAAGCGGAAGAGAAGGAGGAAGAAGAAGAAACAAAGGAGGAAGAGGAAGGTAAGATTTAGATGCTGTTGTCGTAATTAAGAATAATAATATTATATGATTCTAAATACTGACAAGAAGTGCATTACTAAATTACTGTTTTAAACAGGTGCTGAACAGGAAGAGGAAGCTGGAGCAGAGGAAGAGGAAGCTGCAGCAGAGGAAGAAGAAAAAGGAGACAAGGAAGAGGAGACTGAAGAAAAAGATGATGTTAAAGGGGAAGAAGAAGAAGGAGATGAAAAAGAGGGAGAAGGTGAAGAGGGTGAGCAGAAAGAGGGAGAGGAGGAAGAGGGAGAGAAAGGTGAGGAGGAGGAAGTGGCTGCAGAGGAGGATACTGAGGCAGAGAAAAGTGAGGAGAAAGCTGACACAAGTGCTGATAAGGCCAAAGAGGATACAGAGACAGACAAGGAAGAGAGTAAAACAGAAAAAGACAAGGTAGAGAAGGAAACCGAGAAGGCAAAAGTTGAGCCTAAGGCTGAAAAAGCCAAAGAGGAAGTCGAACCTGAACCAGCCAAAGAGAAAGCCAAGGAGAAAAGTGAACCTGAACCTGAACCAGAGTCAAAGGATAAAGGGAAGGAAGAGCCAGAGAAACCCAAAGCTAAAGAAAAGGCAGAGCCAGAAAAGCCCAAAAGAAAAAATAAAAATGATAAAAAAAACAATAGTAAGAAAAAGGAAAGCGTAAAGCAGGAAAAGGGAAAGGAGGAGACTGAGAAACCCAAGGGGAAGAAGTAATGAGTCTGATCTTTAACAGCACAAATATCAGTAGCCTGACCTGCTTCTCTAGTTCTCCTTAAGTCTGTAACTATCTACATGCCTTGATCAATGGTGCTCAGAGCAAACTGCAATACAATGTTTGAAACCACAGCCAACTTTATCAGCGTTTAAAACATAACGATTGTCTGATGTTGCTGTTGATGATCTACATATCTGAGTGAATGTATGCTTGTGTAGTAGATTATATTTTTGAATGACGCATTGGTCTTGCAATTGTAAAAATTTAATCTTTGCTGCAAGTGCAATAAAAACATGCTTCTTGATGATCAAAAAGATTTGGTGATTGTTTTATATATATATATATATATATTATTTGTGGGTGTAATAACTTTTAATAGTTTCCTTACTCAGAAGTTCTCTAATGTCTGCTTAATTTAATGGATGCCTTTAGAAATTTAAAGCAAATATAAGAAAGGTATAAATCTGCAATATTTTTAAGTGTTATACAAAAAAAGGTTGTGAATTTTATTTAAAGAAATGCAGGATGCCAGTGAGACATTTATTAAAAGCTTTATTCATCATGTGACCTTTACTTAAAATGTTGCTGTATTCACATTTTAAAAGGTACCTCTAAAAAAGTAAACCTTTATTTATATAGAATCATTTTAAAATGTTCTGTACAGAAAACATATGTGCACATGCACATACATCAGGAGTTACAATTGACAGTATGAGAATAAAATAAGAGTACACACAAACCAAAGTGTCAGATGGAAACTTGGGTCATGCTGCTGTTCAATGTAAAATAGACTGTCATTACTGTCTGTTAGATTTAGGATATTTCCTTTGAAAAAACTTTTCAGAATTTTATTTATCAGCAGTACATTAGATACAGTACAATATAATACAAACTACACGCAAATTACTATTGAATCTGCATATATTTCCATATTGCTGTGCCCAAATTGCACAACTTGTGCTGCACAAATAATTCACAGAACTTGAGGTGCAATTTTTGATGAGTCCTTTGTAACAATAGCAGTATCAGGGAACAAAGCCCTGGGCTGAATATATAAATAATTACATTTACATTTAGTCTTTTAGCAGATGCTTTTATCCAAAGCAACTTACAAATGAGGACAACAGAACCAATCAAAACCAACAAAAATAATTCTGAAAATGTTTTTGAATAGACAGGAAAGACACAAACACTTTGATTAATGTAGTTTCATCACTTTAGTTTTTAAATTATTTATCATATTTAATGGCAGTCCGTTATGAATGTCCATTATGAAAGTTGTGTGGTATTTATGAGTATTTGTTGTATATCTCTGATGGTGCAATCTCAGCCTGCAATGCAGCAACATTTTCTCAATAAATTCTCATATACAGCTGCTTGTATGGGCAATTACTGTCGTGTAATTGCATTCGGAAGATGTCTCACAGTATATATATATATATATATATATATATATATTCTCAATAAAAATAAATTACATATACTGATGTAAATCATTTTAGGCAGATCTATAAGTTGCTTATCGTTAAGAACAAAAATGTGATGAATCTCAATACCAAGGTTTTTTAAATATATATTTAAAGTTGAACAAACAACAAACAGTATATTACCTGTTTTGTGAAAAGTCAGCATTACTGTCACATTTTAGTCATCTGACCTGTCCAACAGTTAAAGGACGTGTCTAAAGGAAGTGGGGTGGCTATTTTTACTTCTCCTAAATGGACTGACTTTTTTGAAAGATATTTAGAACTTGACTGTAATTTGGTAGCACAAACTTAAAGACATTTTTATTTTCCATGTGAAATCACTCAAAACCTAAACTAAATTGCTGTATTTTAATATTTTTCATCACTAACCAAGTATGCACATATGTAAACCACACTCAAAAATAATGTACATAAAAATCCATGCACACCAATAAACACCAAACACCTGAGGAAAAAGACATGACAAAGTAAATAGTCCACAACTTGTGTTGCACAAATAATTCACAGAACTTGAGGTGCAATTTTTGATGAGTCCTTTGTAACAATAGCAGTATCAGGGAACAAAGCCCTGGGCTGAATATATAAATAATTACATTTACATGTAGTCATTTAGCAGATGCTTTTATCCAAACAAATGAGGACAACAGAACCAATCAAAACCAACAAAAATAATTCTGAAAATGTTTTTGAATAGACAGGAAAGACACAAACACTTTGATTAATGTAGTTTCATCACTTTAGTTTTTAAATTATTTATCATATTTAATGGCAGTCCGTTATGAATGTCCATTATGAAAGTTTTGTGGTATTTATGAGTATTTGTTGTATATCTCTGATGGTGCAATCTCAGCCTGCAATGCAGCAACATTTTCTCAATAAATTCTCATATACAGCTGCTTGTATGGGCAATTACTGTCGTGTAATTGCATTCGGAAGATGTCTCACAGTATATATATATATATATATTCAATAAAAATAAATTACATATACTGATGTAAATCATTTTAGGCAGATCTATAAGTTGCTTATCGTTAAGAACAAAAATGTGATGAATCTCAATACCAAGGTTTTTTAAATAAATATTTAAAGTTGAACAAACAACAAACAGTATATTACCTGTTTTGTGAAAAGTCAGCATTACTGTCACATTTTAGTCATCTGACCTGTCCAACAGTTAAAGGACGTGTCTAAAGGAAGTGAGGTGGCTATTTTTACTTCTCCTAAATGGACTGACTTTTTTGAAAGATATTTAGAACTTGACTGTAATTTGTAGCACAAACTTAAAGACATTTTTATTTTCCATGTGAAATCACTCAAAACCTAAACTAAATTGCTGTACTTTAATATTTTTCATCACTAACCAAGTATGCAAATATGTAAACCACACTCACAAATAATGTACATAAAAATCCATGCACACCAATAAACACCAAACACCTGAGGAAAAAGACATGACAAAGTAAATAGTGTATTTTAATATGGTGTTTATTGAGCAAATGCTGCTGAGAAATTCATTCAGGTGAACAAAGTCATGGGACTGCAAACGGTAGCACCTCTTTAACGGTAAGTAATTAAATTCAAGTCAATTCTATGCATACATGAATGTGTGTGCACACTTACAGGTTTATTTTCAAATGCACTCAGGTAAACACAACTGACAACGGTAAAAAGCATGTTTAAGGCTAAGAGTTTCTTAGTTGCTTTAGTGTATATGACCATGGGCTATTTTCACCATCATCTTTGTCCTTTTTTACATTTTTGGCTCATTTGGTGTCCTCGTGATAATATTTATAAGGCTACTTTTGTCAGAACACATGTCTCTACACCCCTCATTGCTCAAAATCAAAGTACATGTCATTCCCCACCACTCTGTGAGTATTTAATATTACTGTCATACATAGGGTGGTTATTTTTCTATCTCAAAAAACGAGGAGCATATTCCCCCCTGAGCTGGCATGCAGATGCCACATTCAAGTGACCGCCCCCCTCCCCCAGGTATTGCAGTTTGAACGAAAGTGAAGTGAGTCCCCGGCGTCCCGGACCGCATATGCAGCAGAACCCATTTAAAGCTGTCACTCAACATGCATTTTTTAGCTTCTAGCCGCATCTTATGCATGGCTTCTCTCTATGCTTGTTTTTGTTTCAGTGTGGTTAATGGAATACATCTTTTGAGCTTTATGATTTCTTTATTATGTTAGTGTTGTGTTGATTGCTTGATATGCTTCCTCCCCGGTTCCTCTTCAGTTGGTTAGAGCTGGACGCAATGGTCTAATCTGCTTCAGTGGCCTTCACTTCCTGCTTCTCCACGGCTTTGGAGACCACCTTCTCCTGGACGGTTTCCTCCACCACATCTCCTTTCTCAGTGACGGTAACAGTTTTTGTGACTTGCTTGACTCCACCTTCCCCAGTGGTGATGGTCTCCACTGTCTTGGTGATCACCACCCTCTGGCTTGTTTCATCTTTGGTTGGGCTCTCATCCACTCCGTTGGAGATCACCTCCTTCTTATCAGACTCTTTCTTCTCGTCTTTCTTGCCCGTGTCTCCGTTCACAGTTGCCTCTTTCTTTTTATCTTCAGGCTCTTTTTCTGGTTCACTCTTTTTAGTGGCTTTCTCATCTGCTGGCTTTGGGGAATCTTCTTTAGTTTCTGCTTTCGGTGGCTCTGACTTTGGGGTCTCTTTCTTGGATGGTTCTGCCTTAGGACTCTCAGTCTTGGGAGACTCACTTTTGGGGGCTTCCTGTTTTGGAGCCTCTGTCTTAGGTGATTCCTTCTTCGGGCTTTCACTTTTTGGACTCTCACTCTTTGGAGATTCTGATTTAGGAGTCTCTGTCTTGGTTTCCGTCACAGTTGCTGTTTCTATCTCAGATTTGGGCTCCTCCTTCTCCTCTTTTCCCTTCTTGTCTCCCTTTGCCGCTTCTGCTTCTACTTTCTTAGGCTGCTCCTTTGCTTCTGGTTCTTTTTCACCTGTTGATCCTTTGTCGCTACCTGCATCTGCCTCGTCTTTCTCATCACCCTCTTCCTCGCCTTCTTTTTCTCCTCCACTGGTCTGCTTCTCCTCTGCTTTCTCACTCTCAGGAGAGGCCTTTGCTTCGGGTGATTTAGTTTCCTCGGCTTCCTCCTCTGCATCATCCTCTTTCTTTTCATCGTCACCCTCCTCTCCTTTCTCTTCCTCTTCATCACCCTTTCCAGCTTCTTCTTTTTCTTCTTCTTCTTCTTCACCTCCCTCTTTCTCTCCCTCCTCTTCATCCTCAGCAGGGGCTCCAGAGGCTACTTTGGCTTGGGTAGAGGCAACCACCTCCTCCTCTCCTTCTCCTTCCTCCTTACCTTCACCTTCCTCTCCTTTCTCTCCTTCCTCCTCACCACCTTCTTCATCCTTACCCTCAGCCTCTCCCTCCTCCTCTCCTTCTTCTTTTCCCTTGGCAGCTGACAACTCTTCTGCCATCTCAGCCAAAGCCTCATCCATCTCAGACTTCTCATCCTCCACTCTGGTCTCCTCTATGATCTCCTCTACAAACTTGTGCTGCACTTTAAGCTTTGGAGGCTCACTTTTGACCTTGGGGCCTTTTGGGACGGCCTGGCGATATGGGAAAGTGCTAAAGTGGCTCTCCTCTCCTTCAAGAAG
Organism: Cyprinus carpio; assembly: GCF_018340385.1. Lineage (NCBI taxonomy): Eukaryota > Metazoa > Chordata > Actinopteri > Cypriniformes > Cyprinidae > Cyprinus > Cyprinus carpio. Next base: position 9,758,943 of record NC_056592.1, read on the forward strand.
TTTTCTACATAAAGAGAAAAGGCACAGAAGAAGAAGATACAATTGCTATTTAGGATTTTATTAAAATTACATGTAACGATAACGTAGACATTTCTCTGAAATATGTATGGCTATATAGTTTGCCAAAATACAGATAATTAAGTGTTAAAGAAATGCTGTTTTTTTTTTTTTTTTTTTTTTTTTTGCATAAAATAAAATATATTCTCATTCTCATGTTTGCATTAATAAATATTTTTATAATAATATATTACATGTTAATTGTTAATAAATATGAAATATAAAATAAGCAATGTAATAATAACAATACATCTGATTATTTTTAATAATAAATTATAATATTAATAGCTAAAAATAAAAGGTATTTACACCATATACTTTTATGCAAAATATATACCACTCTTACCTATATGCAGCAATCTCTATATCTAGTGCCATTTTGACATTCAGGAGGTCCTGGTATTCACGAAGATGCCTTGCCATCTCCCATTTCGTGCTCTTGAGTTCATTCTCCATCTGGTGAATGGTTTCCTGGTGCGTCAGACACAATATTGTGACAGTTTAGTCAAATAAATCTGTTTCCGAAGACAGGAAAAACTGTTGTGTGTGTGTGTGTGTGTGTGTGTGTGTATTCCTGGCATTATACAAGGAGCTTCTTGTGTCTATGATGCTAATGCTCTCACAGTGCCGATTAAATTACAATTCACAGTATCACTGTATGGCTTCAAGGGCAACCATTAGGTGTATTCAGTCTGTGTATGAGGTGATTCCAGGACACAGCCAATGAGCAAACCCTGCCTCTGCTCTGACTCAGCAAAGAGCGGGGAGAGACTGCATTGTGGGTGTCTGCCTCGCCTTAACCCTTTCTAAAACCATTCCACTGCACCTATGATGTACCGCTGCACCTATGATGTAATGAAGCATCATATGCAAATCCTCTTGTGAATGACCAGTCTGTTTCTCTGCTTTCCATAGTGAGCTCTGAAAAAATAGCATCACACAGCCATGAAGACTTAACTGTTTCTTGATTTCATTATTGATGATAGCTGCAGCACATTTTAAAAGCCGAACTGATTTATGATGCATCACCAGTACAACTGCAGCAAGGCTGCAACCATTGTTCACCACAGTATTCAGAGTAGTACTCTACCAATATGAGTTTTCAACTGGGATTGAGGAACATTATTTTGATTTTCAACCAAAAATATACAAAAGTATACATTATTAAATATAGTAACTTTGATACTATTGTTTTTCAACTTTCAAAACACTTATAAAATGCAAGTTTGGAAAATGGCACGTTTGTTTAAATGGCAAAAACAAATGTTATGCTTAATGTTTACAGCATGCGATTATGTACCTGAAGGCTGGCAGCGTCATTGTTGTGTCGGTCCTCTATGTCGTGCAGCTGCCTCTCCAGAGACTCTTTGGTTCCTCGGACAGACTCCAACTCGATGGTTTTGGACTGTAACTGGCGGCGATAATCTGCGATCTCGTCCCGTGCGGATTTGATGGCGCTTTTATTTTGCTCGGCGGCCTCCGAGAGTTTCGCGTAGCGGCACACGAACCAGTCTTCCACCTGCTGGAGGTTTTGCGTCGAGTGGCCCTCCAGCTGCGAGCGAATCTCGCGCAGCGCTTCGGTGATATCCGCCTTCTGGTAGTCCCTCTTCTCCACGGTGATCTGCGACGCCTGCACCTGAGCCAACAGATCGCTCATCTCCTCTTGGTGGTTGTTGCGGATAAACGCGATCTCGTCCTGCAAGGACTGCACTTTCTTCTCCATCTCTGCTTTGACGAGTGCTGAGTCACCCATGTCCTTCTTCAGGGCACGGACGATCGCTTCTGTCTCTTCCCTAATGCGGGCTTCCTCATCGAAGCGGTCCCTGAGGCGCTGGATGTCTTCTTCAATGTGATCGGTGTCCAGTTGGATCTGCGCCTTCTCGTGATGGATCTGCTCCAGCATGGAGCGCAACTCCTGCAGCTCTTGGTCGTAAAGTTCGCCCAGCTGAGACTGCGACACCTGCTTCTGCCGCAGTGCCTGGATCTCCGCGTCGATCTGCTTGTTCTGCTGCTCCAGAAAGTGCACCTTGTCGATGTAGCCGGCAAAGCGGTCGTTGAGTCCCTGGAGTTGTTCCTTTTCATTAGAGCGCTTGTAGTCTCCATTGAGGATGGAGGTCTGAGTGAAATCAAGGCTGTCGGTGGAGCTCAGAACTGTTGAGCCATAAGCTCGCGCCACCGGGACGTTGAAGGTCCTCTTGTACGAAGAGGAACTCGGGCTTGCCCGCGACCAGGTCTGGGAGCGGAACCCGCTGGAGGGGCTCGAATAGCTCGTCCTGGTTTCCATCACCCTCCGGTAAGGGCTTCCTATAGTATCTATCGGATAACTCATCCGGACGGACGGGTGTTAACGTGCAGATGAAAAGAAGTGTGAGGTAAAGTAGTGTATAGGTGTAGAGTATGTGGCTCTCTCAGCGGTGGATAGCCGTTCTACCTGCATTTATATACTCCAGTCGCTATTGCGAAAAGCTCGATGTGGGAGGGTCCTGCTTGCTACACTTATTTTTATCGCTGTTTCAGCTTCATGGACACATAACGTGTGCTTGGGTGGCTAATCCAGTATGCGATATATTCAGTGATTTAAATAAAATAACTTTCAAATATATTTTCTGTTTGTAATCGAAAGGACACTAAAAGTTTGTGCTGTTTAATCTAGGTCTATAATAAAATGATACATAATAAGTAGGCCTACTTATGGTTTATCAGCCATCAAATGTTTATAAACGCAGTCAAAATGTATACACTTTTATGTAAAATGAATATGCAATTTTAAGACGCTCCCTGACCAACCTTTTCTGTTTATACACCCTAAAGCTTCATTATTCGAGACATGGGTGGATATGAAACGCGTTAAAGTACAATTTCTTACAAAATATAGCAATGTTGGTTTGGATAGAAATGCAATATGGTTATAGGGCTACATGTACAGTCGACGTGACATCATTGGTACTCATTTGGAGTCCCTCAGTCAGACAGAGTCTGAGCACGCAGCCCGTCACTGACTGGGCGTCTACATTCAGCACCAAGGACAGCGGCCCGTATCAGACACATTCAAGGGCGTTTGGCTGGACTGTGGTGTGCTAATCTTTCTATGCAATGACACTATTTTCTTTTTACAATTTGACATTGCTGAGTATATGAAATTGAATGATACTTAATTTTATTTCTTACAAGGAATAACTGAACAGGGGTTTGTTTTTCAATGTGCCTTGCACTGTAAAAAAAGATGTCTGTAGAACTCATTTATTTAAAAGAAATGTCTTGACTGAATTTAAAATGTTAAGATGCCATGCTATTCCTGAAAGTTGTGAATTGCTAGAAATTAGTAAGTCAGTAAGTAATATGGTAAATTAACAAAAAACTACAAAATCAAACCGAAAAAAAATAAATAAAAAAAAAATACAATAATCCAGTAAATACATTATTTAAATTATTTAGTATCGTTTTTTACATTGTTTTATTCATATAAAACATATTTCAAACGGACAATAACATGCAGTCATAATTAAATTAAATTATGTCTTAACACTGAGAATTATTCAAATAATTCAGCCATGATGTATATTTTAGTTACATTATATTACTTTTATTGTATGATCTTTGTAGTTTGTAGGAATTCCAAGTACTTTCTGTAGCACCGTTCTGGTCTGCTGCAAACCATTATTTGTGTAACTTTGGCTTTTTGTGCTGGTTGATGAATTACTTTTTTCTATAAAAAAAGAATCCTGCCTTTTCACAATAGACAAAAAATACATGTCATGTTGGACTGGGACATGTCAGATAGTGCTGACTGTCTCAAAATAACACCTGCATGGAAAGCACTCTGCTTCTTACCATTATTTGCATCACATGGCCAGGCTTTTAATATATATGATAAACTATATGCTTATATGATCTCCCTCTTTCTAATGAAACCTGAGGAAAATGAGTTAGATGGCTATAAATAGGGTTATAATATTCAGAAATACCAAGGATGCACAGTGCTTTTCAAAAACATTTTAAAGTTTTAATGTAATTATTATCTATTTGAGCATACATGCTTCAGTTGAGAAAGAGTGTTGAGATGGTAATTGATTGATCCAGAACTGCAGTTGCTGTAGATAATTCAACCATTTGGAACTATGCAGTGTTGAAAGTCGTTTTGACTTTATACAGACATCTAGCATTAGCAACCACTAATTTCCTGTATTTCTCATTTGCTCAGCACAGATTTTAATTGTATCACCGAAAATTCTAAATGATTCATCGCAATGTTCCAAACCATTCCTATTGAACCATGAGAAGACGATGAATTTGTCCCCCTGAGTGGACTAAAATTAGATATTTCCAATAAATTATAGAACTTATTCTATTTGCTTTGTCATTGGATTTGTATCCGAGCATTAATGTGAAGCCAGATTTAGCCTGTGTGCAATCATTCAGAGCAGCAGAAGAAGAGCTCCTGAACTCAGTGACCCTATTTCTCTACTGTCCAGCCCCGATTGATGAACATCCCTTCAAAATGTGCAAATCATCCCTGAGGAGCTGGCACCTGTCACTCAATGTGCTTTTGTGGCCGTACAGAGCAGTGCAGTTTAAAATTCAATGCAGGCCACCAGTAATGCTGCAGAGCACGCCCTTACAGTACCAGCCTACTGTGATACACTATTAGAGATCCAGCTATAATGTGACTACATTATGGTATGACAGCGATGAGGCACGTACGCAGAGAAGCCTGTGATTTATTAATTAACAATGCTGGAAGGAGGTATGTGGTGCATTAGTGGAGTGAGATGAACAAAAATGTTAACGGATGGGATCAAATGGGGCCTTGTCATGTGAACATATTTGGTGCAAAACCTTAAAAAAAAGGATTAGATTGCAAGATAAACTCTGGTGCAAATGCAGAGTAGTGGTGCAGGAAATATAGTTGATGCTGATTCTTTTGCTCGGTTCCTTCTCCTGACGAGACCGGATGACTCAGCACTAATGGGTAGACAATGTGAAAATTGCTTTATGTCTGAAAGCATTTGGAAATACATTGATCTGGGTATTTCATGACTCATTCAAGGTCCCAGCTAACATCAACTAAACATTTTTCATTCCTCTCCCTCTCAATGTGTTTTTCTGCGAGTCATGTTTTTATTCATGAGAGTTCGAGAAAGGGTTAATGTGTGTGTTGGCACTGAAAAAGTGTGTAAGTGATGGAGAGACCCCTGCTGGTCTCTTTTTAGCTGTGATTTATGGCCTTATTCTCATCAGCCCCTTGAGGTGGTTAGCAGAACAAAGATGTTGGGAATCAGCATATCGATGTGGAAGCAGAGAGCAGCATCATAACGATCTATGTCATGGACAAAATCCAACCCTCATTAGACACACCTTTAACATGTGTATATACCCATGCAGTCCATGCACTTGTGAGTTGGTGAAACAAAAAAAAAAAGTGCTTCAACATCACATCTCCATATAACATAACTGCAGTAGATGTTATAAGGATCATGAGTAAAATTCTGTAAATCCATGAGAGTGATAATAGCATATTATACGCTAATACTGTTTAATTTTCTTTTGAAAGAAACTAATACTTTTATTCAGCAATAAAGGATGCATTAAGTGGCTCAAAAGTGCCAGCAAAGACATTTATAATGTTACAAATGCTGTTCTATTAAAATTTCTGTCCGTACATATTAGAATGATTTCTAAAGGATCATGTGACACTGAAGACTGGAGTAATGACTGCTGAAAATTCACCTTTGCCATCACAGGAATAAATTACATGTTAAAATATTCAAATAGAAAAGATTTATTGATTTACTTTAAACTGTAATACTTATTTTACAATATTACTGTTTTTACTGTAACTGTTTTCAAATAAATGCAGCCTTGGAGAATTTTACTGACCGCAAACTGTTGAATGGTAAAGGTCTGTGCAGTCTGTCTCATAGGCCAAGGAGTTTTTTTGTTGAGAATATAGGACGGATGCTAGAGATTTAAAGAAATAGTTCACCCATAGGGAAATTGTTGATATATTGTTTTTTCTTTCTTTCTGTGGAACACCTAAAGATCATTTTCAAACATTTTTCCATTTAACAACAGTGCAACAGTCAAGCTGCAAAAATGGACCAAAAAAAAAAAAGCCTTATCAAAGCAATTTATTTTTTTTTTTGTAGGGTTTTCAATTTGTAAATGACAAGGACACCCAAATATGACCATACTTAAGCAAGGGCCCCTATCCTAAAATTTAAAAGGCATCTATATGGTTTTTTGAATAAAGACCCAGTATTGTATATATATATATATATATATATATATATATATATATATATATATATATATATATATAATTTAACAAATTTAAATGCTTTTTCTCTAAACATTTTTACATACCCCCTAGCACTCCACTGTGGCCTCCTGGTGAATAATGCATTATATAAGCATTCTGAAGCCATATGATAGCTTTTTGTGATGCTACATATGTTTCTCTGCCCTGGTCCTGGACTTCCTAATCAAACACACCTGATTTAACTCATCAGCTAAGTAGCAGAGATTTAGTACCTGAAATGACTTATATCAGATAAAGAAGACATCCAAATAATGACAAAAATAAGGAGTTATGTTTCAGTCTGCTCTTTACATAAAACTACCATATGGCCTCAGAAGACTTGGAGTATATAAAGCTGAATTTCACTTCAGAAGACCAAGTACAGGACCACTTTCATACTTTTATAGTACTTTTTCCCGCTATGTTTACTGCAGTCACTGTCAGTGTATGGAAAAATAATCTGATTTGGATATACTTCAAAAAATCCCCTTTTGTGTTCTATAGAAGAAAAAAAATAGCAGCATACTGGTTTGGAACAACATGAGGATGACTAAATGATGACACAGTTTTCATTTATAGGTGAACTATACATTTAAACAAAGCAGACAGAGATTCTGACAGCCATTATTAACAGCCATTATTACCCCAACCCACCCACCAACTCTCTCTCACAAATCCAAACAAAAAAGCCAAACATAAATGCTAGATCAACTCACTCACTCACTCTCTCTTGCACTTGGGTGTCACAAAGCCAAACATATTTGTTAGATCTGAATGCTTGCTCAAACTTCACAGGAGAGGGCTTTCTATTGGATAAAATGATGACAGGAGAAACTATGTGTTCATTTAGCTCACCCCAGGAGCGTGAATGACTTGTCGTTTTCCTCAAGTTATTGAATGCACTCCCTGAGAGCACAAGTAGCACAAATCCACTCCCTGAAAGTACAGAAATGATTGTAACAAAAAAAAAAAGAGTTTGCTAAGCACTGTCAAAACTATGGATTCATTTTGTCTTGTTTTTTAAAGTCTCAATGAGTCAGCTGTCATCTTTACTTTCTCATTTTCACAACATTTTTATACTTTCACAGCAGACACCAAGGCAGAGGAGAAGAGGTTAGGTTAGCTGTATTTTAGGGTTTGCAGATCTCACACAGGGGGGCAAAGGCATTAGTCTGTAAGCTGAGTCACATCTCCCCTCTCCTGGGCATCATCAGGTTGGAGGATGTGATGTGATGATGTCATATAGTGAGGGGGGTGGGGGTGGAGGGGGCATAGAAAAGGGAGGGGTTGCCCAGGATACACGGTTTATCTGCAATGCATCAGCAGCTTCCTCTCCTTTATACCTTCTCCCCTTCCTTTCTTTCTGATTATCATACTTAAGCTATTGATAATGCAATACATGCCACTATTGTGCATTTAATATTTTCCTAGAAATTTGGCATATATTTATATTACATCTGCAAACCGGGCGGAGTTAGGCATTTTATTTGTGTCTTAAAGTTAGCCTGCTCTGTGGGTGGACCCCTCTGTCATGTGACCTAACTAACCAATCCAAACTTGAGTCCTTCATCAGGTGAGAGCGTTCGAGGAGTGTCATCGCATCACTGATGTCTGTGTCGACAAATTGTCCCTCTCAGGGGACAGGAAAGGAGACCGCTTACCCTTCATAGATTAGATTAGCCAACAAGAGATGACTTTCAGCAGAAAAGGATTGGGATACATGCATGCGTGCACACAAACACACTTGTATGGACTCTTGCTGTCTTGATGTATGTGCAACTATCTAAAAGATGCTGTAACTAAGTTCTTTTTAAATTGCACATCTCTAAATAGTTGTCTCCATACGACTGCAGTTTCAGAGGCTAAACATGTGCAATGATCAGTCATCGTGTCATAAGAATGTGGAAGGCTTGCTTTACTTTTTGATTATCCAGCAGACAAAAACAAATGATAGCAAGAAAGCATGATAAATGAGAGAGAGAAAGTCTCTGTGCTCTGAGACGTCTAGCCTTGGAATCACATTCTGTCACACATGCTGCTTTTGGGCCCATTGCTGTGGCTGTGTGTTTGTGTGTGAAGTTATTCCTACTTGAACCATGAGCCAATTCTTTTGGGTATTTTGTTATGCAGAGCTAGTTCTTAGTTCTCTGTACTATAAATATAGATCTGAAAGATGAATTTGTTGCATCATTTGCTTTGCAGTTTTGCTTTCAAGGCTTTTCTCTCTTGCAAATGCATTTTAATATTATTACTATTTTCTAAATAACTTTTATTGGTTTTTATTTTTTGAAAGAAATCTCTTCAAGACTGCATGTATTTGATCATAAAAATAGAAAGTCATTACTCCAGTCTTCAGTCACATGATTTTTTCAGAAATCATTCTAAAATGCTGAAGAAACATTTCTTATTATTATCAATGTTGAAACAGTTGCTGCTTTATATTTTTGTAAAACCAGTGGTACATCTTTTTCAGGATTCTTTGATGAAGATAAAATTACAAAAAGCAGCATTTATTTAAAATAGATTTTTTTTGTAACAATGTAAATGTCTTTACTATGACCTTCGATCAGTTTAACACATCCTTGCTGAAGTATTAATTTCATTCAAAAAGAAAAACTAACTGACCCTAAGCTTTTGATCGATAGTGTGTTTTAGTGTCCATTTATATATTTCGGCCATTATAGTTTTAAAAAATCAGTTTAGCAATAAACAGGAGTTATTTACATATAAAATAAGCAAAAGTTTTACACTACAATGGAGGCAGAAGCTGCATCTGGCACAAAAAAGGTAAATTTACACCAAGGAATCAAGATTTGTACTGCAACTATTCAAAATATGCTGAAAAAGAGCTGAAAGTGTTCATTTCAATGTTTGAGTGTTGGCATACTATTCATTGTAACTGTAATAGGAGGCCATGTTTTATTTATTTTGCATCAAATAACCCATGAAATAGTGCAACTAGAGAAGGTCCACAGATAGCAATTGCTTCACCTGCTTGTCAGAGCTGCGGTCCATACCAGGATCAAGTTCAATACATTTGTCCTAGCGTAGTCAAAGTCAAACACCGTCTTAGAAATGCCAAGAAGCATGACTCGCCCACACCATCAATTACATACCAGACTGCATGTGAAACTAATAAGATTAATAATTAATTACACTGAGAAGAGGGATAAACTATTGATTATATAATTATTTTGTTCATCTCTTTAAGAAACCCCAAGGAAGGGCAATTAAAAACAAATGAAAAGGGTGGGGGTCATAAATCTTTTACTCTCTTGTTTTAAACAGCTGGGGGTCCAATGACTCCACTGACTGTAAGCAGATTTAAATATATATTTGAGTCTAAAGCAGACAATCTACACAATAAAACACAAGATAATCAATTCCTTAAGCCACATGCATATAAATTATTCTTTATACCACGATTGTTTACGATGTTAGTAGTTAGAGGGTGTGTGATCCATACTTGATGTATTCATAAAAGACTCATATACATTGAAATGTAGACCGAATGCATAAAAAAACTGCAAAAGCTGTCATATTTTGTACCTTTTTTCTGAGAGTGCAAAGAATCAGATTGAATCCAAGTCTTTATGAACTGCTATCAAATTAAATGTGATGGTAGGCGTTAAATTTTTCTGCATTCTTCATTGGCCTTCATTATTTAAACATATTTCTTTTATATATATATATATAAAAACATATATTGTATTGTCATACCTTTATATGGAAGAAATCAAACTTGCTCAACTGTATAAGCAGGATAATATTATATCACGGCATAATATTATTAGTTAATGCACTGGCATTCGTACATTTTAAATATGTCTAACATGTCCAAAAACTTATGATGGTTTAATTGCATTGCATTTATTGTTCACCCCATGTGCTATGCAGATTTATGATGTCCTGGATTGTATTGAGCTGGGTTGCACTTTCTGTATGTATTATATTGTGCTGTGCTATACCATCCTGTGCTTAACTCTGCTGTGCTGGCTTTTCTTGTAATTGTTAAAGAGGTGGCTTCATTGTCTCATACATTCTCAGAAAAAATAAAATAAAAAAAAATTGTCATTGGGACAGTACACTTTTAAAAGCTTTGTGCCTTATTTATCCTTAAAAGATTCATATTAGTACCTTATAGATACTTATTGTTACTTAAAGTATACATATTATTACCTTTTACATGTCTAGTATGTCTGTGTTTTTTTAGGCTCTTGTATGGGCTCTCTGCCTGCAAGCAGCATCTAACAGTATGTAACAGAACAAACAGATCTCCCCACTTTCATCTCGGTAATTAGTTTTTGTCTTATAGAGATAATGAATGTTTACACAGACAAGCTCAACATGCCAGGAGTTTCTGAAATGATCTTGGACTGTTTTCTTCAACTACCTCTTCCTCTATTACTTAAAAATGATGTCAGAATTCAAAACATACTCATATTTGTGTACAAAATATAATTTTGCAGTATTTCCTGGGGAGCAGGAGGAGTATGTGTGAATTAGATCACTGCAGAGGGTGGAGACATCAAATTTTCCATAGGGTGATGCCACTGGACATGATATTTACATTCTCTTTCTCCTTCCTGCAGGCGCAGTATCTGATATTTAATCAAAAACTGTAATGCAATGCTGTCTCACCTCGCGGGGTTAGGGACATTTATTGATGTGATTAGTTTTATGGCAGCATGGGGCAGCCAGCCTGTCTCACTGCAGCCCTGAGTCACACCCAGAAAACCCAGCCGGCCCACAATAACATGCAAATTAAAGAACAATAGAATCAAGGAAACATAATATGATTTTATATTGATGCAAGTCATGCTGCAACAATAAAGCACATATCAACTCTACAATAACCAGCCACTGCATGCCTGAAAATATGCCAAATTACATTGTACAAATAAGAAAATTGTTGTTCTGATATTTTATTACTTTATCAGTCAATGTAGGGGAATATATATAGGGAATAAAATATGCTATATATATTATATGTTATATGTATATATGTTATTATTGTTAAGTGTTTTATTGTTGTTCCAAATAAACACATTTTGTAAAGTGTATTGAAGCACTGCAGAAATCCCCTTAGGGACCCTATGAATGGGAACCCAGCTAAGGTTTCTGCTGCTGTTGGCTCTGGACTGGGCCGGTCTGGGGTGGGGGAAATGTGCTGCGTCCGCAGGCCTGCTAGCTGATATCTGATGTGAGATGGAGGGATAATTGATAATGGTGCAGCCTCTTTTCTGCACTGCAGAGCTGCTTTACTTCCTGTGTGTTCATCTAAGCATGTGTTTGTGAGATTTTGTTTTGGTGGTGCTGGTGTACATTCAGCTACAGATAATGCTGCCATCTGTTGGATAGCGAGAACACAGGTCCACTAGTGCTGACTTGCATACTTGAAAAATTCTGCTGAGACAGCTGCATAAGAAGAGAGCATACTGGCTTCATCTTCAAAATTGTTTCTCAATACATATATGCATATTTCACATAAGAGCCATAGCTAGAGCTGTCCATGGGCTATGAGATGATTTGAGGTGACCTTGGTAAAATGCATGCTGTGGAAGAATGGACAGAGGGAGGAATATTGCTTAGTGGAAAACGTGAGAAACTGAGAGGAAATGGGAGGGAGAGGGAGAAGAGTAAGAGAGAATAAGACAAAGCTATTAAGTGATTATTAAGTGTTGTTATTTGTGTTGTTCTATCTCCTTGCTTTTATACTCAATATGGAGGTACAGCCATTCTTTTTCTTTTCTTTTTTGAAGAGAGAAAAAATATGGAAAAATTAATTCTGGGCTATTTTGGTGCTTTTAGAAATTGATTTAGAACTAAATAATTAGTATAACTTCAGGTGATTAACTTCAGGTCTTAGGAAAATGTCAAATATTTAGCACCACAAGAATGTCACAAGAGCTTTAACCAAATATAAAAATAATTTGAAGTACCACAAAACCACTGACTTCATCTATAGTGGGGTCTAAATGTCTGAGACTTAGAGTTATAATAAGCTACGAGAATAATAAATTATAATTTAGGTTTTTATAAATAACAAATGACCTTTTATTTCTGGTTGTGTAGAAATTTTTGATTTAAATTTAGTTATCCTTTTATGCCATGATACTTGTTTATGCAGTTCTCAAACAAAATAAGACATCCGTCAGGAGTGTTTGGTAATCAAACGCACGATGAAGATAAAGTTCCAACAGACTTTAATAATGCACAAGGCAGAATCTACAAAGAGAACAAGTCCAACACAACTCACTGAACTCAAACTGAACAGAACTTAAATAGTAAAGATAAATGACACCTGAAGATGAAATCAAATGAATAACTATAAAAGGAGCGGCAAACAAAACAGTTCACGCTCCCTAAGGTCACAAAACGCTGGACTTTTGATAGTACCTAGGATAGCAAAGTCCACTAAAGGAGGTAGAGCTTTTTCGCATTTGGCTCCCAAACTCTGGAATAGCCTTCCTGATAATGTTCGGGGCTCAGACACACTCTCTCTGTTTAAATCTAGATTAAAAACACACCTCTTTGCCGCATTCAAATAAAATCTCATAATTTTGGACTGCAGTTATATCTGATCAAATGTGCATTATTATTCTTTAACTTGGGTTAAACTAATTAATTTTACTTGGCTGGAACAGCAGCTACGCTAATAATGTCTCTATTTGTTTCTCTGCTTTGCCACGGGATTTACATCCCGTGGTAACTAGGATTTACACAAGCTCCAGTCTGGATCCAGAACACCTGAGAAGAGATGATGCCAGCCTCTCAGAGGACCTCAGATGATGCTAACCCAGAGACAACATACAGAACTACCACATTTTGCTATAAGTTTGATTGCATAATTGCTGTTAATAGTGTTAATCGTCTGTTTGTTTACGTCTTTTTATTGATTTTTTTCGGAACATTTCTGCCATATGCACATGAACTGACAGTCACCACTGAATGACTAAGCTACTGTATAAAACTACTAAATATATGTAGAAACGTAATTTTCTGTAAAGTTGCTTTGTAATGATTTGTATCGTAAAAAGCGCATACAAAAAACTTGAATTGAATTGAAATTGAATTCATAAGGCAGTGAGCAGGTGGGATGATGGGCCACGGTGGAGATGAGGGTGCTAGGAGCCAAGGCGGAGCCACTGGGTCAAAGGGCCGAGGTGGAGTCCAGGACTCGGAGGCTGAAGGCGGAGACAGATCTTCAAGCCAATGCAGAGCTGGAGACTGGAACCCCCCGGGCAAGATAAGGCTCCAGGATGGTGCTGTCTGAGGTTGTGGGCGGGGCTTCTTTCCATTCCCTCGTACTGCACTACTACTACCTCCGGCATGTGCAGTGTTGCTGGCTCACACACCTGGTCAGACGGGCTCCGGGTTGGGAGTGGAGCTGGTGTTCTACAGACAACTGCGCTTGTGTGGTGCTATTCAGGCCAGTGTGCAGGAACGAGCAAAGGCAGTCATCCAGGAAGGTGGTCTGATGTGCGAGACCTCTAGGCAGAGCAGGTTAAGGGCAGCAAAGTGATTCATAGACAAAAACAAACAAAACACTGAAAAACGGAAAATAAAACAAGATTTAGGCACGCCTCTACTTCTTTTAGGTCAGGTCTTCTGTCATGAATTTGTTTGGCAATCCAACACACGACGGTGAAGAACCGACAGATTTTAATAATCCCAAAAAAAAAAACCAATCTAACACTACTCCACAAGAACTTAAGACCCAACACTGAACTCAAACTGAACAGAACTTAAATAGTGAAGATAATGAGACACACACACCTGAACATAATGATGAAATCAAATGAATAACACTGACAACTAAAAAGGAATGGGAAACAGTGCAAAACATGAGGGTGTGACAACATCTGGCATCATAGTGTTCATCTGAGACAGAATAATAATTATAACAACAACAACAGTTTAGTGACCTTGACACATACAGTAGTGCATAATATTTAATATTTAGCCTTTATATTGCATCACCAAAGAAATATAACGACATAAGTAGGGGCTCCATTCTAAGGAGGAGTTTTTTCCAATGGGAAAACTTTTTTGCTTTCATCCCACATAGTTTGACTGCTGTTTAATTCACCCTGCATTGCTTTGAGATCAAAGACACGGCAGTATCACAGACCACAGAGCACTTCTCTCTCCTGGGGAGATGTGAGCTTTGTGCTCCTCCTCTGAATGCTGTGGTAGTGAAGAACTGTGTGTGCCTCTTTTAGTCATGGCGCATTTGACTGAACCTCTTGAGATCGGCCCAAGACCTTGATGGAAAGCCCTTTGTGAATGTCCCCAAGCAGCTCCTGCAGTGTGATGAATGCAGGCATCTAGTTTGGTCTCTGCAGATTCTTCTCATTAAATATTTAAAACTCTAAATCCAGTTATTTGTAAAGCTTCCTGTTTCTCTTACCAAACCCCTGTGCTGATAAAACTCCAGCAGTGTTGCAGTAACTTTCAAAATTTCATGCCACATAGAAGCACTATTGCATCACTTGGACACATAATTAAAACAAAAATCACATTTTGTTTGGGAGCTTTGTTTGAATTATATTTAATCATGTTCATTGCTAGGTGTAACTGCATCTGAAGGCGTTTCCTTATTATTTGACTCCGTCCACATTTATTGATGATGCTGCAGTATCTTCCTTTTGACCATAAAAAAAAATATATATATATATTTTTTTTTTACAATGAATTATCTTGAATTTATTGTTCATTTTGTATCTTTTTCTTAATTCAGTTTGATTGAATCATATAATAATTGCTGTTAACAGGGTTCATCATCTGTTAGAGTACGTCTTTAATTGATTTTTCCGTACATTTCTGCCATATGTACATAAACTGAGTCACCACTGATAAGCTACTACTAAATATAGTAGAAAATAATTTTTTTGTAATGTTGCTTTGCAATAATTTGTATCATAAAAAGCGCTATACAAATAAACTTGAATTGAATTCTTAGTCAAAAGTCTCTTTTGTGTCTTCCACTTATTCTTGTTGAATTTAACTCTATAATTTCACCCCTCAGACTTATAAAAAAAAACACATTTTTGATGCTTTATGAAATCATATTTAAAGATATAATTAAAACGTAAATTGTGCTATTAGGTGCAGTTTATCTAAATCCATGTTTTTTGTTGTTGTTGTTGTTGTTATTGTAAATGTTTCTTGTTAGAGATACAATCATGTTTTTCCCTGATCATGTAGTATTTACGTTCTTCACAACAAAACAAATCAAAATATCCCATAAAATATCCCATAATAATATTAATATTATTATATTATTAATAATAATAGTATATTTAAAGTAAAGTGCTTATTCATGCGATTTTCAATCATTTGTCACTAAGTCTTCAGTGTCATGCTAACAGTTGTTTATGCATTTTGCAATCATAAATATATTTCTTTCTGATTAATCATAATGTTCATCCGAGACAGTTTCCCATTGTAAACTTTTTACTGATTAATAATAAACTACATTCATTCACTTTTTCAAAAACAATTTGCCATGTACAATTCCTCCATGCCATGCTTATTGTAATTATTCATAAATGTGATAATTTGGCTATTGATTTACTTCTTCATATATTTTATTTATTACATGCATCAGTCTAGTATTGTATGTAAATGGTTAACTGATTCCACAAAGGTGAAAGAGGTCACTGAAAACCATCAATAAGCAATTAAAAGCTCATTAACGGTTGACTTAAAGATGTCACTTGCAGTCTTTTGACAGGCAGTACTAAAGTGTTAATACAACATCTTCTTAGCTCTCTCTCTTTCTCACTCCTTCTAGCATTTAATCTTTCCCGTTTTATCTCCTCTCTTACTTTCAGTCGTTCCACTGGTCCTCATTTGTTCACTTGCATTACTCCCTCTCCTCAAATTCCCAGCCAACGCCCAGCTTCTGCAGTACTGCAGTCTCTCCTTTTCCAAAAGTCTCACCCCTCCTCTTGATCACTCTGTAGTTATCTGCAGTGAGGAGGAGGGAGAGAAAGAGAGATGCCGAGAGGAAGAGCACACCTCACGACTCATGCTGCTGCAACACACCCAAGGATCACAGCAACAGTCTGGCAGTTCATCACAATTCATTCTACCAACAGTCACTCAGGCTCTTAGAGTCTTGTACATTTACACAGGAATGCAATTCATAACTCACATGCTCTCTCTCTCTCTTTCTTGCATGACTGTCCTCCCTCAGGCCTTTCATTAATCAGAGCTCTCTGACCCACTGCCCTCTCACAGGAGAAACAGAAAGACCTAGGATGGGATAAAAAAATAAAAAAATACTCCCAAAAAAACTCTTGGGACATCACAACAGTTTGGCCTGATCTAATCCTTACTAACTTGCATAAAACATTAAACAAGGCTAAACTGCCCTTTGCCTCAAATAATATTTTCAATAATTCTACCCCATATGGTTCAAGAAGAATGCCTTGATTTCTTTGATTTATTGAAGCATAAAGTTACATAAAACTTTAAACGAGGCTGAATTGCATCTTGATGCAAATTATTTATATGATATAATTTATTTATATAATGTCAAAAGATATAATCTTTATATAACTGATATATCATTTTGTTATATTATATGACAAAACATTTACATTTTTTACATATAGAACCAATTATTTTAGTATCAGTCATACACTATTACAGTATTTGTTCATGATATGAATTTAAAAAAAAAAAGCTTTTTAGATTTTGTTTGGTTTTAGTAATTTTACTAATTTTAATTTTAATAATTAAACAACGTTTTTTTGTATATTACATAGATAATAGTTTTAGTGAACAAAAAAACAGCACTCATCCAAATATGTGAATGTTCTGGAAATAAGAGGAAATATTTCAATGTATAGTAACCAAATCCTGCTTGGCGATTGCACTTAAATTGTCAAACTCAGTAGGACACATTTAAATCCCTTTATTTTTTGATTTTACTGACTTCATTTACTTTTCACACATAGTAGTTTTGACAAGTGGCCTACAAGTTCTAGAAAACACCATATTATCAGTCCAACCTGGGATGCACTGAACTGGTGAGTAACTAAGGACCTCTTTCAGACTGGGCCTAAATTCAATCACCAAAATAAAGAGCCTTCAGTGGAATGGAAAATCGCTCAAGATATTTCTAGAGATGTGATTAGAATAGATTGTGCAATTCTTAGAAACTCCTACCTGACAAAGACAACTGTATTAGATTAAAGGTTATAGATTATATGAGGTTTCCTACAGGAGCATTCAGAAAAATGCTTGAACAAGTAGGACAAGGAACCATGAGGATATGACCGAGCAGAAACTAATGCAGTGTCAACAACATTCAATAAACGTCCAATAAGCAAAATACTATATTTATAGTAGAAAAATAAGATATTTGATGAGCTCAGTATGTGAAAGGCTTTATAACAGAGGTCTACAGGTTTAATGGATCAATATATTGTTGAACAAGCCCATGCAAGGCTAACAAATCTGCTGTAATGTAATGCTGGGTACACGTCGACCATTCGCAGTTGTTCTCAAGGGGCGTCGTAATTTAACCTGCATGTGGGCTTCAGCAGATTTCCGAGCAGGACACAAGAGAATCGGTTCGGTACAGCGGATTGGGAGGCTCAAAACACTCTGGATACATTAGCTCTGTGCAGGTAAGAGTCAGCAAAAACAGAAGCATCTTAATGGGAACGACATGAAATTCTAAAGCGTGTGCCAGTGACAGACAGTTCACATCCACCGTCTCTCACTCCAAGAGCAAAAGCACTGCATTAAGGAGAAACAAAGGAAGCAAAGACGAAAATGTCTGGCTGATGCAGCAGCAGTATTCATCTCAGCAGCTTTTTACACACAAAAGGAAATGATTCCTCTTGACAGGAAATGTGGTTGCAATATTGAGTTTTTGACTCTGGCTGCAAGTCTCATAAAGTGTTTTGTGCCAAATGAATGCTTTGACTGATGCCATGGGTTTACTGCTGCATAGTCTCATTTTCCAAATTATTACTTATGACAACAGGCAATTTCATCATGATACAAATGACAATTGTGTCTCTTAACACATTTCTGTCCTTATTTGTCACAGACAGCAGCTGTAAACTTACATGTAACTCACTTATAATGATTTTATTTCTCATAATGGATTCCTGATTATATTTATTATTAATACAATAAATGTTAACGATGATGCTCCAATTATATGCTCTTAATTAGATTAAAAATATGCACTAGATTAATTAGATGCACCAAAATGTTAATTACTGACGTTATGTTTCTTTAAAATGGTCATTGTTTTATTTGTATAATAAGAACGAAATCCAAATTTGGAGAATTAGATAATTTCATTCGAAATAAAGTCAAGTGTCATGTTTAAGCCTGTTCACTGACACGCGGAGAAGAAAGTTTAATAACAGACCATTCAGCTTCCACTATTCGTATTTTTGTCCTGTGCTGCCCTCTAGCGGTGAAAGCATTATTATTAAATTCCTAATATGAGAAAATATTTTTTATCGTTAATTAAATAATAATTCTTTTTTATTATATCTTAAAATAACCCCTATACTTTTATGTCATATTTTACTGTTCTTCAATAAATAGTTTTATAGACAATTTATACATATTTTGTAATTATACAGGGCTAAACCATAATATTATAAATATGCGTAAAATATTAATAATAATTAGATATATGTATTATTTATTTAAATCATTTTTAATATGATTTTTGAAACTATTTTATCATACATTATATTTGTATTATTTGAAGTGACGTTATTCTAATTTATTTAGTTTAGTTTAGTTAGTTTAATATTATTTTTATTATATTTATTTATTCCACGCAATCTTCTCACTTGCCTGCAATTACTGATCCCTGATCCACTGGGCGGCGCTACTAATTTATCAAAGCGCACGTTTCTACAGATGACGTTCCACGAAGAAGCAAGAACGGATTTGATCTCCCAGAATGCCTTTCACTTCCTCTTCCCTTCTGCGGCCTGAGAACGTAAGTGCCCACAAGCATCCCATTGCAACGATGTGTGAAATAATCCCTTTTATATCACCATCATCACAAGTTTTTATGTCGAAATAACACATCGACATATTTACTTAGATTATGTTTAACGTTTTCAGAGAATATGACTCGTCGTTTAAGCGAAATTTCTAATGTTATTCGACGGTCGCCCGCTCTCAGGATTTCAATAGGGACCAGATGAATGTTGCATGTGCGAGTTTACCAATGAAAAACTGAATTAAAGACATGAGATATAAATTGTAGCCAGACGTGTCAGTGTCTATGTATTGTCATGCGGCGGCCGTGATATTTATGCTAATGTCAGAATGTTTTATTTTTGTTCTCAACAGTTGTTTTGTTTGAGTTTCATGTATTCTAACGCTACGCCTGTTCTAACCATCTGGTGTCATTCATTCTCACTGTAGATCTCTGAAAATGGTCCGCTACTCACTCGACCCAGAGAACCCGACTAAATGTGAGTTGGCAGCTATGTTTTTAACCATACGTCTGCTCGGTATTGAACCTGTGTAGTAATTGTTTTTGTGTTCTACAGCATGCAAGTCGAGGGGCTCCAACCTTCGCGTGCACTTCAAGGTAAGATTGAACCCGCTCATGCTATAGTCTAGAGCAGGGATGTCCAGTCCTGCTCCTGGAGGGCCACTGATCCGCAGAGTTTACCTGAGAACTTAAACACACCTGACCCAGCTAATCAAGGTCGTCTCACCAGGTGTATTAGAAACTTTCAGCCAGGTGTGTTTAACTGGGGTCAGAGCTAATCTCTGCAGGACAGGGCCCTCCAGAACCGAGTTTGGACACCCCTGGTCTAAAGGCTTGTCAAGATGCTGACATTTACTGAATTCATTTTCTTCATAGAAATGTAAAAATTCCCACTTGTGATTCATGATCAAACTAACTAATTCTGAGATTAATCAATTTAGAAGCTTTGTTTTGGAGGAAAAAAAAAAGTTATATTTTGGGTTTTGAGGGAATTATGCACCAAAAACTATTAGTTTCCAGACATTTGTTTAAATGTATGCAATAAGTACATAAATCGATCTATATTATTTGCAAGTGTTGTATTGAGGTTGACTTGATTTGCGTCCTTTGCAGTGCTTTATAATAGTGCAGATTCAGTGATCACATGATGCTGTTTGTTGTTAAACTCCAATAGTTTAATTATGGAAGTGTAATTCTTCACTGGGAATTAAATATAATTTTTTTTGCAATCACACACTTATGGTTTGTCGTCATTTAACCTCAGAACTCATGGAGTGAATGAATGAGGTTTTTATTTAATGGTACTCACCTTCTGCACTCTATATCTGGATAGAATTACTTATAGGATAAGCAGATGTTGCAAATGTGCATTGTGGCAGCAATAATAACCAACTTACTTAACCAGGTCACCTTTTAAGTATTTGTGAAAAGGATATAGTATTTTGAGTAGCCACATTTCTAGTTTGTGAAGTGTTGGAGGCTGGTTTACTTTGTAATCTGTTAAGTGTTGTCTTAATGTTTGGTCCTCAGAACACCCGTGAGACCGCCCAGGCCATCAAAGGCATGCACATCCGCAAGGCTAACAAGTACCTGAAGGATGTGATGGTTAAGCACCAGTGTGTGCCCTTCCGTCGTTACAACGGTGGTGTTGGCCGTTGTGCTCAGGTGGGCTTTTGTCCTGTTTTAAAGCTGCCTTTTAAAACCGTTCTGTCAATGTTGCTGTGATGACCATCTTAGGACACCTTTGGAATTCACCATGAAAACACCTCTTAGTCTGAGCAACATGTACTCTATTGTTCAAAAGTTTGGGTTTGGTTAAATTCATGCTCACCAAGCTGCAGTTATTTGATCAAAAATACAGTAAAACGACAATATTGTGAAATTATTAGTTAAAAGATTTGCTCAAACATTTTCAATTTAGAACAATTTTTAGTTTAGAGTCTTTATTGTCTCTATTGATCATTTTAATACATTCTTGTTGAAAAGTATTAATTTCTTAACTTACTGACCCTAAACTTTAGAACGATAGTGTAGCTCAATGTGTTACTCAAATTAAGATAGCTTAAGCTTACTTGTGATGTTTTTCATTTTTAGGCCAAACAGCATGACTGGACTCAGGGACGCTGGCCTAAGAAAAGTGCTGAGTTCCTGCTCCACATGCTGAAGAACGCAGAAAGCAATGCTGAGCTCAAGGTAAGACTGTATAAGCCATTACACTATGAATAAATATCTGTTAGACTTAGACAGCATTATTGCCTCAGTGTATGATTTAAAACTAGCTTGCATGAATGCAGCTTTCACTACCGTACAGGCTTTATTTCATCCCACATTGTAATCTTGTAGGGTTTGGATGTGGACTCTCTGGTGATTGAGCACATCCAGGTGAACAAGGCTCCAAAGATGCGCAGGCGTACTTACCGTGCACACGGACGCATCAACCCCTACATGAGCTCCCCATGCCACATCGAAATGATCCTCACTGAGAAGGAGCAGATCGTTCCCAAACCAGAGGAAGAGGTTTCTCAGAAGAAAAAGGTATGAACATTAATGTTCTTCTGAAGTAAAAAAAAAAAAAAAATGACAAACTGTAGACTTGGCTGTAGTGATGACAATCTTAGGACACCTTTGGATTAATGATGAAAAGAATTGTTTTCTGAGCAGCCGTTGTGCATTAAATGCATGGAGGACTTGATATCTTAGTAGCTGCTGTTGGTGAGTGCTCATTAACCAAACATTTTTTTTTGTCTTCACAGGTTTCTCAGAAGAAACTGAAGAAGCAGAAACTTATGGCTCGGGAGTAAATGTAAATAAAGTCCAACATTCGTACTACAGAATGACTCTGCTCCTTTTTTTTTCAATTTATTTATTGACTTGGGTATATTATCTTAAAGATGACAAGTAAGCTTGTGCTTAAAAAAACAGTCATTTAAAAGAGAATTTGGTAGAACAGAAATGTCAGAAAATAGAAATCTATTTACTAATGGGTCTAATAAGCAGTACAAAAGTGGTTGCTTTATTTGCTTTAAAAAACAGACTCTTTACAGTCTGTGATGCTATCATTGAGAACTTTTTGAGTGCTCTGACAGAAAGATGTCTCATGGTGTTTGGCTTGGTGGTTAAAGATCAGAGTTTGTGATGACCTAGAGTCTAGGTAGTTACTAAAGGGAGTCTAATTTATGATCTTCATTCTTTTCCAATTAAATATGTTGACAAACTATGCAAACAGCAAAGTCAACCAGAGAATACATAAGGTATATTGATGGTAATACATATTATATAAAATAAAAATTCACTCTGTATGTGTGTAGAAAATATAATGCATACACAATTTTTAGGAGGCTGGGTAAAATTAGAATTTGGCCATTATAAACTGATTTGGTGTTTAAGGTTTGCCCCTCCAAGCATTTTATTTCCAGAGTATTCAGTGTTAGATTCACCAGTAGAGGGCAATGTAGCACTGCGAATCTGCTCCTCGTCTTACAGGTTCTTGGTGCATGTTTTTGCCGTTTCTGGGGTTATTTATACTACTCAAGGAATTTGGTAGTATCATTTCTAATATTAATAGTATAAATTTTGTAAAATGTGTGATTGTGAATGCATTATGTATACATTAAATATGTGCTCATATATATATATATATATATATATATATATATATATTATATATATATATATATGCTATATGTGTGTGTCTAAGACAAGAACGGGTATTGTTTTGGTTTTAGGACAACTTTGATGAACGGTTTTGATCCACTTCAAATGTTGACTACTGTATATATGCGTGTGTGTGTATGTATGTATATATTGCATTTATTTTTATTTATTTCTAATGCAACAAGGACCTTAGTTGCACAAATTATGATATTTCACTTTCTGACCACCAGGTGCTGCATCACTTTGCGTAAGGCCGGTTTTTTTATACACTAACACAAAAATAGTTTACATTCTATAAAAAAGGATACACTAACACAAAAATAGTTTACATTTTATTGTCTTGCATAACTTTTTTGTATATATAATATTCTGTAACTTCAAATCATCAACTTACTAAACTGACTAAACAACTTATTCAATTTAAATTAGGTAAACCAAATATCCCAAACACACTCAAAAAACTGCATTATACTGCCATAAATAGGCAGAACACAGAACCTTTAAGAATGCAGAGTTTCTAATATTTCATATTTATTCAATTGGCATTTAGTTTATTCAGACGAAACCAAACAATACAAAAACCAATACATTTGAGAAAAGTGGCAGAAAGGGTTTTGATGAGGAGGTAGAAAACATATTCACCTTAGATCTCGAAGTTGAAGTAAAATTTAGGGTTTATTCAAGCTCCATCATTCTGTGATTGTATTGTGATTCATCTGTGGAGTGTTTAAACCCTGTCCACAGAGACTTTTAAGCTCATAAGATATCCGACTGCCTCACATGACCGGCACGCATGCAGATGTCCCTTTATTTAAGAAATGGATCTCAAATTGACTAGATTGATTTTGTCCCCTTTTTGTATTTAATAGCGGGTCGGATGGCAGCTCTTTTAATGTGCAAATGAGAACCAATGAGGACAGACTCCTAAATTCAGTTCAGACACTCAGCTGACAAGGGCCACGTCACTGCCGGCTTTAGCCAATCACATCCCACCGAGCCCCTCCACTTTCCCAGGCACGCTCTCAAAGTTTTGACTTTTTGCAGCAAAAGACAGCAGGTTGATGAAAATGTTTTATTATCTTCCAGATCTTCATGTGAACTACCCAGAAAGTCTCTCTTTTTATATATAGATTTCAAAAACATTCTCATTGAAAGGACTCCGCTCTGTTGTATAATGCCATACTTGCAAGAACTGAAAGAAGGGAATGGATTTTGCCAGAGGAGATGGGTATGAAGCTTCGGTATACCTGACTGGGATTTTTTTTAGAGAAAAGATTGTTTTTCTCAAGGCTTGAGTATTTTCCCCCCTTTCTCTCCGTCATTCACTCTTCTACATTTGTTTTTACGTTTTGCTCGGGTCTCCACCGTCTTGCTTCTTGCGCAATATTTAATTAAAGTTTTAGATTCTTGGTAATGTTAGCGGTGGGGCAAATGGACGGGTCTCGCCAGAGCGCTTTTCTACTCAATACCCCACCTTTGGCTGCTCTACACAGTATGACCGAAATGAAGACTCCACTTTACCCAGCCTACCCGTTATCTTCCACTGGACCAGCATCCTCCACTTCACCGACAGCTACCTCTCCGAATCCAGGTGGTATCCCGGTCTCGTCCCCGGGGATCAAAACATCCACTGCACTTTCGACTCTCGGTGCTCAGTACTCAATCGCCACACCTCACGGAATAAACGACATCCTCAGTCGACCCTCGGTGGTCACCGGAGCGGCGGCGGCATCTTCTCCCGCTGGAATCTTGTCTGGACTGCCCCGTTTCAGCAGCCTGAGTCCTCCGCCGCCTCCAGGGCTGTATTTCAGCCCCAGTGCCGCGGCCGTGGCGGTGGCTCGCTATCCGAAACCTCTGACAGACCTTCCAGGCAGAACCCCGATATTCTGGCCTGGAGTTATGCAAAGCCCACACTGGAGAGACGCCAGATTCGCATGTTCGCCACGTAAGTGCACGATTAACTTTCTTGAAGGCTGTTAGCGATCCAAAATATTAGGATAAGCACACACATAAATAGGATGTAATAATAAAATTAGCTGAATTTTCAATCTTGCCCCTCATAGATCAAAACTCAGTGCTCCTGGACAAAGATGGGAAAAGGAAACACACGCGACCAACGTTTTCTGGGCAGCAAATATTTGCCCTGGAAAAAACATTTGAGCAAACGAAATATTTAGCTGGACCTGAGAGAGCGCGGTTGGCCTACTCTTTAGGAATGACAGAGAGCCAAGTCAAGGTAAGACAGTCCTAATAGTTTGTGTATGAAGAGGAACAATCTTGACTGACTCGATTCTTCATTATCATTAATAAATGGAATGTAGCCTATAAAGAGAATAAGGTGTGCGATGTGTTTAGCCTATTCAAACCTTCCAATATATCTCTTTAATTTGCAGCTTTTATATAGCCTACAATTTATTTCTCTACATCAGGTTATTCAAATTTAACGCAACGACCAAATGCGATTTAATGTAGGCTAAGTCTATTGTTTTCATCCATTTCAAAGTTATTAACGCATAACATTAATTTAAAGTTATTAGATTTTGTTTGAAAAATTGCAACACCACTGTAATTGTTTATTGCAATTATTGCAATAAAATATTTGAATTGCATAGGCTACAGAAACCTGTTCGATTTTTATTTCTGTTAAAATAGACTGCAGGTTAGCCTACAGATATTTAACTCTTAAACTCTTCAATAAATAACTCAAGTTATTTATTTAGCTATTTATTAGCTTTTTCAAGTTAGGCATGAAAAATCGGTTTCATTTGTTTGACATTGTTAAATGTTTCTGGGCGAAATTTGTATTAATTCCCATTTGTTATGCCGACTTTTTGATGGAGATAACCCCTTATTTCTGTATGGATTAAAATACGTTTTTATCTCATTTTCATTGTAAAGGTGTGGTTTCAAAACCGAAGAACAAAATGGAGAAAACGGCACGCGGCTGAAATGGCCTCGGCGAAGAAAAAACAAGATTCAGAGACCGAAAGGCTGAAAGGGGCTTCGGAAAATGAAGAGGACGACGACGACTACAACAAACCTTTAGATCCAAACTCGGACGATGAAAAAATAACGCAGTTACTGAAAAAACACAAACCAAATTCAGCTCTTATCATTCACACGTCGGAAAACGAGAGCTCGTAAAATGGAAACGGAAAATGGGTTGTCAAAGCCTTCAAGAAATGTCAAAAAATAATGTAGGCTACTGTTTTTTCACCAAGTTTGGGCTCTGGTTTGAGAGGAAGGATGCAAATCAGAGGAATATGCACTATTGGTGGAGCTGAAGGTGCATCTGTGTCTGCAATAGACACGTTTCAACATATAGACAACGGTACTTTTTTTGTAAATTAACGGCGTGAGTTGTATCGCATAGGAATTATATTACTGTGAATATTTATGTGTAAAATATTTTGAATAGTAAACATGCCAGAATTCGTTCATTTCGCTTCAGTTTAATTTTTGGTTTAGGCTTTGTGATTTGCATTTTCATATCATTAATTTGTATAGGGCTAGGTGCTGATCACCCTGAGTTATTTTTATTTTTTTTTCTATGGGTGTAAGTGGCCTCAGCTCATTGATTCTTAAAAATAATCACCAATGGAGAATAATTTTCAGAATTTACCACTAAAGGTAAAATACATCTGAGCGACAGCCTAAATTGAGGCTCAGTCAAGAGATTGGTCTGGCCATAACACGTGTAAATAAACAAACACCTAACCATATATTTGTAATATAATGCATAGTGTTCGTTTCCCAATGTTAGGATGTTTCTTTTATTTTTTTTCATGATTAATTTATAATATTTTAAGTTTGTAATAGTGTTTGAATCCTGCAAAATGTGCCTTGCAGGTTCGTGTGTATTGCACTTTTATTTAATAAAATGTTAAGCATATGGGATATTTTTCTTTTTGTTATTATTAAATCGAATATAAATATATTGTGTATAAATTAGCCTAGGTACAGCAACGTTTTCAAGCGTTAATAAATAGGCTTGCTGATGGTTGATCAGTTAGTTTTGAAAGTGTCTTTCGCTTCGGTTAGAAGCTGTCTCACGTTTTAAGAGTTATCAACATGGCAACGCTTATTCAAAGACATTTTAATATTTTGTATTCTTCTTCTTCTTATTATTATTAGCCAATTATTCGCTTTTAACAGCCCAATTCAGTATATGAATAATCATGTTCTCCCTTATTGCTCTGTGAGAGCACATATTTTTTTTTTATTATAAAGACGCCATTACTCTGCACACTCACATTTAAATTTGCTAAATTTTCGCAAAAATTTCGATCACTGAGAAATGTCAATGAAAAAGGGAGGCGGGATAGTGAAGGTAGAAAGCGTTTTTTGGCGGTCTTCAGCTGATCGCGTCACAGTTTCAATATATGTCAGCTGATTCGCGCTATTTGATCATATTTTTTGGAAATTGGAAATCACTCAAACGATTTGTTCTCAACAAACCAGCAGAGAAATGTAATTCATGAGGTGAGATGATGTAGGCTATCACGCACAATTGTACTATCAGAAAATATTTTGAGCGGGTATTTTTGAAGAACAACAGGTCCAGTGCTTCTCCACAGGTTACTCAACCCAAATGAGTCACTTTTTGGAAGCAGCATTGTCTACATTTATCATTGCAGAGTCAGACAGACCTCCAGTTAACCTAAAATATTTATTCATTTCGAAACATTCTAAATTTCATTTGCACGCATTTAATATTTTTACACATTTATTTATTTAGATTTTGATGAACTTAGATGATAACATTAAGGGTCCATAGTTGCCAAATAAACGATATGATTTTAAACTGTTATTAATCTTAAAAAAAAAAAAATATTAAATATTATTATATACCACATGAGGTATAAATCCACATCATTTAACACGTTATCTAATCAATTTACAAAAAACCAAATAAAGCACGACAAACTTATTCTGCCTCATGCACTTGGATGTGTGGCTCGGTGCAAATCGTGTTTGTAATGCAATATTTTAGAATAAATTAATAACTGGAAAATTAATGTTGTACTAATCAAAGAAAATATATTTAATTTAAAGCATCTCAAGAAGCAGAATGCCTGATGATTAAGTGCATCACAGAATTAAAATTGTCACGGTTCTGTGATATAATGCCATTTTAAAATTTTTCGAATTAGATTTCTTTGCACAAATTAAACCGTAAAAGAAAATGATCATTTCCATTCCCTTAATAATTTTGTAATTTATACCCGTAGCGTGTAAATTAGGACACCTGAGAACAAACTTGTTTCAGCTATTATCTTCAAGCCAGTTTAGACAAAAACATTTAAGCGTGCCAGCGTTTGACCAATTCACAACTATTGAACGTTTGATTGGCCGTATTAATAAAATAAAACATGACAGTCTTTCTGAGCACATGCTCAAGTTTAACCTCCCCCTACCCCCAATTGTGCAATGATTTTTTTTTTTCATTTCAGTATTTTTTTTACAATGAGTCCTTTTTCAGTTTACAACCATTTTTTCTTTTATTCTTTGATGGCGTCTATCAAATGGCTTTAATAAACAGAAATTTGAGAACTTTTTCAATATGAAGACTTCACTAGCATATATAGGCTTATATATATATAGCCTATATATATATATATATATATATATATATATATATATATATATATATATATATATATATATATATATATATATATATTCTAATATGTTTTTTTTTTTTTTATTTTTTCTTGTTTTCTATATCCGTTCAACAGTGCCTTTTACAAAACCATCAGTATTGCTTTCATTGCATTACATATTATTATCTTAGGCTTAAGCACTGACGATTTCAGCATGTCAAACTTTAATGAATCTATCTTTATTTGGCTACATGTGTAGGCCAATGACCTGATGTCAATAAGGTATCAAATTACTGTTGAGTGAGAGCTTAATGAACTCGCATCTGCAATAATTAATCTCTGATTGCTTCAAATTAAAATACATTCATGAATATGCTCATTAACTCTCTTACTGTACAAAGCTATTTCAAAGAGGACATCATGAAATAAGCTAATACAAAAGAACTAAGAATGCTGAATGGCGACTGAAAATTAGGGAAAGCAAATGATTTTAAACACACCAATATGTATTTACAACACTAAATGGAAAATAATAAATCAAATAATAAAGGTTTTGCAATATTGATTAAGTATAAGAAAGGCTAAACTGACAAACTGAGCTAAACAAATTCCTTGCCTTTGAAGCGAAGACTAATTAAACAATAACATTTCATTTTAACATCATTGTAGATTTTATAGACAAATTTTAAACTCTTGCAGACACTTGCATATAATGTTCTTAAATTATTTACAGTGCATTTGAGCAAGATAAGAAGGCAGAGCAGGTGGACCAGTCATAGGCAGGAAAGATCTGGTTTTGCTGGCTTGCTCGTTCTCCTGATCTGGGTAGAATTATGATCCATCAGTGTGGTCCAGGTGTGGTGAACATGGCATGTGTTCCTCAGGGGAGATATCTTAGCATCTGCTGAGTGCCTGCTGATGTAGTGCTGGGGCTGCAGCTGGCCACATGATCCCGGGTCACTGCTGCCCTCCCATCAGACACTTGTTGGAAGTGAGGTTAATTAGTTGAGAAATAGCAGTTGCTTTCCACAGCCTTTACCTGAGAGACATGCATCTCTGGATTAGGCAGTTTATTACCTTTTTTTAGTGCACAAATCAGAAATGCCCTTTAAATTCCTGAATTTGAATGAAGCTGGAAACAGGATGCAGAATTTTTATTTGAATGTAAGGAGGTAGAATTAAAATTCATTGAAATTTAAAGAAATTTGTAGAACTGCACATTTTATTGTGCTGCAAACAGGATGCTGAATTGTAATTTGAATGTAAGGACATAACGTTTTAAAAAAGAATTTAAATGTAAATAAATTCACAGACCTGCAAATTTTATTGAGAGTCAAACAAGAAGCAGAATTGTAATTTGAATGTAAGGATATCAAATTAAAATAAACTGCAATTCAAAATAATTAATGTAACTGCAAATTGTATTTAGCTGCAAACAAGATGCAGAACTGTAGTTTGAATTTGAATGCAAGTAGAATTAAAATGAACTGAAATTCAAAGAAATTAATATAACTACAAATTTTATATTTTAACTGATATTTTAACTAATATTGCCTTGCTTGAAAGTTCTGAAATGCAAACAAACAAATTAAACTTAAAAACGTAACAAAAAAGAGATCGATAGAATTTGACCTAGAAATTTGTGTTCAGTTTAAATCATATGTAACAGACAAACTTTTTTGGACCAGGGTGGAACTTCATTTTCTAGAATGGATTACATGTGCAGAATTTCTTTAAACTGCAATGTCAATTCCTCCTCCTGTTTTTGCAGTTCACCTTCCTGTGGAGGAAGGTTTTAATTAAAAAATTTACATTTTAAATTAAATTAAAATTAAAATCCTGGCTCATTAATTGAAAAGAAGTCAGTTTATATTTTTCAGTTATGAATGTTGCACAACTCAGTTTTTTTTATTTTTCTTTTACTCCTGCAAACATCTCTGGCTACATTGGATCTCAGCTGTACTGCAGTTCCCATGCATTTTTCTCTGCATGTCTTCATCTGTGACATTTGGTAAGATGTGTTTTGACATTTAGTGATGTGACTAATTTTGCTGATAACTGTGTGTTTTGGATAAAGAACCCCATTGATGTGCTCTCAGTTAAACATGTACTACAAGAGATTACATACAAGACTGTCACAAGAGGCTGCAGGCGTAGAGAATGAACGCTGGCTTACATGCGCCTCAGGCCTTATCTATTTCCCAACCATTTGGAGAGTCCTGATAAAGAGCACCTTGGGATCCCCTATTATGAATACCCCGGGTGCTTGTCACAGAGCAATGAGCTTCCTGCGATATTTTCAATGCATGAAAGATTTTCTCTTATTTTGCCATTTAATTCTCCCCTTATGATTACGTTGTGTCTATAATAATACATGTTAATCTTCTCTCATGTTACATTAAAGTTGTATTTATACATTATCTGTTTCAAATAAGCAAATTAACTGTTTGGTTAATCATTGCTCATGTACTCGTAGAGGTGCAGGTGCTTGGTTTGGGTTTGAGGTTGATGTTTGGTCTCTTGAGTATATTTGTATTGTTAACCAGGAGCTGAGGTTTTCGGAGGGCATCATGGGTGGTATGAACACACTCTAGTGTTTATAATATCCTGTAATCTTGTCTAATGATGTTCTCATAATCTGTCAAAGCCCCTAGTTGCAGTGGCTTACAAGCAAATCTCGATTCACAATCAGATGGTGGTAAACAACCTAAGATAAGCACATTTAAACTAATCTGATGGAAAGACTCAAACAATGTGGAAAAGGGGCAGGTTTTGTTTCATGCAGTAAATAGTGAAACTTATTTGATATGTACATTATTCTACGTCTCATATAAAATATCACTCATAAGTTTGTGGTTAGTAAGATTTTTAATGCTTTTGAGTCTCCTATCACACACCAACCAAGTCTTTATTTGATTTAAAAAAAAAAACTGTCTAAATAGTAATGTTGTGAAATTTTATCACATTTTCTATTTTAATGTATTTTAACCTGAACTTCATTCTTCAGGGTCACATTTGATGCTCAAGTAACAGTTTTTTATTATTATCACAGTTTAAACAGTTGCTCTGGTCAACATTTTTGTGGAAACTGTGATATACATAATCTTATTCAAAAACCATAAAGCAAGCTGTTGGCATTTTGTTTGATGTTTATAGTGGTGGGGGTCTAGGGGGAATAATGGCAAAATGAGCACCTTTAATAGACGGCTCAGGCCATGAATAAACTGCCCTCATCGGCCAAGTCCTGAATCCTGCATTTTATTAGCACTAGCCATGCTAAAATAACCTGCTAACACGTAGCATAGTGCAGCAATAATAACCCTCCTCAATCATATTTTAAAAGTCACGTCAAGCCAGGCCTGTATAATTCATCTCTATGCAAATACATCAATGTCAGCCCATTAGTGTATTGCTAAAGAGGTTATTTTTATTAAAATGCATTCTTGCCTTGTCCTTTTTTCTTTTTTTTTGTCTTCTTTTTTTTTCTATCTCACTCCCAATAAAACATGAGCCCTATTGGCCAAGAATTATAGCAACTATTAGAGTAACATATGGACAGCATGCACTCTGAAAATAAAAACCAACAGATAAAGTAGCAGGGTCATAGTAGGGTACAAACACTTAGGAAAATGGCAGCGGAGTAATAGATTTCTCCCTGGCTGGCTGAGGAGACCCAGCATGCCACTGAAATCAAAGCCTTATTATACATGCATTTAGGGCTGTATTGTGTGGCAAGATGTGTAGCCTTCGCTTGCAGGGAGAAAAGTTATGGCCGACACAAAGAGGACCAGTGCGATGAATTAAAAAGACAATAAAAAGGTGATAAAGTGCACCCCGAATGTATTATATCTTTTAATGAAATTAAAGTTGTGTAGAAGCTCTGTCACGTCTTGTATCATTCAGCAATAGTGACACTGAGCGAGAGAGAGAGAGAGCGAGAGAGAGAGCGAGAGAGATGGGATTATGGGTAGAGCAGGAATCAGCTGATAGTGTACTTCCTGTTATTGGAGGAGAGATGAAGCCAAACAAGTGTTGTTCAGCTCCAAACATATATATATGTGTATATATATATATATATATATATATAGAGAGAGAGAGAGAGAGAGAGAGAGAGAGAGAGAGAGAGAGAGAGATATATAGAGAGATTATTATATATATGATTATATATATATTATATATATATATATATATATATATATATATATATATATATATATATACTTGTTTAACATAAAATTGTTAAAAACTAGTAAAATTATTTATTTTTAAATGGATTCCTTTTTTAAGTAATTTATATTATTATATATGAATTTGTAATATACTAGTAATATATATATATGTGTGTGTGTATATAGAATTTGATTATATGACATATATAGTCATATTACATATTTTATATAAAATTATTAATAATAATAATAATAAAAATACTTTTTTAAAAATGGATTTCTCCAATCTATCAATTATATTGTACGTGTATAAAGTATGAATGAAAAAAGAAATGTTTTTTTCTCATACGCCTCCGAGGAAACCTGTACAAAACGCGAGGAGGTTAGCGGCTAGAAAAATGTTTTTTTGAACCGCACACAGTATAGTGAGTACGGTACATTCCCTCGCCGTTTGCCGTGTTGTGTTTGGCTGGATGTTGTGTTTTCAGGGCCTGATTACCCCCTTATAAGTTTAATGCTTTAGCAGGGCCAGTGGATCCTGTCATGCCTGCGTGAACAGTGGATTTTTCTCCTTTATGGTGCCATTAATTTAACGCGGATCATTAGCTCTCATACAAACCCCATGTTTTGACAAATGTAAGCAGTGAATTATGTACATAATGTACCGTGCCCGTCCGTGAATGAATCACATGATAAACAGGAACTGCCCTGGCATATTACCCAAATGTGTTTCAGGGGGTGTCTCTCGCCAGACTCGTCACTCCATTACAGAGACAGCTCACTCAATAGCGGCTGTTTGTCTGACACATGCGGCCATTGACAAGCTTTTCATTGTGACCGCCGGTGCGTTCTGGCTAACAGCATTAAATATTGGGTCTGATGAAAAATGATGAAAAAGTGAACATGGAAATTATATTATCCCGCAGCTCTGGGGTGGTATTCTTCTGTCCCACGTGCTCGGTTTTTGAAATATGGAATTTTAAACTAACTCGCAGCGTGAATTTCATTGATGAGCTCGGGCGTATCTTTCTATCATTTGTCTCAAGATGCCTTTCATATTTTTTAGCTAGTGGTTCAAAATTATATGTACTAGATTAGGTAATGATGCTGCGATGTGTTATCATTGCAGAAACACTGATGAGGGCAACTTAAACATATGCTAGTGGTCGACACTAAATATTTGAGACAATAATGTTAATATCATTTTTTTTTAAAACAGATGGTATATTAAAATATTACGCATTTAAAGTTAATAATGCAAACAAAAATATCAGAAACAATTTAATTATGAAGGACGGACCAATTTACAATTTAACGCTATTTAAAATGATATTAAAGACAACATCTGTAAACTTCCATAAACCAAACGAATAACAACTTTAAGTGCCCAGAAAAGCGCTATATAAATGTAAGGAATTATTATCATTTATTATTAACTATAACAACAAACAAATCAATAAACATAAAAAAAAAAAAAAAAAAAAAAAAAAAAATCAAATCCAAGCACAAAGCAAAAATACAAAAAACATCAACAAAGCAAATGGGAAAAACTAAAAAATGTAAATAGTTTAACTCAAAAACTCAATCAAAAAACATCAACAAAGCAAAGCAAAGAAAAAAAGCTAAGCCCAAAAAACAAAAACCAAAACAACAAATGAAAATATTTTAACTCAAAAACTGAGTTGTTAAACTGTCTATCATCTGTCGGAGAAGACTATTATCCAGCCTTTTTCTTTCTCCTTCTGCCTATTGAATTTAGATGATTCATGTATATGTTTCTCAGTTTTATTGCTAGGGTGAGAGCTTAAGTGAGAGACCAGAGCATGAACTCTGCCCAGCCTCTTGCTGACCGGCGCTAATATCTAAAATGCTTCTTATGACCTACTTATGAAGTCAGTCTTTGAGAATCTATTGATCTGAATGCCAGATCTGAGGCTGTAGCCTCATGCAAACGGATGGAGAACCATGGGCAGAGAAAAACTTAAGTGCATTGCTCTGACCCCTTCCCTCTGATTCACCACATGACCAGAGCCCCAGACGATCCTCTCTGTCAAAAGTCGGAGGTCAAATGTTCCACATAAGGTCATTCGCCATCAGTTTGGCCCGAGCTTAATTTAATATTTGGACAATGGAGTAAATGCATAAAAGAATGAAATGCTTTTAAAGAGAAAGAATTTAAGACGGGGGAGAGGGGTGGGCACTAATTGAATGGACTGATGATTTTACTGCCAAAGATGTTTTGGTGTGTATTTAATCAATGTTTAAGGCTCATAAAATCCCTGGGTCATAGTCAGGCATATTTCCATAATCAATAATGACGGGACCTCAAGTTCAGCAGGCTATGATCCTATTTGTGCCTCTTTATTTTTCATAGATACATTTGTCACTATTGCTGTCACTGAATATTGGAAGCAGTATATAAATGCTGTTCTTGAAAACTAAAAATTTGAGTTTTGTGCACTTAAATCCTGTTCAGATTAGTGCGATCAATAACCTTTTGAGAGAAATGCTTATCCACAGGCTCCCCAGCTAACAGGAAACATGACTTGTGGCTAACATTCTGGCTAGGTTTTAAACAAACGTTTTTTCAGTAACGTTAATAGAACGTTCGTTCAATCTTTTATAATGTTCTCAAAATGTTAACTCAAAAACTTTATTTACACATCATTCATGGGACTTTTTTTTTCTCTTTAACATAGTTAAAATAGTGGCAACTTTAAAAAAAATAATTATGTGACCTCTTGTTTCAAAATGTAAAAAAAAAAAAAATATTCAAGAGTAACGTTCCTATAATGTTTGCAAAATTATAAAGTTGAGTCTTTTCTTTACGTAACCAATAAATGAAGCTTTAAAACATTAAAAAAAACTGGATGTTTTGAATGTTAAGTGAACATTCAGAAATAACTTTTACATAATGGTAACATAAAAATCATTCTTCAAAATTAATTTTATTAGCTGGGTCTATTTAAAAGGACCAAGACAGAAAATATTGAAACAGCCTGTAAACCAGTGAGATTTAAAATAAAAAGACAAACATTCTTGCATTCTGGTAGGCCATTGCTACAATTTAATCACTGGAGGTTAATGGTTCTAATTTTTTAACTTCCCATTAAGTTTGAGGTGTTTCTCCTCTCATTTTTATTTTACTTCATTTTGTTTGATTTTATAGGT
This sequence comes from Cyprinus carpio, assembly GCF_018340385.1. NCBI lineage: Eukaryota > Metazoa > Chordata > Actinopteri > Cypriniformes > Cyprinidae > Cyprinus > Cyprinus carpio. The sequence continues at coordinate 9,794,892 of NC_056592.1, forward strand.
GTCTCTTTAGCACACATTGATGCCCCAAGCTGTTAAACTCTAAAGAGCTTCAATAAAACACCTCTGTCAGTGGCCTGCCAATAAAAAATGAAAACCCATTTAACTCTAAGGAGGTACAACTCTGGTCTGTGGCCAGTCAATAAAACAAACACAAACCATGGGTTCTTGCTAAATAGACATTGCTGGTTTGCAATGGATATTGCAAGGTCAAACAGACAATTCTAACAAGGCCAAAAGAAAGACATTTCAGGGAAAACCATTGTTTATATAGAATAAATACATTCATTCTTGCTTTTTGCCACACACAAAAAAAAAAAAAAATATATATATATATATAAAGCTACATGGTTTTTGTCTTATATAGGAAACATACTAAGAAATTATACATGCTTTTTGAAAGTGCAAATCACAAGTCTTTAGATATTTATCATCTTGACAATTAGTTATCTAATGCACCAATGTCAAAATATTGACTGGATGACTTCTATATTAAAGACAATAGTAAGAAGTTCTCTTCGTGGAAGAGGGCAAAATATCAAGTCCCTCTGGCTCTGGACATGATCGTCACACTGGCTGCAGTAATGAGGCCAGGATCTCCTTCCTCTAAGTGTGTGAGGAGAATCTGGATGAGGCATCAGAATCATTGTTTACACTTGGAATGATTCCATCTGAAATGAGCCCTATTACGTTCTCCTCAAACACCATCAGCTATACCACAGCAGCCAGGCGTCAAAAGTTTAGATTCGAAAGGCTGTGTCAAGCTTCTGAGCCAAAAAAAGCCATAGATTATTTATGAAAAATCACTTCCCTGTAACAACTAGTACAATTTTATTCAGACATTTTTGTATAATTTGCTTATTGATGTTTCGGTTTGGGGTGGTTAAAATTTTTTTAAAATACTATATCAGTCTTTCTAATTCAAAATTTAATGTTTAATGTAATGTGTTACTTGACATATTGTTGTAATTGTGAAATTTACTAGTAATTTCTGAGTGAAATTTGTTTCTATGCCAATTTTTATTTTTCAGTATAGTACTGTATAGCGCTCTCTCTTATTTCATATAAACACCACTGCCATCATCTTGCACCTCAGTTATCGTTTGTCCTGAAAATGACTTCAGAGGTCTTAAGTAGTATTAAAGGGATACCCAAAAATTACAATTTTCTCCTCATTTACTTACCCTCATGTTGTTGCAAATCTGTATGAATTTCTCTCTTCGGTTGGACACAAACACAAACCCCCATTGACTTCCAAAGTATTTTTTTTCCCCATATATAGAAGTCAGTGGCTATTTGGTTACCAACATTCTTTAAAATACCTTCTTTTGTGTTCAACAGAAGAAAGAAACTCCCACAGGTTTGGAACAACTTTATTTTTCTTTAGTGTAACCTACAGGTAAAATTATAAAAGAATTTAACTCAAAACAATACTTCATGTCCACATGTTTAATTATTCAATGTGTAGCCATGTAATATTTACAGGGATGATGTACAGTCAGTCTGTCATTATTGCAAAAGTGATAATAATATAGGCCAAGCATCCTGATGTGCCGACCACTTACAAGGCATAGAGAGCAGCTGCCACACGGGATATGTCAGATTCTTCCCTGTCATGGTGTAAAGAGCATTAGATTCCTGGACTGTCACTTTCTGACCTCACTGAAACAGTCCAGGATTGAGAGAGGAAATGCAGAGGCGCCTCTCCTGCTCCTCAACAGACAGGGGTGACATAACTAAAGAGGCATTAACACCCAGTTGTGACATTGCTAAACAAATGACAGGGCCTTGGCAAGCATGGGAAAATAGCATTATAGCCCCGGAGCAAATTGACAAGGAGAAAAAAAGAACAATTTGAGCCTTGTTTTGCTCACCCTATCTGATGGAACTGACAACTTTCTATCATGTATACCAACTTTCCCAGGCAGGATTAGGTACATAAAAGACCATTTTCTGGGGAGCACAGCCATAAATCAAGCTCTCATGGGTCTTGCCTCTCTCTCACCTCTCACTTGTAGACAACATAAGTTGTGTCTGTTCTCAAGCAAGGTCAGGTCTTGAAGGCCTGTGGGACAACTGTGAGAGTAAATATTAACCTTCTCTGGACCAAAGCACAAACAAATTTGAAAAATCAGCCTGGAGCTGGTTCATAAATCAGGATTTTGTTGAGTGGTAAGTTAATAGTTTATTTACTGTTTTATATCTGGACCTTAGCCGTGAAACCACATGAAAGTGCAACTGAAAAAAAAATTAAACACTAAACTGTTAAAAAAAAAATCATAATTTTTTAATTAATTTATTTAAAATTTTAAATGATTTTCACTTAGTGGCAAATATGTAATTTATTAATTTATTTTTTGAAAAACAAAGATTGTTCATAAAAAAAAAAAAAAAAAAAAATCTCCCAAACATTCTTCTTAAAAAGGATCAGTATCTTAAGAGTTTTCTTGAGATCTAATGCTGAAAAGAAGCTGGCTGTCACTCAGATAATTCCCTCAGCTTCATTGTTCATTAAGCTTTGCTCTGGTTTCCTGCTGCTCTTGTGTGTGTGCTGTAGAGAGCGGCTCAATGGGGCCTCTTTGTAATCCTCTAAAATGGAAAATTCACAATTTGTAGCAATTTGTCTCACAGCAGCCCAACCACTTAAAAGAACCCTGATCCACTCCCCACCCAAGCAGCCAAGACTTTATATTCCTATTGGGAGACATAACAATAACAACATTTTAAAGAATTAATATAATATAATATAATATAATATAATATAATATAATATAATATAATATAATATGAATGAATGAAAAGTTTCATGACATTTCCATTCATTTGAACTGTTCATTAAATTGAAATTAAAATTAAAATTGAAATAGGCACACCCTAAAATGAAAATAAAAGGCATAGAAAAAAGTCAGCAGCTCAATCTTGTCAAGCATGTTCTGAAATGTGCCTTTACTTTATTTTCTTGGCAAATCAGCTTTTATTTGTTTTACCTCTTTTACAGCAGTCGCGTTTATGGCTCTCAACCTAATTCCAGAGACTGATATAAGCAGAAAGTGAGGAGAGCAGTGCTGATGCACTGGGTAGATTTGGAGACTGAAGATCAGTAATGAGGTTACCATTAGCTAAAGAATTTTAAATTCTAAACAGCAGATGGGGGCAAATTAAGTTAGCACTAAAATCCTGATTTAACAGATTATTCTGTAAAATCTTACCAAGCACACATGCATGCAGGATCTCAGGATACTTGTAATCCACTAAACGGTGTATTATTTGATATATTGCAATATTAACAGCCAGCCACAGTACACATTTTCAGCAGGTTCATGCACATTTGATTGATCCGGAGGAGAAAACCCTCCCTATTAGTTTTTACATGACAGAATCCTTAAGCAACCAATAAGAGACAGAGAAAACACTTAAGAGCATGCAGAAATGTAAAACCACTGTGAAGAAGACAATCAATCTCTGCTTCCACCCACACACACCCTGGCAGGCTCAATATATCTGACCCTAAAAGCGATAAAGTGTTTTAATAATTCAGTTTTCCTGAATTATCTGTTGTGAATAATATAGGCAGGGGTGTTTGTGCTGTACAATTCCTCACCCTCAACAATGCAACAGGCAAGTTGTCTTGTTATATATATGTTTCTCAAAGAGGTCAGTCACTTGCACATTATAATAGCTCAGTAAAGTCGGGTGACCTCAAAGTCTCACCAATTTACAGCCAATGAGTTAAAGTGTGTCCAATCTAATTCTTATGGAGTGGAAAGTGCAGCCCAGCTCTCAGAATGAATTGAAGTCTTTCTTTTCTGGATGCTGCTCACCTGAATAAAATTATATTGCGTTTCAGATTGATGCCAGCTTGGACAGGTGGACAATTAAATCACTTGTGATTATGCAAACAATTATGCTTTACGTTTTGTATGATTAAATCAAAAAGTAAATAAATTTAAAATTATAATTATTTTTCAAACATTTGTAGAAAATAACACTAAATGAACCACAAAATCAAATGCGAGACTCTTGGAAACTCACACCTCAGTCCTAAAATGCAACAATCCAGCTGCATAAATGGGAAAAACTGCATATGAAATATAAACAGTGCCGGTCAGCACGGGTTAAACTGCTGTTAGGCAAATAAATAACCTGATGTAATTGCAAAAGGGGGTCTTTTTTGTTGACCTAAATTCACACTTCACCTCATTAGCAACTCGGTTGAATGATGCGAGCAGGCCATTTCTGTAATGAAGCATTAAAAAAGGACTTTCAATGATTTTTGGTCAAGCTGCCCAGCCAAAGGTACTGCTTAAGTATGTTATAGTGCTCACCAATGAAACCATCATGAAAAATCAATATGGACAATAGCTAAGAAAGGTGTCAGCATTTATTAATATGGATCTTTCTGACATAAGCATCAGATATTTCTGATCCAGGATCTGTTCCATCATTATAATACTCTTTTAGATATACATAAATCTTTTTAAAGTGCAATCGAATGCGTCATAGTTGGTTCTAAGTTTAATTTTGCAGACTGTATTCAGCATTTTAACTTAAATAAGCCGTTTATCTGTGGCTCTTATTGCATATTATTCCCCATACTTTTAATCTGAAACCTCTGTTAAGGCGTTTAATGTAATTGGATCCATTTTCAAGTTAAAACCCCAGTGTCACGCAAAGTGTCTTTTTCAATTCAAACGCAGCCATTGGCATACATTCACACAAAATAATTTGTTTCACCACCAGTAATTTTGTTGTGATTATTTTCTACTTGGCTGTAATAATGTTTGGCATATTGATATTTAAATGCGTATGTAATTGTTCCAGCCATCGCATTTAAGATCTGCACTACCATCAAATCTCACTTTTCTTGTTTTGTTTTTTTTCTTTGTAAACCGGGCAAGCAAACAATCCAATCTCTTAACCGAATGAAAACCTTTTCCACGGTTTGATTACAACCACTCACTCACAAAGAAGAAAGAAACACTTCAGCCTCAATTTATTTATTTATTCCCTCCTAAAGTGAGCCATGTTGTTAAAAAATGGTTTTATATTAATTTCATGGATTATTTGCTCATTAGGCATTAATCATAGTGCCCCATCTGGATGGGACTGCCGTGGCTACGGGAGAAACAGCTATTCTGATCTCAATTAGATTATGCTTCTCTTCTTAGGCTGCCCATAAATCATTCCCCCAAAGTGAAATTAACAGTTACTCAAGCGCATTAATAATCTGCGTCAGGCATAGGAGAAATTCAGCAACTGGAACCACCCGTCCCAGCCAATGGTGAAAACATCATTTTGTTTATGAAATATAAACATTCCACGGTGGGGTTCCTCCGCAAATTCCTCCCCCTCTGTCCGTGACAGGGAAAAATGATGGTGTGCCATGTGCCAGATGAGCAGTCACCCGGACACAGTGTGTATAGCCACACAGCTTGAGTGTGCTCCAGATGGGCTTGTGGTGGTTTTCTACTATGCTGGCTTTACTGCAAACATATACTCTGCATATCATCTTAGATTACTTTTTGATAGGATAGGAGGAAATGCATGAAGATGCATGTTGAGGTTTAACAGGGTTGATTAATTTGAGACATTTTATTTTGTTTATGAATACATTCTGGGCTTTTACCTTTGGATATCACAAAGGATTTAAAATATGAGTTTTTATTGCCAAAGTTTTTTATGATTATTGCAGTCAGAGTGTCATTATCATTAGGGTCAGTGAATAACATCTTAGCAGGATATGGATCCATTAAAGGAATCCCAAATGAGCAGAATATTGACACAGCTAAATGGATGGGGTTCACTTATTTCAGTCCCCATGTGGCATGAAACGCACGTGGCGGGGGGACTGGATGATGTCCTACAAATTTTAGTCTCCTCTGAGGCTGTAAGCCATGGCCGGGCAGGACTCTTATTGCAGATATTGCGATATGGAGAGCAATCGTGATGATTACCTGAGTGAAAGCACTGGGAATGAGTGATATATGAAGACCACTTAAAGCCTTTGTGTCTTGTACATTGCATCTTTGAGAGATTAGAAGTGTGACATTAAAATGGAAATCACTTCACTCGGGCATGGCAAGGGACACTACGTGACCCCCGGCATCCCAGTGAGACTGGCGGCTGACCGAATGATCCTTCTGGGAAGGAGGTAGTCATGAAGCGCTCCGCAGGGAGAGGGGGAACAGATCGTGCGGAGGAGAAAGATTTTCTTCAGGGGGAGTAAACAAATCAGTCGTCCTTCTGGGCCATTCTACGAAATGGGTGCCTTTTCTATTTTGAGTTATTTTGAATTTATTGTAATAAAGTAGGCTAATATAAAGTTATGCTTCAGAAGGGTTACAAGGTTAAACTGTTATAGTTGGATTTTACTTTTTTTCATTCAATGCAATGTTTAATATTCAAAATATAATGTATGATGCATATTTATATTGTGTGTGTATGTGTGTGTGTATAGATGTAAAAATATAGTGATACATTACAGTTACTATATTTTTTTGTTGATCTGTTATAGTTAAGTTGAATATAGAATTTAGAAAAAAATTTATATATTTATAAGATTGTATATATTTATAAAATATATTTAAATAAATATATTTATATAAATCACACACACACTATATATATTTACACACACACACACACACACACACACACACACACACACACACACACACACACACACACACACACACACACACACACACAGTATAATGGAATACTTTATATAATGGAATACATTACTATTTTTTGTTGACGTTTTTAAAATATGTCATATCATCTACACTTCCTGTTCTTCAAGATCCCCTTAGTAGAAGTCCACCTATAAATGTTCATGGTGACAGCCTTCAAGAACAATTTCTACCTTTAAGATTAAACACCAGAGAAAAAAAAGCTCTCGGAACAGCCTGATCTACTCATGCTCATCTAGCTTCATTTGAAAAAAAATCATTTTTACCCAGCTGCAAATGAGAACATGTCCCTTTTGACACTCAGCCTGTTTCTCCATCCCACAGCCTTGTCTTGTAACACTGTTCAGGGAGCTAAACTGTACCCTATACTAATCTCAGTTTGAAGAATGAATGAGGACTGAGTGTATTGTCAGAAGTATATCAGTTGTAATGGCAGCCGTGAAAAGAAAGAGAGATGTAGAGCCTATATACAGGGCGGAGGTACGACAGATAAAGAAATAGATCTGGGGGCTGAGGAATTCCCTAAACTGCTCCGAAACCTCCTCTCACATCTGTCAGAGCAAGCGGCACAAAGTGGCATGCCTGGTTCCTCTCACCAACGACCCGACACCACTATCTATAATTAATTACATCATTTACATTAGACTATTGACTAAATAAATACATAAATCACGGGGCCTCGAGTCAATAGATGCAGACATATTTAATCATGTTCTAAATAATGATCACTGTTCCCATAATGCAATAATTATTTTCAGCAGCTGACTGGAATTAATCTTGTGTCACTATGCCATCGTAGACATAGAAAGAGAGAGACAGAAAGTGAGAAAGAGAGAGCAAGAGGGGCTTGCAAGATGATAAATACAGCCTCATTTGGCAGGCTGCTGTGTGAATGACAGCAATAGAGAAAGTTCCATGTGCGAATCCCAGCTTGTCTCTTTATGTGGAGTGACAGGTGAAAAGTGGCTGTCTGAAAATGCACTGGATATTCGCTGTTTTGTTTATCAGCTGCCGAGCGGCGAATGAAAGAGGAGTAACATGTATTGCCTGTCCCTCCACCTTTTCATCTGCTGTTTAAATGGGCCAGGGGATTGGAGAGTGAAGTTTATTCCACCCATTCTCCCTGACAGTGGAACCATTTATAACAGAGCATGAAGGAGACAGCGCTCCGTCACTAGAGACACTTCTTCAAATCAGGTCTGGAGATGGCTGCCTGTTTAGGTCACATTTAGCAATCTTGCTAGTCCTTATAGGGCTCCCCTAGTCCGTTGCCTCTTTATTTTAAAAGATTTTGTGTTGCCAAGCCTCATAAAATATAATATGGTTAAAGTGCAGTGGTTTTCAACTGGTTTTCCTTTAGGACACAGATTTGATTTTGGATATCAAGTGGCGATCTAATATAGTACCAAAATGGCAATTGTACAAATAAATAAATATTTTTTTTTAATGTTAATTAAAAAAGTAATGTCATTAAAAACTAAATGTACTTTTATTAATATTACAATGGATTGCCTAAGCCAAACTATATGCAAAAGTATTAACATAAAATAGTATAAGTCTTTTATGCTCACCAAGGCTGCATTTATTTGATTAAGAATACAGTAAAAACAGTAATATTGTGAAATATTATTACAATTTAAATAACTGGTTAACACTTTAAAATAAGGTCACATTAGATATAGTTATTGTTACTTAATGTGTTAACTAACATCAACTATCAATGAGCAACTCATTTGTCACAGTATTTGTTAATCAATTTTAGTTAATGTCAACTCACTTCCATTGAAAAATGTTAGCAGACGCAACTTTTTATTTCAGCAATCTATTAGTAAATATAAAAAGTAACATTAACTGAAATTAATAAATGCTTTAGAATAAGTTTTATTGTTAGTTCATGTCAACTAATGAAGCTAACTAATGTTAAATAATGTGGCCTTATTGTAAAGTGTTTTCTATTTTAATATATTTTATTTATTCCTGTGATAGCAAAGCTAAAAATCATTACTCCAGTCTTTAGTGTCATATGATCCTTCAGAAATCATTCTAATATGGTTATTTAGTGCAAGAAACATTTTTGTATTAATATCCATGTTGAAAATAATTTTGCTGCTTAATATTTTTCTTGATTACCTGATGAATTAAAAAAAGAATCAAAAGAATATTTGAAATGTGCAATACATTTTGTAACATTATAAATGTGTTTTTTTTTTTTTTTTTTATAAAGAAAAGTAAAGTTTAATAAATAAGAATGTTTTTTCTTGACCTGACTGAAGCTCCTGGAAATCCCTTTCCCAAACAATCAGATGGTCAGGTGGTGTTCTCCTGGCCTAAAATTCATTAGGGTCAATGGTTAATGACTCTGTGTTTACCATCTAACCTGTTCTTTGATAAAGTGATCACAGGGTTTTTCCACCTTTATAAAAACATCCAGTGTAGCAACAGGATGCTTGGAATGCGGTGTTGCACAAGGCTTTGTCAGACAGCAAGCACCCAAGTTGGCTGGTGAGAACCACCAATATTTATTCATGATAAAGAGACAGAGCTGGTGTGTTGGCACAGGCTACTTCATTTACATGCTGTTATAGACTGTTTGCCCCTGCCTGGGCACTCTGTCCATCACCAAATAGATGAACTTGTCTCTTTTGTTGCATCCCCCTGTCATCCTGCTTTTGTACAATGGTGAAGCTTTAAACTTTATGTGTTACATTTATTTAATTGCTGTTATTTATTAAAGAAACGGATATCCTTGACTTTACTTGAAACATTCATAGACCAAAAATAGAAAAATATGTGGTTTAATAAGTTTAATAACAAACTTTATGTGATTGTCTCAAAACCAGATGTTCCCTCTTTCTGTTTCTAGTTTCTCATGATGAGTTATGTGGGAACTGGCCATCACTCTCAACCTGGGTAATATATGTGTAACATGTCTGTGTGTATGTGTGTGTGTGAGAGTGTGATGTGTGTGTATGTGGTGGCCTGAGGGTCTAATATCCAGCACTCAATCACCGGTGTTAAGAGGGAGGAGGGCAGAAGATAAGGCCAGCAGAGACTCATACCTCTGCGCTCCCAAACGTATCGACCAGGAGATTCTTAAACGACAGCAAATGCAGTGCTTCTCACAGAAAGACGCTCGGTATCAGCTCCTCATCCGCATGAAAAATCATCCATTAGCAAACACTGCGTTAAAGCTAAACTAAAGCTGATGTCTTCCTCATGCTTTAGTTATCTCATTAGGCCCTTTCAATATTCATTAGTGGGTAAAAGCAACCTGACCATTCACTGTAAAAAAATATTTTGGGAGGTAACCTGAAAAAATATATTTCATGTTGTGATAACTAAATGAACTGATTTTATTTGAGGTAAATATATTATGTAATATGACTGAATTAACAGGTTAGAAATTATTTTTTTTTATAATGTTTTTTACTTAACACTGAATAAACATTAATTGAGATTAAACATAAGCCTACCCAATTCTGCAATTTGGCAATACTTTAATGTGCGCATGGTTGATGAAGTGCATTTTACTTACACATCAAACACGTGGTTTGTGCTTTCTGCTTAAATTTATTGCCATTTAAACATGACAAAAAGGCCGTGGAGGTGGTCATTACAATAATCCATCATGTCTGCAACTGCAGCTATCCAGCCTTGTGCTAAACTCAATCTAGGAAGGGTTGACACATCTTTTTTTTTTCTTTTTTTTTTCACATGGCTGAGTGCTGGCTTTTCTAAACTGTCATCAGTTTACCTTTGTCAACAAAAGGGCATAGAAGGCAAATTAAAATCAGAGAGTCAAGCCAACAACTTGGATTAAAAAAAACCTACACAAAATAGCTAATATCTAAATCTCTGATTCTCTGTGCAAAATCATCCATAAAATCGCTAAGATCTAACTCTCAGATTATGTTCAAGGTTCCACGTACATGTCTTAAGTGTAGAGGTAATTGAGCATTTTCAGTTGTGGCCCCTAGACTATGGAATGATCTTCCATTCTCTGTGCATTCTTCGGCCTCTCTCACTTCTTAAGTCTTAAATAATTTAATAAAATTACAATAATTGTATTACATTACATGGCTTGAAACTGAACCAGCTCAAATCCATCAAATGTTCCATCTTAATTCAGCTTACTTTACAAACAGTACAAGCCGAATTCCTTCAGCTCACATGGTGATTTATGCATATGCACCAGTCAAATCACATCCAAATCTTTCTGGAGCTGATGTTGTTATGGATTACGCATTCTGCTGTAGTGATTTCTGCTTGCTTCAAATGTCCCTAAAGCCTAATCAACCCACAGAAGGAGTAAATCAGTAGATCTCAACCCTTTGCCTCATTGATTACCCTCCACGTGAAGCCCACCAAGTCCTCAGTTCTCCTGTCAATGTAGATCCTCAAGGTACGAGAAAAGCGGCCCATGAACAGGCTTTTATTTTGTATGTTTGTACTGAACAAGTATTGATCTTTGTGCAATGGCTTGACACAAGCAGGCTGTGCTTCAGAGTCGATTTCAAGCATAACCATGCTATATCAAATCCTGCTATAGCCCCTCTGTGTACAGACCCTCTCTCTCTTTCTCTCAAAATGACGTGATTTTTCTTTGTTACCTCAGGTTTCATTCAGGCTAAACTGACTTTTTGCTTTGTTCTGGTTTTGTCATGGTCGACTTGCCTGTGGAGATCCATTTTGTGGGAAAAACAGACAAATGACTTTTCAGATTGTATGACTTTAACTGAGCTCAATGCTAAACTACGTTACCTGAAATTATCCTCAGACAGCATACTGATTTTATGGCAGTGGATCGCAGCTAGATTTGCTTTATGATCGAGATTTTACAATGGACATCAAGTGGCAACCTAAGATAGTGGCAAAATTGTCAATAAAAGACAGTAACAGAAATGTGCTCAAAATCAGATTTTTTTTTTTTTTAATTACCATGAACCCAACAAAATGCATAATATGGTAAGTTGCATTTTATTATGTGCATCCAGCATTATTTTTCTTGCTGTCTGCAACCATTTAACTCAGTTTTGGGTCACAACGTGCTTTATAGAACTAAACTTCACTTATTTTTTTTATATACATTAATCAATTAACATTTTATTTGGATTATTTATTTGCATTATTTGTATATATATATATATATATATATATATATATATATATGTGTGTATGGGTATATATGTGTATGTATATATATATATATATGTGTGTGTATTTCTATGTACTTCTGTGGTGACATCTGTGTTTTGATACTTCTCCAAAGACATCTTGTTTTGATGCAATATTGACATATTATCTTGCATGTATATTTTGCACAACTAATGTCAGAAATATATAGTAAAAACTTATTATAAAAGTCAACCAATAACTGAACTTATATTTTAAGATGTGTCAAAAGAAAAGAACTGGAGGAAAGAAAATGTTCAGACAAGACCATACTTGCTCTGTTTGGCTCAGACAAAGATGTGTGGTTTGGAGGCTGTGGTTAAACAGTGTAGAGGACAGAACCAATACAAGAAAGAAGACACTGTTGACTCACAGCTGTTTAAATACACCTGCTTCACTTCTAGGGGTGTTACATTATGCCTGAACTTCAGCCCAATACAGTGCTGTTAAATGAAGACTGAAACTGTAACTCAATTACTGTCATCACAAAAATTTCTTACCATTTTTCAACCACTGCTCTGCACCGGTCTGCATTCCGACTAGACCAGCCTTTTCATATTCATGTCCAATTATTATGACAAAATTTAGTCTTATTCTATAGAATTTTAGTGTTATTATACTATATTATCTCTTATAATGTATATTGTTAGTATTAACATTACTTGGACCTTTTATTTAATATTTCCATCTCTGCTTTTTGTGTGTTGATGCTTAGTATAAAAATTTATTAATACAAAACCTTTTGAAAATTGATTATTTGATGCACTCTGAATTCTTACTGTTTCAAATGGAAACAGATGTCTCAAAACATACTGCATTAGGAAAAAATGCCGTATTGTGATAATGATATATGATTTTTTTTTAAAGGTGCTGTGAATAAACTCAATTTAATGTGCACTCCAGTATTTGAAATACATAAATATGTCAGGTAAAGTGCCCTTAATAGACCTGTGATTGCAGCAGTATTGTTTCCTACTGATTAGGACAAAAACATACCCCAAGGACCTCCCATCCCACTGCCATTTAATCAGCATTAGCTTCCTTTAACTTGCTGTTTAATCTGCTTTCAGTCCAGGTACTTTAAATAAATCAATAGGAATACATGATTGTCTAATGATTTTCGGAGGCCATCCCTTCGACCACTGCTGCATGATTTAGAATGACTAATTCCACATTTTAACATTGATCCCAGCCCATGGAGGACATGCATCCTTGCTGAAGAGAGTCCTATAGGGGGATGGGTCAGGGATGGCCAAGATGCAATAAAGGAATGACTGTATGGGCAATCAAAAGGCTTGAAAATCAAAGATTTTTTTTTTTCCGTCAAACATTCATTTTTATTTATCATTATTTTATTTCATCCATTATTCACATAATAGTTCCGATTACAATTACAACTGCAAAGACCTGCCTTTACCTGTAGTGATTCAATGCTTCCAGCACTGGAAACATCAACTGAAGACTTCAATTACGTGTTCAATTCCAAGCCTCTGCCTGTTGAAGAAAACAGCAGTGTGTCTCTTGTTGATGGACACCATAATCAGAGGGGAAGCTGATTAATTACAGAGTCAGCCACAGGGGCTTCACTTCCTATAGGAGCCTCATTAGCTTTCTGCTGCCCTTTTAGACCAGCCAGGCTATAGAGCATGGGAAACTATGTCACTACGCATTGCATTCTGGGTAGTCGGCACCATGTTTTAGGATACGCTCATCAGCCATCAGGATATTAGTACACAGCGATAATAAACAGGAGCAACAATGGACAGAATGAAGATCAAATACAAGATTCCATACAGAGAAAAGCTCAAGGAAACAAAGTTGCGGTAGAAAAAAAAAATATTATTGTAACAGGTGGTATGCAATATGCATAACACTGATAATGAAGGATATGCTGTTGTGCATAGGTAACATTTTAATTTAAATAGTTTGCCTAAAAATAAAAGGCCAAATTTATTTTAAGTAGTTATTCAAAGTTACTAGTGTTAGCGTGAGTTGCTAAGGTTAGCGTAGCAACTCCACGCTATGTTTGCATTGCTAGCGGTAACAACAAAATAATTTGATGTGTTTCGTTTATAACTTTTTTTTTAATTACACAACATGACTTCAATATTGTAAAATATTTATAGCTGTATAATGTAAACTAAAGTGTCTATTTGAAATCCAACACAGTATCGACTGCAGCTTCTGTATCCTAAAGTCCTAACATGCATTGCGTTGCTGACATCACGTTCCCAGACTCTATCCCCCATATTTTTCCCATTAGAGTGGGCACGGCCATTTGTAAATTTAATAGGCCTATGTCTGGCTTCAGGTGTCATCTGCCTCCAGCTATTTTTAGCTGTACTACAAAACAACTCCTTTTAATGCTTCATATCGCAGACTGGTGTTTCTTACCATATTATTTCAATCTATTGTCTTATAAACACACTGGGTTGTAGCAAAAACAATTTCACCGGTTACTGTGCTTTATTCTTCTCGTTATTTCTGTACCGCGGCTAATGAAGCGGAAGTCTCGCACATTCACAGAAACAGCTTACTTCCGCATTGAATAATAGGGTGGATAAAATCATTTTACTTAATAAATATGATAAGATCTGCTCATTGCATTTTCAGAATAAATTTGTTTATTGTCTTAAAAAATGATACTAGAGAACCTACTTTGAAACTGCAACTAGCAAACTCACAAAAAGTAGGTAACTAACACAATACCTTTCAGAGGGTATTTTTACATTTAAATTAAATTTATTTCTTGAATACTACAGCTGTTTTGATTATATATATTTTATCTTTTAATCAGAACGGATTTTTATATCTGAACCAAAAAACTTAATTATATAGGCTACACATTATGTAAATATATCGCTACTAAAAATAAGACATACATTGGAGAATCATTTTTTGAATCTGTTCCTTTAAATGCACCGTCCGAACAGACCGATTTCACTCGAGGGAGAAAGTGTGTTTGATAATGACTTCGCTCGATAATACTACACTGTTAGTTATTGGGAACACTGTGAGTTTTGTAGTTAAGTAGCGTCGCCTATTTTGTTTGGCTCACGAGTTCGTATGTTTATATAATGGAGGTGAAGAGGAAGATGGAGGTGAAAGAACTGTGACGGTAGTGAGGTAAGCATCGGTTTGTATGATCACATTAACTAGCTCATCCCGAGATTCATGTTTGACATGAATTGCATTTTTAAGGTCAGTTTGGTATTTCAGGGTTGTCTACAGGTGGTTTTGACACCTGTGTTTATCCTCTGCTCGTGAGCATTCTATACTATAGCGTGTATTCTATCTCGTGTGCTGACCTGCTGCCCGATAAATGAGCTTGCTTTGTTCATGAAGACCTCCCTCTGTGGGGTGACACTGGGAATATTAATCGGGATTCTCTGGGCATTTGTTGCTCTCTTTGTAAAGACGGATTCGGTTGGGGATTTGCCGTCAGGTGACGTAAAACTGTAAGGCCTGCATTAACCTCGGGGCAAGGAAGTCGACCGGAAGTTGAAGTCGGCCGCGTGCCGCCATCTTGTAGCAGAACTTCACTTGCGTTAGCATCCCATTGACCTCCCTTGCATTTTTGCGTCACTTTGACAGTGAATAACTTTTACATCTGAGGCGTTTAAAGACTCCATTTGTCCATTATTTATTTCTAAAGATACACGACAATGTATAAAGGGCTCCATTACCTTCTATGTTACATTATGGCCCCATAGAAACAGTTTTTGTAAAAAATAGGCTAACGATTGCGTCATAACCACTCGACTCTCTGTCGCACAGTAGAGAAATTACCGTACAGACAGGAGGAGAAGCTCGCAGGCAATCGGGGGAGACGTCAAGAGATTGGCGTACTGGCGTTACATTTTAAAATACTATACAAAATAATTAATCAGAATACTTACTCCTGCTCACTCACGCCAAAGAACTCCCCGCTCAAGCTCGCTGTCTCTGCAAGATTAACGATGGCAGTTTGCACGCACAGCTACTAGAATGTTTACATCTGTCAGACAGGTTGCTGACGTAATCAAGCTTAGTTTGAGTCTGCGCGTCAGAAACGGAAGTTCTAAAAATCGCTAAAAACGGGCTTCACTTGTCTCAATTGAGTTCCAATGGGGTCGCTGTGTCCATTTCTTTTACTGTCTATGGCATTAATAGGCCTTATCTACATTTGTAGAAATCGGTGTTTGCTTAATATTATGCCTACAAAGAGATTTAGTTGTGTTTTTTAATATTAAAGTAAATTATATTTATATAAAAATCAAAAACAAAATATCCCTATTCAGCCAAACTTTTCATAATTCAAACTCAAAATAATATATATATACACACACAGACATCCCAACCTGCAAAAAGTCATTTCAGGGAGGTATCCCCGAAGCCAACCCGAAGGAGGACCCCCCCCCCCAAAAAAAAGGGGGGAAGGAGGACAAGGATATGACATTTCACCACAGAACATACTTTACTAAAAAATATAAAAGCATAAATATTATTTTCTATAAGCTATAGGCCTGTGCAATTATTCGTTAATTATAAATATGTAGATTACTTTTACTATTTATATAAGCTGCTTATACTATTTATGTAAACTGCTTTTATTTATTTTCCATTGCACTCTCCGTCTGCCATTGTGCTCCTGTTTTCTAGATAGACATAACTGATTAATTTGGTTCGGGAGAAGAGATAAAAGCCCGCCCACACTGACAATTGATTGGTTGATTTGCCGAAACAGGCCAATCAGGATGCTCTCTGTCTTACGTGCGCTTCGCACACACGCACACCTAGCACACACACGCAAGGTCTCTCGCTCCCTCTCCCTCTCTGCCGTGCGCGCGCTACACGATTTTGAAACACAGTCTCTTCTTTGCGCGCTCTTGCTCGCTCGCTCTAGATTCCGGGAGATTCTAACTAATTTGCGGGCATCAGGGAGCCGCTATCAATATGCGGGAGACTCCCGGGACTTCCGGGAGACTTGGGATGTCTGCATCACACACACACACACACACTTATATTATTTTCAACACACGCACACACATATATAATGTTGAAAATATTTTGTGTTTATATTTTGTTTCCATAATTTTTATACAAATATAAATTACTTTTTTATTAGCAATTATTATTTTAAAAAATTATTTGATTTTCGATTTTTTTATTTGATTTTTTTAAATTAAGTTTTGTATTGTTCAACATTTAGAAGATAATACATCACCACAGCTATTAATTCTTCTGGTTTGCAATATCAGGCAGCATACCAAGCTAATGGCTGTGTCCACTCTTATGTTAAAAATGAGGTGCATAATCACCTTTACATCACTTTTATATTACAAAAATATATTCAGCCACTTATCACAATCAACAGAATGCTATCAAAACACAATATTACAGTTGTTAAACAGTACTGCTCATTCACCCCATTTTAATATACTGCTTGAATTTTTATTTATTTTTTAATTTTTTTGCATGCATGCATTTGAGTTGGTGCAGTATAGTCACTGTTTAGGCAAAGTGCCTCTTCCACTGCCTAACAATGCAGCAGATCTCTGTGTAATCCCTCTCTTTCCTAAGTGGCTAAAGACCAAACTAGTTAAAAGTCACTTCCTCTGACCCAGCCCCCATCAGCTCAAGCATGGCTTCTCTCTTTTCAACAGCACACCACAGCACTGCTGCTGTTTACCAAGAGAGTAAACAAAGTAAGTCAGTGATGTCAGATTATGGAAAAGAATTGGGGTCGAATTGAAAGCAGCAGTCCTTATGCACAAAGCGGCCCAATGTGGCCAGCTTCCAGAGTTTTTTTTTTTCCTCCTCATTGAATCAGTGACAGTTTGCTTTCAGACGTGTTAGTGGGTTTGTGCCACTGTTTATATATTTAAAACCATGAACTTCAGGTTGGAGGTAATGCTTTAACAGCTTTTGACAGGGATAGGCTGAGATCTCCCAAACAGCTATTAATCTTAAGTTAGAAGGAAACATCTTTAGCTCTTCAGCCATTGGTTTTTAATCAAAATGACCTTGTAATTGGTGTGTTTGATGAGATTAGTTTGAATAAAATCAACCCCCATTCCCGTTCTTAACAGGATTAAATAGAATGAAAAGCAGCTTGGGAAAAGGGTTCATTCTAAAGTTCAGGCATGAGATATGGATGAAAATGCTATTTAAAAAAAAAAAGGTAAATGAACAAAAAAAGTAGACTTGTTGGGAATGCAAATCACCCTCAATCCTATTTTATGCTAATGCTAAAAGAATAGCAAAGCATTTCAGTGTATTCCTGTCTTGTTATAGGCAGGCTAAGAGCATCTAAATCCCTACCATTTACCAAATTAAACTAATTTAAAGTGCTTCCAAAAGGCACATCTGTAGGCTGACGTGGGTCCAAGCCTTTGAGAGTGGGCTTTCGCTAGGCATTCTACGTCCCATTGATCCTTGAATAGTCATGCCTGTCAGGCAGCCATATCAACCATTATCATTCTAATTTTACTGCCTTTCTTGGTCCCTAATCTAATTTGCAATGATGCCTGAGCATTTCGCGAGGCCACAGAACTTTCTTCAGAATTTCAACAAGGGCATTAAAGCCCCTCAATTTACATTAATGAAGTGCACATTTAATTAAGGCGGAAAAAGGGGGAATGGAGGGTTCTTGAAGATGAGCAGTGACCTGAGGATGCACGGGTGTACAGGGTGGAAGATTCTCTCACAGTCAGAAGGGTGTCCTGCTATTGCCTGCTGAGCCCCCTATGAGTTTTCTGGCAAACAACGATTGCTGTCGAATCACTGGTGTTACGTTTTGACAAATTCAGAAGATTGTTATTTAATAATATTAACAAGTGTTGGATGTTGCCAATAACTTCTATTCTATTACTTTTAGTATTTGTATTTCTATTGCTTAAATTTTTTTTTCTAAAGGTAACCTGTTACTTTTTAAATTTGCATCAGCATAATAATAACAACACATTACATTACTTTGATGTCATTTTTAACAGAATTCACAGCAGCTTTTAAATAACATCGCAAAAACCTAGATTTCCATGGCATTGAAATACATGCACGTTATGAATGAACTTAAATGTAGTTATACTTCAGTCACATGACTCAAACTTCTCTCACATTGGCCACATATCACTAACCATACTTATTGCTTTTTTTTTTTACTTTTTTCAAATAATTTTTATATTTATGTAATGGATTTACTGGGATTTTTGATTGACAGGTACTACTGAAAACCTCTCTTCTTCATAACATAGTCACAAGGGTCTACGCAGCGCACGTAACACATGAGTGACGCAACAAAACAAGAATGCTTCCATTATAGTCTAGAAAGCTGTCTACATTTCAAGTGGTGTGACATCTAGGGGTGTAGTTGTTGCATGCAAACTTGTCTGCAGCAAAATATGCCATTTTGAAGGCAATAATTTAGGGAATTGCTGAAATAAACATTCATCAACATTTCTGTATAATGCTTTGTACATTGTACAACATAATGCATTACTTTTGTTTATAATCAGTGCAATAAGAAGATTCCAAAGAAAAGTATTTTCTCTGTCTCCTCACCCATTCTCTTTCTTCAGCACAGATATGTCTGAACCGGGTCTCTTCTCTTTTCACCGGCTCTGTGTTAGGAGGTTTTGCAGGAATAGGGGAGGTTGGCCAACAGTGGTGACCCAGGCCTCTCAGAAAGGGGAAGGCCAGACTCAGTTTGGGTGGTACAGACAAAACATGTTTTCAGAGAGAGTCTCGGTCTCTGTGGAGGGACAGCGAGAGGGGGTGGAGTGGGTCCCAGTGAAACAATCTCGCTACTTTAATGTGAAAAGGCAAAGTTATAAATTCATCTATTTGCTCTCTCCTGACCCTGCCTTTCACTCAATCCCCTGCTGGGATGGCTGAGTCAGACACAATGCATTAGCCTGTCACAATATTGAGAAAAATTGAAACCAGGAAGAAAGACCACCAGATGCTTTATTGTCTTTGCAGTTTCCACATAATTAGCTGGGAAGAAAAGTCACTGGTCTGGTTGCAGTGCTCTGAATGAACTTGAGGACAGCTACACAGCCCTGCTGTATGATCCATTCTGCCCGGCCTCAGCGACAGAGCGGCTTTCCCTTGCCTTCCTCTCCTCCTCCTGTTTTTGCAGGGCTCTCCCTCCCCTCAACACGGCAGCACAAAGTTTAACTGTGCGTGACAGATGGCCGTGAAATTGGTTAACACACAGCACACCAGGCTTTCTTAAGACAATTCAGCTGCCCCACACTGACAAGCGGTGTAGCTGAACAGATTAGGAGAATCAATCCATTAACACCTCGTGGCATTAAGATGGGCTCGCTTCTCTAAAAATGCTCCTCAGGCAGTTTGTAAAAGTGCATCATTTGTCATTATTTAAAATCCAATGCGTGGTACAATCAAAGAGGCATTAGACTGGCTTGATGATGCATAAGTACCTTTTGATATGCCATAGTAAAGTCACTTCATTTTCTGTGTGTGCAGAATATAGTGAAACTCTGAAATGGAACTGGTTAACAGTTAATTATTCATAATTCCGTTAAATGATTAGTTATGGGTGACTTAGCTTAGTGGTTAAAAATCTGCAGTTGTCAATTTATATTTTGCATTTCTTTGTGTATGACCAAAATTATTTATTTATTTATTTATTTATTTGTATAAATACAAATACATTCCCATTAATGTGCTGTTCAGCTATTATATATATATTTTTTGCATAAATGGTATTGTTCGATATTGGATATATAATCATGCATGCTCATTTTCACATTTAGATTACCCTTACCATCATGTAATGATCATTTAATGTTAATCTTTAAAAACATTAATTTAATAGCATTGTTAAACATAATCTTTAGGAAATTTTAAAAAGAATATCCATTTTCATACTGTACATTATAATGTTGTGATGCCTAAACACACTTCAAGTGTTCTATTTTCTTTTAAATTCAGGCAAAATAGCTTTACTGTCAGCTATTTATTGGCTATTGGCCAGAACAGTAAAATAGTTATTGGCTTATATTGAATTTTACTATTGCTGCGTCTCTCTTTTTTTTTTTTTTTTTTTGCTACAGTTTGAAATGTAAAAGAAATACGAGACCATACAGACTAAACAAATTTCCTCATTCCATTTTTTAAATTTTCACTGTGTCCTTCCTCTGATGGTCGCTTGCAATTTGCTTAAAAAATAAGACTAGTTTCGTTTTCACTCATCCCATTTTTTCTACATCTTGAAATGCAAAAGAGAAATGCTAAATAATACAGACTAAACAGATTTGCTCACTCAATCTTTGATGTACATTTTCAATGTCTCCTTTCTCTGTTGGTCACTTGCAATTCGTTTGAAAGTAGACCCTTGTTTCGCTTATAAGCTTCACCACCCCTTGGTCTCTCACAAAAGCACAGAGCTGGGAGGCAAAGGAAGTGAAGAGAAAAAGGCCACCTTCAGTCTGTGTGTGCATGAATTGTAGAGATCCATTAAATCTATTTCACCAGCTTTCCTTGGTACTCCATGCATAAGAACCCAGCCTAAATTCCCCCCATAGTGACTCAGTGAAAGGGAGCGGGGATGAATAGCACACTTTATTGGAGCATGCCATGAGTGGTCAAACAGCAGTGGCGGGCCCATTCTTCACCCCTTCAGCCCATTATTAAAAAGGGCTTTATGGAGGCTTGTAAAAGTGTTCTCTCCTCAGGGGGCCTGCATAATAAAAATCGAAGTCAAATTAAAGCTCCGCGGAGCAAAGAACTGTGGGTGGGCTTCCTCCAAGAAGCTGTGGTGATGTCCCATTCCCACCACTTGTGGCACGACCCCAGTCAGGCCACTTTTATGTGGCTGACAGCTTCATGAAGGACAAGAACACAGACTCTTACATGGCATGAAATCGGCCACAAAAGCTGAGTGAACGGATGAACAATTCCCAAGCAGGATGTGATCACAGAATAACTGGGCGGCAGCGAAAAAACATATGTCATCTCTACCTGGAAGGGACGGGTTTAGGACTCTCCTACGAGGCTGTGCAAAAGAGAGAGAGGCAGAGGGCGAATGCTGAATGAGTTGATGGCCAGAGGAGGAGCCAATCCGTCGGAGGGGTAGGGGGTGAAGTTTTTAAACAGGGTGCAAATGCCTGGTTTTGAGGCAAAGTCAATGAATAAATCAGGGCTCGGTAACAGTACTGGCATAATGGGTTGTGGAGGTTTTGAATATGTTAAAAAGCCTTTTCACAGGAGAATGTAGGACTGGTCCTTTGCAGCTGTAACACTTTACAGACAATGACCACTCAACAGATGGGAGTCATGGGGAAAAAAGAGCTCAGTGTTCCTAAGCTAAGGAGAATTCCGCCCCCAAATCCCCTCAACCATCCCACCGATTTGGCTGTCTGCCCCCGCAGGTGTCCCGTGGCACAATAAAAAATGGAGTAACATGAGCCACTTGGTTTAGTCAAGATAGTTTTGTTACTAGTGAAGGCATTTTTTAATTTATATATAACAATAAAATAGGGCTGCACAATATATCGGTACCAAGTCAGTTTTGTATCAGTACCAGTTTATATGAAATATTTTGTTGTGCATGGCTATGTTTGTGTATTTGTATTTTTTTTTTATAAATATAGTTTAATATTTGTATATTATACTTTTATATAGTTCACCTTTGTTGTGTACACCATTAATCATTTAATAACCATGGTTAAAAATCTTTAGCAGATTTCAAAATGAATATCTATTATACATTAAAGTAATATTCAAACTGTTAATTTTATTATATTATTATAATATTGTTTTATATTATTTATCATTTAATTGCAAAAATTTTGATATCATTTAGCCGTTTAATGGCCAGAGGATGAAAATAATTAACATTAATTATCCTTAAATTAATTAACATAATTGACAATATCAACCAGAATTTTAATATCATGCATTCCTAAAAAAACCACAAAGACCTTAATACTAATTTGAGGGCAAAGGAATTTTTATTTCATTTATTTAAATTATTTAATTTTATTGGGAAATTTAATTGTAAAAAGAGTGTCTGTTAGTTAAAACTGCTGTTAAAAATTCTGTCACATGATCTGGGTGTAAATCACATACATGTGTGGTACTTTAAGTGATTTGGAATAGACGGAATTCCTTTAGAATTGAACCTGTTCACTTTCTGCCTATTGAGATTCCTCAAGTGCTTTTCTGGCTTGTGAGACGATAGGACTTTGTGCAGACCATTCATTCAGAAATGACTTTTTCATCTGTGTAATCTCTCACCATGGAATTATCCTCCAGATATGCATAAGACGTGTGAAAGCTGTGGTGTTGATGCCACGTAAAGGCTGATCTCAGGTGTTGAGACTTAGAGAGGCTTATATTGCAGTAATTTAGTTATTGCTTTTTCTGAGTTAGATTTAATTTCTCACAAGTGTTCCATCGCTCCTCCTGAATCCATATTTGATTTAAATTCTATTTGCCTCCAGAATATTAATATGAACTGGAATATTAATGTTTATTTTCAGCTTCCAAATCAAAAAGCCTTATGTTTTTCACTTTTATAACCGAGGACCTTATAATTTGCAGACTAATAATCATAACTAATGGATTAAAAACTTGGTCCATCAAGTGCAATTTATGCATCCTTCTTGAGCACATTCCTGCTCTCTTTCTAACTTGATGAACCCAATCTATCAAGCCGCTATTCCACTGTAATTAATTATGGAAGCAGATCTAGATCTATAGATCTGTAATTTTTTCATAAAAATGGTAAATAACATTTACCGCCAGTTAAAACTAGTCTGTCTCCCTTTAGCTCTGGTTAAACAATATTCATCTTTTTCATGCTCATCAAGGGCAGGATAAATTTTGTCTCTGTCTCAAAGATTAAAAAATGGAAATTTAACAGAGAAACAGCTTTCGGATAAACAAGTTAGCATAATAAAACCATGCTAGCAAAAATCATTACTTTTTTTGTTTAAAACAGTGGTTTTATATTCTTGGGTTGTCGTGTTTTAGACAATATATATACAGTTTATTGAACATAATATTTATTTATTATTGTTTAAAACAATGGTTTTATATTCTTGTATGTTACTGATTATATTCATTTTGTGTTTCATTCATAGTTTTTTTATAACTTTTTTTTGCTTTAAGCTTGTAGTTCCATTGTGACTTCTTTTTTTCTTTTCTTTTTTTTTTTAGCAAAGACTTAATATTTTAATTCATTAATATTATTAGTAGTTAATTAAATAACATCATAGAGTGTGTAATTCTAGCAATATGACTTTAGGTCTTCTGTCTCTATTGATATCTGCCAAATTTGCATTTATAAGGCTGTGGAGGACGTTCAAGTAAATCACTGCATTTGGCCAGGTGGCTTTCTGCCATAAAGGGATACTCCACCCCAAAATGAAAATTTTGTCATTAATCACTAACCCCATGTCGTTCCAAACCCGTAAAAGCTCCATTCATCTTCGAGAACACAATTTAAGATATTTTGGATGAAAACCGGGAGGACTGTGACTGTCCCATAGACTGCCAAGTAAATAACAGTGTCAAGGTCCATAAAAGGTATGAAAGTCGTCTTCAGAATACTCCATCTGCCATCAGACATGCAATCTGGGTTATATGAAGTGACAGGAACACTTTTTGTAAGCGAAGAAAACAAAAATAACAACTATTCAATAATTCCTTTGTCAACGGTCTCCTCTGTGTCTATTCCTATCACTGTATGCTGTGTATGCTCTTTTGTGTCATCCGCGCCACAAGGATGCGCTGTTTTATTTCAAATCAAAGCTAAATACATGTAGAAAGAGTGCATCCTTGTGTCGGATGATACAGAAAAGCACACACAGCATACAGTGATAGGAATAGACACAGAGGAGACCGTTGACAAAGGAATTAATGAATAAAGTCGTTATTTTTGTTTTCTTCGCTTATAAAAAGTGTTCCTGTCACTGCATATAACCCAGATTGCACGTCTGATGGCAGATGGAGTATTCTGAAGACGACTTTCATACCTTTTATGGACCTTGACACTGTTATTTACTTGGCAGTCTATGGGACAGTCACAGGCCTCTCGGTTTTCATCCAAAATATCTTAAATTGTGTTCCAAAGACGAACGGAGCTTTTACGGGTTTGGAACGACTGGGGGTAAGTGATTAATGACAAAATTTTCATTTTGGGGTGGAGTATCCCTTTAATCACAGAGAAATAGGTAATTATATTTTCCTCCCCACTCAAATAAGGGAGCCACTGCCCAAGGTTGAAATTAGAGTCCTTGTCTTAGAGGACAAATCTAGTTCACTCTTTCTGGTGTGTGATTGTCTTTGGTCTGAATATATTTTTTAACCAAATTAGTATGCATGTATACTTGGGTTTTTTTTTTTTTTTGGAATCCCATTAAAAGCAACTTAATTATGGCAAAACTCTCTGTAATGATATGCAAAATGGTTGACAGCGTTACAGGTTTGGTTATTATATGCATTAAATGTGGCTTTTTGATTGCAGTGGTAAATTGGATTAAGAGATCTGGGGTTCTAAACAGTGCATGAAAGTAAATGGCTTAAGCACATGCAACTCTACCACATGGTTTACATAGTTCTGGGCAAGGAGAATTGAAAGACAATTAAATCCCTGTCATGTGAAGAGAACACTTTAAGTGGAACACACATGATATCTCAGATGCCATGATGTCTGGTCATATTTAAAGCATATTGAGGCTCATATTGTATGTATCACAGAAGTAATTTTTAATATTCACTGGTGTTTGAAATATTACATTGGATGGCTAGTCATGTACCTGAGGGGGCACCAGACATATTTCTACAGAAAAACACACCTTTTAAAGACTTAATTCATTTCTTTTTATTTTTTTTTTTACTTTAAAATATGCTAGTCTAGTGACAGTTTTTTTTTATTTTGTAAGGAGACTAGACTTTATAAACCAAAAAAATTAACTTGACAGACTTTGATTAAACCAGCATGTTTTATTGAATTTTATTTAGCTAAATTAAAGGCAAACACAAAAAATTGCTAATTTTAATTACAATGAAAATAAAGTTGTTTCATCTTGAGTTTTTTTGCTTTTTGCCTCGTTGGTGAAAATCCATTTTTCCACTGCGTGTTTTAACAACATACTTTATTCTTATTGACGAAAAGGCAATTGTATGGTGTTTCCCTAAACCTTATACCAAACCTGAGCTATTAAAAACAGCTCTTCTTTTAAAACCCTGTCCCCTGCCCTCCTCCAATTTGGCTGAGATATAGTTATTATCCAATCTCCATACACTTGATTAAAGAGCAGGCCTGCATGACTGTCACTCTACTCAATGTGACATCTCCCTTCCAGGCCACCCTCTGACTCGCGGCCCCTCTCCCGTACGCCGTTCGGATCACGTGATGGGGATTATTAATGGCCGCCGTCTCTCTGCCACTTGACACAGTGCTCCAGCTGTCAGTGGGCTCGCGGGCCGTATGATTCTGCCGCTGGTGCGGTGCCAGTCTTGGGTCTGACCCATCCGTCACTGTCAGCGGCAGTTGGGTGATGAATGGACCGGGGAGGCACGGCAAGAGGATCCATACTCACCCACGTCTCGCTTGCTCCTCTCTAAGATGTCCTCATGCCAGCTGAGGCCTGCATGGCCTTGCTCTTCCTAACCCAACCCTGATTACTTAAACCAGCCGGTTGACTTTCACAGAGATTGGTTTATCCTCACTGCACATTAATTGTCATTTCTCTGCCATGAGTTTTTTCTTTACCCTTGATATAATGTCATTTTTTTCATGCTATGTTATATTCTGTTCGGTTTTTAAAAATAATGTGCCTTTTCAGTGAGAAACCTGAAACCGCAGGCTCCAAAAGTGCCCTGAATTTAACCACTTAACTTTCCCCAACTGTTTGTGATCCATATTTACTTTACTTTCATGAAGGACCCCTACGATTGTATTAGTATTATTCATTTAACTCCGTTATAAGGAGCTAAATGCTCCCTCCATGACAGCTTTCGTTGCTAAAAGGCAATTCATTTCTGGGATGAAATCTAATTAGAGGTAAATGCTTAGAAGAGAAATCCTTTCTGGTGATAATCTTATTTGCAAGCATTAACATCCCAGCTGTGGCTAATGTTTGCCCATTATGACAAAATGTTTGTACTTGCTTTTGTAGTAATAGGAAGTGCACACATACTTCTCTCAAGCATTTGATTGCATCACCTACTAGTCATTCACCCTTAAACATCTGTTAATCCTTTGCGGTTCCAGGCTTGAGACAGGTTTGGATACCAGAGTATCTTAGTCTTATTAAAGGGATAGTTCACCCACAAATAAAAATGACCCCATGATTTACTCACCCTCAAGCCATCCTAGGTGTATATGACTTTATTTTTTCAGACGAATACAATCAGAATTGACTTCTCTTCCAAGCTTTATAATGGCAGTGAATGGTGGTCGAGATTTTGAAGCAAAATAACAACAGCGAAAAACTGTGACTGAATCTAGAGCTTGAATCTATAACATGCAGTCCATGCAGCTGGTTCTTTTTAGGAATCAAAAACATACAACGTAGTCCGTTTCTTGAATGAATGACTCCAAAGTTAGTTCTTTGTAGTGAATTTGCAACCAACAACACAACCAATGTAGTCTGATTCCAGATCAAGTGATTCTAATGAGTCAGTTCTTTTTTTTTTTTTATCCAAAAAATATATATATTACAAACGGTGTTGTTTGATTTCCCAATGAATGACTTTGAGTTTGATTACTGATTAAATGATTTTAATGAGTAGGTTATTTTTGGTAAATCAGAAACATATAGTGCAACCACTGTTCTCTGAGACCATTTCCTGAAAGGTTGGTTCAGTTTTAGTGAATCAATAGTATGTTACACAAATATTGTTTTCCATTTCTTTTTCCCCTAATATTTATTCCTTTAAAGAACTGAAATAACTCTTAATAAAACCATTAAGGAATTACAGTTGTTTATTTATCATATTTATTCTCATTTGTTTACAAAATCCAGCTCAGTTTGAGCTGCTTATTCACCAGTGGATTTCAAGCACAAGGTCCTTCATGAATTTTTACTTATGAGTTTTGGTGAAATAAAGTACATTACATTATTATTATCTCTGGCATTGTGTTTTTTTTACATCTATTAATGAATCACAGGTTCACACATTACATGGTTTTCACTTGGAATATCTCATGAACATGATGTACACACTTTACACATAAATCTCAGATTTGGAAAATTATCTGTGGCACATGTGTATAGTATCCATGTGGTTAGCTCAGTGACACAGATATGCTCTTCACACTCTAGTAACAGCTTTTAAATGGAAGTCATCCATAAGAAACCAGGGGCCATTGGGGAGGGCCAGCAGAGGGCTCTGATTAATTCAAATGTGTCCGGCGTGGCGGCGCAGATTGGAAAGTTCCCCAGCTTGCTGAAGGGGGCCGTGCCAATGTGGTCAGCCGGAACGGACAGCACAGCCTTCCCAGGACCCCCCGTTTCCTCTCCATCACTGTCAATAAGGCAAACTGTGGCCCCTTACATCATTTAATTTACTATTTCAATGATTACATACCTCATTGCCTTGCCATTGTTTCGCTGATCGATTTAATTAAGTTTGGATTAATCATGGCAGGTGATATTTAATGTTTCGGAAGAGTGTGGAGAGTGAGAGGCCTGAGATGGAGAAAATCACTCTATGACACTTCACTGAACAGGAGGTCACGAGAAGATTAATACGCCGTATGGACAGGGGTTAAAAAATAAATTTCACTCATGTTCTGGCTCTTTGGTTTTCTCTGCTCTCTTCATTTTTCCACATCTTACGCCATTGGCCTCCCCACCCCATTCTTTACCTTTTGTTGATTAGTTCTTGCAGGATGTGAAGCGACGGTACGTGGAGGTCAGATGAATTATGACGGCAGCCTTTCAAAGGTGACCCAAAGCACTGATCTTGTGATCTACATGTGAAGCGCTTTTCTCTGATCAGCCTCCTGATGTCTGTCTGCTGCTTCTGTCTTGATGCCTGTATGATGTATGTCTACATCACACGGGACGGGTCAGATAATGTGAAATTATTCCTGCATTTGACATGTAACAGTATAGAAAATATGTTGAGATGACAGTGGAAAAGCTGCTCTGTCGAAAAGGCGCAAAAATGGCATCAAATCCACATGATGTGTACACAACTGAACTGAACAACTAGATGTTAATGCATCTTTTTAATATCCTAATTCCTTCACAAATATGTTCCTCTGTGTGTCATTTTCAAAGCAGCGAGCTGCCAAACATCACCTATGATGGTTTATCACATTATACAATTGCAGTTCTTGGAGAGACTCTTGTATTCACAGACAGAAATATGGTTTAGAGCACTCACTTCTGATTTAAAAAGTATGTAGCCAGACTGATTTATTTTAAACTAAAGTTGCAGCTCTTTCATAACCCTCTCACACATTACCTTATCTTCTCCTAAAGCGGCCACATTAGTAACCTAAGGTACTAATATACACATAGTACTAAAATTCTTGATGGGATAGTTCAAATAATAATGAAATTTTTTTTTTACTCACCCTCATTTCATGCCAAGCTTCCTTTCTTCTGTAGAAAACACCCCTTTTTTTTATTTATTTATTTTTTTTTATCTATCCATGCAGTTAAAGCTAGTGGGCTCTACAACAACTGACTTATATGGAACAAAAACAAAACACTAAATAATTTTTCAAAATATCTTCTTTTGTGCCTGGTTTCATAGACAGGGTTTATGGTTAAGCCAGGATTAGGTCATAGTTTTTATTTTTTTATTTATTTTGTATTTATTTATATAGCACTAGTTATACAACAAAGTTGCCCAAAGTGCTTTACAAGGTACACATAGAAAATAGCACATAGTTCAATTAAGACATATAAGTATCTTTTTTTATAACGTGACTTAGAAAATAAAAATAAAACATTACTAGTGTGCATCTTGAGACAAAACAATAACACCGATATATTTTTGTCAGTGCAAGAGTTAATATTAAAACTTAATATTATGTTTTGTTTTTAGCACCTGCTAAATGCATAAAAATACAAATGTATAAAACACATTTTGCTTTGATATCCAATGCACTCTTCCATTGGCATTAAATTACACTGATGTTTACAAAAATCCAGTTCAGATGCCTGTGCAATACCACGCTGATGTTGATGAACACAGCACCTGTTACCACAGATTGAGGGCAAGCCTATCCAGCGCAGAACAATGGGAGGAGTAGGACAATCAGGGCCAGAGGTAAATTAAAAGGTTTGCAATGATCCTTTGATGAGACCACATGGCACAGCTAAATGGAGCAGTCTCTCCCTTATCAGGGCCTAAAACAGCCTCTTCATGAGGCACAGCGGCCCCGAGCGCACGCCGGATGTCAGACAATGGCTCTTGAGGTGTTGCTGAGGGAATCCCCAGACTCGTGCCACATATGTCCCCAGCTGCGTTGCCCTCTCATCAAGAAAGTCATCTTTGGTGTGCTGCTCATTGTGGCTTTACAAGGGAAAGCTTTGAATGTAATTATTTGTCCAGGGTTCTGATATCATTAACATTGTAATAGGGCATCTGTCAGTGTTATACCCTGCTGCTCTAGTTAAACTTGAGCCTTGTGCTTTCCTATCTACGCGTGATTCAGTCCATTAATTAACCTGCGGTCTCGGTCACCCCACAATCCCCTCCACCCCCCCGGAATTCACTTTACGCGTCACGGCCCGCGGCGCGTGTGACACTCACGCCACTCATTAACTTCCAATTTAACCGTTTTAATTTTCATCCTCCCTTGTTTACCACAAACAGGTGTAAACATGATTCAGTGAATGCATTATTGTGCTAATATTTATCAAAAGAGTCTAATGAGCCATGCAAATTATGTGTGTAATTTACATTACAGCAGCTACATGTCATTTTTATGAGGATTTTGATTTAAAACATTTCAATAGAGATACAGTTTCCTGTTATGGATGTATTAGTAAAACAGCTGCATTTGTAAATATTAGAGAAGGAGCACGGTATACAAACAAACTGTCTCAGTGGGAATAAATGATTGGTCGGGATTGTTGTTGACAGGGTTTCATGACTGACGAGGTCTGTATTTGACATTCGTTGTTCAGTTGAAATATGGTTTTTCAGTTGATTGTATGTCCATATAAATAATAGGTGAGGCCAGAATGATCATTAAATCATTACTAAGGTCCAAAATGTTCATTAAATCATTCCTAGGGTCTTTGTTTGTGTCCAGATGAACACACTTCTATGGGCCATCTGTTACTTGGGTCCAATCTATTTTCTCCTCAGACTGCTGAAACTGCTGAACCATGCATGGCTTGGCTCCATCTCCTCATCACCATAGAGTCATTACAGATTTAATGTTCTCCAGACCATGCTCCACTGTTAATAGTTTACTAAACGTACAGTTATGATTGCTGCAGGATGTGCCGTATTGTCATATTATGGTAAATAGATTCAAAGGAACAATTCAGTATAGCTGTAATGAAAAGGATCATTCCATAAAACTGATAAGCTGATTTTTAATGTACATTATTATTACATTTAAAATGTTCTACTAGACAAATAATGTGTTTTATGTGTTGCTAAATTGTATTGCTATTAAAAAAAATCATTAATACATTTTAATATATGTTGATTTTCTACCATGTTGATGTTGGCGGTATAATAAGCCTCGTGCTTGGGTTTTGCAACTTCAAGATTCTTTGAGAATCTAATGCTGATATTTCTACAAATGTCCACTTTTTATTTAGCAGATTTTGTGACATGGTTAGAGCAATTTAATTTTTGGATGAATTATCTCTAAGCTGATCCTTTACTGACAAATATAATATGATGATGGGTGTTAAAAAAAAAGTGAAAAATGATTAGTTTTGAATTCTTCACTTCTTGTCAAAAGTATGAATTAGAAGTAAATTTAATGTTTTAATGAGTTTTCCCCCCATTATCATCTTCACTTTATTATTATTATTATTAGAAAAATGTTCTTATTAATTTCTATTTATTGTTAAAGTTTTAGAGATATCTGTATTTGAGGGACACAAAAGGCACCTGTTTTGTAGAATTATTTCTCCATTTCTGAGTGTCATGTGGGGTCTGCCAAAAAAAAAAATTATTTCCCAGGAAAACATTTGTAGCTGTATTTAACAAAAAGTTTCTGGTGTCAGTGGGATTAAGACAGAAAGTTGACTTTTTTTCATTGCACCCCAAATATAGAGACCAGAAACAAATACCTTCCTGAGTTTAATCTCAGAATAATGATTATGCACCTGTGTGTGAATAACTCTGAATGTGGAATAAAGGAGGAGGATCCATTTCGGGATTCATTTAGACCAGGGGCAGGCAGCAGTTCTCCATGGCTCCAAGAAAACAGAGCATTTACGCAACACAGTTTGAGAGATTAGAATATATGTGTGCATTTATATTGCCTCCTTTGGTGTCTCCTAAATTATTCATATCATCCAGATCAATTCAGTCAAAATGTGTTCTGTGATGGAGGTCGTGCATCTAACAGGGGCTTTTCCTCTAACCTTCATTTCACTGTAATACAGAGCACGCCAGAGCTGTTTCTAAATGATCTGTGGTTGTGTTGACATCGATATGTGGATACACTGCATACGTCTTTGTTTTGCAAACACACGAGGTGACGGTTGTTGAGTAGAGAAAGACCCTAAGAGGTTTCGGTTACGTTTGATAGACATGAATGAAAGCAGTTGGGTAGAGGACTTATTTGCAAAGAGATGATGTCTAATGGGGTGAATCGTTTAAATCGGGTGTAATGTGAGGTGATGGCAATTCGAACCTGTGAGTTAGATCAATGTAACGGGATAATAAACAAAGTTTAATGGTTCAACATAGAGTATGTCATTTGAATAGACATGGAAGTATTAAAAAAAACTATGTTATACTATAAATGTTTGTTTTACTTTAAAACGGTTAGATTGTGTGGGTAATTTATTGTCTCTGGCTGAATATTCTCTCTCTCTATGTGGTGGAATTGATTAAGACTTTAAAAGCAAAGATAGTGCACGTAAATCCCAGGCAGTGTGCCATCGTTCCTTATCTTCATTGCCACATAAATATAGCTGTTGACGTTCCCCGGTAGATCAAGATGTTTCTGTAGGGGGAATAAACTCTGTTACTGACACCTTGATTTTTAACATGTGAGCAAATAACTGGGAACTATGAATTTCTGAGGAGGAAATAGATTAGATCATTATGGTGTTAACGGGTGGGAGGCAAATGTGTTTTCCGACTTGCCGGTTCAGGTTCCCATGCGCGTCATTCATGTCATCCAGCCCTATGCCCCGGAGCTTAATAGATCTCTGTGAATCTACTCCTGGTGTCAGAGTGGGATTCTGTCAGCTCTTTTCGTCCTCTTTGCCCCCGCTGAATTTATCTCCCTACAGACTGAGCCGCTCCCCTCCCTGCTGGACAAGTGTCCTGCAGATCTCCAGCAACGTCTGTAGTCTTCATTACTCCTGACCCCAGTTTGGTCATCAGTCACTTAGTAAAACAAGCCCAGAATTGGTCCTGACTGTGCTCCTCGCGCTCTGGTTGTGATGTGTTTCTGATCCAATTATCTGGCCCGTAAGCATGACAGACACCTGAAGGGAGAAACTCAGCGTGTCAGTCTCACCTGTCCACTGACTGAGTCGCCCTGTCTCTGTTTCTTTCTTTCACTCCTGTGGGACCAAAAGCCTTTCCCCACACAATTACAGGTGTCATTTCGTCCTTAAAAGTAGCTTGAAATGGATTCAATTGTTGACAGTAGTAACATTGACATTTAAAGACTAAAAGCAACATATCACTTAAATACATCCAATACCATAACAAAAAAATTTAGAACTGTACTATTGCAGCATTGCTTTTGATTACATCCAATACCATTACAAAAAAATAATAATAATAATAATAATAATAATAATAATAACAAAGATAGATTGATAGACAGAAAGATACATTAAAAATTAAAATAATAGTAATTAAAATTATTTATATTATATTTTTAGGGTAGATTGTTGTATTATCTTTTAACTACTTTTTATTATAATTCAGTATTTTTAAATTCAATCATACTATTTTAACGTGTAGTTTAAATAATTTAAATATTATTTGTATTATTTGTTA
Organism: Cyprinus carpio; assembly: GCF_018340385.1. Taxonomy (NCBI): domain Eukaryota; kingdom Metazoa; phylum Chordata; class Actinopteri; order Cypriniformes; family Cyprinidae; genus Cyprinus; species Cyprinus carpio. Next base: position 9,828,890 of record NC_056592.1, read on the forward strand.
TATTTATTTACTCAACTTTATAGTAAATTACTGTATCACATTTTAACAGTTTTAAGTTCTTGTGTACTTTTAACACAATTCTATATTTTTAAAATTATAGATCTAATTATTCAAATATTTTAATTTCAAAATCATTTTATTTATTATAACAGCTAATTTATTGTGTGCTTTTGATTATAATTCAATATGTTTCAATTCAGTATTTCTTTTAACATGCAGAGCCAAGTCCAAATATTATTTTAATTATTTATTATATTTATTTACTCAACTTTTAGGCTAAATTGTTGAGTCAACTTTTAATAGCTTTTAAGTTATTCTGTACATTTCACGATCATAATTCAATGTTTAAACTTAGATGTATCCAAGGTCAATAAATATGCTTTTTGATGTTTAGTTGACTATAAATACCATGTATTCCTAATGTATTTTTTGTGTCATTGATTGAGAAAACTTTTTTAAATTCTCAAGAAGAAACTAATGATGGACATAATCACACCAGAAAAAGAAAGTTAAGAAAGTTCAGCAGTTCAGCTCCATCCTCTGCTTGCTCACATATTTTTACAATATCCTTCAAATTTTTGACTCTCAGTTCTTTAAGGGATTTAGTCAACCTGAGACAATTGTCCTGTCCTGAGAAAAGATTTTATCTCTCTCCATCCAGATGAGAAGACCTCTCAGTGATGAATCCACAATTATCGATGGTTTCATATAAGCAGTGAACTTCTAAAATCGCCCTACATGGTAATTGTAACAGAAGTCATATGCATAAAATTAATTATACCGAACCATAAGGGCCATAAATCAGTTCACTATCAGTTCCGGGAAAAATGTTTCAAGCACACATTCTTTTACATAGTTCAAGGTAAAAGAGGGAGGGTTTTACCCTCTATCAAATGATCTTTAGCAGTGTCCAATTAATCTGTCTGTCCATCCTTTAAAGCTTAAAGATTTTTTTCAGCATTAAAATACTTTCTCCCAGCCATTTGTAAGTTGACTATCAAACTATTTATTTTCGAATGACACAGGAACTCATCCAATGGGGCGGGACTTTTGTTTTTTAACCAACGCAACCAGTAATAATCAGCATATTATCAGCATAAACTTGTATTTGTAAATGAAATGTTCTCACAAAGAAAAGTGGAAGACAAAGAAAGAGAAAATTGCAAATAAAAGAGAGCAACAACCTCACAATACCTATTGCACACTTCCAGCTCATTTATTTTCCATTTAATTTTTATTTGATGTTTTTATTTTAATAAGACTTTGCAATACAGTTCATTTCAGGTGCTAGCTGTCTGCAAGTCCAATTACTGGGAAGTCATTTATTCTGTCAGACTAAAAGGAATCTAATTGCCTAAACTGAATGCCTAATGAGCACTTAGGCAATTAATTCCCCAGCTGCTGAAATCTGTATATTGTAACCTAATTGAGTCATTTCACTTTAGCACTTCCTTTTACAAATGATCAAAGAGTGTAATTTCACAATGAGAGGCAGTAGATCATTTTTGTCAGGTTTTATGAGACTCCCGCAGTGTAAAAATGTGCAATTCTATTATGCATAAAATGCATGAATAAATGTGCTTATTAAATCTAAGTCTCTCTGGTGTACAGTCACAAAATAATATTTGATATAAATATTTAGTGATATCTGATTTAGTGATATTTATCAGTGTCTATAATGCATGCCATCTTCATAATAGACACATTATGGTGATGCTTTACCACAAATGCATATTCTGTTACCATCTTAGCCCATACGAACACGTCATATTACAATAATATTAGTTCAAGTAGTAAGAGGGGCTATTCCAACCTTTTGAGCCTTATCAACTAACACAAACTGAAGAGTTTATAATTGTGAGTGTTTGGTATTTTAATGAGGTGTCAGATTGTTGAGTCATTCCTTGTTTTTCATCTCTGTTTTGATAAGATGATAGAGTAACCCTGAGACTGTGGGAGTGCACGCTGAGAAACAAAAATGAGTTTGAACTTTGTGGTTATAAAAGTGCAAAAATAAGAAATATGCAGAAAGTGTTTTTGTTGTTTTTTCTCCAGTTGGTTGTGCTTTTTAGCATTACAATTAAAACCTATAAAAAATTATACACTACGATTTCAAATTTTGAGGACAGTAAGATTTTTAAAAATGTAAATAAAAGTAAATAAAAAACAGTAATATTTAAAATATATTTAAAACATAAAATAACTGTTTGCTATGTTTAAATAGTTATGTTAAATTACTCCAGTCTCCAGATCCTTCAGAAATCAGATTTTGTGCTCAAGAAACATTTCTCAGTATTATCAGCATTGAAAACAGTTGTGCTGCTTAATATTTTTGTGGAAACCATGATATATTTTTAGTATACTTTGATGAATAGAAAATTTAAAAAACAGCATTTATTTGAAATAGAAATCTTTTGTAACAATGTAATTCTTTATTTGTCACTTTTAATCAGTAAGGTTATATTAAATTGTTCAGAATATATATATATTTTTATAATGTAAAAAGACCCCAAACCTTTGATGCATACTACAAACATGTTATATAATTTATTTGAAAAACAAAAAAGGCTAAAAATACAATTAAAATACAAATAAATAAATACAAAAAAAAGTTTCTTGTTATAAACACTGAGCCCCCATGCACAATAATGGAATCCTTTTCCTCCCTCCGTTCAAGATTTTGTCTTGGTTCTTTTAACATGGTAATTTTTATAGGGCCACTTTAGCAAAATGCCCTGCCAACTTCGCTCTGCAAACAGCAAAGCCCTCTCAAGACATTTAAAGCTGGATAAACTCCTCTAAAGGCTTTAATTATCTTAATGCAGCAATTTCACAGATTATTTAAAATGCTGTCATTTACTTTAGCTTTTCATGAGGGGGTGGGGAACGGGGGTCAATAAAACAACCAACGACAGAGGCTCATATCGGGGATACGTGATGACACGACTCTTGTGTTAAACTCAGTGGATCAGCTGTATCGCTCTGTGGGCATCTAAGGGATCTCTTCCCGGTGAGGAAAGTAATTGATTTCAATTCAAATGGGTTTCCTATGAGGATTTATACGCTGGATGGTTTTATGAGGGTTGCAACGGAAAAGTGAATAATGGGCTCTTTTATTGTTGCATTTAACATGTTTGTTAAACCCACGATTAATCAAATGTGGCAGCCATGTAATTTATCATTTAATATTGTCACATGCTGTGCAGGTTATGTCAGTGTAAAGCCAGAGTGAACTATTTGTTGTATCCATAAGAAGGACAAAAAGGCAACAGAATGAACAATAATATTTGGTTTAACTTGGCTGCCCACTTTGAAATTGTTCTCACAAAAAAAAAAAAAATGATGTGCATGTCCTTTTTTTGACACCCATTTCTATAAGATAAGAAGTCTTGTATTAACCCTTTATCACCAGAAGAAATGGCACATTTTGTGAAAAAAGCTTATTTATTTAATAAGACATTTTGACAAAGAATTTGAACACATTTTTCCACTCCTTCGTATATTGTAAGTTAAATGATACATTTTATGTACTTCTATTTGACATTAGAATGAAACATTGTCTACCAGTATGTCAATATGAACCTCAAATGTTTGACCATAGTGTATAAGTTGGTAGTGTGAGCTCTAAAGAGTATGATATTCTGTGATCCCAAATCCAAGCACAGGTCATTACACCACACAATTGAATCCATCATAGCACTCAGAGTTGCAAATTATCATTGCTCTCTTCTCAGCTGAAATCATTTACAAGCCAATGGCCAGGCAGCACACTCAATCCACAGCACAGCATTCCTGACTGAAAGCTCAGGGACATCACCCGGGAGAATAACACTGACCACTGAGTGAGCTGAATGACCAAAGGCTTGCAGGAAATTATATGACTGCAATGAGAAGATGCAACAATTCGTCCTCATTTTGTGTGGCAGAGAGAGAAAAAAAGAGATGGTGGATCTCTTCAAATGTCTGCACTGTAAGGCTAATTTACTTAATGAATGCTTCCACCTCTTTTGTCTCTGAGGCAACCCCCTCTATGTGCCCTCCCTGCACATGGACCACCCAAGAGGGCCTCGGAGGCAGGTACAGTGGCATTGTCTGGGGTTCAGAAGTTCACACTATCTGGAGCAGCTTGACTGGACTCTAGGACCATCATTGTTGTCTAGTTTAGAATAATAAGAGAGGCACTTGTGATCCACTATCAGAAGTATTAACATATTCCATTAAGTCAGCTCATCCTTCCTCTAGTAGTTGAATAAAAATTGACTTCTGAACCTCTGCCAGAGTTTGGAGAGAGGTGTTTTATTTGGACAACCCTTTTGGTTAAAAGCCGTAGCTAGAGGTTTTAGAATAGGGCTTTCAGGACTCTTTTTTTAGGACTGAGTATGTTGTGGCTTCATTTCATTTAGTTACATTTTTTCTCTTGCAATGCTAAAAATGAATTTAAACTTTCTGAAATGTTAAATAGGTTGATTTCAAAAAAGTATATGGATTTTAATTAGTCAATTTCTATTTTTTACATGACAAAAAACAAAAAACAAAAAAAAAAAACATCTGCCATTTTTTTTATTGAAAGTATTTTTTATAGTATTATTTAACATTCATTATTATTTTTCACATTAAAAATATAATCCTGAAATATCAGACTTATATTTTATTATTTATTGTAATTATTGATTTTTTTTTACTATTATTTTTATTATTAAAAAGTAAATACATGAGAAATAGGGAAAAAAATAAAAACATTACAAAAAAAAATAATAATTCTGAAACGACTCATTTTTTATTTTATTTTCTTGTCATTTTTGTATGCATTTATTTTTTTGCATTATTTTTATTATTGAGAAGAATAAATGATAGATGAGATATTTCTTTAAAATAGAAAAGAAAACCAGACTGATGTTTAAGTTTATTTTATTTTATTGTATTTTTATTTAATTAATAAATAAGAAATTAAAAAGTAAAATCAAAAAAAAAATTGTTGTTTTTTCTTGTTTGCATTCAACAGCCTGTGCGGAAATTTAAGCTGGCACATGCGTACACCTTATTCATTAAGGCAAATCCAATGAGTTACTAAAAATTATTTTGGTCAAATTATGATTTGCATGAGTGGACCTCCACATGATCCAGCTCTTGTTAAAGCCACTGTTTAGATACTATAATTTCATGACTGGTTAACATTCATTACCACAGGATTTCTTTTTCATTGATGGGTGAAGGGGATGGGGAGGGCAGAGGGGCGGAGAGAAAAAAGGACAGTTTAATGTGTCCCATTCATTACACTGTCTTAATTCAGCCAAAGAAATAACATACAATATCTGCGGCCACCAGACAACCCAGACTTCATTTAAAAGGCTGTATCGATAGACCTGCTGCACTCCGGTTTCTCCGTAATCCTGAGCATATTGTACAGAGGTTGTTGGATGTGGGTTCATGACTGTGCATACATACATTAGAGTGTCCGCTCTCTTTAATTTTATTATAAAATCAGAGCTGTGTGAGTGGGTGTGGAGGGGGCTTGGGGACATCTGCTCTTCCTTTGGCGTGGCAGCCAAACACAAAGGCCATCAAAGTGACAGAGGTTAAGTCAAGCCATGGCATGGCAGCTGCTCACCCTCCCCATACATATCACCCTCTTGCCCATTCATACCTCCCCTCCACGTCCTCCTGATGGATTGTCCTTAATATCATTAGCCTAAACATTCAACTAATTATACCAAGTCTCATTTTGGTCAGACACTTAAAATCTTATAAGTCACCTTGCGCTTTAATTAATTTATTACATTTTCTGAAACAGGATTTACATACAGTGCCAGGCGACTGATGAGTGTAAGGCAGAAGAGGAAAATCAATTAAGACTTAAACTGTTTGCCATTTATTTAACTGGGGGGGACAAGCACTGCATGCATGGGAGTTAAATCAATTGCATGAGGCTTTTCAAAGGGGAGGGTAAAAAGAATTTAAATGGAGGTTAATAGGCCCCCACAAAATGTGTCTTCAAATGCAGGTTGTTTAACCAAGAGCACCAAATGCAGCATATATGCTTTTCAGAGTAAAATATGCAGTGAAATATGTATCCCAAAACACATTTGTTACTGATTTAAAATAATAGACTAGCAGGCTGTTTATGTTTAGTCAGTTTCTGACAGATTGCGTGACCATATTTTATGGTTATAGTTAATTAATTAATAAATAAATAAATAATAAAAATAATAAAACATGCAAAATCAGATCAGTAACATATGGCATTTTGTGATTTATTATTATTACTGTTATTATAATTATTATCATCACAATCAATAACATAAAAAAAAAAAATTTGATAATTGTATAATTTTATTTTTAATAATTTTATATTAAATTAATTTTATTGTTTTTTTAATTTTTGTTTAATTTAATTTAATTTTATTTTATGTTTTTAAAATCTTATGTCGGTTTTGGGTTTGAGCACTTGTATTTTCCTGGACTGATGTCATTATGAGCCAATATGTTTATTTTTGGTCAGTCAGTAAATACCATTTGAGATAATTTGCTATGGTGTTTTTTGTAATGGCATATGAAATCTGTGCATTTATCTTGACATTGTGCCAAAATACAGAATATGCACCCAGTACAATCTCAGATTGTGGTGGAATAAACAGTTTACGTTCCTTACACTGCCATCTGTAGTTTACAGAGGAAATTACAAGCTGATTTTTCCTGACATTATGATTCTGTACAGAATGAATGCATTTTGATCATATTTGTCAATCAGAATGCAGTTACAATAAAATCACTTTAATTTAGTTAAATCCTAAAAAATGTGTTTGCAACTACTTTATTTATTAAGAATAAAATGTCTAAGAAAAGTGTAATACATAAATATACAAATATTAGCTATAATACTACATTGTGTTATTGTTATTATTGTATAGAAACTTAATTGAATAGTCCATTATAGCTTACTGGATACTGTTTGTCCAAATATTTCTTCAACATTTGAAGATTCTAAAAGAGCAAACTAAATTAGTTTTTTCTTCTTGAGTGGTAAATCTGTGTATGGCAGATGTTGTCATTGAACCTCCTCAGTTGTGTGTTTTTCATTTTAAAATGTCATAAGTTTATGCCATGTGACAGCAGACTAAATTGCGTGATTTAAGGTTTGATCTGTGTAAATCAATTGAGCCCCTGAGGGCAGGTCAGGCGATTAGCCAGTGTTGTCTTTGAAAGTAAATTCCTTACAGAGCACTTCAGACTGTTTCTTTGGGAAGCTGAGTCACTCAAGGAATTAACATATTGACTGTTGCATGACATTTTCATGTTGTGCATGCAATCATGAGAGACAAAGCCTAATACAGAACTCTAGTGAAGTATTTAGGATGTTAGCATTGTAGAAATGATTATTATTATGTTTTATATTTGGATAATTGATTGCTTTTGGTACTGTTACAAGATTTCATTATTGATTTATATTCTGGAAAATAAAATTTATTATTATTATTATTATTATTATTATTATTATTATATTAACAACATAATAAAATATTTTATTGATTATTATTATTAATAATAATAATAATAATATAAGTAACACATTTTCATAAACACATTCAGTTTTTTTCCAAATAATAATTATTATTATTTGTATTTATTTATTTATTTATTTATTTATTTATTTATTTATCTATTTATCTATTTATCTATTTGTTTATTTTGTCAGGGTAAGATGCAAATTGTCTAAATTGTCTGTGGTAATTTAAACTCCTACCTTGTTATAAGATCAGCACTTGCACCAGACATTATGTAACATGTGAAGCAATTTTATCCTCTTCAGGCCAGGCATTTAAAGAGATATTTGCTGTTTTCAAGCACACCTTTGCCTCCAGAGCCGTCAAGAGACATAACGCAAAGACAGATCAGCCGCGTAATCTTAGCCAGCAGTCCTATCACCCACACCACAGAGAAAATCCTATATTTATTCTGTCTCTCTGTCTGGTTTCAGTCACAAATGTGGAGCAGAACTCGGTAATAAAAAGTGAGGAAGGCCCAAACAGAGACGCCCCCCTGTGTGGTTCAGTTCAGAGGGAGACGGGATTGTCATACTGGGTATTCAAATAGACATCCCAAGCCACGCCATTTGAAAACTGACTTTGATGTAAATTTGTGGACGGATGTTCATCACTTGAGCACCGTCTAAAGCAAACAACAGAGGACATTTTCGTCTCTGAGCAAATATTGTAGGGCCTTTTATGTCTTCAAATAAGGCAGTTCATTTATCAGTGAATGTCAAAAGCGGGTCACTTTTGAATCCCAAGAGACGCACGTGACGAAAAAATCTGTTCATTTTGTGCATTTGTTTATTATGTATATGGGACGAAATGTGTCATGTTGATTATTGTAGAAGTGCGATGAGCGACTAAGAGCATGTTTACTCAGCATGGCCATTGAAGATCATGGACTTTGATGAAGATGATAATTTCTCAGGGAGGGGTGTACTTCTCCGGGAATCATAAAAACACTCAATGGGAACACTTTCAAGCGGAGGTCAGGCCTGCAATAATATTTTCCCTGTGCGATGATGGTTCTTTCCTGCATGGAGCGGCCATCTGCGAGATGTGAATCCAAAGCTGAGTAAACTTTTTCGTAGAGGAGGTTGGATAAAAACAAAAGACATAACAAAAGGGCACGATCTCCGTCAGAGTGTGTGTTTGAATGTGTGTGTATGTGTGTGTGTGTTTGAGAGACCCTCTTGACAGTGCTGCGGCAGTGACATGGCATTGCTTATCTGTAGAGGCTCATCTAGGGGCTTAGATCACGGTTAGGCTCGGACATTTGTTCTGCCTCCACCTCTTCCCACCCACATTATTTGCGCTCCTTGACTTTCTTGCCTTCAGTGGGATGAATCCCTATGTGGAGCTTAGCGCATCCCAGGAGGTGTACTGCTCCAGGAAGGGGACACGTGAGGCACACATCAGAGTGACAAGACGAACACGCTTTTGCTCACTCTCCTAACCGGCCCCATGAGATAGAGCATCTTTGTCATCAGCAGGGACAGCTGTGAGTTAAATGCAATTATAGATGCAATTAGTAGCATGATCATTATGTCATACAACACCTTGGAGGAATGTCACACAATCATTTTTGGTAGTGTGGAATCACATCAGTTCACATATACTAAACTCTTGTGTGTCTATAACAGCTGAAGAGTGTCATTTTTAAAGAATGCCATTTGTAGGTTGATTTAGTAGAAATGGCTCTGTAGTGATATCTAAACTTTGCTTGTTGGAATAGAGTATTCTGGGGCTTCTACCAGAAAGCAAGGTTAACTTACGGTCACATGTACCCTAAACTCTCAGGTTGATTAACCTAATGCCTTTCTTATTTGAGGTAATAAATATATTAGAATAAAATAAATATTACCTTGTTATAATAGTGTTTTAGAATTAATATATATTGATATTATATATGACAATAAAATTAGTATAATAAACATATTAGAATATAACAGTGCTTTATAATATAACATCATACAACTATATATATATTTTTTGTTTGTGTGTGTATAGATATACACGGCACACAAAATTAGAAACACTTCAGGAGTTTCAAAGTCTTGATCGGATTGGTTGAATTAAAACAAGACTTTCAAAATTATTTGAAATATGTTAAGTTTTTACAACTGTGACAATGAGCGCTTATCAGGATCAACTAAACATGGGATTTTCAAAATTATGTGAAATATGTTAAGTTTAATAGTTGCTAGTCTTGCCATGATCAAATTTTATATTGTGTGAAAAGAGGGCATTTTATGAATAACGTTTAATGAAAAAAAAATTTAACAGATGTGTTTAGAAGCCAAGACACTCATCGGAATGACCAAGTACTTTGAAATCAATCTGCATTGCTTTATTGTATAGGTGATAGCTCAACAACAATTACCCCATAACGCCAACTAGAGGTGTTACCAGTAGTTGGTTTGAATGCAGACACCGCACCAATGTAAAAATGACATTTTGGGAAGTCTGTAGTGCCATATTGGTTATGTGGCAATTTATTTATTTATTTCATATTTAATTGTGCATGAGGGTATATCAAATGATTTATTAATATCGTTAAATATAATCTTCACAAAATCACTTTCATTTTATTTAATTATAATTCCCAAAAAATTCCCAATATCACATAAAAACCAATACCAATAATGCCCAATGATTACGTTAAGTTTTTTGTGCTTCATTTAATTTATACAAAATAACATACAGTTTTCTCTATAAAATTATTAACATTAAGTTCATAAAATGGATTGCACCTGTAGAGATAAAACACACTTTATAACAACTTAAGTTTCAAGTTAGTAAAAAAAAAATACAACTTAAGTTTCAAGTTAGTAATAATAATTTAATCCCAAAATAAACATTCACTCCAAAATAACAATTCAATCCCAAATCAACAAAACAAAACAAAATCCGCTAAACCAAACGAATCGTTTCACATGATAAATACTAAAGTATGTTATGTGCAAAACCAACCATGAACCTCCACTGGTATGAATCCCCTATAATAGGGGCCTAAATGGCTTGAGGGAGGGAGGGAATTTCTCCAGAGAAATGTGATTTTTCCAGAGTACTCCACTGAGATGGAAGATGTGGGTGGATGGCTGGCCAGCAGTATGACTGTTTGATGTGGGAGGTCTTAACTTCACCCTGCTGGGTCGGACCCCGAGACTTCTCATTAACCGTGTCATCAAAGGCTCCCGGCCCAAGTAATCATAACATTAGCGTTGACATTATCACACAGCTACAAGCTTCTTTTGAGCGCTCCACAAACATGCCTGCACCAGCTGAGTCTTTCCTCCACAGCGAGGGAGCTAGAACTGAAGCAAATATGCTAGACTGTGCTCTGCGCGCTTTATCGAAAATACAAACACTTACATGACTGCAGACAAGCACATAGTGCCGTTTTCTGAAAGCGCTAAGGTAGGAGAGTACCTCTCTTTGCACTGCCCTTAATTAAAGCAACAGTCATTGCGAAAAGGCCCTCGGAGGGATCCGCTGTCAGGACTGTTCAGACAGCTCCGGGCGCCTCACCTACACCATTCCCCATCCATTACTCGTTTCTCCCCTCCACCTCCTTGGAGTCCCATCACATATGCTCCCATCTCCCGTCCTGAGGTCGATGGGGTTCTTGTGTTCGTACCTTGCTTTTAAGCCATCAGACACCCCCATGGGGCACATGAGGAAGATATATCTCTGTCACCATCCCTGGAAGGACGTGAGTGCACCCATCAGTTCGGGACAAACCATGTCTCGCCATTTCTTTTGGGGAACTATCGAGGTAGAGAAACCAATTAGAGAGTGTACTTGCCATTAAAGGACACATCCGTGACAAACCCGGCCACAGGGTCACAGGTTTATTATGTCATCACCCCGTGTGGCGGCCATTATTATAAATAAGTGTCAGTGTCTGGAGGTCACGGATGGAAATGGGATCTAGTTTTTGTCCGATTATGCCAATGGCCCTCTAAGTGCTTCATTATGATCGTTCCTTTCAGATTCATATTTAATTCCAACCTGGAGTTTATCCTTTTTAATTGGAAGCATTAAATGTGACCCGCAAAGATCACCGAGAGAGGGAGAGAACAAGAAAAGGTTACGGCCAACCCGACTCACGCTGCTCAGAAAGTCTTTACACATGTTTTCCTCGGTCCCAAAAGACTTCGACTGGAGTTTGAATTGAAAGACAAACCCCTGCTCTCAACAGGCTCATCATTGTTCTCTTTGAAAAAGCGACTCCCCACATGCAACTATCAAACGACTTTTTAAAAGGTAATTAAACAGCAGGTCTCCTCCTGCCAAGGGGCCGGTGAGTTTCACTTCATTAGCATCACTGTGTATATTAACTCTTTGTACTGAACAATTATGGAATTATGGACTGCCATATATGAAGGTCTCCAGCTGCTCTGTGGAGAAAATTAAGATTTGAGGGGAAAAATGGTAATCTGCAAATCACCTTGATTATTTTTTATTCATAGCTTGAGTATATATATATACGCTTTATAATAATTTACTAATTAAAAATGTAAGAGCATCATCAAGTAATTCTGTTGTCCCTCAAGAAATAGACATTATAGCAATTTAAATGAATTCCAAAGCATATTTTAATGCCTGTTTCAGTGCAGGTCTTATATGTGTTTTATTCCGTGCCCTGTATTAGTATGTACCATGTGTCCAGGAGAGTGTATAGGCTGGCTGACCCCATTGCCGATCTACATACAGCTTAGAAAACAAAGCAGTTCCCTCCATCAGCATGCAGTGACACCCTCCTCTATTTAATGCACTCCCTCAGTTTATAAATGCCCAAAGTGTGATAAACATTTCTGCCAGGCTGATGCACAGGTCAGGTGCTCAAAGGTGTAGATAACCATTGGAAAGAAATGTGCAGCCATTTGGTTTTAGATAATGGCACAGAAAATGTCAGCAGTTGTACCAGTCTAAGGAAGTTAACTTTGCATTTTGCAAGTAATGCATTGCCATCCTATAGCTATTGTGCAACCATTTCCCAGTGTTCCAGACCTACTAAAATAAGAATATGCCAACCAAAATGAGATGAGGAAATTGTTAGAAGAGTGATGCATTATGGGAAATCTACATTGTAAAGGTCTTGACAGTTGACAGATGAGCTTTCATTTAAATAAAACCAACCACGGAGGCCAAGACGTCAGCTCCCTGGAAACTAAAGGACAGTCAACAGACATCTTCATTGCAACTATGATGGTTCATTTGTTGATTACTTTCAAATTCAGCTTGACTGATGTTTCAAATGAATCTTTATGTGTTGAATATGTCTGTGACAGGCTCCCATGCTGTATTCTACTGGTTTTGGTGCCTGCTGTAGTGTAGAGCATCTAGATAACATAATTAATGTCAGTTCAGAAAGAGAAGACAAAGATGAATGAAGGCCAGTAATATTATACAAACTTGATGAGCATTAAGCAACTTCATTATTTCCTCATTGGAATTTTTGCTTTCTTCATCAGACAGTTGAAGAATTAACTTACAGTCTTATTCTGACTTCGGTGTAATAATATGGTGAGATATGGACAGTTTAGATGTTCTGAATATTTGCTTTTAATATGAAGTCTTTTTATGTCCATAGGTGTTGTAAGATTAATTGAGTTGTGAATGTCTAGCTTTCAAAGCCTGTAGTACTGAGGAGGGATCCTGGATCAGCCAAAGCAAAGAGACAATCTCATTAATATATGATTAATAGTAGCTGGCAAGGTGATTAATTAGTGTTTGTGACAGTAAACGTTTACCAGGCCTTTATGTTTTCCCCCGGAATGTAAATTTGTCTCTTTTTAACGTGTTTCCCTTCCCAGCAACTCTTGTGAAAGAGCACACAACTTTGCATATTCTAGTCTTGTCCCATTTCATTCTTCCCCTGCCCAGAACAGCAGCCCGGGAATTAAATGCCTCAAACATGATTGATTACTTTTCTTTTTTATTTGCAAGCTGAAAATCCAAAGTAGTTGTTTTCTTTCTTTTTTGTTTCTTTTTTTCTTCGGTCCACCTCTTGTTTTCTTTCTCTCTCGTTGGTTGTACTTGTTCGTCCTGGTCTTTTTAGGAATCCAGGCTCATTGACTACCGGCAGGATTGATTTGAGTCACTGCAGGAAGAAGTTTGTGTGTTTTTCCCACAGGGGCCCTTGTCCTGACTTTGCCCTAGACTCACAAATACACGTGTATGTGTGTGTGAGATTTCACTTAGCTATAGTTTAGGAACAAATTTGTAGCCAAAAGTGAGTAAAAGAGGACAAAATCTTGCTTTGGGGACATTTAGGGATATCCTCAATTGGAAAAGGTAATCTGTATTTAAAGGGCTCCAGATAAAATGAAAAACTGAGAAGAAAAATGAAACACATTTACCCCAAATATTTGAATGGTAAAAAAACAGTGATGTTTTAATTTATATTTATAAAAATGTGTTCTAATTCAGTGCTGTCACTTTAGTGATACTGATGGTGTTTAAGCCATTTAACGTTTTATACGAATATTTTTGCCATTTTGGAAAGAAGAAATAATTTTTTTTGTGTGTTGAATGTCCTTTTTTAGTATATACCATTATCATTTTATACAACAATACTTTGTTTCAAATATGTGTCTATAATTACACTCTATCATATAGAAAAACAATTATTTAATATAGGAATGTAAGTCACAAATCTAAATTATATATCAACAATAATTACTGGTTAATTTTGAATTAGACACAATTGAAAAATGACTTTTGAAAGAATCAGTTCACTCCATTAACTGACATGCAGTATTCATGTTTCATTATTATTTTTTGAGTGCCTGATTAAAAAGAACCAGTTCGTAAGAGTCATTCATTCATGAATCGGACATCATGGGTTGCGCAGTTATTTATGCTGTGTGCAGTTTATGTGCACTGTAACGGGATGATATCTAACGAAACCAAATATGGATGCACACAAAGGATGAATTTTTGAATCACATGCATACAACATACTGATGCACAGTTTTATTTTTTACTTTTTGGCCATTCTGTTCCCAGTCTGGGATCCTGAGGTATTATAATTAGCTCACGAAATATAAAAGTAATACAGTTGTGGCTGTAAAAATTTCCTTATCACTAATTTGAGTATATGGCATCCCTTCACATAAATTATAGGAAGAACCAGCACAGCAACGAACAAGAGACCTACTAAACATTTCATTGGCCTAAAGAGGCCTCAAATCATTATAAAACACACATTTGATTCCGGCACAGTAAACCATTTAATACATTCACTTCAGTGAGCCATTTACCAATGCCATTAAACAGCTCTGTCACTCTGAGATGGCGTTCTCTGTTTGGACATATGGCCATGAATAGTTACGGTTTTGCATTGTGACCATGCACGCAGATGGGCTTGCAGTTTCACGACACTTGCCTCTTTCTCTGATCCAGCGTTCTTCATAAAATGACTCTGAACTGCAGTTCTCTGTTGAACAATAAAGACAACAGCATAAATTTGTTTGTTTATAGCTGTACATTGCAAATTAAGACTCGCCATTAATTGAGAAAGTGGCATCTGTTCGCTTTATTCTGACAAAGCTTGCAGGTTCTTAAATCTTATTTTGTATTGTGTTTCATCTTTTATTCTGTTCCTCAGCTGACACTGATTTGAAGCATCGCTGTGCATGACTGTCATTTTGCAGGCCACTTCTCACTCTTTTTCATATCGTACCATCTTTTTATGTCTTGATGCACTCAGAGCCTTTATTCCATCGTTGCAAGCGCATGTCAACTATAAGAAAAAGACAAATTCATCAGAATATATGGCTTTTAATGTAAAAGCCAATCATCCTTCCTATCGTTTTTATTGAGTTTGCAGATCGGATTGACGCGGGCCGGGATCAGGGGGCTAAGAGGAACGCCACCAGTACAGGACGTTTGGCTCCTGCCCACTTATACAATAAAAAGCCTTTTCTGTGAAATTGTTCCGAAATGGCAAGACTTTTCATCGAGGCTGCAGCACAGAGTAACTATTCTAAGAGTATTTTTTATTGTTGATAATCTTTTTAACTATAGGGGTGAGTCGCTACACCTGAACCTCTTTATCCGGTGCGGCGGCAATGGCGTGGACGTTAATCCCATAATTCTTTGGGAGGGCAGTGCTACTTTCCCCCTTCACATGCCTATGTATGTCTCAGAAGGAAAGCATGAGAAAAGTAGATTGAGAGTGGCTACTTTTTATTTCAATAACCAGGTTCTTGCCCTCTCTGCAGGATACAGAGGTACTTGTCATTTTCTGCATTCAGAAATTATTACAGTTTAGAGTCATTTCCTTTTAACCCTAAAACACAATGCAATGCATAATTCAAAATACAGGGAAAAAACTTTTCAACTCAGTGTAGTGTCATATTCTCAATATAATTCATATTTTAGCTGAGGGAGTAGCTGATGATGATCAATCCATATTGTTAAATAGCTTTCAACTCCGCCTCATAGTTACATTCAGCAACATGTCATATATTGGTGCTTTGGTTTATTGTGGTAGGAAACAATTTAATTGGACAGAATTTAATGATTAGTTTTAAAATAAAAAAAGCAAACAGCTGCGTGTTTGAAAGTATCAAATCCATCATTAAAGCATTTTAACTTTAAACCATCGCTTCTGGTCAAAATCCATTGAAAAAGTTCATCCCTTTTTGTCTGCTCATATCAAAATCCACCAATTTATGTTTTGGACTGTTTTCACTTGTAAATGGTGCTTGATCTGCATATTTCTCTCTTGATTCAGATGAAATGACATTTTCACTGGAGAAAACAATATTATGGATAGAGGACTTGTATTTTAGCCACAACAGTTTGAAGTTAAAAATGTGTTAATGATGAATTTCTTACAAAGATGCAGGTTCAGGAGTTGTTTCAATTACTTGTGGATTATCATAATGTTCTGACGGCACCCATTCACTGTAGAGGATCCATTGGTGAGATAGTGATGTAATGTTACATTTCTCCAAATCTGTTCTGATGAAGAAACAAACTCATCTACATCTTGGATAGCCTGAGGGTGAGTATATTTTCTGCAAATTTTTCTTTTTGGATGAACTGTTCCTTTAAGAACCTGTTTTGCTTCTTGTTTTCCCCAAAACAGAAAGAAAAAAAAAACACTTTTGTGATAGATTTCTTTTAAAAATGAAAAGAGAATAGAAGCAGTGTTTTTAATAACATACTTGACATCCGAGTGATGTAATACCAGTGAAAATTAAAACTCTTCCGCCACTTGCTCACTTTTATTAGGAATCCTAAGATTGCTTTGTTCTTTGGCTGACATCATATTTGAGGCTTGGTTTATTTTTGTGTGGAATAGGGTTGTTCGTAACAGTCCATGCAAATCAAAAGCCTTGATTTATGCACCTTTCTAGTGGCAGCTGGAACATTAAATTTAATTTTGCTGTTGCAGCCGGGTTCCACCTTGCGCAGGCTTGACACGGTGAACTGGGCCCGCCGGAGCACAAGAATTCATTACTACTTCCACAATATGCGAAAGCCACATTTGAATGAAACATTTGTCTCTTGTCAGAACAGTGTAAGATCTACTCTCTCTATACAGATATATTAAAAATAGGAGGGGAGGAAGACCTCACACTTGACTGTAACAAAGCTAGAAGTTGCAAGGCCTTGGCACATTAGAATAAGGCTTGTTGGATGTGGGCTGGGAAACAATCTGTTTCTTGTCGTGATATTCCATTACTATTTTGGAAAAATAGCACCAAGCAAAGTAATGAGATTTGTTTTCCTCTCCTTGTATTGTTTTGCATTTTAGGAACCTGAAGGCACCCTGAAATACAAATATCATTGCAAAGACTTTAAGGTTCAGTAACTCAGTGTCTTTTATTTAATGATATTTGTATTTTTTATTTATTTAATGGAATTGTAAACAGCAAGTTACATTATAGATATTAATGGCTTTTTTTTTTAATTTGCACATTAATAAAATTAATTTAAAACATTGCCGTTAACAACCAAACGCTGTTCTGCGTGGCTCTAGATTACTGCCGTATGCTGTTGACTGGAAAACAGCAAGGTTGATTACATGACCAGTGTAGTATGGCAGGGTGCCACCCTTTTATAAAGTGTGGTAAAACTGTTGTAGTTTTTTGGAATATAGAAATGTAGCATAATAGTCTTTTGAATGATTTGCAGAGATCAGCATTGAACACTATGTGCATTAAAACTTCCAAAAGAGCAATATCATCTGCTTTTTGATATGGATAATCCTCTTGCCTTTAGAGGCATTGGGGATCATTGCAGCAGGTCTGTCTCCTCCATCTTGCCTGCTGTGGCTTTCCGATGACTCTGGATCCCCTGGGCCCTTTCAGAGCCAAAGTGTGCAGCCGATGTAAGGATGCAAATGACTTTCCAAGGTCCTTGTGATTGCTCATTAACTTTCAACAGGCATAAGTCCTTACTTTATTATTGACTGCACAGAATACACAATACACTGACCTCTGCCACGCGCAACTAAATCTCTTCCTGCCAATCTATTGCACTGATTTCTGCAACCGACCAGAAAACTGCAGCCAGCAGTTTAGTCACCTTTAGTGTTAACATGGCTGCCTCCCAGGCCCTTCTACAAAATCTCTGCACACTCCTACTTTTTAAGTTAACAAGGTTTTGCAGGACTTTTGGATAACCTCATAATTATGAAATGTTTTTAGCCAGATGAATGGAAATGCTAATGGAAAGATTTCTCCAGAAATCATAATGAACAAAAATGAACAAATAAACTGCATTTCTCCAATAATTCTCAGAGTTCTTCCACTAGACCAAGAGGGAAAATGTTTTAAATTCTTCTGCTGTTTGGCCAACTCTTCCTACAACCTCAAATATTTACAGAAAGCAAGAGGAATTTCAGCAAGGCATTATAAATCTCCCGACTCGGATCCCCGCAAGCACTGTGCTTATGCAGATTAGAGGTGGTGAATCAACATATTAAAAGCACCTGACATTTGTCCTGATATATTGAATCGTTAGCGCGACAGAATCACTTAAGCGAGATCTACTAACATCAAGTTTCCTCTGGTTATTGACCTCCGCACAGCAGCCCTGACAAGTGGAGCTGCAGCAAAGTTCATTAATAATGTGAAATAAATCAATTGTGCAGGAAATAGAGGAATCCCTGTAGCTGGGTCATTTTGTCCCATCTTTTGACCATGTGTATTGGTGCGCTATGACATCTTACAGCTTGCGTTAAATATTCGATGTGCAAAGTATTCATAAAGACATTTATGGGACATGAGTGTGCAGATTACGTTCAGGTCCCTTTCACTTCTGAACCATGTGCATGTCAGGTAAAATTCTCCCTGAGTGTCGTAAAGCTAATATATTTCTTGGAATATGAATAAAAAGTGAGGGTTATTAACTCAAAAGCATTGCCAGGCTTAAAACAGGGCTGAGATCTGTCCAATTCATTACACAAGTCATTCCTCGCGTTTTAAACTAAATTCTGAAATGGCCTAAAGTGAGTAAGTTTTGCAGCGGTACATCGAGAACGTCTGTGAAATAGATAGATGCTGAGGGTAATAATATTTTGTGTTTGCTTAGAGTTACTGGCATTCAACCGCAGTTTTCTCAGGGACAGAATATGAACAAACACTCCCACCAAATGAAGATGAATACGTGTGCCTGGTGAGCGGCCAAAAAGCAGCGAAAACCTCTGTTCATTCATCAGTCATTTTGCAACTGCATCACAGGATAATTGCAGTAATGATGGTCGGCGTGGACCATCAGAATGAACAGTCATGTTATATGAATTGTAGTACCACTCAAATAATCCAGAAATCCAAACAGTGCAGTAAACATTAAAATGCCATATTTACTGCACTAGTTGAGATGGATATGATCCTATTAACCTCCATTAAGCGAATGCAATATCTAATGAGTAATGCTTGAATTGTGATGCTTGACAAAGTCCATTGTGTTTTTGCTTATACATTTAGGAAAATAATCCTAATGGACAGAAACAGACCATTTATCATGGAGAAAACTGAATTTTGAGTTCTAATGATTGTGCTAAAGCAGTCGTATTAAAAAATTAGTGTCTCTTTCCATATATATTTATTATTATTCACCCAGAAGAAAAATAGTGCGTTTCTTCTCTAAATCTTTACATGCATTTATTTATTATTTCAGTTCACTGCACAGTTGAATTTATCTTGTATGTTCTTATATTCTTCTGGATATTTTTATAGCAAAAAGACTTTAAATAGAGAGATCATTTTGAAATCTATTATCGTCTTCCTTTCTGACTAATTAGTGGTTTTTGTCACAGCAAAAGTGCCACACTCATTTTTGCAGCTTGTCTGTCTCCCACTTTCATTTCTTCATCATTCTTCACTCCATCGATTCCTTTTCTTCATCAAGTGCCTGGAAGGCAGTGTGAGCTCTTTCGGCAGCAGGCAGGCCAGAAGCAGACGGAACTGCAGTGTCAGCTAGTCGAGGCGTCCTTCAGCACTCCCTGTCACCGGAGGAATGAAGGACGAAGCCGCTGACAGAAAAAGAACATGGTGGAGGGTGGGGTGGGGTGGGGGATCACTTAATTTGTCATTCCCACTTGAAAACAGGGCGAAAACAGTAGCTAATACCTCTATGGTCAGAGAATGAGATAAGGATTAGGCTTCAATCAGTTTATATGTTTTTTTTGTTTGTTTTTAATTTTCATCAACAGAAACCATTAGAGACGTTGTGTTATGTTTTAACATGAATCTTTTTGGAGGCTTTTTAAGGCATCTTAAAGACCGGAAATTTTGGAACTGAGTATATTGTTTCTGGTCGAACAGAAATATTTTCAGAACAATATTCATGAAAGGCATTTGATAATGCTAATATTCTATTAGTGCGAACAGAAAAGTAGAACATTTCAATAATTTTATACACTTATTTAAACTTATATACCCAATATAAGATATGAATGGGTATATCAGTGTTACTTGAAATCAAATCAATTTAAATAAAAAGTTTAGCTTGATGTACTAAAAATAACTTGAACTAAAACTGAAATAAAAAGAAATAAAAACGATATAGACATTGAAAAACTAATCAAAATGACAAAAACTCAACAAAATCACAAACAGTTCAACAAAATATAAAATGAAAATGGAAAATACAAAAACAAAAGCTAATTCAAATTATTAATAAAACTATTATAGTATCTCAGTGATACCAAATAACGTGTGTGTGTCTGTGTGTGTGTGTGTACAGTATGTGTGTAAAAATATAAAAACTAAAAATAATTTAACTTGAGTTGCCAATTAATTTGAATATAGTCATTTATTATATAATAGTAAAATATTCTTAGCTTTTTCTAGGGTATTAGATTCTGAGGTAATAATAATTTTATTTATTTACATATTTATATTAATGCTTAATGCCTTGAATGTTTTTTACAAAGCATTTTTACAATGATTTTTGTGATGGTGATTATCAGTGATTTCATTGTTCCAGAGGAGTAGGACATGGATAATGGCTATCTTTGAGAACTGCTGACTCAGGCTTTTCTCGATTCTCAGTCCATTTTGTTTTGATTGACCATGGGTAAACAACATATTTTTCTCCATTTAGATGATTTATTTAATGGCAGAAAACTTACTAACATTGTTTTCATAAGTTTGACCCCCCCATTTTCTATGCTGTGCAATTTTAAAAGTGCAATCCATTGTAGTGCAATGGAAAATAATGGACTGCGATATAAAAAATAAAATAAATAATAATAATAAAAATAAGACAGACACAGCAGCTGAAGTAACTGCCTGATGTCTTTACATCAGTACTTTTAGATCTGTGGATGTACCCTGTTTACCTAGGAATTCAACTAACATATCGTCACTCGTTTGCTGTTAACCAGCAGGCCTGAAATATCCACTATCCGTTGTTTCAGGAGGAATTGATAAGCGCTGAAGTAAAGCCGCCAGGATGAATTGTTGACTTTAGGGCTAAAATGGCCATTTCAGTCAGGCAGTGCTGCCAGGTACATCAGCGCAATGTCCTAACAATTCACAGAGACATATACCATGATAGCTCTGAAAGAGGGGCTCGGCCTGTTCCCTCAAGAGAGATTCCACACCATCTCACCCGACTGTCCTCGGACGGTGCGCAAGAGCTCGACTTGATTAGGAAGAAGGGATCTTAATCCCCAAAAATAGTGGAGCCACAAGTAATCTTGGTGCCTATGCACTCAAAGCAGATTGTGAGGGGAGTACTAAAGGCAAGAGACAGTTTGGGGCATTCAGACAGACCCCAATACTCTACTAACATGCTTTGAACAATGAGCTGAATTCTAACACAAAGAGATGAGGAAAATATGTTGATTATATGTTCAGATAACTAAATTCATTAGATGTGTAAGTGGAAATCCAGAAAAGACAACGAAAGCCTTTGTAATGAATACTTACTTTTGACTTCGCAATTTTCTGTTGCTGTCGTCAAAGCTGTAGATGTTTTCCCACTGCATCTGTGCCTGATACAGCAGCATTAATTAATCCTGATTATTGCTGCAGGGGTGGTCATTGTGTCTGATTGAATGGTTGCATTTACGGTCAATTTAGCAGCGTCCTTATCAGTGGGCATCGGCTTCATTTGTAAAGGCCTAATTAGCTGTGAAATACATGACAAGTCAATTGTGGTAAAGGAGGACACCGAATAAAGCAGTGATAAGGCAGATGTCTGCATGCAGGAGATACACTTTAAGTGCTGTTGCCAAAAGTACCATCAAAAACAACACTACAGTGTAGAGAGATAAAGTGATGGATTGCTTAGCTCACCTATATGTTATACAGTGACCCCCAAAATTGTTGATATTAAAAATTTAATTACAAATGAAAATTAATAGACATATAAATAATACTAACATTAAAATTAAAATAAATTAAAATTAAAATAAAAAAAAAAAAAAAAAAAAATTACTTAATTTAAAATAAAACAATATTTTATCTCATATCTCACTTAAAACATATTTCTTTTAAATAAAATCCATTTAGTTTGATGTTTTGTTATTTAATCCACCAAAATTTTGACCGGTCTGTAACTGCTATATAAGTATTTGACTTACAGACATAGAACATTAAAAAATTGTAATTATTCCAGACTTTTGACCGGTCTGTAACTGCTTGGATGCAGTGAGGTGTCTATGGAAAGAAAACAGGCGAGCTCCAGGCTTCAGCAGGCCTATGTTTACTCAAGCAGGTGCTACAAAATGCTCTGCTCTCGCACTGACATCTGTTAACCATATAAAACTCCAGGACTCTATCAACCATTTATGTACATAAATGACAGAGAAATACAAACATTCAAATTTCACCTTGAACTGCAGCTATTTTAAGCATTACGACTCAACTGCTGTTTATAGCAGCTAAAGAAAAGAATGTGGTTTTGGGTGCAGTAGAATAAAGTGGAAATATAAGAATACACTGTCCTAAACATTTTTATTTAGGTATAGAAGACAGCACTAATGGATATGAATTAGTTACACTCACTGTGCTGAATCGGGCATAATTTGGATAGACGGTTTAAACTGTTGCATTTGGCAGGCCCACCCCGTGCCCCTAGCAATAAAGCATGGATAGCTGTATCTCTCCTCAGTTTTGGTGGCGAACAGAAATTTATGAGGCATCTGATCTATCTTTCTGGCTTGCCCATCTGCCCAGTACAAGCTATTGGCAACAATTCCACAATGGCACAGCTTGCAAATGTGCCACAGAACAAGAAATTTTAATAAGTGTTCAGCATTTTTTTTTCTTGTAAACAGCCTCATGTTTTTAAATGGTTTGTTCCATAAAATCCAGTTTGATTTGTTTTTGACATCTTACTAGGAAATTAACTAAAGCTGTAAAACTTATGTTGAAAAGTACATGATCAAATAATTAAGACTGGAAATTGGCATAATTTGTTTTAATCGGTTTATATATTTTTTTATGTACTCTAAAACTCATGTAAAGTTAATCTGTTAATATTAACAGATTAACTTTACATGAGTTTTAGAGTACTTAAAAAAAAATATATAAACCGATCACTGATATGATACCATATATTTTACATATTATATATATACATTTTGCATAACTACTCTTTAGAGGTTGTGTTGAATGAAATCTCAGTTTTTGACTGCAGCGTTACATTCTTTAGGACTGAAAATCAGTGTTGATTTGCTGCTTTTATGACAGAATCAAAGTGTCTGAGAGCAAATGATATTTATTCTCATCAAAGAGCAGCAAGGCAAACATGACTAACGCTTTGGACCCTCTGAAGGAAAGAGAAACAGAGAGCGGGTTTGAATATCTGGCTGGGCCCTGTGCGGGACATCCTGCTGGGTACCCTGTTTTCTTTCTATACAACTGGCACTGCAGTGCATCCCTCAGCAGAGGCGGCCTGACCCCGGCTCACTGTGCTGGGTTTATTTGAGCTGCGTCGTGTGCGGCACGCAGGAATCTAACTTGGCCACCCCTGCTCACGGTCGGCCCCGAGATGCTTTGTTTAAGCTCTGCCATGGGATCTTTGCATTCTGAGCATGCCTACTGAGTGTTTGTTTGACGTTTGTCATGTGTTTGTGCATTTATGTACATTGAGGACTTGAGGGGATTGTATTACTGTGGCTCTCGACAGAGGTGGAGAAGAGATTGTTTGTAATAAGACAGACATAACTGCATGATATCACACTTGAATATAATAAGTTAAATACACAACCTTTCAAAGGCTGGGAGTCAGTAAGATTTTTAAAAAAATAAATTAATACCTTTATTCAGCAAGGATGCATTAAATTGATCAAAAATGACAGTAAATTGACTTCCATTTCAAGTAAATGGTGTTGAATGTTTTGAACTTTTTAACAATCCTGAAAACAAAAATTTTAAGCGGCACAACTGTTTTCAACATTGATAATATTTAAAATGTTTCTTGAGCACCAAATTAGCATATTAGAATGTTTCTGAAGGATCATGTGACACTGAAGACTGTAATGATGCTAAAAATTCAACTTTGCAGCACATGAATGAATTACTGTATTTTTACTTCTATTGCATTTTTAACAAAAAAGTTCAACCTTGGTGAGAATAAAGGACTCATTTTAAAAACAATAATAATAATAAAAAAATCTTACTGACCCCAAACTTTTGAACATAATGCATCATTTCTATCTGCAAAAACATCAATAATACGTATCAGAAAAGGCTGTGGGACATTGTTGTTTCTTCTACAAAGTGAAGCAGCCATACACCGTAAAAACCAAAGGGTTTGAGTTTCATGTTATCTAGAAGTATCATAAATTACATCAAAGTATGTAGCTACTTTCCCAGAGGTCGGAGTTCAGAGGTCATGGGGCTGTTATTATGGTCTACTTTGTTTAATTAAGCAAAAATGAAAAGTAAGGCCTGTGGCAGCATCCTGAATCATCTTGGGCGACCGCCGTGGCAGCTGTTCAAAGTTCTGCTATGGAAATTCTCAATATTTAATACATCGATTAGCATTAACAGCTCGAGCAGAACTGTCTCAATAGTTCCATTATTATTTGATATCTCTCCGCAGAGCAATGAGAAGTGGCATAATGAAAGGTGGATCTCTATTTCAACCTTGAAGGGGTTGGGCGCCCTGCCAGTAATGAAGACGTATTAAACCTTAATGTAACTTAATGTAGCACGTGTCTTATATATAATGTACAGTAGCTCTTTCTAAAGCATTATATTCGTCCCTACTACCTTAAAAGCCACTAAATCTTGTGGGCTAAGTTCGTCTGGCTATGATTTCCCTTCATTAATCGATAGAAAAAATTGTTAACACACCTTAACTGGGATCCATTAGTCTGTCCCCAGACAATAAATGTGCCAATGTAGCCCAGCGGGGAGTGCAAACTGCCTGGTGCACTCAGGTTAATGGCGAAAGTTGAACAAGTGACCACTTAATCTGCAAGGACGTCATATTCAGCAGCAGTTTACTTTCTGCAGGATGACCAAGATTGAGAATCAAGAGAGGACGCTGATACTGTATACTTCCACTTCAGGGTCTCATCGGGGTGTATGTGAACAGATAAAACAATCATCAACTTATGCTGATGTAAATTATCTTAATAAATATATTGATGCATGGCCTGTGTGCACCAAGTCCAAATAGTCTGCTATATATGAATATTTTCTATAAACCCCTTCACACCAAATTCAAAATATCATATAATTTTATGATCTGTTCTATTTATTTTTGATTTGCTCCAGATGCAGAAAGAAACGCACTGATCTGAATACTGCCACAAGCCTTTCTTTTAAGTCGTTTAGTTACATTAGACTGTATGAACAGTTTTATATTGCTGAAATGTTTTTGAACGGTCTTATCATTTAAAGCAGAGTATGAATGTTCACAGCACTTTTCACTGTCCATGGCTTGACAGAGGTGAGCTGCTATGATGCATGACTTCAATACTCTTCCTCATCCGAGGGTGACCACTGGAGGACAAATGACACCTTTTTGTGACATTTATAAACCTTCGAGTTGGTTCTCCCAGAAATGTTATTTATGCAGTCTTTATCCCTGAAATATTTTACATTTTTATCTTTCGCTTTTAATAAAAAAAGATAACTTGACAAAAAATTACTTATAGAAAAAAATTATTTTTGTTTAAATAAATGCAGCACTGATGAGCATAGAACACTTAAAGGGATACTCCACCCCAAAATGAAAATTTTGTCATTAATCACTTACCCCCATGTTGTTCCAAATCCATAAAAGCTCTGTTCATCTTCAGAACACAATTTAAGACATTTTGGATGAAAACCGGGAGGCCTGTGACTGTCCCATAGACTGCCAAGTAAATAACAGTGTCAAGGTCCATAAAAGGTATGAAAGTCATCATCAGAATACTCCATCTGCCATCAGACATGCAATCTGGGTTATATGAAGCGACAGGAACACTTTTTGTAAGCGAAGAAAACAAAAATAACAACAAAATAACTTTATTCAACATTTACTCTGTCAACAGTCTCCTCTGTGTCTCTCCATATCACCGTATGCTGCATATGCTTTGCTGTATCAGCTGCACCACAAGGATCCGCTGTTTCTACGTGTATTTAGCTTTGATTTGAAAGAAAACAGCGCATCCTTGTGGCATGGATGATACAGAAGAGCATATGCAGCATACAGTGATATGGAGAGACAGACTGTTGACAAAAGAATCGTTGTATAAAATCGTTATTTTTGTTTTCTTCGCTTACAAAAACTATTCCCATCACTTCATATAACCCACATTGCACGTCTGATGGCAGATGGAGTATTCTGACGACGACTTTCATTCCTTTTATGGACCTTGACTTTGTTATTTACTTGGCAGTCTATGGGACAGTCACAAGCCTCCTGGTTTTCATCCAAAATATCTAAAAGGGGTCATATGATGCTGCTAAAAAGAACATTATTTGGTGTATTTGGTGTAATGAAATGTGTCTATGCGGTTTAAGGTTAAAAAAACATTATTTTCCACATACTGTACATTATTGTTTCTCCTCTATGCCCCGCCTTCTGAAACGCATCGATTTTCATAAGGGTCATCTCTCTGAAAAGCGAGGTGTGCTGTGATTGGCCAGCTATCCAGCGCGTTGTGATTGGCCGAATGCCTCAAGCGTGTGAAATGTTACGCCTATTAACATATTGTGAAGCCTTGTCCGGCCAGAGCGACGAGACAAAAACATAAAACCCATTATAAACGTGATATAAACATGATTTCTAGTCATGTTTTCTTTTGGAAGGCAAAAACAAAGTAGTTTCGCTTTCCCAACGAAGCAGCATCACTCACTGTGGCCTTGAGTGAGCAGAGGCCAGAGGTCTTAAGTGAGCCGCGGTCTAGAGTGAGACGCAGCCGGCTTAAGTGAGCAGAGAAGGACGGCTTGAGAACGGTGCGGCAGGCGGATTCTACGAAGGAGTGTACGTTGGTCTTGCAGCAACCACATGTGATGACCCCAGGCTGGACGCCACTTCGTCCACGGTGAAAGCCGATTCAGTGATCCACAGTGCAAAGTTGATGTATTTTCTAAGCGACCACCACGGATCAGCCCCAGGCATGACGAAGCAGATATCGTCCTCTTTCGGAAGGCCAAACAAAGTAGTTTTCCTTTCACAGTGAAACACACAGCGTCTATACGACATGGTGGCGGCAGCAACAACAATACTACAACAAGAATAAAAGGTACGCCTTCTTCCTTTGCGTGAACATCTGGGCGGTGTCATGCAAATCTTCCCACATTCTGACGTAGATATGTGGGGGCGTGTTAGAATGAGCCGTTTCAGGGGGGCATGGATGATTCTCAACTTTTATAAAGAATATCTCTTTGGATTAGAGACTTTAGTCTTTGCAACTTCACAGATCTTCATTATTCACCAAGAGCTTGTAACACTCCAAAGAGAAAGGAAATTTGAAATCGCATCATATGACCCCTTTAAATTGTGTTCCGAAGACGAACAAAGCTTTTACAGGTTTGGAACGACATGGGGGTAAGTGATTAATGACAAAATGTTCATTTTGGGGTGGAGTATCCCTTTAAAACATTTAACTTTTTGAACTTTTGAATAGTTGTATACATTTTTGTTGAAATTCCCTTTTAATTAGTGATTTTTAGAGAGAGAAAAAAAAAAAAAACACCATACGGCATGATCAGTGCAGTTACCAATTTAGCATTTTGAGTGTTTTTTAAAATCACATAGTAGATTATTTGAATAACCCTTCAACTTATCTTTTTCAGCTGTCTCTTCTTACTGTTCCCCTCGAGGTGTTGTGATGGTGTCTGTAACACAGAGTAAACACAGAACAGCTGCTGTATGTATGATCAGACAGGCCTGTGTGAGAGTCTCCACATAATTGAATTTGGTCAACCTGTTTTGCTCTCCCTCTCTCACTGCTGAAGCCACTTAGCAGGCTAATTATTATTGGGATGAGTCAGCTCCAATATATCGCATGCCCAAAAAATCCATTGAGAATATCAGTGGATATCCAGAGCGCAGGCTGTGTCAAAATTAGATCAATGAGAGAATATATGTGACAAAGGGGTAATTAAGTGGTGTCATGCTGCCAAACCTGATGGGGATGAGAGAAATGTGTGAGGTAATTCCATTTACTTCATCTTGGATTGTGCCCCATCATAACTGCTAATTCAATTGTACATTCATTCTGCCAACTCCTCGCCATTAAGCATGCATTTAATTGCCTACATAAAGCTTTTAATATGCAGCGCACAAAACAGAGACATGACATCCACCCTGCAGAGTGCAGCTGCCCTGCCGTCGCTACGATAACATTGGATAGGTGGTGAGAGGAGGGGTTCGGAATCAAATATATCTGTGTTACACAAACATCTGAGGCCATTTCACGTCCATAATTCATCTTGGGAATGTATATTGTCCGTGCATAGAAAGAATTTTTACGGTCCACGCTTTTGTTGTTTCCTGCCAGCAAAAAACGCCTTATCTTGTCGCTAGACAAGAGCTTAAGGCCGCCGCAGCACACCGGCCCTCTGATAAGGGAGAGACAAGGGGAAGGGAGGAAACATCAGATGCAGAGGGAGGAGGAGGAGGAGGAGAGGGAGAGATAAAAATACATGTTCAGGCATTGGTCTCTGCCTGACAAACAGGCCACACATTAAAGCCGAACAAAGACGACAGACCATCAATTCAACGATATGTACACAATCATTACAGCGAGGAAACAAAGGCTGGTGTCAATTGCGCCGGCGTTATGCGCAGTCTCTCAAATTAAAACCTTGTAGCAAAGCGCATCTGATGGCAGGAGCTATTTAGCGGCAATATTTTACGGGGCAGCCAATGAAAAGCAATAACTGTTTTATTTAATGTATCTGCTCCTGGCAGCTGCTCGGGGAAGGGCGCTTAATAGAAGCTGTCGATCAATGTCAGGGCCGGGGCAATAAGAGCCCCTCACTGCAATAAACATGAAGAGAAGATAACGCTGGTCCTAGCTGATCAGTGCCTTGTTAACTTCCAACCTAGCAGGCCCCGTTTGTCATTTTATTTTGTAACACTCATAATTCGTCATGCTAGATGGCTATCGGAGAGCTCGCTCTTTCTTTGCATTCTACTAATTTGCCCCCTGAGGAGAGGTGAGGTGAAAAATAGCACAGGAGGAGGACAGCCACTTGTAAATAATGTACATCATCCTGACACAATGGATCTATGGCCAGATCAATGTGTGTATACTGTGAGGGGATTTGCGTACGGGCACATGTGAGCGATCGGAGGACACCCAGGGCAGATGGAGACATCTGTTGATTCGGGAGATACAGGATGTTTACTCCTAGGACAGAGAAATCTCTTGTTTCTTCAGTTAATATTGGGAAGAACATATTGGCCATTGCTCAAAACAGATAAGTGGGTGTTTGTCCTGACATGGGGTCACTTTGGTCTTCAAACTTTACTTTGTGTCGGTGTGTTTCGATTGGTTTTCTTTGGTTACAGATGAAAAAGATGATAGGTTGGAGTTATAGCCAGATGATGCCAAAATAAAAGTCATCCATAACTTCAATCTGGACCTTTTTCACAGTTTGATAATGAATATACGTCTTCATTAACATCTTAATTAAGGAACATTTTTATATACTCTTATTTTTAATTTATTTATTTATCTTTTCTATTTTTTTTATAAAATTATTACTTTTGTTGTTTTTATTAAAAATTATATATTTGTACATTATTTGTATAACATTATATAAGCTTATTTTTTAAATATGTAAAACCATCTTTCTCAAAATGTAAACTTTTTATGTTTTATAAATATATATAAGTTATATATAAACTTATAGGCTAATAAGAATAATTGTTTTATATAAAGTTTTATAAAAGTATTATTTCTTAAATATTTATTACAATGTAAAACATCTTCCGTGGTAATGCAATAATAGATTTTTCTTTTGTATATTTAGTCAGGAGCTCTTAACATTTTGGTGCACTTTCTATTTATTTTCTATTTTTAATTATTTAATTATTTTGCTATTTTATTATTATGCACTCTTTATATAAAAAATAATATGAATATATGAATTCATAATATAATAATAAATAATATTATTATTACAAATAAATATGTGCAATTATTTATTAATATACTATTATTCAAATTATTTTTGTATATAATATATATTATAGCTGTTTTTAGATTTATTATAATGTAAACAATTTCTCTCTATTTTTACCCTCGTAAAAGTCATGATAACAGGGTTTTTGTTGTTGTTGTTGTTGTTGTTGTTGTTGTTGTTGTTAGATGTAGTCATAGTAGCTTTTAACATATTTACACACTTCTGTCTTGTTCCCACCACATCTAGTGTTGTTTTGATTTAAACACAGGTAGACTAAAGTAACTGTAGACTATAGGAGACACAGCTTTAATCTTTATAAAAACCTTCACCCAAAGTCCCCTGACCCAAGGGAGTGGAGATTAAATGCTTCTTCACATTAGTAATGTCAGCACAAAATGATTATCTTCTCTGAATAATGTATTCCCTTGCACAGAGTAATTTCCTTATCTATCCTTTTTTTTGCCTCTTTTACTTCAGAGGAAACAGTAAATGGCTGTTAGTCTTCAGAAAACCAATGGATCGTCTTTTCCATCAATCAATTAAAAAACACTTACCTCACACTCAACATGATTTATATCTTGTTAATAGAATTGTCTCACCATATCCCTGTATTATTATACCTCTAAATTCCATTAGCTATTTGCTTAATGCTCAATTTAATGCTGACCTCTAAGGGGAGAGAGATAGCCGTATTAGTCTAATAATAGTCATTGTACAATGAACCTCTTTCTGGGAATGCTGTAGGTCAGGGCAGTGAGAGGTCTCTGGATACGCTGAATAAAGTGCTCATCACAGTGACCTCTCTATCAGAGTACACAAACTCACTGTGCTTTAAAAGAGCATCAGTGCACGGCCATCACACCGAGAGATTGATTTCTCACCTTATGGAATTCGGAATGCAGCACAGCAAACATGGAGGCATTGTCGGGCATGATGTGATGTTCCGGAGATCCCTGATTGGGAATTTATTCCCAAATGAATGTATTTCCATGACGTTTTTGTGAAGATACATGTACATTTCCATAAGACTATAGATCTAAATACAACACACTGTATCTGGCATCTATTCTTTTTAGATTTGGTTGTTATTTAGCATGTAAACAAACCCATTCTCACAGACCGACTAGAACAGAGAGCATTCATATAGTATTCACCTCTGATGGTTTCATGATTGGCTCTAAAACTGTATTCCACTTAGTGCCCTTGACACAGTTGAATGTAAGATAGGTTTTAAATATTCATTACAGCAGGATCTAAAGACCTATCGTCATCCTGTACCCCAGAGATGAGGCAGCACTGCTGCAGGGAGTTAAAAACTACCGGACAGCGTCATCCAATAATCAATCACGGAACTTACCCATGATTGCGATCATTTATTACTTTAACATGTTGCATAACATTTCAATACATTAAGGATAAGGCATTCTGCTTTATCAAGCTTTTCTCCGCACAGTTGAAGTGAAAGTTATCATTCATTCATTCATTCATTATTAGTTTATGCTAAATGTACAAATTTTTTATAAAAACGTTTTTTATTTTCTGTTTGTTGACTGCTTAAAAGATCTTAATTGCACATACATTCAATTAAACTAACACCTTTTAGAAAACATTTTGTGTCATTTGAATATTTTTTTTTTTTTATGGAAGTCTGTTTCCACCACATGAAAAAAAAAAAAGGTAATTTCAAGGTTTTATTTCACAATTCTGACTTTAGATGTTAACTTGCAACTGTGAGTTTATAACCTGTAATTCCAAGTAGAAATGTCAGAACTGTGAAATATAAACTTGCAATTACAAAAAAATATCAGAATTGTGAGATAAGAAGTTGCAATTACTTTTTTATTCTCTGGCGCAAATAAAAAACTGAATTGTGACATGCATACTTGGAATTGTGAGAAAAAAATTCTGAAGTGTCACAATTATCTTTATTTATTTATTTATTTATTATTCCATACCGGAAACAGGCTTCCTTAGTTTTTACCCAGAACTTAAGCTTGCATTTATACCTAGTTGGGTTCTTAATGCTAAGGAATATTGTGCCAGTCAAGTCCACTATATACTAGAATTCAGAGCATGCAGAATTATGAATACATTAGTATTATTTGTTAATGACCATGCAGAAATTAATATAGTCATTCTAGCAATTATCTAGCATTTTACCCTTGAATGTGAATATATAAAGGGAAATACTTGGCACCAAAAGATTCTTTTGGTGCTGCACACCTACTGAATAACAATTTCCTTTATTTTTGTTCATATCTTGTCTTGAATCTCTGCCAAGAGAAATACTCTAATGTATATTTCTATAGGGAAAGCACTGTCAGAATCTCACCAGGCCTTCTTTAGCATTCCATCTGGTAATGCCCCCAAACTAGGTATTTGTTTAATTTCTAAGACTTATCATTTATTTTCTCTCACTAAAGAAACATGGATATACTCAAGCGATGTAAACTACAAAAATATGTATGTATGACGCACACACACTCTTTCAGCCCCATTCAGGGGATCCAGCTTTTCCCAGCACTGGCATTAATGGAACATACTGACAGCAAATAAATTTTCCACTGAGGCTGTTTCATGTAGAGAGGGGTTTTGAATATCAAATCTGGGTTTTGATCTAGTCAGATGATCCGTACAGTAATAACAGGGCAGAGACAACAGCTCCCCATGGATAAAACACAGAGCTCGTAGACTTTAGCCAAACGCTGACCACAGTTATTAGATTAGTGTAAATCTTCATGGCATGATCAATAGCAACGTGTTTATTTTTGTGCACTGAGTTATTCATTAGAAATTCAAACAGCCTTAAAGAGGCTCATTAGGATCTGATTTGCTGGGGCTCACAGAGACTTATTGCCCCATTGTGGAGAAAGAGAAGAGGCCACTGGAGACAGCGAGGGGTAGATCCCCCTCACAATGGACAATTTGTTCACATGGCTCAGCTATATAAATAGAAGGATTGAAACTTGAAATGGTGTCTGTGTGTGCGCAAACACATATAGTGTGGTATACCATTTTCTGTAATGTAATGCAATCACAATTAACTGCAATTCCAAATAATGACAATTTCAAATTAAAAAGAAGTTTAAAACATAAATTTAGCTGTAAGGTGTATGCATTTGATTAAGAGTCATTGATTCGAGAATCAGACTACACTGATTGCACTGTTTATTTGATTCACTAAAAGAAACGATTCGTTGGATTCATTTGCTCAGGAGTCAGACACCACTGGTTGTGTTGTATGTTGTTACACTATATAAAGAAGTAAGTAAATCAGTCCACTATGATTGTGCTGTATGCTTTTGATTCCCTGAAAGAACTGTATGTATTCAGTACGCATGTCCACAATGGCGAAAGAATGCATGTGCAAGAACTGTTCGGTTCTGGTATTTTTTAAAAAATTTTATTAATGGAACCATTTCTGAATGATTAAACCTATTTATCTATCTATTAAAATGATCAGAGAGAATCATATTATATTTATGAGAGGATTTAAAAACAGGACTTTAGCAATGCATGCTTTTGTAATTACTGATAAATGCAGCTCATTTTGAAAGGCAGGTCTTAAAAGCTATTTTGTCATTATCACATTATTGCATTACCATTACTCGGTGTACAGTAGCCAGTTCAGATAATTCAATTGAATTGCATTAGGGAGCTCAGATCCCATTTGACTGGGGAAATGGAACATTAATTGGCATTTGTTCAAGCCAAACAAAGGACAGCAAGGGAATATTACCAAATTAAAAGACTTTCAAATGCAGAGAATAAATCTTCAAGGACTAACACAGCCTCGAAAAAATTACCAAACACACTAGAAAATGTTTTTAAAATAAGTGGTTCATGAAAGTGCACACAGCGAGTATTACATTTATAATTTGCTGACATAAATGCCCAACTCTCGCTAAACTCATGCACAACAGCGTTTAATGGTGTGTTACTCCACAAAAACTGACAATTAAAAAAAATGTCCTCCAACCAATACGCCCGTATAGGTCGTTTGTCAAAATCCCTGAAATATAACCCATCAAAGCGTATACAGTACTACAGTTGCGCCCGAGCGGCAACCTCCCGCTCTCTCTCGTGAAGCCATCAAGGAAGTGACTAAAACTGCAATTCATCGACTGCCCGCTTGAGGCTGGCTGCAAAAGGGAGTCAGTCCCATAGACTTCCCATGTTAAAATGCCCAACTTTACAGGAGAAAAAAACGTTTACAGCCTGGTTCAAAAAATGATTTTGGTCTATATAGCTAATTTTGCCCTTCATGACAACTGTGAGGGGGGTGAATTTTTTTTATACCTCATCCGTGTAAATTATATTAAGCCTTAAAGTTCTGAATAATTAAGGTTGTGGGCACTTGAGTGACAGGTGGATTGCTGCTGCTGACACTGCCGTCGAGCTAGGTGGACGTGGCTTCAGCAACCAGCTCCCGCCTTTATGTCCATTTTCGATTATCCGGGAGAGACGCACTGTAACGCGCTGCCAAGATGGCGACGGGCCGCTCTGCACACTTTGAGCTTCAAAAACGCTCTTCAGGAGTCTACGGGTGACGTCACGGACACTACGTCCATGTTTTTATACAGCCTATGGTTGCACCCCTATCGGGACCAGGACACTTTCATATTAATGCTTTGTACTCTTTTATCTGCATCGTAATTTGGGATTCGTATAGCTCAGTTGGTAGAGCATCGTGTTATATGACGAAATGTAATCATGCGATCATGGGTTTGATCCCAGACATGCTTGTAAAATGTATATGCACTGTAAATCCTGATTTTGCATGATTTCTGTGAGGGTTGGTTTAGGGGCAGGTTAGGTGTGGTCATTCGTATGAATTTGTATGAAATAGCCACCAAGTAAAATATGGACGAATTGCCGTGGGATCGGGTTGGACCATGAAAAAAGTCCATACACTACATTTAAATAAACACACATTTTGATTGGTAATGACAGTTATACGTCATTTCATGATGACTGATGCAACACGACACTGTCATTAGTTTTATGGCCGCTAGAGGGCACTTAACTTTAAAATGTAAATATAGGTCATAATATAGGTCGGTACTTATAGGGTCGCTTTTTGTTGGAGGACAGTCTGCAATTAAACAACAGTCAGAGGTTTTTTTTTCATCGCCAGTCAGCTTGTTTTCTGAACACCTTCTTTTATAGCAGACTGTGCTTGTGGGAGGGGAAGGGGGGAGTTTTTTCCACCCCTTTTTCACTTTCCATCTCGGTGCTCCTCAGTGAATTGATGGAATGACCTGGACTTGATCTTTGAGGTCAACATGCCTGATGGTTCCTGCAGATTGATAAATTGATTCAAAACTATTACCATGGTAAAAAAGCAATAAGGTCATAAAACTTGCATTGGTCCAGCTGAGTAAATCCGGGGCATTTTGCCGAAGGAGTGGCACAGGAGGATGGGAGCATGCGTCGGAATGAGAAAGCGAGAAATGACTTTGAAGAGCTCATCATCTCCAATCTATTTTTCCCGCCTGTGCTTCATGTCGCCGCATAGAGGCACTTCATTACAGGGGAATAACTGTACACAGCCCAGGCCGCCCGCCTGCCTCCTGCTCCTCGCGGCTTCCCTGAGGGGCTTCAGGTGCTTAATACCTCATCACTGGCTTCATTGAACGCTTTAATCTGCACTCCTGTGATCAATAGAATCCCGATGTAAATTAAAAGGGCCATTCCGTGTAATCAAACCTGTTAATGCTCATTCTGAAAACCATTATTTGTGGAAGGCATTTAGGGGGAATTGCCACACTGACAAGCCCCCTTGCTCACAGAGATTATCAGAGGACAAGGATTTGGACAAAGACAGAGAGAAGGATGAGAGAAGGGGGATCCAGTCTGTCCCTTGCCAGCATAACGTGCCCTGCAGACAGAGAGAGGGATTGAGAGAGGGCGAATGCGAGAAAAACACAGGCGGTGGAACTCAGTCTAGTGCAGAACATAATTGGAGGATGGGCAAGAGGGAAGATAAGTTTAGAGAGAGGGGCCACCTGTCTGTTTGGGACTCTCCGACACTCATACGTGCAGAAAATGAAATTTTCGAGCCTGCCATTTCTGCTGCAAATTCAATTACGCCAGCTGCTTGTACAAAGAGCTGTAGCTTCCTTGGTTGTGAAATTGAAAAAAGGCAAGTGCTGATGAGATGGTGAATAACTGGCTCGGCTTTGATAGCAGACAGGTGAGAGAGTCTTTTGTGATCACACACAGGAGTCCCAAAACTTAAAGGGGTCATGAACTGGCTTTTTTTTTTTTTTTTACTGTTCTCTGAGGTCCACTTATAATGTCATTATTTAGAAATGATAGGTTATTTTCTGTCCTGGTTTGACCCCCCTCATCAGAACACTCTGTTTGAATAGACGTGGTGGATTGTAGACTCAGAAGTAAATGCCCACTGCTATGATTGGCTAACAGCTGCTGGGATTTAGGTAAAAATGCATAAATACTCAGTATATATCAAACAATCTGTAATTACAGACAAAGCAGTAGTGACCACGTAATAAAAATGGTTACTCATGCTTGTGTGTTGCAACATTATTACATTATATAGTTGGCACAGCATTGTCTTTTAGTTTCAGTCTTTATGAAAATCCTGCGTCGAATTGTGCTTTGTTTGCAAACGAATCCTCAGTAAAAAGAAGTGAACAAAAAACCAAGTTCTTACTGACTCGATCTGGATCTTCATTAAAAATAAAGTTCACTCTTTCCTAATGCTGGGATCAGAAGGAAAACAATGCAAAGACTGTTTTTCCACAACTTGGCACTGCACAGCGTCTTGTTTTCAGAGCCATCTTTATTGTTTGGTTTCTGTGTAACCCTGCATTTGCCTCTCTTGTTATTTTCACTACATGCGCAAATTGGTGGGCAGAGCTAAACAGGCAGTGATGTAGAAGCAGGCATTGATCAACTTCTGTGGAGGCGGGGTTTAGCCACACTATTATTTCATAAAGTGGCACATTCCACAACCTTCTGTGTTGTCAGATTGGCTTCAATATAAACTGTTTTAGACTAACAAGAAAGATTTGAGTTCTGAAACTTACAGAATGTTTTTATAGTACTATGACCTCTTATATGTCAAAAGATCAAGGAATTTTGATTTCTCAGTTCATGACCCCTTTAAAGCATCATACTGAATATTGCTGCATAGAGGTCTTTGGAAATACTAAATGTTCACAAACCCACTCACTTATATGAACAAGATATGGTATGTGTCACAAAATATCATCGTGAGGTAAATAATATGCTGTCGTAGCATCTCCTTTTTGATTTTCCACATGAGCACGTCACTTACGCTATAATACCGTAGTGTAAACTACCAGATCTGCACAGCAAGCCGGCGTAAAATTAGAAACCTTTCTTGTAATCCTAATTGCCTTTGGTGTTTGTAAAACTCATAGTTTTTCTCACGGTGCACTGACATTCCCAGCTGAAAAATAAAGCATTTCTGATTCTAATTTGAGAGAAAATCCTGCAGGGACTTCATAAGAAAACTGCCATTTAAGGCTGACAAGGTGAGAGTAGAGGAAAGCTGTTACGGCTGTTTCTTAAAAGGTCAATTACATTCTGTATAATGACTTTGACTGTTTAATCCAAATGTATGAGTCTCTTGCTAAGCCGCCTTCTGACATTGATAGACTTGAGTGGCAGAGAAGGATCTTCTCCTGTCAAAGTGTCAGCAACTGGGAGATAATGAGAAACGGCACTTGAAAATTTTCCTCGCTTGACGGCAACTGAATCTCATGCTGTTCTCTTTCTCTCCTGATCAGCTTAAATGTTTGACTTGGGGTGGCCAGGCGGGGATCAAGTGCTGGTTTTGTTTGGTCTGCGGCATGACTTGAACAACACATTTGCCAGAAATCATCTCTCCCCTTCCTTTTCAACTACAACACGACCCCTGATTCCTGCTCCACCATCTTATCTGCAATGTAAGACAATTTCCGCACCTGAAAAGAAACTGTCTCAAGTCAATAGACTATAAATTGCTCTTGAAAATGGTGTGATCTTAAATAACGGCACCCCACCCCCCAAAGGTCTGACGTGAACCCCCGCCTTTTTTAATCATTTGTATGTTTAGCTGTTTGGTCAATTTACTTTGCTGCTGTGATGTTTCACGGTTAAAGGCCATCAATCACATTCATGCTGAGAAAAATCTCCCGCTACAATATTACAGGTTATTAAAAGGATTATGAGAATGCAGCCACATGGGCAGGCAAATGCCCTTTTTCTCATCTTCTGAGAGCGTGGCCCTGAGATAATCTAGTGATTCATCTTCGCCCTGCCCATCAACAAGTGGCAGTGGGCTCAAGTCCCCAATAATGAGCTACTCTGTCCATTTCACCTTCTAAACACAAACATTAGCCACATCACATTCTTAGTCTACTTACTACACAGGGACCCTGTACTCGCCCCAGCAACCGCTTTATGCATTTCAGTTAATCCGCTTCATGAAGGTTATAACTAGACGTGAAGAAATTCAATCTGTGACAAGCTATATAGCAAATATTCTCTCTGCACACAAATAATAAGACTTTTGAAAGCACACTCGATCTTGTGAGGTCCCTCCTCTTGTCAGATGGCACTTGTCTGAAGATGATTTAGAACTTGGCTTGATCAAAGCTTTGATCTGAGTGTTAGTTTACAAGCTGTCCTTTTCTGCTAAAGTGACTCTTATCAGGACATATCCCAATGAGAGTTTTTTTTTTACAAGGCATTACACAAGAAATGGGACGAAAAAGTAAGATTTCACGAGAGACAATTAAATGCTGGGAGTAGACACAAAACATGCATTTAATTGAACTTCTCTTCAACTTTGATATGGCACAGTGCAATTAGATATTCCTTGTCGGTGATGAATTATTCTCATCTAAAATATAGGTCATAATCTAAAGGGAATGAATTTAAATGTCAAATTACCTTACAGAGCTCTTTTTTTTTTTTTTTTTTTTTTTTTGAAGATTGATGACTTTTTTCTAGTTTTGATTAACATTTTGTAAAATTGCTGTGATTATTTAACACTTCGAAAAAGTCTAGAAAATTAATCATTTTATGAAGTAATATCATTTGATATTTAAATAAGACAAATGATAGAAGTCGTCTTTCTGTCTTTAAATAGGACTTATAAGCTAATATTTATTTTATCACTATACAGGATATTAATAATAGAATTATGAATTCTCATACAGTCGATCATGTAGTCATTTTAAAGCTGAATACATCCAAAGGAGTCAGACACATTTGATGAGCTGAATGTGTAATGACAATACCATGTATTTATGATTAATTCTATTCACTTCACTCATTTTAATTATATTTTTTTTACTCTTTTGCAACTGTGTTTGCAACACGTTGTCATATATGTTGTTTTTATCACATCACATTCAATGCATACTGCAAACTCACAATCACCAGAAGGTAAAATATGATTTACCATGGCGCTGAAGATTCAGCAGCCGGGAAGCGTATGCAGGAACGTTGCTTATTATGCAATCATAGCTTTCCAATGTCAAGCGGATGACACACTCTCGTATATAAATACATATTTGATTTCTGAGCATTTCCTTTTAATAGCACGCTACAGTAAATGTCCCCCATTCATTTTAAATTCCTATAATGAGCAGGTCTATTCTGTATGTACACCAAAAGAGTAGAAATAGATAATCTAATTTTCTGTTGAGCGATTTGTCTCCAGAAGGAATGTTTGTAACACAATTTGTTACAAAAATCTTTGGGCTTTGATAGATTTATAACAAAAGAGCAAAAACGGAGGGTGCCACCATCGCTCCCCTGACCCCATAAATCACATCTTTAGTGACCACATATTAAGTGCTTTTCTCATTCCCCGCCCATTAAAAGTAAATAATCTGCAGAGAATGTGGCATTTGCTAAGGAGGCATCCTATTTTTCATACGTGACAGTTATCTGAGTGGAGGTGTGCAGGTGGGACGGGAGGTGGAGCCGAATGATGATATCAGATTAGGGACGGCAGATAAAGAGTCTCACATCCACTTTGGCCATGTGTATTTATAGAGGAAGGAGAATTTATTGGTGGCTGGTTGCTGGCGATGCAGTCTGGCACATTTTACATCCTAAACTGGATCATCATTTAACACTGATGACGCGTAGAATGGTTCGGTGTTACCCTCTCCAGATGTACATCGCAAATATCTTGCTGAATGTGTTCTGGCTTCCTGTTCATACATCTTGGGTCACCATAAAAGTGTAGTAAGTCACGTACATCTGGATTGAATAATTCCACATATTTATAAAATGAAGTTTCGCCGCTGCAAGTGAAATGAGATGCAAACTGCATTGGTGGAGGCGAGTAATTAAGTTCATTAAGTTAATTATTTTTTCCTCCTAAGCAAAAAGGAGAAGGAAATAGCAACCAATCACTAATTAAGCCCCCCCACCCTCATCATATTAGGAAAAAATGAACATTATGCGGGTACATTGGTTTCATGTTGTTGCATATTCATAGCATTAAATTAATTTAATACCTCCCATATAAATCATGCAAATTTATGAAGTGAAGGTTTCATTTTATTGCACCATATTAAGTCATGTTCGATGCACAAGGTGGCTGTGAAGTGAGGCATTACTCAAGGTTAGTCCGTATTATTTATGATGGATCTGTCAGTTAATACTCAACTGGCTTTTACTGCACTTTAATGTGCAAAGAAGTAATAATATGAAGCGCAGTTATGAGAGTGATGATGGCACAGATGTGCTGGACAGCAGGGCAGGGCCATTGATATCTGAGACTGATCAGTGTTAGAGCTGTGCATAATACAACATAAGTCACAAAGTTTTTAACCCTCATGGTCTGTTTGGGGTCTCAAAGTCCCCAGGGTCATTATATATTTTCTACAGTTCTCTATTTTGTTTATTTTATTACTATAATCATTGAGACCAAGATCATTTTATTTGATTTTACAGTATTATTTTAAATGTGACAATATCACTGCAGTCAAAGCTGTTTTAGTTTCATTGAGATACTATTATAGTTTTTATTCATTTTTTGAATGTTTTTATTTTTTCATTTAATTTCTTTTTTTTTTAATTTACTGTTTTTGTAATTTTTTATTAGTTTTTTAACATCTATATGATTTATAATATTTTTATTTCGATTTCAGTTTTAGTTATTTTATTACATCTAGTTAAATCAAAAGAAAATGAGAAATATTGCCTTGCCAACCAGCTGAAATAAGTTGAAGTTTTGATTTCAGTTAACATTTATTTTATTTCCAGTAACTTGTTTTGTGGTTTTAGTTTTAGTTATCTATAATAACCTTGCTGTGTGTATTATAAACTATATCTATAATGACCTGTTACACAATGAAAATGTCATAAATATATGTCCCATTAAATGCATCATTTCATCATTATTGGAAAATAATAATTGAAATGAGTGAATTTATGTGGTAGTGTTACATAGAATCCAGTTTCACATTTTAGCGGTTTGCTTTGGCTTACATTTTGTTTGAAGACAGACAGAAAATAGCATTATTATGATGTATTTGAGTTAGTTTTTCCAGCCTTTATTATGCAAGGTGAAATAAAATCCCTGCAATCCTCAAGGGATCTGCAATCTTTCCAGGTTAAACATTTGCCAGATCACATCCTCTCACCACTGTTCTCTTGACTAAGAAACCTCAAAAGCCTCCTTTGAATAACTGGCTCCATACGTGGAACATTTGGCATATGACCAGGCTGAGCACACCGATTATTCGTCCTCGGAAAAATGAAAAGCTACTTCATAAGACCCCTGGTTTGGGTCATAACACCACGATTGTTCTTAACTAGTGCGAGTGAGAGAATCCAGCTGGGTCATATCTCCCTCATTAATGAGCCATTGGGGGACCCTGTACCATTACTATGATCCGGATTGTGCACTTGCTGCAATTTGCTACGATTAATGGAGGAGGGTCAACCCGGGTCACTTTCAATTTCCACCCAGAGGGGCGAGAAATGGAAACAACTCATTTGCACAGATTTGAATAATTTGCTCCTCAAAAAAAAAAAAAAAAAAAAAGAAGAAAAGAAAATATGGGGCGAGGAGAAAGAAAGAAGCGATAAAGGAATCGGGTAGAGGACTCGAGCGCTGTTGCACTTTGCACAATAATAAGCCGTGCTGCCGTCGTCGGCTGGCACAAAGGCAATAATGAATATGATGGAGGATATGAATCCAGATGTGGGAATAAAGCTCGCCTTTCT
Organism: Cyprinus carpio; assembly: GCF_018340385.1. Classification (NCBI taxonomy): domain Eukaryota; kingdom Metazoa; phylum Chordata; class Actinopteri; order Cypriniformes; family Cyprinidae; genus Cyprinus; species Cyprinus carpio. The sequence goes on from NC_056592.1 coordinate 9,871,707, forward strand.
CGGTGCAGTCTCACTTGGGAGCGTCTGCTGCGTCTAGTGAGCTTTTAAACTTATCATAAATGTATTAAGATTGCACCGGGCCATGAAACAGCTGTACACAATTAATCTTCTGCAAATCTTATCTGAAGAATTGCTTTCAGCGAAGTAACATCTGCTGCAAGAGGTGCTTATTCATGGGCGACGCGCGCCTGCCACACTTTTATGCGTAGGGCACGATCATTGCCAATGAAGTAAAAATTCATCGTTTTCCCTGTTCGGTAAAAATAACATTCAGCAGCATTAAAACATCATCCATCAACATTGTCTTGGGGGCTCCAAACCTGTCGCAGCCCGACAAATTAAAGAGAATATTCATTTCTGTGTGAACCTGCAGTGCTTCACTGAGCTGATATTTTCTGCCTCTGTTTTCGATTTTTTCTCTCTTTGGAGAAGATGAAATTGAAACAGTGCATTTCAATATCAGCAGCACTCTGGCTGTTGGGCTTGGTGCAGGAAGTACATAGTGTGACTGCCATCATTGTCTCTCTGTGACCTTAGAAGAGCCTTTGTGTTTGGCTGGGATATGGAAAAAAACACTTTATTGCAGTGTTCATACATTTCAAAATTAAATGTTTATCATAGTCACCCCTAAATATATATATATATATATATAATTTATATATTTCCAAAAATGCTGTTATTTTTAGATTTCTGTTGATTAACTAATACTGAAAAAAAATTATTATGGTTTCCACACAGATATTAAGCAGCACAACTGTTTTGAACATTGTTTCTTGAGCATCAAATCAGCATATTAGAAGTGATTTCAGTGTGACACTGAAACTGGAGTAATGGCTGCAGAAAATTCGGCTTTGCCATCACAGGAATAAATTACATTTTAAAAATATATATTTAAATATAAAACTGTTAATTAAAATTCTATATTTCGCAACATTACTGTTTTTTGCTCTATTTTTGATATGGTGAGCATGAGAGACTTCTTTCAAAAGCAATAAAAAACTTACCAACCCCAAACCTTTGAATGGTAGTGAAGAAATAATTAATATGTAATTATGTATTTTTTTTTTCAGATAAATGTTTATTTTTTTAAAACATGATGAGGTTGTTTGGAGCCTGGCCAGATGCTGTCTCAATATGGATTTGATCATCTGTAACTTTGGCAGTTTGTCAATTAGTACATTTTTTACAATATGAAGAAAAAAAATAATCTGTGCATTTTCTATTTTCATTTGTCTGTCCTGTCTTCCTTTGTATACCAATACAAAGAGTCAGATTTAGGGAATAAGATGAAGGATAATGAAAACATAAAAGCACAAAATAAAAAGTTTGAAACAGGGGTTATTAATATCATAAGTGTAACCTAATAACTAAACTAATAATGGCCATTACAGTTGATTATCAACCACCAGCAGCCTCTACCAAACATCATTTTCCATTGACTTTTATTTTTTTATACCGAGTTAATAATATTTTCTACCCATTAGACTAAATCTAAACGTTAAACACAGTTTTTGCATTTTTAGACTCTTATTAAGGTATTATTTAGTATGTTTATTAAGCTGTTTTCCTCAAGTGGACTGTTGGCTGCTCAAAATGCAAGTGATTTCAGGTTTGATATTTGGCCTCCCAAATATTTTTGAATGCATTATGCTTAAAGCTCAATGTGCATTGTTCAATGTGACATGGTCAATTCATCATTAGTTTTGAGCGGAGAACGGATGAGAACACTTTCAATTTAGTTCACAGCTTTTCTTCATTCATCATGCCTCCTCATCATCCATCATTTCCTCCCTTTGATTTGTACAAAAAAACACACTTTCATAAGTTTAATGCAATTAATCATGAGACAGGATAATTTTCTATTAATGGACCACAACCATTATTTCATTATTCATTTGATGAACTTGCACAGTGTGTTTCACGGAGGTGTGATTATAAGCACTGCTCACCAAGCATGAATGAGTGCCACTCCACATCTTTGTTGCTGTTTCTTAAATGGCTCTGTGTACAATCTGCCTGCACTGCCATCTGACTGTAGCTTTTGTCTTCATATAACAAGTCCTGATAAATTGGAAAAGTTGCAGGCGTAGATGAGAGCTGACCCGAAAAACAAAAGCAATCACAGTAAAGGGTAAAACGCCTGGAACGGTGAACCGCGACAGCTCTCCCATTCAAGGTGAAATTCTGCCTCCCTCTCCATAAAAAGAGAAACATGCATACGCACAGAAAGCAACGATTTATGATCTTGTTACTTGAGCTGAATCATTTGCAAACTGTCTGGTTTCTTTGAAAGCCATAAAAGTTATTTTGACACCAACTGTAAAACTAAAAACTAAATTAAAACTCATTTTAAAATTGTAAATTTGACCCTTTTGGTTTAATCAGTGTTGTTTTACTATCATACTATAGTTTTTATTAATATTTTGAATCATATTTGTTTTGCCATTTTTATTCTAATTTCAGTTCAAATTTTAGTAATATTGTTGTGAGAAATGTTACCTTGGCAACTGACTGAAATAAAAAGTATAAATAAAATATGTATTAAAATAAAATAAAAAGAGTGTTTAGTTTCAATATTAGTTTCAGTTTTCATTAACTATAATCCTGGATTCTATGCTATATAGGAAGCTTATGAATACACCTGAATTAAAAGATTTAACTTAAGCAACAATACTGTATCAAAATTGATTATAAGAACATAATTATTTTTCAAACTGAATCAGATCAATCAGCCCTCAGATTAAAAGAAGTTCAGACTCCATTTTAGCTCAATCAAAAAGAGAGGAAAAAAATCAATGCGGTCCAATTATAGCCTGTTTCATTAAGGTATGTTAATCAGGTAGAATTGCAAATGATTTAAGAATATGATTTCTCTTCTTATATCCACCTACTATATACTAGATATTGTTGATGAAACATTACGAGCATATTGGCATCTGGTGGACTGATCAACCGCATATTAACCCACCTGTTGAAGAACATGTTACCTTGATTTTAAAGTTAATGAAATCTATATATAGGCTATTACTATATTGTTATATATTTTTTCATTTATATATATATATATATATATATATATATATATATATATATATATATATATATATATATATATATATATATATATATATATATATATATATATTACATGCTGCTCTTTACTGCATGTAAACACTTCTGCTCAGTTTGAGGAGGAGACATGTTTTGAAAGCTGGATTCACAGTGTACCGTGTTAAAGCATCATGCACATCCTTTGGTTCCAGCTATGGTCCAGGAGAGGACATGTCTAAGACCAGGACAAAAGCAGAGCACTTATTCCTTTCTATTACTTTTCCTCTCCTCAGACACCCCGCCAGCACTTTGATTTAGACCGTATATGTTTTCGTTAATTAATTTTTTCAGTCATGTCTGGCTTGAAACATGCAAAGAAGCATCAGTTGTGTAGTGCGCTGCTCAAAGAAAAAAAAATTTAACATGTAAACATCATTAAAACATCAGTTTAAGCTAATTAAATTGTCCTAGGTAAATGATTTAATTAAAATGCAAAGAAATCATTAACTAAGCAACCGAACTCTATAAATCAGCAGATGTTTTACAGTTAGTTTTAATATAGGTTTTATCTTAAAACTAACTTTATTTAACAGAGTTGTATGTGAGCAACTGAGGTGAGGTGCCGAGCTTTTCGAGAAAAGAGAGTCTGCAGAGACTTCTTTCTATTGATTTTTTTTCCTCAGAGACGTATTGTACCTCAAGATCTCATGCATTAGTGTAGGAGGTCCACTCGAGTCACAGAAACGATGGTAGAACAATGTATTTAAAAAACATTCGGCTCTAACTAATGGCAGGTCCCCGGCAGAAGCGAGGTCATTTACCCTTCTGATTAGGTAAGCCAGTCAGTTCCAGGCAAACTGTGATTTAAAATGATGTCCAGCTTGAACTACATTCTCCAGGAAAATGATCTAATTTAGAGATTTATTCATATTTACTGAGTGTACTGGCATTACATTTGTATAGATCACATCTGGGTAAAAACAGAAATCGGGAAAATCGAATCAAAATACAGAGACGTGGTCGCCTGTCGCACAGAGTCTACATTCGAGGCTCTGCTGGGGTCACTTCCATGCTTTTTATGATGTCACTTTGAAATCTATCCGAATCACATTAAATTGGATATAAAGATGTGCAGACACATACATCACAGTAAATGGTGTGCCAGAGCACTGCTCGTGGAGAATCCCACCTCAACAATCAGGTTATAAAATCGGCTTGAGATCCGATTAATAATTTACAATCCTGTTAGGGGAGAACAAACATTTCTGTTCAAGCAATTTAAGTTGCAGGACTGTTATTAAAGCCCGCTGCTGCCTTTCACGGGGGCTGGAGGATCGTCCGGGGATGAGACGGAGAGAAAGAGAGAAAGCTAAGCCAGCTTCAGCCCTCTGTGCCAGAGAATAACTATGTTCTATTTCACACTCTATGCTTTCTTTATTAAACTGCCATCGCAGCAAGCACATATTGCTCACCGTCCCCTCTTTGAATTTACCATGACTTCACCCTCTCCTTTCCCCGTGCTGGGAAACTTTCTGTCCACTTACCACAGTGAAATCTTAGCGCCTAATGACTTTATAATGGCAGGCGTTTCAGTGGAGCTCTAAGTAAAATGAGCTGGTGCTCCTACAATCAAGAGCTCAATGGTGCTTTGTGCATCACCCATCACTAATTGACACAAGGGAGACAGATTTGCCTTTTCACAGAGGGCTGAAAAGGCTTAATGTAATTGTTGTATATTTACAATCTACACTGGTTTTGCTCACGTTGTGTACTTTGAGAATAGGAGTGATTCTATTATAGGACTGCTAAATATCAAGTTAAATAAAGCGACTGATGCTTTGAGAGATGAATATTTAATTTCATTATTTTATTAGGAAAGGCAATAGTGATAGTGAGCTGTATGATGTGGCTCGAATTTTGTTGTTTGGTAAGAGTGACCTCTAGTGTCCACACAAGAACAGCCCACTGGACCTGAGAAAAGTGTGCACAGCTTTAGTATCTTTAAGAAATCATGTAACAGGAATACAATATGAAGATGCACAAAGTGAATATTTTAACATGCAAACCTATAAAGTGTATTGTAAAGGAAACTAGGCATACTAACTCCCAACAACGATTGAGAACAACGTTCAGTAAGTCGTGTAACTATACATCATCACAATTTTTAAGAATGTGATAAAGAACATTTAAAAACATGCCCAAGGAATTACAAGTTCAGATCTCAAGAAAAGAGATTCAGATCTCAGTTTAACAAAACAAAATATCGCTGAATCAAAAGGTGCAGCATCGCACAACAGCGGGCCTGTGCTGATGGATGCTGAATGATTGTGTCTGGTGGCTGAGCTAGAAGTGTTTCATACTTTCAGATCAAGTTCATAAATAGTGTGAGATGAAATTTACTCTGAACCAACAGAGGCTTCGTGACAGTCTTAGCCTACGATCATACTGCTGTACATCTTCTGCTGCTCCTCCTTAAATGATTCTTTCACCCTTTCCCTCTTCAGTCCTCCATCCCTGCAACACAATTATACTTTGTGAATATAAAAAAATTGTGAAAGGCTCATATTAGCCAGGCTAATATTTGGTCATGGCAAGATTATATTGGCCATCATTTTTTGTCATGCACTAGTAAATATACATTCTATAGGCATTCTACAGACATTTCACTATTTAATGCATGTTTACAGTACATATTTAATCATAATGGGTTTTTTCAGAGTAGAAAATAACAAATAATTATAATAATTATCATAAAAAATACTAAAGTTATAAAAAAATATATGTTTTGAATATAATATTTATGGTAAATTAAAACCAACATTAAAAAGTTATACTAACATTTGATTATAATATGTTGTGTAGGGATTGTCTGCATACTTACCAGGACAAATCCACCAGACCTCCCTGCTGTGCTATGGCTGATTTCACTCTGTTAGCAAAGTGAACAGCATCCTCTCCATCCTACAAAACAAATATTCATATATACAGATACAATAAAAGATGGGAAGGCTCTATCAGTCAAAAGTTTAGAAACACCTACAATTCTCAACAAAGTCAGTAAAACTAAGTAGTAACACAAATGGAGGTGATGAAAAAGTGTTAAACAAATCACACCTATCTTACATTGAAATTTCTTTAAAGTAGTAAGTAGTAACCCTACGCTTATACCACAGCTCTGCATGCTCTGTTGCATTCTGGGATGCTTTTTAACAGAATTGAAGGGGTTCCCATGTATAAAACACACACACACATATGTGTATGTGTGTGTGTGTATTTTTTACTGTTTTCCTTGAATATCAAAAATGACCCTAATTCATGTTTCTGCTTAGGCTCCAGCTTTCCTGTGACCTTACACAGGACAAGCATTTTGGAGAATGTATAGATAGATGGATATTCCTGCTTACCTGTCGAGTCATAGGTGCGAGGTACCACACGTTGCACACAATGGCCCAGCTTGTCATCATTCTGAGGATGTAGCTCACCATGTTGTACTTGGCACTGTTCCAGAAGGCATCTCCAAACTGAGGGTCATACTGCAAGAGAGAAGCAAATGAGGTGTTTCCATTTCAGAGGGTAACCGTAATACTGCTGTAGGAAAACACTGGGTTGTTAGTACTTGATACCTTGATTGCTACTGGGTATATAGTGCCACCGATTTCAAAGCTTCCCTTCTTGAACATCATGACTGACGTATTATTAATGCAAGTTCCTACAATAAACACACAGACAGACCGAAGGGAATAGGATAACAAATGACAGAGATTTATTCAAATAAATATTTGTAATATGTATATATATTAGTGCTGTCAAACGATTAATTGCGATGAATCGCATCCAAAATAAAAGTTTTTGTTAACATAATATAAATTAAAATATAAATACACACACATGCATGTAAATATTTTAGAAAAATATGTTTATATATTAAATATATTTATATATAATATAAATTATATTAATATAAATATATACATGTAAATACTTACAAAATATATACTGTATGTGTGTGTATTTATATATACATAATAAATATACACAGTATACACACATTTATTACGTAAACAAAAACTTTTATTTTGGATGCGATTCATCGCGTTTAATAGTTTGACAAGCACTAATATAAATTAAATATGTATATTATGATTTATACTTCTATATGAAAGCTTGTTTCCACCACAGAATAAAAAAATTTAAAAAACTGAATTTTCTCAGAATTTTACAGCATTTTACAGAACTTTACGGCTCACGATTCTGAGTTTTTTCTTGGAATTCTGAGCTTACATCTCACAATACGTTTTTTTTTCTGCCATGGAATAAAGAATCAAAAAGATTATATTTTTTTTCTCATAACTGCAAATTTATATCTTGCATTTTCTGAGTTTATATTTATTTTTTCCTATGGTAGAAACTAGCTTCTATATTTATACTTTATTTTACAGTAGATTTATACTGCATTATTATCGCACTACTAGAGACTTGCATAAGGACACAATCACATGAATATAACTTTTACCCTCTGGGAAGATCAGGATTGGCAGCTTAGTTTTATCAGCAATATGTTCTTTCAACCTGCGGAAACAGCAAAATTTAGGCTTTATGTACTAAGCAAGGGCATGTTATACTCCACAAGACTGATCAACACACACTTTGTCACCTTTTGGCAACCGCATGGCGATCTTTCATCTCGGCTCTCTCAAACCACACATGGGGACAGGACCGCACCATTGACCTCTGGATGACCCCCATGAGGCCTCCATGAACTTGACCTACCTGAGGAGAATGAAATTGAGTCAGAGACACCCGAGACCTTCTACAGACACACAATGTCACACAGCTGATATAGTCAGGGAGACTCACCATAGCATAACATCCATCATTCGCCAGAATGACAATGTCAATCGGGGAGGTGTGGTTGGCAACACAGATACCTCCTTTTTTTGGCCGATTCTCTCTGTTATGCATCCCATGAGACAAATATAAGAAACAGCAGTCATTTGACTGACTATATTAGCGAGTGTTTAAAAGAAAGAGGTGTGTGAATGAGCCGAGAATGACAATGAGACATAATAATGGCCCCGTCCCCATCTCAGTTTTAGCAAATACATTGCAAGCCATCATAATTTCAAGCACTTCTTATTTCTTCATCGTGTCACTGAATTGCTTGTATCTACTTCAGTCATTCTTTAGCTTGTTTTATTCATTTGGTTGGCAAAATGCAGTTTGGAATTCATAGTGTACAAAAACCCACATAACTTTTAGGCATGTTTTACCTTCAAGCACCCAAAACAATTGGTAAAGTGCTGCAAAGGATATGCAAAATGCCAAAACAGTAATATATATTTTATTTTTATTTTTTTCACAAATAAAGACATTTGATGTATGCCTGTTTTACGTGTCAATGCTTGGAAGACAGTTGCAGAAAAACACAGAAAAGCAGAGGGACACCGAAGATGTGAGATCAAAATGAAAAGACTGGGATAAAAAAAAAGAAGCACTGACTGACTCACTTATTATGATAGCGGATGGTGGCAGACAGGGCTCTGGCACATATTCTGTAGCATGTAATATGAACCAAATCACTGAGCCAGTTCTTCACACTGAAAGAGACACAGACCCATCCCGTTAGGAAATGCTTCTTTAAACTGTAATATGAAATTCAAAATCAGCATTCCATTCATATATAACAAACTCAGTTGATTTGGTTTGACATATTTCTTATTCAATCTGTCCATAAATGAAAGACAATAGGGTATGATCTAATTAATTATGTCATGCAATATTAATTACTTGCTGCTAGGAAGCAATCCAACAAGAGTAGTTCCTATCACCAACCAACTCAATCCAATAACAGCCAACGTGATCCTTTGACAAAGAGCAATAACATGATTAAATACACACATAGGTGAATCACAAAAAAGACATCCAGGTCACATTTCTAGGTCACAGTAATGAGATTTGTAATATGTAATGAAATAAAATCCATTTTTAAAATGCTAAAATATTATTACAGTGTAAAAAATATGTTTTCTATTATGTTTGGAAAAGTTGTGCTGCTTAATATTTTGTGGAAACCATGATACATTATGTATTTGTAATGTAAAAAGGCAATGTAAAAAGGTACACTTTTGATCAATGAAATATCACTCTAATCTCACCTGAGAGGCAACAAGATACAGTAACGTATAAAAACTCCCAGGCCCCATATGATGGTGAGCCGTACACTGATGTAACGAAAGTTGTTGTTGGTTCGCGTGAGGAGGTTCCAAGAAGCCAGTTCCTCCGACGTGAAGCGCTGAGTCACCTGATCCTCAACAATGTTCTCAATGCCTTTCTTACAGAAATAGAAGGCATCACACAGTGTGAAGTCTCCCCCTGCCAGGTTATCAGGATGGGATCGTCTCAGCTGTCTGATCTTCTCCTCCATAGAGCCATCATCTTTCTCGATGATCCCTGAGAACAGATCATGAATTTGAAACGAGACCAGATAGAGAAGGAGAAAACTACACAATGCCTGTCGACAGTTGCCTCCATTTACATTAACTGATTTTTTCTTTTTTGTCTAAATATAATAATTTAACCATGATTTCATTTGTGTCCTGAGCTCCGGATTCAAGCAAAAAATGTGCTGTATGAAGCTGGGTAAAGTTCATAAATAAGATCAACTGAAATTATGAAATCCACCACTTGCTGCAATACCACTGACAGTATGTTCAACAGACTGACCATGACTGACAGGCCAACAATAAAAGCATTTTAAACATTATGTTCTTACTGGAAAGAGTTGTGTCAACTAAAACAGGAAACTTGTGAGATTTGTTATCATATAAATTGACTGTATAAATGCTAAAAAGGAAAACATAAAACAGCAAACAAAGGCAGCAAATTAAAGCAGACTTTTTAATTATTGTGTAATATGCAGCATCAGTTAGTCTAAAGAGGAAGCGGTGGCTTCACATGATGTTATCATGAAACCAAACAATTGTGTTTTACATAGAATTTACATGTCTTGCACTTACAAATACTTTTGCATTGACAGACATGCTGATTTCACTCACCATTGGCTGACTGTGATGGCAGTGTTGGCTGTTCATTCTGTCCTCTTTGGATCCTGAGAGTCGCCCACTGCCACAGAATGCAAGTTTATTTTCAGGAACCTTTGACACAGTGCTTCCTACATACAGGAATTGCTTAAACTGTCATGTACAAATCAATTATCAATATGTCCTCTTCTAAATTAAATACTAGAAACTAAACTCCTAAACGCTTTTGCAAGTTTGTCTTGGCATAATCAACTTCTGTCAGGTCTAAATAAAGGAAAAAACGTTTTCTATATTTGGATTTACAATTTTCAACTTTAAACATAAGACATGATTTAGAGATATTACCTCCAGTGTCTTAACCAGCACTTTGATGTAGATATCTGTGAAGCCCAGGGACATGCCAAACATAGCAGGTAACATGATGAGCCCCACTACTATGGACAGCCACACCTGGAAGAGCACGAATGCAATGTCCCAAGCAGCTTCCATCTCTGCTGTCCTTCCGGTCAGTCTATGGGACAGGGCTCTGAGCTCGGGCCGTCTGCTCAAGCTGTTGAAGGTAAAAGCCCAAACAGAAGTGGTGCGTGTTTAAAATGAGGTAATCACTGTGTTAGTACTGCCTCTGCGGAAATTTTTTCATGTGGTTGGTGGCCTGTTTCTGTATTACTGTACAGCATCTGACCTGTTTATTGCTGATTTCACCTTAACAAATAACACTGTAAACATTTTTAAAGCACTAAAAAAAAAAAAAAAAAAAAAAAAAAAGTTGTTAGCCTAATTGTTAGCCTAAATTATGATTTTACTTAACAAAAAATATGTAAAATCAAACAGCTTATAAGAACCTATCTGAATATTTTTGTAATTTTCTTGTTTTTATTATAATGACGGCTAATATATCTATATATATATCTATATATCTAATAATTATATATATATATATAATTATATAATATATATATATATATATATATAATATATATATATATATATATATATATATATATATATATATATATATACATATTAGCCGTCATAATATATATATATATATTATATAATATAATAAGTTTATTATTCTATTTGTAGAATAGCTGCTGGTATTTTTATTTTATTTGATGATATTTGTGGCTATAGCTGTAGGAATTTGTATTTTTTAATTTATTTTATATGACATTGTGGATAGCTGTAGTAATTATTATGGTATTTTATATGATATGATATATGATATGATATATTTGTGGCTATAGCTGTTGGAATTTATATTTTATTTATTTTATATTATGTAAGGGATCATGGACATGTTCCTAGCAAGAGTACGGAGCCGACTTCAGTTACCCTGATGAGCCTGTGTTTATAAGCTTTGTTATGGTATTTTATGATATGATATGATATGATATGATATGATATATATTTGTGGCTAATAGTTGTAGTAGACTAACTTATTTAGGCGGAAACTGTAAGGGTCTCCGCAATGCATCATTAACCCCCGTAAGTAGAAGACAATCTTCCTAAAAGCTTATCAGAAATGCATATTATCTAAATACAATTCTACTAATTGATTTTAGCGAACCATAATGGTACCTAATTCTCAAAAACTTTTAGCGCTTTAGTTGTCCGTCTCATTTCCGTTATCAGAAACCGCTGTGCCGTAAGAGCGTAACAAGAGTATCACACGAGCAGTAAAACAACAACCGAACAAAGATGAAGATTAAGTGTAACTCCTCCACAATACCTCGATAACATTCATTTCTTCATTCCAGACGTCTGAAGTTGATGTTACATATCCTTTATGTCCCAAATAGTGAAACTATGTCCGAAAAAGTTTTCGTGTGACTGGTTACAAAGTTCGCGCACATATGGTTCTACATGATGCACTGGCGCCACCTTGTGTCACGTTATGGAATGCGTTATCATAATCGTGTTGTTTACAACCTTAATAAATACGCTATATCTGATGAAAATGTATCGCTAAACGATAAGTTAATCTATAACACATAAAATATTTGGAAAACATAAAAAAAACACACACGCACACACACACACACACACACACACACACACACACACATATATATATATATATATATATATAATAAATATATATACACAGTACAGACCAAAAGTTTGGAAACATTACTATTTTTAATGTTTTTGAAAGAAGTTTCTTCTGCTCATCAAGCCTGCATTTATTCGATCAAAAATACAGAAAAAAAATGTAATAATTGTGATATATTATTACAATTTAAAATAATTGTTTTTAAATTTATTTATACTTTAAATTATCATTTATTTCTGTGATGCAAAGCTGAATTTTTTAGGATCATTATCACATGATCCTTTAGAAATCATTCTAATATGATGATTCATTATCAAAGTTGGAAAAAGTTCTGCTGCTTAATATTTTTTTCAGAACATGTGATACTTTTTTAGGATACTTTGATGTATAAAAAGTAAAAAAATAAATAAATAAATAAATAAATAAAAAAAGAAGCTATGTTTTTAAAATATAAATATTTTGTAATAACAATATACACTACTGGTCAGTAATTTGGGGGTCAGTAATTTTTTTTTTCTTTTTTTTTATATATAAAATCAATACTTTTATTCAGCAAGGATGTGTTAAATTGATAAAAAAATGATAGTAAAGAAAATATATTATTAGAATATATATAATTAGATTTTTTTTTTATTTTTAATAAATGCAGTTCTTTTTAACCTATTATTCATTAAATATATTAGACAGCAGAACTGTTTCCAACACTCATAATAAATCAGAATATTAGAATGATTTCTAAATGATCATGTGATAGACTGGATGTTCATGTGACACTGAAGGCTGGAGTAATGATGCTGAGAATTCAGCTTTGCATCACAGGAATAATTTATTTTTTTGAAGTATATTCAAATAGAAAACTATTATTTTACGTTGTAATAATATTTCACAATATTACTGTTTTTTCTGTATTTTTGATCAAATAAATGCAGGCTTGATGAGCAGAAGAAACTTCTTTCAAAAAACATTAAAAAGTAGTAAACTGTATATATATAATACATATATATATATCCATACATATATATATATATATACAAATATATATATATATATATATATATATACTACTGTGCAAAAGCCTTAGGTACATTAGTATCTTCACCCCAAAGAATGGTGTTCGGCCAGTTATTTCTGTCCTTTGCTGTAGTGTGTCAGTAGAAAATATCAGTTTACATTTCCAAACATTCATTTTGCCATTCATTTTAATAATAATCTAGTGCGATTTTTGAATGCACAAGCAGTCTGACAACAACCGGTGCTCCACATGGAGATCTGATCTCACCATCATCGAATCTGTCTGTGATTACAGGAAGAAACAGATGAAACTGAGACAAACTAAATCCAGAAGAACTGTGGTCGTATCTCCAAGACACTTGAAGAAACCTTCCTGCAAAGCTACCTAAAAACAATATGCAAGTGTACCTAGAAAAAAAATGTTTTAAATGCAAAGGTTGGTCGCACCAAATATTGATTTGATTTAGTTAATAAAAGTTAATTGATAAATAAAATCCATTTATGACAACATTTTTGAAAGCATCCTTACGTTACAGCATATTTACACAAGTGCCTAAAACTTTTCACAGTACTGTAGTTTGGAGGCGGGTTTCTTAAAATGTCTTGAAGATGTTGCTACAGTTCTTCTGGATTTAGTTTGTCTCAGTTTCATCTGTTTCTTCATGTAATCACAGACAGATTCGATGATGATGAGGAGCACCGGTTGTTGTCAGACTGCTTGTGCATTCAAAAATCTCACTAGATTTTTATTAAAATTAATGGCAAAATTAATGTTTGGAAATGTAAACTGATATTTTCTACTGACACACTATATCAAAGGATATAAATTACTGGTTTAAAACCATTTTTTTGGGGTGAAAAAACTAATGTGCTTAAGACTTTTGCACAGTACTGTAGGCAACATACATACAATATATTATATATATATATATATATATATATATATATATATATATATATATATATATATATATATATATATATATATATTAGGGCTGTCAAATGATTAATCACGATTAATCACATCCAAAATAAAAGTTTTGTTTACATAATATATGTGTGTATACTGTGTATATTTATTATGTATATATAAATACACCACACATGCATGTATATATTTAAGAAGAATATGTTATGTTTATATATTAAATATATTTATATATAATATAAAATATAAGAATATAAATATATAAATGTATATACATGTAAATATTTTCTAAATATATAATTTATGTGTGTGTATTTATATATACATAATAAATATACCCTGTTACACATACATAATTATGTAAACAAAACTTTTATTTTGGATGTGATTAATCGTGATTAATCATTTGACAGCCCTAATATATATATATATATATATATATATATATATATATATACTATATATATGTAACTTAACCAATGTAACAATGACAGTAAAGAAGTTATGCAAGCATGAAATCTCAGCGATGCAATTTCGCAATTTTTGTATTCCCCTCAAATCAAAATTATGCTTTAAAACCACAAGTAGTTTCCCGAAAACTAATGTCTATGGTCTTTGCCGATTCTAATGTAGAACTCGTAAATGACTCCGCACCACGTGGTGGCAGCATGAGCAGTCTTTAGCTGTAAACTGCCGTCTCTTATGCAGAGAGTAAGTAAACGAAATCTACAAGCGCAGAAAGTTTATCCATGTAAACTTAAAACTATGACGTTGCGATAGTTAACACACGGTTTAGTCCAAAAGCATGGAGGAATTCAACACAACCGTCCGTATATCGGGTTTCGTATTGAGTTCACTCATGTTTCAACATTTGAACGCTGATGCGGATGTGGTAAGTGGCGAAAGATCCTAATGTGACCATATGATCCTTGCTGTGAATTAAATCGCAAACTAAGAAGCCAAATATGCATGCTAAGCACTTCCCCAGTCCTTTAACTTCTGTTTACATCTGCTCTATGTTAAAGAAGGTCTTATTCTTGGAGAAAGTGTGGGAGAGGAGAACTGTAGGATCACAGACTCACAAATTGATCACATACAGTTTGAGCACACTATAAGTAAGTTGACTCTAATTATTTCATATTTGTATATAATAGTCAAAATCCAAAACCTAAAGTGTGCAGAGAAGTTATGTATATTATATGATCAATGACAGCAAATATACCATAACAACAAAACAGTAGTGTTATGATGTTTTCTCTTTTTCAGATATTCAGAAACACGTCCCTTGTCATAATCTCCATAGGTAAGTCAATTGTTTAGTATTTTTTCCCCCCCATAAACCTCTTTATATATAAAACAGTGGTTCTCAGCTGGTTTTGCTTTATGACCTGGATTTTAAATTTGGACATAAAGTGGTGAGCCAGGGTACAGAATTGTTTATCATACAAACATGTACTGAAAAGCAAATATTGCGAAAAAAAGGATGGATCATATATTTATACAGTGTATTACTATTCACTTTTAGCATTTTTATGTATTTATTTTTACCCGGGGTGACCCATTTATTTGGACCACAACTCACCAGTTGAAAACCACTGATATAGAGGTTTTAAAAATATTGAAATTTTATTGATAAATTTTTTTATCAATCCTTTTGAAAGCTTCTACAGTAATGTTGGTGATGTGAGTGAGGAGAAAATAAGACAAATTTTGTCTGATTACAAAGAGGTATTTCCTGCTTTTTAAAACATTTGCTCATTTTCTACTGCTGAATCTATCCAAAATGTGATTTGCATTAACAAATTGTGTTTTTCTTCTTACACATTTACTCGTGTCAAGGAGAATGTGATTGGTTGGTACAGACAACGAAGAAATTCCAGACAGCAAATGACCTTCATGGAACAAGTGATTCATCGGAATATGAGAAAGATTCTGTCCAGTCAGGAACTTGTTTTTATGCTGCTCACACCGTGTCAGGCAACAGCATCAGGCTCTACCCATCGCCTTGAGTTCTCTGCTTTCACTTGGCACAGCAGGTGAGATCTGAAGATTTTACACTCAACTCTGGCACTCAAACATCCAGAGTTGAAGCTTGGAGAACTAACGTAACTAAATGTTTTTATTATCTTCATGCAGCCAGTACATCAACATCCCCATCTCGGTGAGCAACCTGGGAAACCTTGAACAGCAGGACTACTGGAGAGTGTCAGGCACGTGTCCATCTTTAGGAGAGAGTCAAGCTGTTAATCGACACAGGTACATTCAGA
The DNA here is from genome assembly GCF_018340385.1 of Cyprinus carpio. NCBI lineage: Eukaryota > Metazoa > Chordata > Actinopteri > Cypriniformes > Cyprinidae > Cyprinus > Cyprinus carpio. Next base: position 9,888,060 of record NC_056592.1, read on the forward strand.
ATATACGTTTTAATTGCAGTTAAAGGAATAGTTAACCCAAAAATGAAATTGAACTGAAAATGTAGATGGATTTGCTGAACATGTAGATGAGTTTTTCTTTACTGGAACAGTTTTGGGGAAACTTAGTATCAGATTACTTGCTTACCAATGGATCTCCTGTATTGGATGGGTGCCGTGTGAGTCCAAACAGCTGATAAAAACACCACAATGATACACACTCTAGACTCTAGTCTATCAAGTAATCTCTTGCTTCTTGCTTCACAAGTCATTAATTGATGGACTGGAGTGGTGTGGATAACTTTTGAATTATCGTGATGTTTTTATCAGCTGTTTGAACTCTCATTCTGACGGCACCCATTCACTGCAGAGGATCCATTGGTGAGCAATGACGTAATGCTAAATTTCTCAATCTGTTCTGATGAAGAAACAAACTCATCTACATTTTGGATGGGTGCATTTTCAGCAAAAGTTCATTTTTAAATGAACTATACCTTTGAAGGCTTTTTAGTGGTGCTTGTCAAGGCAAACTTTTTCCTGGTAGATGATAAAAACATCCCATTGGCTTACAATTAAGAGGTCTGGAGGATCATGACATTGACAGCTATCCTTAAAACCACACATCAGTGCACATTCAGGAAACCTTAATAATGTTTTAAACAAAAAACATATTTAGGAAACTTTAGCAACCACATAGCAATACCCTGGCAATGCATGAGCAAGCGCCGCTCACATTTCCTTCAGAAAATATACAAATCTAGCTTTTAGTGATAAATTGATTTTTTTTTTGTGTGTGTGTCAGGACAAAATTCTTCTGCTCAGGGGATGATTTAAAAGAGGTCGGAAATATCAACAACATGAATGATGCCTTGTTAGGAGAAATGCAGGTTAGTATCTACATTTATTAGCTGTGAAATTTTATCCAGTGTGATTTGAATAAATGTAAATCACATGAAAATGTCATATCCATCTTTTGTTATGCAGAAAGTGTGTGAGGGAGTGGAGAAGAGTGAAAGAGCGGTAGAGAAGCTTCGAGAAGACATCACACAGCTCAAGGAGGCGATCAGGAATCAGAAGAGAAACTCGGAGAAAAATGAAAGTAAGGTCCATTATCTCTAGTACACTGTATGACTATAAACTGAGGCTTGTCATGGCAGATTTCAAACATAAAAGGGCTTCAGTCTCTTAGTGTGCGCTTGAGTACAGAGGTTTAATGTTGCAGTTGTAACTCTATGAATAACATTGCCTTTCAGCCCAAAAACGCCCCTCTCCAGATGAACCCAACGAGAATGTTCTTCTGTGCTCAGCTCTCAGAACACTCTTCCCCGATGCGCCTTCATTACAGACACAAACCCTCACTGTTCAGGGCTTCCCTGTATTAGAACTGTGCTGTAATACAAACCATAACATTGATATTCCCACCAAGCTGCCTCTGATTCTGGAGAATCAACACACTAAGAGGAAGGACACAGCCCCCCGACTCAGGAAAAAATGCCTCGTCGCTAGTTATCCTCAAAGACTTAAAAGGAAGAGGAAAACTAATGATACCAGCGAGTTGGCCTCCGAGAGCGGGTCAGATACAGAGGTTGAGATGAACGGACAGAGCAGAAGTAACTCTCCTCTCTTTTAATGAATGCATCTGAGCCTGGTTTTATTGGTACAGAAATCTAACCAAGACTGGAATACCTGGAGGCTGCCTTTATCTTAATATGCGTGTTCATCTAAAGTTGCGCTATTTTGTTAATTGTTTTTATTTGTAAATGTTTATGAATTCCTTGAAAATGAAATACCGAATTCACACGTGGCATTTTTATTTAATTGAATTTTAATTATTTTTTCATTATTGTAGTATAATACTCCATGGATTTCTGGTTCATCGGGTTATAATTATGTTCCACTTTATTTTTCATCATTTTATATATATATAACAAACCACAGATTTACAGAAACAGAAGGCTGGTCTGCAGTGTCAGTCTTCATACAGAATCATTCAAAATGTTTGATACCACAAATATCAGGGTCTTTAATAAACTGTGGATCCTTCAGAGTGACTGACATAAAACCTGTAGACATTACAAAGACCTTTGTTAGTCAAATATCCTGGTTTTACTGTATATCTATGGATACTGTACTGAAAACACATGCATATTTCATTCATAAAAAATAATCAAATTAAAGCCATAAATTCTTTACCCATTGAACGAGCTTTCTTTATTGCCTTCGATACTTCTTTCTGCTTTCGACCACACAAGCCTGTGAGCAAGAGATACGTTGTCTTAAATTACTGAATCACATTTATAAAAATATTCATGTAAACATCTGAACTCTATCCACTCACCTGTTATGTGTCTGCCATATATTCTACCTGTGTGTGGTGAAATGAACTGAGACAACAACTGGAGGGGAAAAAGAGCATTTTGATTATTTTGCAAATAAAAATGTATAACTAATATTCATATTCTTGGTCATTTTACCAACCTGAACGTTTTTGAAGTCTACAGTTATATTGCACAGGATGCAAGTTTTCGGGGGGGTCTTGTATGGATTTTCCATTTTGATAGGCTGGATAAGACATCATGTTGTAATATTAATGCAAATCATTATTCAAATGTTATAGAGAACTTCAACAATTAAACTGTCAAGCAGAAACGCATGTAAAAAAAAAACTTACCATATCACCTTTCTTAAGAGGTTCTTGCTGAGATGTCAGGCTTCTGATGCATTGTGCTGAAACAGATTAAATGAAATATTTGTACAATATTTCATGACTAACATGCTATCATACTTTTAAAAAATATCGTTAAGACAGGTCAGGACATAATCCTATATTTTCCTTTAATATCTAGGTTATTTGAATAATTACATTATTAAGCTGTGTGCTTACGAAAATGTACTAGTTACTGAGTAAGAGAATAACTAAATGTCCTGGAAAGCATTTTGCATACAAAAATATTAAGAAAATAATGTTGCAGCGATACCTGTAGCCCTAGGTGTGACCGGTTGCTTGGGAAGAGCCTGTAATAACAGGCGACTAAAAGAAAGGGCAAACATTCCTCGATGTGCTCAGGAGGCCACCATGACAGTTTCTTCCTGCTTCTTCTGCAGAGTCGTTCAGCGCGATTATGGTTACGTTTGTTGCAATCTGCAGCCACCTACAGGACCGGAGAAAGTGAACGTTACTTCAAGGGCCATTACATATAATTGAAAAAATGATCCAAAAAATGAAAAGGTGCAAAGGTAGATAAGATAAAATAAAAGAATAGAAAATTTTGTATAAAAATCTGTAGTAGTTTTATAGAAAGAGGAAAGAGGACGTTTAAAAAACGTATTTAGTTAATGATATATTTAAAGTTTTAGTTATTGATATATAATAACTGATCATATATATAATATTTCACAGTTGAAAAATCAATGGTAAAATAAAATAATAAAATACTGGGAAATTTGTATAAAAAGCTCAAGTGGTTTACACACACACACACACACACACACACACACACACACACACACACACACACACACACACACACACACACACACACACACCCACACTTGAAAAAAATACAATTTTGTAGATGTAAAGATTTTTTAAAGATGCATGAATCATTTTGTATTCTTGAAAACAATGCAATCAGCTTTTATGTCTTGTGAAAAGGCGTTTCATTAATACAGAATCAATGTAAAATAAAATTTAATGTAGCATTTTTTTATTATTTTATGAAGTGTTTTTTTTTCTCAGAAGAGTTCATTCAAGTCTGTTTCTGTGAAGGACTGAAGGGACTTTTGTTCTGCCTTTTCTCGTCTTGACGCTTTAACAGTCACGTGGTCCAAAGGCGAACTCCCATTGGTCATCTCCATCACTCATCTTTTCGAAAGTCCTCGTATTTGGTAAACGTTGGTTAGTGTGACGCCGCTCACTATTATTTTGTGTAATTATAGATATTTAGTTGTTTTGTTGTGATTTTTATCTAGTGACTAAGGTCAGCTACTTAACTGTCATACAGACTTAACTATGGGTGAATAAATAGCTTCGACTCTATGTTGTGGTGCCAATTACTGACCCTACAGTACGTCAGTATTATCACGCAATGCTGTAAAATCAGTGTCCAGTAGCTTTACAGTAGTAATGTATTCTGACAAGCACATGCACGAGATTGTGGTAAAGCGCAACTCTTCCTCAAGAAAGAGATCAAGGGATGGACTGAAAAGTCACATCACTACAGCCAAGAAGCGGTCCAGTGTCACATCAGAAACATGCTCTACTGTTGAAGGACACACTTATACTCAAGACATGAGTGAGAATAAAGGCACAGAGCTGGTAAGCAGCCCCTTCTTACTTTCAGTGAAAGATGTACATTGATTTCAAGCATGCCAATGGTGTTTTTTTTATTATGCAGTGCTGCAGTGACAACGAGGACTTATTTGAGGGTTATGACAGCATTGTGGGTGACAGCTCCTTTCTGGCTAAGCTTGAAGATGTGGAACTCCAAATGAGGCAGTGCCACGACCAGCAGACTCCGAATGCCTGTGAGGATGATCTTTCAGACTCAATCTTAGCAGAGGATTTCAGAGATTTAACATCCAGAGCTTTGCCGAGCTCTCAGCTTGAATTTCAAAAAGCTGTCACGACCCCCCACAAAAGCCCCTCCAGGGGTGCACATAACACCTCTACCCCTGATTTGGTGAATCCCAAGCCAGCTGTCAATCATGCAGATCTCAACGTCAACAAGCCACCCCCAAAGGCCAGAAGAAGCATGAAAGATCATCTTAAGAAAGTACTGATAGACAATGCAGCAACATCCAGTACTGTCTCCAAGACAGTACAACAAAAGGAAGCTGTGATGACTGAAGAAATGAGTTTTGCCATGCGGGCTATAGAATCCATATCAGCTGAGCAGGACCTGGGCCCTTTTTTTGGTCTCCCATCCAAAGTTAAAGACCTTATTTTGATATTAAAGGGAATCCAAAACTTGTATGGTAAGTATTTTACATCCTTTCCATTCCAGTTTTGTTCTTATCGGCATCTGGTAAACCGGTGTTTTAATCCTCTTGTTATTTTCCATTCTCTTTTGGTTTCAGAATGGCAGGAGACATGTTTGAGCCTGGATTCGGTGCAACAAAGGAGAAATCTAATTTATTCTTTACCAACAAGTGGAGGAAAGACTCTAGTGGCAGAGATTCTCATATTAAAAGAGCTCTTGTGTAGAAAGAAAGATGCACTGCTTATTTTGCCATACATATCCTTGGTTCAGGAAAAGGTATGTATTTATGTATGTTTTATGTATTATCTAAACAGTAGGGCAATCAAGTATAAATCAAGCAGTTTTGGATAATTATAACTGTATTGTTAATCCACTTATATGAATTGATTTGCCTTTAGGTTCGAGGGCTGTCTAGCTTTGGAATTGAGTTAGACTTCATGGTCGAGGAGTATGCTGGCAGTAAAGGGAGGTTTCCTCCAGTCAAGAGAAGAAATAAAAACTCTCTGTACATCACCACTATTGAGAAGGGACACAGTCTTGTCAATTCACTGATTGAGAATGACCGTCTAGACAATATTGGCCTGGTTGTTGTGGATGAGGTATGAATCACAAACTATTATTATCATTATAAAAGTATATTTTTTTTATTGTGTTTCGGTTTTGTTTCGATACACTACCGAAAAGTTTGGGTTCGGTAGGATTTATTTGAAAGAATTATCTTGTGCTTCCCAGAGCTGCATTTATTTGACATTTATTTTTGATACATACAGTAATATTGTAAAATATTATTACAATTTAATTAATATATTTAAAATGTAATTTATCTGCTCATGAAACATTTCTTCTTATTGTAAATATTGAAAACCGTTCTTGTGGATTTTTTTTTTTTTTTTTCAGAATTCAGCAGCATTTATTTAAAATATATTTTTGTAACAATGTCTTAAATGCCATTTGTGATCAATCTAATGCATCCTTGCTGAATAAATCTATTAATTTTAAAAATCTTACCGACCCCAAACTTTTGAACAGTAGTGTATGTAAGCTTTTCAAATGAATTTTTGTTTTTTCAGCTCCATATGCTTGGTGATGGGAGCAGGGGGGCAATTCTTGAAATGACTTTGTCAAAGATTCTGTACATGAGCAGTGAGTACACGAAAATCACACATGCAGTACTCTATTTGTGTGATGGTCACATTACAGATTCTGTTAACTCCATTGTTATTTCTCCACAGAATCCACCCAAATTATTGGTATGAGTGCAACATTAGGTAACGTGGGAGATCTTCAGACCTTCCTGAAAGCTGAAAACTACACCAATGACTTCAGACCTGTAAGACTATGACTATGATTTAATAAGGCTTTAAATGTGAGCAGCTCAATTCAAATAAATAACTGGTGATTCTGTAGGTTGAGCTGAAAGAGTATGTAAAAATAAAGGACAGCATATACGAAGTTGACCCAAGGGAAGAGACATGCTTCAGTTTCTCAAGACTCCTAGATTTTAAGGTATTGATAAACTGTCACGGCCAAAGCCCCACAGTGCTAAGCTTTTTTTAAACTCAATAAGATATCAATCTACTGAGCTTATTGAACCTTTGTGCGATGGACTTTTTCAGTACTCCAGTGGAATGCAGAAAATGGATCCTGACCGCATCATAGCTCTGGCTACTGAAGTCATCCCTCAGCAGTCCTGCCTCATTTTCTGTGCCACCAAGAAGAACTGTGAGAATCTAGCTGGAATGATCTGCAAGTATTTAAATAAGTGAGTAGACCTTTAGAGTCCTTATAGGTGTAGTCCACCCAAAAATGAAAAGGCTGTTATCATTTATTGACTCTGATGTCATTCCAAACCTGTATGACTTTATTTCTTCTGCAGAACGCAATAGAAGATATTTTGAAGAATGTTGGTAACAAATGGTTTTGGGTCTTATTGACTGCCATAGTAAGGACAAAAAAATACTTTGGAATTCAGTGGCACCTCAAACTGTTTGATTACCATTTTTCAAAATACCATCTTTTCAGAATTTTCATTTTTGGACTATCCCTATAAAGTGCTTTTAAATTTTTTTGTGTCATTGACGTATGAAATGAAACCTCCAGGGAGTTTCTGAAACACAGGGAGGCAGAGAAAGCCACTCTTCTGGGTGAACTGAAGAGCAGTGGGAATGGATCCTTGTGTCCTGTGCTACAGAAGACTGTGCCCTTTGGCCTGGCCTACCACCACAGTGGCCTGACCAGTGATGAGAGGAAGTTGGTGGAAGAGGCCTATTCCTCAGGAGTGCTCTGCCTCCTCACCTGCACCTCAACTCTCGCCGCTGGCATCAACCTTCCCGCACGCAGGTTTGTCTAGACCTATACATCTGAAAGCACAAGTGATCAAATCAAATCTGTTTAAGTATTGAAAGGGGTTTCTTAATCATGTGCACTTCTCAGGGTGATTCTGCGGTCCCCATATGTAGCTGCAGAGTTTTTAAAGAGAAGTCAGTACAAACAGATGGTGGGCAGAGCAGGACGAGCAGGTATCGATGCCATGGGTGAGAGTATCCCAAACCATAACAAAAAACATATAACAAATCAAAATAACAAAATATTTTTACATTAAAATTACAAATATCATATCTCATATCATATCATATAATGCAACTGTTTACTCCCCAGGCCAAAAAACTACTGTCTGCACCAATGGAGAAATGTTACAGTAACCTGCTGCATGATGGAGGGAGGGGCCTCCTCAGTCTCGTCCTGTCACTCATCGGGCTAAAAGTATGTGAAATGTTTTGATGCAGTCATAAAAGAGAAATTATGTCTAGTCTAGAAGTACAAACACTAATGTGTCTCATTTGATTTCAGATAACTACAACTGTAGAACAAGTGAGGGATTTCATGAAAGGCACACTGCTTAGTGTGCAGGAGGCTCAGGTCAGTCCAGAGAGGAGTTTGTGGGATCTTACAGTCGAGTCCATAGAGACACTGAAGCAGAAGAGCCTCATTGAGGTCTCTGCTGATGTAAACAATCAAACCATTCTCCAAATCACCAGGCTTGGGAGAGCAACATTTAAAAACAAAAAAAAACACATAATAATTATAATAATAATGTAATTCTACGATAAAAAAAAAATTATACAAAATAACTAATCATCCACAACATGGCAACAATACCAACCATTAAAAAAAATACACACTTCTAGCCTCTCTTTCTTTTATTATCCTTGGTATTTCAGAGCCTCCTTTTTGTAATGTTTCCATTTAAATTGGTACTTCTTGTTTCAGGTTCAGTAGACCTAAGCTGCTGTGATCTGCTTTACCGAGACTTATCAAAAGGGCTGGAGGGTTTACTCCTCAATAGTTTTCTTCACTTAGTTTATCTGATCACTCCATATGACATGGTGCATCAATGCAAGCCAGACTGGATGATCTACTTCAGGCAGGTGGGATGCTTTCGTCAGGTTAAACCAATTTTAGTGATACACTGCCGTTCCAAAGTTCAGGCTTGGTAAATTTTTTAAATGTTTTTTAAAAGAATCCTCTTATGTTCATCAAGGCTGCATTTGGCTGAATAGAAAGTTTTAAAAATGCAACATTATAAATGTCTTTACTGTCACTGTCATCAATTCAATGCATCCTTGCTGAATAAAAGTATTAATTTCTTAAGAAAAAATCTTAATGACCCCAAACTTTGAACAGTAGTGTGTATTACTAACTAAACCACTTTTAAGGCTATATTTTAAGGCAACAGTGTTTGTATGTAATTTGTTTTTATTAATGTCAGTGTATCCTCTACTTTAGTCTAAGCTGTGTATTCATACTTCAAATGTTTCATTGTACCAGTTTACAAATTTGTCAGCTGCCGAGCAGAAGATGGCCACTGCAGTCGGAGTGCCTGAAAGTTTTGTGGCTAGAATGGCAGCGGGACAGAGCGTTAGGAAGGTTGGCAGAACTGCATTCCTTTCATATTGCAGAATACCATACTAGTGATTCACAACTTTTTGTTTATTTGTTTGGGATTGAACAGCATAGGTATAATAAGCCTAAAACGGCTGAAAAAATATATCATTCGCAAGAATGTTGTAAATAAAATTAAATGTGACTTGAATATAGTCCCACTTATATCCTTATCCTCTTAAAGGATTACAGCATTAACATTTAACTCTCATTAAGTTCCTGAGATGTAAAAATAAAGGTTTACTGTGACTTAAAGTGAAACATCATCAGAAGTAGATTTCACAATGATAGATTTTGTTTCTTTTTCTCTTACCTGTGTCTCAGTCTATGGACATTTTGGTAGTGAATAGGTTGTATCTGGCTCTGGTGCTGTACTCCCTACTGAAGGAGACAAACCTGTGGAACGTATCTGATAGATTCCAGCTGACCAGAGGCTTCGTACAGACTCTTCTCAGCTCAGCTTCCGCATTTGGCTCTTCCGTGCTGCACTTCACTGAGGTTAGGGCACATCCAGGAATCATTTAAGACATATCAGATGACATATCTGTTTCTATCTTAAATTCATAAATGGATAGGAATACTATGAGATTTGTCTGTCCATTTCAGGAGCTAGAGGAGTTTTGGGCCTATAAGGCTCTTCTCTCAGAGCTGACCCGTAGATTGACTTACTGTGTGCAGGCCGAGCTCATTCCACTCATGGAGGTGGCTGGAGTCATGGAGGTGTGTGTTCTTGCTGATCATCTTGCTTGCCAGTCTCTCTAAAGTAACTATGACCAGAACATTTGCTGGAGCGCTCAATTTGTATGATTTTATTTTTTCTTCTTTCATTCTCTTATAATTCAGCATCGTGCTAAGCAGCTGTATAACGCTGGTTACAAGACACTTGCACATCTTGCCAATGCAGATCCACAAATTCTGGTCCAAACTATTGAAAACCTCTTCAAAAGACAAGCAAATCAAATTATTGCATCAGCAAAAGTAAGTACAATATTGCACTATAGAGCAACATTATATTTCCAGCTTAGCTTTTCTTTTTAAGGTCATCCAAAATAAAAATTGTCTTCATTTATTCATCACCCTCAAGCCAAACCTGCATGACTTTCATACTTGAGAAAATATGAAGAATGTTTTTTTTTTTTTTTCCTTCATGCATTGACATCAAATGTTGATGTTTGCCCTCAAAAAGGTCAAATCATCATAAAAGCATAATAAAGTTATTTCCTCACATGATCATATGGCTTAAGAAGGCTACTTTTATTATAGAAAGGAATCCAAGGCACTTCTTCTGGTCCAAAAAGTTAAAAAGCCTTTATTCCCATTATGGGCATCACAATAGAATTATTTAAAATGACCAAAACACTGCACACTGATGCATTTTGGCCTTCAGCCTTCCTCAGAGTGTGTCAAGGCTACTTTTATGACGATTTTGGTGATTCTGAATCCTTTTTGGTCACTATTTATTGTCAATGCATGCAAAAGACTTACCAGGACATTCAGAAAATTATTCATTCCACGTCAGAAAGTAAGTAATGCAGGTTTGGAATAACACGAGGGTGTGAAAGAATTTTCATTTATGGTTGAACTATCCTTTCAAGATGTACATATAAGAGAAAACACTTTTTTATTCATGTTAACTGTCTCAATGTTCATTTTCAGATGTTAATAAAAGAGAAAGCAGAGGCATTGCAGGAAGAGGTGGATGACCTGCTTATGCTGCCATCTGATCTCCCATCTTTGTAAATTTTTGTTTATTTGTATTTATATGATGTAAATATTATGCATATTATTGAATCCGCATGGCATTATGTAAACTATTGCATAATGCCAGTGCCTACATGTCTGGCTGAAATAAAAATAAAAAAGTAACCTCTTTATAGTAGCATCTCTGTTACTCATTTCCATGATCCTCATGTGTCATTTTGTGTCATAAATACTTTATAACTAGTTAGCCACAAAGGAGAAACAAATTCCAGCGCTGCCGAGGAGCGTCTCTGCGCTGCCTCTGATGTTGTGAGTTTCAGCCAATCAGTTAAGCTTTGCAAAAAAAAAAAAAAAAAAATTCCGCATGAAGCCACGCCTGCAGTCAGTCACTAGCGTGAGATATTTAAACAAATAATTGTCATGAACTGGTCTAACAAGAAAGAAGGAACTAGCTTTGACGTTGCCAAAAAAACAACGAAAAAATTTTTTTTATATAAATATTTCGCCTGTGTGTTTTGAATGAGCGCGTGAAACCGATGCCAGCAAAGCTTGAGTGAGGAGGACACCGGCGGATTGAACAGATGAAGTCTGCGGCCACAGCAAGTTTCACGATTGTAGCTCTTGCTTTGTTTGGCGCATTGTATGTCGGAGCCAAAACAGTAATATCTGTTGATGATGTTCAGTCCATACGTGTTGACCTGGATCTGTCCCATGTGGCCCGACGGGTGGACGAAAGGTTTCTCTCTGTGGCCATAGATGCGAGTTTAATCACCGAGGAGAAGTTCATGAACCTACTGAAGTAAGTACTCCTCTTAAAGCAGACCTCAAATGAGTAAAGCTGTGATGTAATTTTAAAAGAAGTGATATGGTGTTTCTATAGTTCACCAAAGTTAAGAACCCTTGCCAAAGCCTTGATCCCAGCGTTTCTGCGATTTGGAGGTACCAAACAGGATTTTATGAAATTCAATCCACGAGGAAGATCTTTTCAAGCGAGAGACAACAGCAGCAGCGCTGTTCTAGGTAACCTCTGTCACTTAGCTTCACTACACGAGAAAGCTGACTGTGGTTTTTGTCATCTGACTTCAACAGCATGATTCCAGTTTTGCTTTAATGAGGGAACAATAAACTCATTCACATAAACACCCTGATCATACAATGCACCAACATTGCCTGTTGTATCTAAAGATTGTAGTGGCCCCCAGATTTATTTGGACACTTATACCTTAATGTTTCTGAGCAATTAGTGGTATGACTCTTAACCACCTGGTTTCAAGGTGAATTTTAAGTGGAAGCTATAGTACTCTCTCTCGACCCTCTCTCTCTCTCTCTCTCTCACACACACACACACAATATATATATGTGTGTGTGTGTGTGTGAGTGTGTTTTTTTATATATTATTATTATTTTTGGATTTATTTAATCAGCCACATCTACTGTTTTTCCTACAGAAAAATTATGTGAGAGACTTGAATTGCCTCCATTGTTGGAAAATAGGTTAAAGCAGGAATGGGTCCTACAGTCAAAAACTTTACTTCAGGAGGAACTAGAGGGAAAATACAAAAAGACAAAATTCTCTGGTAAGTTTAATTTCACTTCTTTTAAATTATTACCTAATAGGGAATTTATCATGAGTTAGTACAGCAATTTTGGTTTTCAATTTATTTAGCACATTTAAAAAAAAGCATGGTTGACAAAAGTGGTTAACAATATCAGAATACACAAACAAATAAACAATACAAATGTCACAGTGTCAAAGCTCAACTCCAAATGAAAGCTAAGGAATACAGATGGGTCTTAAGCAACGACTTAAAAATGTCAGTAGTCCGAGCTGTTCTTATTTGAACAGGTAGACTATTCCAGAGATTAGGAGCAGCCACTGAAAAAGCTTGATCACTTTTATTTTTTATCCTGGATCTCGGAACGTCGAGGAGCATCTGATTGGACGACCTCAGTGCTTTGACATGAGTGTGGACATGATAAATAAGGAGGCGCCATTCCATTTAAAATCTTAAAAACAAGCAATAAAATCTTAAAATCAATCCTGAAACGGACAGGAAGCCAGTGGAGCGAGGCTAAAACTGGGGTAATGTGCTCACGCTTTTTAGTCCCAGTTAGAAGACGAGATGCTGAATTCTGGACTAACTGTAAGCGATGAAGAGATGACTGATCCAATCCAACATATAAAGGGTTACAGTAGTGTAGTCGAGATATAATAACGATAGCAATAGCAAAACAACATTCTTTCGCAACAATGTTAATTTGTGTCAGATCTTGACAATTATAAGTTCTTCTGGCCCACATTTTTAAGTGTCAGAAAATGTAAAGCTATGTTTTTTGTAAATGTATTCAGATTTTCACTGATCGCTATTGTGAAAGGAAGAGTCAAGTGTCTGTGTTTCTCACAGACAGTCCATCCGATATACTATACTCCTAACCGAACTGCTCTGGACCTCACCTCATCTTCGAATTCAATGCTCCGAACCAAACAAAACAAAACACACAGCACAAATCAAAAATGCAGAACTGCTGCTGAAGTACTGTGAGTCCAGGCAGTATGTGATGTCCTGGGAGCTGGGGAATGGTAAGATTTGGGATCTTTTCATTAGATTTTTGCTAGTGCATGCACCTGTTTTGAATTGCCTTATCATTTTAAGATGATTATCTGTTATTATTTAAGATGATGCTTCAGCATTAAATCTGTTGTTTTAGAACCCAACAGTTATGAGAAAAAAGCTGGAATCAGAGTGGATGGGTACCAGCTCGGTCAGGATTTTGTCCATTTGCATCAAATCCTTCAGCAATCTGCGGTCTACAACTCAACAGGACTATATGGACCAGATGTCAGTCAGCCACGAGATCACCGCAGAGATTTGTTAACTGGGTAAGTGTCCAGAGAAAATAGCTCTTAATTTTTTAATGGACTTTCAGAGATGCATCTTGTCTGCACCATCAGTCTTACTAATGCATGGTAAGAATGGTAACAGAATGGTTGAGCATTCACTTTTATAGGTTTTTGGAGACTGGAGCAAAGGCCATTACTGCATGCACCTGGCATCAGTAAGTTATGATTTACTTCTTTCCTTTCATAAAATCAGAAATAAATTAAATTAGCTTTTTATGAGTCTTTGTATTGAACTTGTTCTCGTTTTTCTTCTTTAAAGCTATTATGTGAATGGCCGAGACACGTCTTTAGAAGATTTCCTTGACCCTGAAGTGCTTGATACTCTTGCAACAAAAATTAACGAGGTCCTTGAGGTACCAGAGTACTCCTGCACAATATATTAAAATAGAAAGTCTTTCGTGGCAATCAGATATATCAAATTCAGCAGTGAGAAATGTCAGATAATAACTGAAATTAACATTCTGCCTTCAGATTGTTGAATCTGCTTCTCCGGGGAAAAAAGTTTGGCTAGGAGAGACGAGCTCGGCATATGGTGGAGGTGCTGTTGGCCTCTCAGACACATTTGTAGCTGGTTTCATGTAAGTCAAAAAACACTTATGGATGAAAAAATTTAAACTTCCAGTGTGTTTAATGTGCAGTTAAATCAGTTTATTAGAATGCCAATGAAAATGAAAGAAATAGTATTTTGACTCAGTTATTGATACACAAGTTTCCATAATTATTATACATTAAAAAATATGATTTGCATTTAAGTAATTATAATTGAATGTGAATTCAACAGTTATTATATAAAATAAAAAATAACAAAATAACTATATATATATATATATATATATATATATATATATATAATAGTAAAGTAATATATATATTAAAAATCTTTATCTACCGTTCAAAAGTTTGGGATTAGTAGTTTTTTATGTATTTAAAAGAAATCTGTAATGCCTACCAATGAAAAAATTACAGTAAACTAAAAACAGTAATATTGTGAAATATTATTACAGTTTAAAATTACTGTTTTCTATTTTAATATATTATAAAATATAATTTATTATGGTGGCAAAGCTATATTTTCAGCAGTCATTACTCCAGTCTTCAGTGTCATATGATCTTTTAGAAATCATTCTAATATATTGATTTGGTGCTCGAGAAATGTTTATTATTATCAATGTTAAAAACAGTTGTGGTGCTTAATATTTTCGTGGAAAATCTTGTCAGGATCCTTTGAATATGAAGTATTTATTTGAACTATAAATCTTTTGTAAAATTATAAATGTCTTTACTGTCGCCTTTGATCAATGTAATGCATTCTTGCTGAATAAAAGTATTAATTTCTTGTAAACTGTAATATATATATATATATATCATATATATATATATATATATATATAAAATAAAAATATATTTATTATTATTTATTGTAGATATTTATATCTGTTTTGTTTATCAAAGGTGGCTGGACAAACTGGGACTTGCTGCCAAACTTGGTTTGGATGTCGTCATTAGACAGGTGTTAATTGGTTCTGGCACTTACCATTTAGTGGATGATAACCTAGATCCTCTTCCAGTAAGTGTTTCTTATGTGTTTGATCTTTGTTACATAACTTCTGGATCAGTCCAGGAACTTGGACCAGTCAAGTTATCCTATTTTTTTTTCTTTCTTTACATTACATTTTGTATTTTAAACTATGTCATACATACGGCAGGATTATTGGCTATCATTGCTATACAAAAGGCTTGTTGGCCCAGAGGTTTTAAAAGCAGAAGTTAATATGAATTCAGGACCAAAGAAACCAATACGGGTATACCTTCACTGCACCAACAGAAAAAGGTACTTGTATTCTCTTGTTCACAATAATTTTTTTCTAAAGACATTTACCTTAACTTTTCATACGGTGTCTTTTCTTCTTCAGCACTCATTATAGACCAGGTGCTGTGACCTTATTTGCCTTAAACCTAAACAAAAATGAAGTCACTGTTATTCTGCCTGACCATATGGCCAACAGCACAATTGAAGCATTTGTGCTACAATCAGCTGAGGCTGGGGAACAGAGTCTTTATTCCAGGTAATGTCTTATGATCTCACAATGTTTGGACTATACAATGCAGTCATTTTTTTTGGGAGAGACATGCTTTACTACACTTCACTATACTTTTATTACCTCATATTAATAGAAAGACTGCATGTAATAGTCAACGTTTAATCATTTTATTAATTAATTTGTTAAAACTGTTTAAAATGAGTCAGAAATGTGATGAATGAAAGTGGTATAAAAGCGTACAAAAATGTGACCGGTTAAGAAATACACTTTCCATTATTTATTCATATGCATTTTAACCTAAAATCTCGGAAGCTGTTAGACACGTTATGCATCAGCTCTTGTAGTAAAAATCTTGTAATCGTTAAATCCCACTTTTTGTCCGTCTTCTAGGTCAGTCAAATTGAATGGACAAGTGCTGAGGATGGTGGATGACCGAACACTTCCTCTGCTGAAGGGACGTGAGCTGCCGCCTGGAGAACACATCAAGCTGCCTGGGTTCTCATTTGCATTCTATGTTCTGATTGAAGCACAAGCTGCAGTGTGCAAATGAGCTCTCATAAAGCTTTTACTGGAGAATCAGGGACACAAAATGTGTAATGACCAAATATTTTGCTGTGAGATTATTTTGTGTGCGGGAACTTCAAACTCAAATCAAACGAATCAATCTCTTAATATAAAATCAACATTTTCTATTTATGAAAATTCATATCTATTACAAATATATCAAGATGTAGCCACAAAGAACTTGTTTAATATTTCATGAACAACTTGCACTGGATTGAATCTATTTTATGTCTGTTAAAATAAACTGATTTTAATCAATGTACTCACTTGTCAGGACATTTTATTTGACATGTTAAAATGATTCATTGTTTTTCATGCAGATATGCAGCCCTCTGCACTTATAGTAATCAAGCCTTTTGATTCTTAGTCATTTTCTTTCTGTGTGATTCACATCCGTGTGTGTATTCAGCTAAATTTAGAGATGTATCATAAAATGATCGAGGTATTTAAGAATCATAAGAGGTCTCACTGCACTCGCTGTCTGTGCTTGATGATTGTAGCAGAGAGTCTATGTTAGAGGAGTGAAACGTGGGATACTAAGTGAGAACACAGCTGGTATGAATACAGATAAATAGTCTTTGATTCTGGCTGCTTGTGTTATCTGTGAACAAATTTAGATTTATTTAAATAGGATTTTTACAGCATGACAGGTTTTGTCATGTAAACATTTAACATTAACATTTTAACTTTGAAAAAGCATGGCCTCATCTAAAATAAGTCACTAGCATATGGATTGTTCTCAAAAGGGAAGCTATTTTTGTGAAATAATGACTGCAATTTTATTTAACCAGCCACCCGTTGGTTTGTTAATGGGGTTTTAAAATGGCTTTTGCATAGATTTACAAAAAATAGCAAGTTAGTCAACATTTTATTTGCTCATTGCCTAATTTGTGTCTGGAACTAAGTGGACAAACCCCTGCAGTGGGTTGTTTTCCCCACCGGATGGCGATGTTTACCACTGTTGAGAGTCTGAATTGGCCAAGAATAATTTTGGAAGCCACATAACACGATGTGTGATAGACCACAGACCTTTAAGACCATTATTAATTGTTGGTGATTTTCAGTGTTGTGAGGTTTTAGTTTGGGATAAATACTTCACTTTTATTTGGCATATACCCCAAATGTTGAAGAGGTTCATTACAAAAGCCTGTACGTCTTGTAGGTAATGAATCCTGTAAAAAAAAAAAAAAAAAAATACCTTTGTTGAAATAATGAGAATTTGACAATTTGTCGGTTGTTATTGTCAGAATGATGACTTTTTATGTCATAATTTTGACTTTCTCATCATTTTGATTCATAATTTCAGTTTTGTTCAATTTAATTAAAGGTGCTACACGTACAATCCTCCTCAGACTTGACGCACACATAGGTTGCCAGATTGACGACATAAACGGGAACAAGCGCGAGCGGTTCACCCGGCCAATCTTGATCTTATTACTATCCTTTCTATCAGCCAATGATCGACATAAACGGGAACAAGCGCACTTGAAGATGATAGGTTGCCAGATTGACGACATAAACGGGAACAAGCGCACTTGAAGATGAACGAAATAAAATAGCTGTGTTTTCCGCCAACTGGCAACCCGGGGTGCAAAAATACAATTGGGTAAACTGGCAGTGGGCGGGTCTCACAAACCAAAACAAACACCGACATTCCGGCCCGGAACGCACATTTTCAAAGAAGAAAAACTGACTGTACCATTGTTTTTCAGATAAACAAGTATGTTAACTTAGCATGTTTCTTAAATATCTGCAAACATATTATGGTATTTTATGCTTTAGTAGAGTCAAAATCTTACATACAGCACCTTTAAGTCTTTATATCATATTTATTGTATGGCTTTTATCTTATAATGTTTACTTTTTATGTCATAATTGTCGATCCAAGCAGCTGAGTCCTTAGCCATCTTCAAGAAATGGCTGAAAACACATCTCTTCCATCTACACTTGACCCTCAAACATTAGCATTTCTTATATTTCTGTTCTATCTATTGGTTTTCTTTTTATCTATTACAAAAAAATAATAACTTGACCAGCTCTCTCTGTTCTATTTCTATTTTATCTACTTTTTTTCCTTTTTATCTATTATATAAAAAACCTTGTCACGTATACTGCAACTGGGACTTGTCACAACACTTACATATTTTTGTTCTTTTGTTGGTTTGATTGCTTCTATTGTCATCATTTTTAAGTCACTTTGGGTAAAAGCATCTACTAAATGATTAAATGTAAATGTACTGTAATATCTTATAATGTCATAAACTATAATTTATTAATTTTACTTAGATGTATGATGATTAGCTGATGAAAATTATATATATATACACACACACGCACACACACACACACACACACATATATATATATATATATATATATATATATATATATATATATATATATATATATAAAAATTTCCATTACTTGTTCCATTCTAAAGTCCGTAAAACTTTATAAGCACATTTTACTGAAAATCACAGTTTACGTGGCTCTCTCATGAACGAGCACAGTAAGCCCTGCCGTGTCTGTGCTACAGTAAGTTGAGCATGGCAGATGCTGAAGGGGTCATTGTTTGCAGTGACCCTTGATAATACGTGACTTGTGTGCGATGAGGAGAGCAAACTCTGTTAACCCCGGCCTGAGTGCCAGTCACACATCTTCTCCATCTCCCATGAGAAATCCCACGGCCAATGAACACAAGTCCTCACTCCAGCAGTGTGCTGTGTCCACAGAGCCCTCTCAGCTTCATTAAGAGGTGCCGTCTGGAAACTTGAGGGGATTTAGGGAGAGTCAGAGATGTAGGCTACCCCTTGGGCAACCCTGACTGAAGTATTTCTAATGACTCAGTGAACCAGGGGGGGTTTGAACTTTTTTGATTTCAAGGGAACACAAATATGACGTGCGTTTTCTCTTTTTTATTTTTTCTTTATTTTGTATTCATAATCACGATATCCCATTTTTTTATTATTATTTCAAAATACCTTTTTTTATTACTTAGGCTACTGCTAAAAATACAAGTCAATTTAATAAAATAGGAATTGATTGATCTCATAATTTCACTCATTTGTCTTTAAATAGCATAATTTAATTTATTATTATTATTATTATTATTATTATTATTATTCTAATCTGTAAATGTGTTAAACCATAAAAATAGTCTACTTAACATATGACAGATGAACTTTGACAGCTCTAAATACATTTTATACATATATTTTTCTTTCTTAAATTGTTTGTTGACCCTCTTGCGGTTCAGTAATCTGAAAACTTTCTTCTCTGATTTTTTCATTTTCATTTTTCTTCTAAGATTTTATTTCTTCTTTCAACAAGGTTTCAGAGATGGTACTCATCCATGTCAAGATTATATTGTGTGATGCTGGGTCAATGATTTTTTTTAGCACTCAGTAAAAATCTTTATTTTACTGAAGGTGCTTTAGCCTCCCTCTAAAACCTTGATGCCATTATTTGGCTATACATGCATTTTAGAGTTCAGGGGTTTCCAACAGATGGTTTAAAGTAGGACTGCCAGTTATTATTTGCAATCAAACTATTGTTCCTGTGTGGAAAAAAAAAACATGTAAGTATCATAAAGTATGTAAATATTTGTATTAATTAATATGGAAACATTCACATGCCATTATAGGAAACGCTGACTTTTATGCAATATGTATAAACATGAATCGTTTGCCTAATAAAAGTTAAACATCTCTGTTAGTCTAAACTAATCTAAAAGCCCATAGTAAATGTTCATTCACACATAAAGGCGGAGAAAACTCACTAGCTCCTCCCACAAGCGGTTCACGAATAATCGCATCCAGCCAGTCACTCCCCTCTAAACTTGAGGAAACCCGAAGGTAAACTTTGGGAAGGCTGTTGGAAAGTTTTTAGCAACTCAGTGTTGTTGTTCAGTAAAATAATCGCTCTAAAATGAAGGACATGACTTTTGAAGCAACACAGGGAATGAACTCTTCGCTTTGACGCGCAACGCAAAATGGACAGGACGCGCAGGTTCATTTTAGGAATAATAACAGGTACTGTCCACCATTGTTGCTTTATTCAACGCCTTTCACTGTGTTTTGTTCGTTTGCAACAGCTATAGAACATTTTACGACACTACAGATTGTAGAAGTACCCGTTTGCCAACCTTTCCGTCTTTTATTTAGCCTACTTGCATTTATGAATGTGCTCGTGACATCAGCAGCGGGTGCGTCTTTGCTTCGGTTGAGTGTCAGACTTCTTTTATAATACTATGAAAGTTTCTATTCTTAGCACTGGAAGCCAGTTTGGAACATTAGAAGGCATTAATTGGTTAATCATAGAGGGAGGGATTTCAAGGTGTAACCACAATCAAAAGGCCTATATAACCTACTATAACATTTGCCTGGAATCCTGCAAAGCCATGTAATGCCAGAGTTCTGGAGACATGCATGGTGCCACCTGTGATTTGTTTGTTGTCTGCCCTCAGCTGTTGTTCTATGCAAATACTCCCAGGCTGAATGGAATACCACAAAGACACCATGCAATCACCATGACAACAGCAGCAACTGCACAGGTAAATATCATCGTCACCCCTAGTGAAATGAGCAGACCAAGCCTTCGATATTTTCCATATTAAAAAAGCGTATTTTGCAGCTGTGGTGAGGTCTGACTACTACTGACTTGGAAGACGTGAGATGTAATACTGTTTTTACCCCTGTTGTGTTGTAAAAGAAAATGAGCTTCCCGGGGGCATAACATGAAAGTCTTGATAGCCTGACCACCTGCTGAAGAGATAAATAGAATATTAAATTAAAAGATTTTCTTATGGCATGAAAAATTTTCACTGGTGTTATTTGATCACCACAGAATTCTGCCAAATGCATTTTCATACACTGAGGAAAATTGGGCTGTTATGATTATAACCAAGCTTCTTAGACATTTTTAAGCCTTTTAATTTTATTTAAGAAGCGATAACGCTCCCAAGCTCAAGTTTAGCATCTCTGTATAGCAGATAATCCTCTCTGACTGAACTGGTATCATGTTACATGTGGCCAGAGGTGGTAATTAGATACTTTTCCATTCAACTTTTAGTCCATTCTGAAGTCAAAGCTCAAGTTTCAGTGATTGTAGACTGGCCTTTTTTCTTGCTCAGTCCTCTGAGTTTGGCCTTTACGGTTGGCTTGTATAATGACATGCATAATATTGTAAATAAGTAAACGGACAACCCTGGTTGTGTTACTCTGTGTTGTAAGGATCCACAATATATAGGTATTATTTTAGTTATCTCCAATGTTAGAGCTTTTTTTAACATGTATTATATTGATCGATATTGGATCTTTATTGTGTATTTTCATTTAGATCACCTTTGCCAGGGATGTTTTAAATTGATTAAAAGTGTCAGTGAAGTCTTTCAAGCTCTTGTTCTTCCAAGAATCCTGAAAAAAGTATCAATTTTTCCACAAAATATTAAACAGCGACTTTTTTTAACATTGATAATAATAATAAGTGTTTCTTCTTCAGTAAATCAGCATATTATAATGATTTCTGAAGGATCATATGACACCGAAGACTGGAGTAATGATGCTGAAAGTTCAGCTTTACCATCACTGGAATAAATTATGAAAACAGAAAACAGTTATTTTGAATTGTAATAATACTTCACACTATTACTTTTTTTGGTCAAATAAATCCAGCCTTTGGAAGAGTCTTTCAGAAATATTAAAAAAATCTTATGTGCATATAATGTGTCTAATGGTGATATGTTTACCTGTTTCAAATCTATAGATTCAAATGATGAGCACAAATGGAGTGGGTATTTTTCTAAGTGTCCAAAAGAATACAAGCATTACTGTATCCATGGTGTTTGCCGTTTTGTAAAGGAGCAGAACACTCCTTCATGCAGGTGAGACTTTGACCTGTCCATCTCTCAACCAGTCAGATATGAAAATGCTGATTTTTTTTATTTTTATTTTTTGCACAGATGTGAAGCAGGATATACTGGCACCAGGTGCGAATATCTTGATCTTAATTACCATGTAGAAGAACGAAGGAAAATAATCATTGCATGTGTGGTCGCAGGATTGGTCTTTCTGATTCTGCTCATCATCTTCATATGTGTCTGTACACAGTGAGTGATGTGTTACATTATTAATACTTTCATAACTTAACAGAGTCAATCTTCAGTGTTTTTAACCTTGAATGTTTTTTTTTTCCCCGTCTTCCTGTCTCGTTTCACAGCAAACGATATAAACCATGTAGAAGAAAGAAGAGAACAAAGCAAACAAGTGCTGAAGATGAGAAGCTCAGTTCACTAAACACACGTGAAGCTTTAGCTGCTCCGGTTGACACATCTGACACAAATGTTGTATGAAGTGAGTGTGTTTATTTCTTCTCTTGCTTCATTTGTTTTACATTAAGTATGTGGTGCATTAGGGCCACTTACTTTTCAGATTATTAAACCAGCGGCTCTCAAACGGTTCAGCACTCAGATTTTACATTGGATATTAAGTGGCAACCCAGTTCACTACCATAATTGTTTATCACACAAAACAAAATATCCTTGAAAATAAACATTGTTCTTTTATTGGTAAATGCCCTTTTCTATTATTTCATGCAGTCTGCAACCAATAATTCACTGCATAAAATGGTCAGGACAAACCATGCTTATCTTTGTTACAAGTAAACCTGTATTTAATAAAGTATGAGTAATATTTTCTTTTATCTTGCCTAGTTTTGTGCATGGTTTTTCTATATTGGCATCTGACAAAATTGGCTAGCCTCTATTAAAGGTATAGTGCATCCAAAAATAACAAATACTGTCATTTACTCTCCCTTATGTTGTTCCAAATGTTGCTTCTGGTTTGGTTACCAGCCTTCTTCAAAATAATTTTTTATGAAAGTGATCCGCACTCAAGCTCTATAAGACTGAATGGCAGTCTTTTCATACCATGCAAGGGCACTGACCTGTCATCGTCTAACATTTTAGAAGCACACTACAGGCTCTAGAAGGGAAAGTATGGAAACAATAAGCAAAATGTCTGTCTGACATGTGTGGTTATGTGACGCTGTTCAGACCTGGGTTGCCAGGCAGTCAGATCAACTTTTAGCTCAAATAGATGGGTCTAATGATCTTTTTCGTTCAGTGAGACAGTGAAGTGATCCTGCCAGTGTCGGTATTGGCGTGATTGTGCTGTGGAAATGAGGACTTCTCCTGCTGAGTGATGAAAGCAGTGCTTTACAGTAATCCTGAGTGGACTTTAAATGAACTTTGAAGAAATGGTGTGTCAGGCAATCTTTGCCTTTCTATGTGCTTCTGTTTACTTCATTCTTCATGCAACATCTCATTTTCAGACTTTTCAGAAGAAAAGTGGGAGATGATCTGAATGTATATGCCTTCAGAATGGCTGTAATGTGAAAGCATATCATAATTCAAATAACTGATGAGGTGACGTGCAATTTGCTGAATGCTAACAAAGCTGATTTATGTTGCTTTAATTATAGGCCTGTATACATTGCGAGCACAGAATATTGAAAAAAAAAAGTTGCTATATTGGATTTGACAAAATAAGATATTAAGTTAAATAATAAATTGTTGTTTCAACAGTAAGGAAGTAGTTCTCCCAAAATTAATGGACCAACGTTTTCTCTTTTGACTTAGATTTATTTATTAACATGTACAAAGAAAATGTTTTGTTTGGTGTTAAAAGAGTATATTTTAAATTGTGAAATTACCATTAGTGTGATTTTTGTCTTTATTGAGAGGTTTTTTTTTTTTTTTGAGAGAGAGAGGAGAGAGAGAGAGAGAGAGAGAGAGAGAGAAGTATTAGCCATAATAAATAAAAATGTTTTGCAGTCATGTTTGGTCCAAAATATTTTTAAGTGAAAAAATTTTAGAATACATTTTATATATCTGTTTTCTGATGTACAGATATTTTATTCGATAATTACAAACTTTGCTGGTAAAGTTAGATGTTGCACATGCTGTTCAGATTTTGTTTTCCTTTTTAACCCAAGATATTTGAGATTTTCTTCAAATGCTATTTACTTCATACCATAAAATGTCTTTTTGTACTTGCTCATGCAGTATTTTTATTACTGTAATGTTACACAAGAAAGTTACATTTTCTGTGGGTCTTCCAGTGGTTTTAAGAAATGCTTTTTTGTGGTATTGTAAATGCTTGCATTGTGTTCAATAAACAAGGTGAATGTGGTACATAAACCGATCATTTCTTCACAGCATGGTGGAAAATGTCCATGGAATGTGCAAGGGTGCTTAGCTAGAATAAACGGTCCACCAATCATGTTTCCAGGAAATGTTCCATCTGCTTTATTGTTTGTTTTTTGCCCTAGTTACAGCTGCCCTCAAAAACATCCAGTCTGTGGGATTATTTAACCTTTATCATTATAGATAAAGCTTTGAAGAGCCATCTTGTCTTAAGAACTTTTATTACTCATAAATGTTTGAATCCTCAGTGTGGGCTGATGCCAATAGAAACTGGCTGTGTGAGCAGCACGGCGGACCTCATGTTTCAAGCACAGCCATAAATAGCTTGCCTTTGCCTGATGTCAGGAGTTGGAGCATGACAGGAATCCAGCACCTCAGTTGGTGGGTTTTTGTGAGGCAGATGTTTTTCCATTATATTTTCAATGCTGTCTCAAATGATTAATCAGAACATTACTTAACCAGACAACTGAATGCGCTGATTACAAACCTGTTTTCTTAATATTTTTTTTTTAAAAGCTTTTAGTTTTAAAAAGAGAAAAACACTCTAAAAAGAGATTTTATAGTCATTTTTGTTGCAAGACGTAAAGGCTGTGATGGATAAGAAGATCTGAGGCCCTTTTGAGGTTCTGTTCCACCTAGCATAGCAAAGACATGTGACAAATATGTCCTTCAGCTGAATTTCCCCTGAACTGAAGCGGCAGGAAATGAAAATATAAGGTGTGTCTCAAAGAAATTTAATGGGCAACCAATACAGCAGTCTTTTTAGCAGGAGATAAGGTCTTCAGAAATCACATGATATCTTCATCTGTGAGATGGTAAACTCAGGAATTGGTCTGATTTGTGAGCAAGTCACTTTGTTTTTGTGAACCGCATCAACTGATTCATTGACAAAAAGTCTTAGCTTTAAGGAGAGGTAGGTTTTTGGTGAATAATGACTTAAATTAAGCTGTTGAATTGCTTCAGAAGACTTGAAATGTTGGTCATGAGTCGTGTGAACAACTTTTATGGCATTTTTATGGTGCTTCTTTTCATTTTGTATATCACCAGCCCATATCATGATTCAGTTTCATAGAGTGCTGCAGGGATTAGGTGTTTTTGTAGGCCAAAACCTGGAAACAAGTTAGCATTTTAGAACTCAGTTAGCACTTTTCAATCCTCCTGAAGTCAGTGGGTCTTTGGTTAAATGCCTGAAATGATGTCTGTGGTTAACACAAATTCAAGATATTTTCATGTTTTAGTCTATGGCATAAAATGTTTATTTTTGGCGAGAGAATCAGGGCGATGCTAACTTCCTTGGCCTAAAATAAATATCATCACTACAGCGTTTTTGAAAAATTCACCTCATTGTTTCAAGGAAGAAATGATGTCATACATAAAATTAAAAAAAAAAAAAGAGAATATTGCATTGTCATGGTAACAACTAACATCTTCAAAAATTATGTTTATCTTCAGAGACAGACAAATAACCCTGTGTTCTTTCACAATCACTAATAATTTGAAAATATGCCATTTAATAATATTTTTAGTCGGAAGCAAAGAAAATGAGGACATCTAAATTAGTGGTTCTTAACCAGGGTTCTGGGGCCCATTAAGGCCCATTCATTATTGGATTATTTAAATATTTAAATAATTGAATGTAAGTAAAATAGCTAAACATCAAAGTGTACAACATGTAAAGTGACGCGACATACAGCCAAGTATGGTGACCCATACTCAGAATTCATGCTCTGCATTTAACCCATCCAAAGTGCACACACACAGCAGTGAACACACACACCATGAACACAAACCTGGAGCAGTGGGCTGCCATTTATGCTGCGGCGCCCGGGGAGCAGTTGGGGGTTCAGTGCCTTGCTCAAGGACACCTCAGTCGTGGTATTGCCAGCCCAAGACTTGAACCCACATCTTTAGGGTTAGGAATCAAACTCTCTAACCATTAGGCCACGACTTCCCCTACTGATATTATACTACTTAAATTAAAAAGTTGTTGAAACTACTGGTTACAGCATATTAATCAAAGTTCATTTTAATTTATTGACACTTCTACTTTCTATAATAAAGGTTTTTAATAGAAAACAACTTTAGACATTTAAAATTTATTGGTGCTTTGAAAATATCTCTGCTGAATAAAAACATACAGAGATATATGTGGGTTGTTGCGTAAAAAAAAAACTCATTTAAACAAATACGTGCATGATAAATCATAACCAATTATATATATATATATATATATATATATATATATATATATATATATATATATATATACATATATATAAACAATCTAGCTTTTTATTTGTCACAGTATAGAACTGTTTTTGTTTGACTCATCAAAGAACAGTAATCACTAGCAGGGTA
Source organism: Cyprinus carpio (assembly GCF_018340385.1). Taxonomy (NCBI): domain Eukaryota; kingdom Metazoa; phylum Chordata; class Actinopteri; order Cypriniformes; family Cyprinidae; genus Cyprinus; species Cyprinus carpio. The sequence continues at coordinate 9,914,751 of NC_056592.1, forward strand.
GTCATTTATTCAGAAAATTGCTAAGCACATTGAACAAGGGGAATATGTTTTGTGTTGTGAACCATCAGTGAATTTTTTAACACATCCATCGCACTATCACTTAATTATGAGGATGTCAGCTGCCGAGATGACTGTATCTAAGCAGCTGGGGATGTATTTAGTTTGCTTCTCATTAAATGCATTATTTTATAGCTATCATATTTACACAGCAACTAGTCCTGGTGACAGTTTGCAGGCCCATATGCATTCACAATTCACATCAAGCTATACTTTTTCAGCCAAGGTAAGATTCATTGTGGCTTTGATATTTTTGCGATGACTTTTGTTTGCTGAAAGCACCGACTGAGAATTAATTGTTTTCTTTTGTCAGCTTTCTTTTGTCTGAAATTCACTTAACTGCACCCTGTTGTATATAGTAATACCAAAATCCAAAAATCTGATTCATCTTTGTGCTGGCAAATAGGACAATGGAAGGTGAACAGAGCATGTGGAGCATCAGGTGACAAGTGGAAAATCACAATTTTAGATTAGGACTTTGGATAATGTCTCAAAAACAAGACAATCTGTTGTGCGAAAAACACTGACTGCTCAAATAAAGCAATATATATATATATTTTTTAATAGGAAAGTGTATTGCACTGTTTGTGCTGCTCATGTTAAAGGGGTCATATGACGTTGCTAAAAAGAACATTATTTTGTGTATTTGGTGTAATGCAATGAGTTTATGTGGTTTAAGGTTCAAAAAACACATTATTTGTATGTACATTATTGTTGCTCCTCTATGCTCTGCCTTTCTGAAACGCATCGATTTTTACAAAGCTCATCGTTCTAAAAAAGCGAGGTGTGCTCTGATTGGCCAGCTATCCAGTGCATTGTGATTGGCCGAATGCCTCAAGTGTGTGACGGAAATGTTACACCCCTTACCATACTGTGTGTGGTTCCATCTCCAAGCACGATGAGACAAAACCAATAAAACCCATTACAAACGAGGAATTGTTGCATCCAGCGGGGACATAATTACTGATTATAATGACTTCTACTGTCTTTTTATGGGTTGCCTTGCATATTGCGCTACGTAAACATAAAACCATGTCTGCATTTGTGATCGGAGAAACAACAAGCGCTACTCTACACTGCTCAAAACTCCTGTTTGAATCATCAGTGGCAAATGTACTTACAGGCTGTGAGTCAGAAACGCCAGACTGTCCTTGCAAAATCTTCCCACATCGTGGCGTAGACATGTGGGGGCATGTTAGATCTAGTTGTTTTAGGAGGGCGTGGTTGACTCTTAACTTTTATAAAGAATATCTCTTTGGATTTGAGACTTTAGTCTTTGCAACTTTACAGATCTTCTTTTTGCACCAAGAGTTTGTAACACTCCAAAGAGAAAGGAAAAATTTAAATCGCATAATATGACCCCTTTAACACAGACGTCATATGGTGCAATGTGAGATAGGTGTTGCTCATTATTCTTGATTGGCTCAGAAATCATGCTGACATTGTGTGAGGAAGAGCAACTGATTTGGCATCTAAGTGAGATTTCCTACATGGCACAGATGCACAAATTTTCTGACACCTTTTAGTTTAAATGTCAGTATGGCATCCATGTATACCATCATACAGAGGAGACTGGGGTAAGTTGAACCAGTGGATAAGACTGCCAGACTGTGAGAAGGAGAAACACATTCAATTCAGTTCAAGTTTATTTGTATTGCACTTTTTACGATACAGTTCGTTGCCAAGCAACTTTACAGAAAATTAAGTTTCTATAATATTTATTAGTAGCTTATCAGCGGTGACTGTCAGTTTATGTACATATGGCAGAAATTTACAGAAAATCAATTAAAGACGTAATCAAACAAATGATGAACACTATTAACAGCAATTATTATATGATGCAATCAAACTTATAGCAAAATGTGGTAGTTCTGTATGTTGTTTCAGGGTTAGCATGATCTGAGGTCCTCTGGGGTTGGCATGATCTCTTCTCAGCTGTTCTGGATCCAGACTGAAGCTTGTGTAAATCCTAGTTACAGAAACAGAGAAACAGTAGCTGCTGTTCCAACCAAGTAAAATTAATTTGTTTAACCCAAGCTAGGGAATAATAATGCACATTTGATCAGATATAACTGCAGCTGATATAAACAGAGACAGTGTGTCTGAACCCTGAACATTATCAGGAAGGCTGTTCCAGAGTTTGGGAGCCAAATGCGTAAAAGCTCTACCTCCTTTAGTGGACTTTGCTATCCAAGATACTACCAAAAGTCCAGAGTTTTGTGACCTTAGGGAGCTTGATGGATTGTGATAGAAGACTAGTTAGGTACGTAGGAGCTAAACCATTAATGGACTTGTAGGTAAGTAATAATATTTTGTAACTTAAAAATAATATAAACACCTCACTAATATATACTTCCCATATGGACAAACTAACCAAAAACATGAGGACCACATAAGTAAAAAAAATAAAAAATGGCACATCTTAGCCCATTCTCTCCTAATGTACTTTTAAACCATTTTTTTTCTTTGTGTGTAAATGTTTTATCCTGAAGTAAGTGTGATCATATGGTTGTTTGGCTTGAGGCACAGATCTATGGAGTGACTGCTGGAGTTTAAATTAGTATTACCTTTGGCATCAAATACAAAGTTCTGTCATGAAACTCTAGATGGCAGGCCGATAACTCAATCTGACATAATGACATCATTATTCACATGTATCAGCAGCCAATGAGCCAATGAACTACACATAGCACACATTCTAACTATAATAAGGAAAAAGGACATTAGATATTCTTCCAAAAATAGAACTTTTTGCATTTCAAACAAACAAGAAAGCCCCTCCCAGATTAAAAAAATTAAGGCAAATGTAACATAACACACCATAAAAACTAGCTAAGTAACGTAATTAGTTACCTTTTTAGGGAGTAACACAATGTTGTCATGCATTACTTTTAAAAGAAACTTTCCCCAACACTGCTCAATGCTTTACATAGGCAGCAACTCACACAAATAACAGTTTGCTCATAAACATAAAATACACAAGTATTTTGTAAGAGATATGTATCTATTTTTTAAATACTTTTCAGTATCCAGTAATGAAATATTTCTTTAGTTACTTTTTTCCCACGGTGATAAAGCCTCAGAATATGGCTAAAATGCTAAGGCAAGTTGCTTACCTTTTAGAATAGTCTTGACATCACTTATTATGTCCTAAAATGCTTTCTCTGTAGGCAGCTCTATAGGTTTTGAAGCAGAGTGCTTGTCATGGTTGCTTAGAAACGATGTGTGTGGTTACATAGCATAGCAAAAAATAAAAAGAAGAAGAAAAGGAACAAAGGAAAACAATAAAAAGAATGTTCTTTTTCACAATAAGGAGTGACATTTTCAGTCTAATCCCCAAAGAGTCCCAAAATACTGCATTGCCATCTCCTGTTTATGAAGTGTGTGTGACATTTAAATCTATAGGTGTGTTTGTTCTGAAGCTAAGTAAAAATCAAAAGCTATTATTGTCAATAATGACAAAAACAATGAATTTCTCATAGAGAATCAACATGGAATCATTTGGATGTCACATCGTTCATCAATATTGGGAATTCAATTGGGAACTGGGTTTCATTTTAAATGGCCAAGCAGAGAACAAGGAATCAATTCCTTCATATTTGTCCCAGCTACTACACAGCACGTGCAAATTATGTACAAGCAAGAACATCGCAAGGACACACAGAATAGCTGGTTTAGAGATTATATGCATGGCACTTCAGTTTACACAGCATATCAAATATCTTGGTTATTGTGTGTCATGTATTTATTATTATTATTTGTTTGTTTGTTTGTTTGTTTTAGTTATTTACACTGCTAGTAAAAGAAAAAAGCGAAGAGTATGTTTTATAGGATGTCAGTTTTATAGAAATAGATATAGACATAGACATACTGTAGACATAGATATAGATATGTTTTTCTTTCATTATGACATTGCCTTTTTATATGAAAAATATGCTGTTTTGATATACAATAATGACTAATGCAAATTTGGGAAAGCTGAATACCAAACAAACAAATTTGCAATCATCTGGAGATGAAGATCTCTGCCAGTTTTGTAATTCAGTAAGAGTGTACGGTTGACATTTACACATTCAGTCAGGGCTGTCTTGAAATTCATAAAGCGGTAAAGCAGATGCTCCAGAGGACCTGGGAAGTGTTTGACTTTCACAAGCTGTAAACATTCCAAAATAAGCATTAAGGACATTTGTTTTGATCTGTTTAATTAGCCCAAACGAATCTTTATTTGGGCAGAGGACCTTGAGGCTTTATGTTCGTTTTATCCTCCTAGATCTTGCTCACATATCTTATAGAGCTTTTAGCTGAAAATACGCTGTATAATCAAACATTCCCCAGCAGCGGTGGAATTTCAGCAACAGTTCAGATTAGGTAACAAGTTTCTCAAAGGTCCTCAGCCTTTCTCATTCATTCATATCAACTGCACAGCTCCTTCGAATAATAGAAATGTCTCAGGAGACATCTTACTTTGTGATTTTTTATGAAGAACCTTTCTGTGCATCTCAAATTGATGTGTAATAGGCTACTGACTGTACTATAATGGAAACATTCACATGGTTACATATTAAGATAATGATTCACTTCATTACATTTCATAACTAGTTGAACAGAAAAATCTACCTGATATACAGTATTAAAATGGACAAATTTAATGTGTGAAAAAAATGTTAATTGAACAGGTACATACTATAATATGCCGATAAGTAAAAAAAAAAAAAAAAAAAAAAATCTATAATTTTCTATAATTTCTATATTTTATGTATATTCTATATTAATAATATATTATTTTTCTATTTTAATTTATTAACAAACAAATGTTAAATTATTTAAACTGGCATGAATAATCTTCGATAACAGTGATATAATACAAAATAAGAATGTGAAAGTGATGTTTACACATTCGTTTTTCTCGTTCTTTGAACAACTATCTGCAAATGTTGATAAATTGTTTTAATTTTCATGCAACATTAGGATAGCTGTCTTGTGGCATTTACACTTAGCTGTGTTTATATGAAGACAGGACAGTAATTTAAGCAGGACAGTCTTAATTTGAGATTAACCTCCCTGTGATTACATTCTCCCCATGTTCAAAAAGAGTTCAACATCATTACCATTCTCTCTTCCTCAACATCTTTCATCAGTCATGCATGACTGAATTATGATGACTGTGGAATATGTAGAACAATTGCATGCACTATGTTAACTATATGTTAACTTCTTATGTGCATAAGAATTTGTTATGCACATTAGTACTTTTGAACATATTAATTATAATAATAAATTAATAAATCCCCTTTGTCGTGAACAGAGTTCCTGACATATTTGAGCAGTCTGAGTGTATATTAAAGGCGAATGTTTAAATTAGTGATATTTGTGATTACTCATGCTGTCCACTGTTCAGAAATTACTCAAGGGTGTTTAATATTCTTGAAGATCTCCTCTGAACACAGTTAATTAGTCATTACTCTGGGATCAAAAGATTGTTCCAATTCACAGTCCTGCTCTTTTCATTCCTTTATGAAGTTTCACAGATGTTATTTCACGGTTATATACTCTAGATATGGGTAATAAACTAAACTAAACTAAACTAAACTAAACTAAACTAAACTAAACTAAACTAAACTAAATCTCTAACACTCTTGTTTTCCTTTGAGGAAAAAAAAAACTTTTTTGACACTACTGCAATAAACACCAACAAAGATGTTTACTGGTATCTGTTGGGGAAATGTGAGCCAGCCAGCAGGACATAGGGTCAGTGTTACACCACTAAAGACTTTTTAAACAGCACCTGACTACTTGAAATGCTTGTCACATTACTAAAAAAATTATGTAAAAAAAAAAAAAAAAAAAAAAAACCTTATGCTATATGATAATTTCACATGCACCAGTATGTTTAAAATTCAGATCACACAGCCTCTTTCTCAACGAGCACCTTTTGGCTTTAGTGATTACTGTCACACATGTTCTTTGTGTTTCCATCTGTGCATTGATGGGGGTGAGCAGCGGTATGCATCACAAAAAAGCAACATAAAATCACATAATCACATGAGAGCAACCGAGGACAAATACAGTGAAGTATTTAAAAAAAAAAATATTCCATGCATTTCTGTGGGCTTAACTCAGTTTTGATGATTGACGATGATTGAGGTCGGAAGGGTTAAGAAATGTGTAAAAGCTTGTTAAAAATGAAAGACAGCAGTAATAATAACTATTAAGTATATTAAAACCAATTTTAGAGCAGGTTTGTCTTGTTAAGGAAAGGAACCTCTTTCTGTTCTTTATCCAGATGTGCTGGGGGTTCAGCAGGGGTCAGGATGGTGGATAAAACACTGCCTTTGATCATTAGGGAAGATTACATCATCCATTCTGCAAGAAGTAGTGACAAAAATGTATGTGAAATAGTTGGAATAAAGGAAAGAGAAAAATCACCTACTGTACCTAGTGACGCATAACACCCCCATACATCTTCAAACGAAATTGTTCATTCTTATCAATATTTCTTGCTTTGGTGTACCATGTTCAGCGTCCTTGAGCTCGGGAAAGGTGCTAAATTAAACATATTATTATTATTATCTTTGATGAAAAGAGAGATGTTGGAATGTCTGGTTCAGATAAAAGATCTTCCTTCTCTGTCTTCCAAAAACAGGACAATTAGTATTTCTGCCCCTATACAGCTGAGATCAAAGCAGATGTGGAGATGCTAGAGATGACGTTCAGATGCTGGTAAAGTTTTCTACAATAGCATATGTATATTAGCTGTGGATAACTGAATGTTCTTTGGTGGCCCTTTGGGAAACAGTAACCACAGTACATGGCTTTCTTCTACTTGTTCCATGTCATTATCTATCATCCATCCTTGGGTTCTGAAAGGGCTTTCAGCGTATGTGTGTACCTAGCATTCCCTACAATATGGAGACAAAATGTCACCACAAGGACAGTAATACCAGTAATTTTTGACCTTGTGGGGACATTTTTTAGGGATATATATATAATTTGGTGTCAGGGGAGGATACAAAAGACTTGCTTAATGACATGAATAAGCCGAGGTGGACAACCCTGGCATAAAAGGTGTAAAGGGTCTAAGGGCACAAGGCTACGAAGAACCCACACCTAAAAGCTACCGGGGTCTGGGTAACAAAAGTATAAGTATCTGACAAATGTATATGAAAAAGCCCAGCTTGCAGCGGCACAAATGTCCTTCAAGAAGACCCCTTTAAACAGAGCCCAAGAGGCAGCCATGATTTCAGCTTATCAAACCCTTATCAAACACACCTGAACCAGCTAATGAAGGTGTTCAGGGTAACTTAATAATTCCAGGCAGGTTTGTTGGAGGGTTTGAAGTCTGCAGTGCAGTAGCTCTCCAGAAGCAGGAGCGCCGCTGTCTTTATTAATGAGTCATTGAATCATTCATTCAACTGATTAGTTCAAAATGCTTAATCATTCAGGAACAAAAGTTACCGCTTTCTTTATGAGTGAATCGGGTGAATGAATGATTAAATGATTCGCCCATAAAGACAGCAATAACTTGTGTTGTTGATTAAAGAAACCGCATTTATTCAAATGATTTGTTCACAAATGCTGATTTATTTAGGATGAAAAGAAATTAAATCTTTGCACCCTTCATTTAATTGATTAATTAAAAAAATGCTGAGTCATTAAGGGAAAAAACAAGTAATGAAATGGCATCACAGAACGAAACATTGAATCATTAATTCAGCTGTAGTTAAAAAAATGCTTACTAATAATTACTGATTCCAAAGTTCACAATCCAGTCCACAAATAATTAATAACAGTAATATATGTTATTGTAAAAAGGTAATAGTACATTTCCTTCAACTGCTGAATGATGGATGTGAGAATTACAGAAACGCCATGACAACTCCTGGAGAGAGTTTAGCAAGTACTGAGACTTGCTACTGCCAATATATCTATGACATGCTGTTTTGAGCATGTAAGAAATACTGCTGCTGCACATACAACATATTCAACCCCATTTAAAACATACATAACATCACCCCATACCAGATCTATACAGGTGGAGCTGGGGAAGGTGGAGGGTTTCTGAAGCGACTGCAACTGCTACAGCAAGCACTAGCCGAGTATTTGAAAATTTGAGCAGCAAGCTCATTGGCTGCTGATACAAAAGAACCAATCAGCTGCGCCACGTGAATAATGATGACATTATGACAGATTGAGTTAGAACAGCCTGTGCCATCTAGAGTTTCATGACAGAACTTTTTATTTCTGCGAGGAGAGTTTAGCATGGAAATATACATGGCAATGTCAAAATGTTTGGTTTTGGCGGAAAATATCTGTTGCGCTGCTGCTGCAGAGCAAGTACCGAGACTTGCTACTGCCAGTACATCCATGACACACTGCTGTGAACATGTAAGAGATACTGCTGCTGCACATACAACATATATGAGACAAGCCACCAACAAAGCAGGAGACACAGAAATGGACAATACAGCCAAATAAATGCATATCGCTGAGTGTAAGAATATAAACTCTTGCATCAGTGTACATGCATATTCACACATATGGAAAGAATGAAAACAGGTCAGAATAGAACAAATACCCCCCAAACAAGCAGATCTATTACCAAGACATATGTACTGCTGCTACTCCAAAGAGCCATGTGAACCGTATGTATATATATCTATGTGTGCCTGGGCTACCATGCCAACCAACTGAAAAGGTAACCCAGATATTTTCTTGTAATTAAAATGTAATATGTTACTAGTTATTTGAAAAAGTAATCTGATTCTGTAACTCATGTTACTTGTAATACGTCACCCCCAACACTTCTTATGAGGGTACGTGATTAGGATGCTAAGGCAGCTCACAAGATTTTGGAACAGAGCTAATGTCAAAAAGAAAATGTTTCTCTTTGGAGCAAGTATTGTTCTACTTCTTGGCAAAGAAATGCTTTGTTGTACTGAATATACTGGATTATTTCAAAGGTGAAAATTAAGACAGTATGATTTCCGATGTCTAATTTCATTTTGAAAAAATGTGATCAAAATGACATGCAGCAAATGAATGAGAATCTTGTAAAGCAATTCATTCTATCCACAAAACATCAGGGATGTCAAACATAGATAGATGCTTTTATGCTGAGTTGAAGCCATTGAATTTACCAACTCAAATAAGACTTAGATTAGTTAAATGACTGCTGGAATCTCTTCTGTCCTCAAAGAGAGGGCGCTTCTCGCTTTCATCAGTTCATTAGGCAGTGTCAAGTCAAGTCAGCTCCTTTCATCTGAAGCGCAATCAAATTTCTTTCTTTCATCTGAAGCGCAATCAAATTTTCTTTTATGAACCAACAAGAAATCATAAGCAAAACTAGGCCTTCTCAGTGAGAATAAGGTTGATTTTAATTGCCTTGACTGCTGGAAGTCTGACAATGAATTCCAAATGACTCTGCAAAGTTAGTGTCATGTTGTTTTGGCTGTGTTTATCTGAAACTTTATACTTGTAAGATGGGAGGTGTTAATTGTGACAACACTGTCTGAATCACTTTGATATAATTAAAACGCAGAAACACTTTAGACAGAAAGTGGTGATTTGGATAACGTCTTGATTTACAGTATGTGTTGCAGTAGAACAATAAATGCTGTAAATGAATGTGTCATGATGTATACTTCATTGGGACTAAAAAAAAAACAGAGCCTACTGTTTTCATGTTTGTGGGTTTTGATATGGAACTATACTGATGGGGGTTTCAAAGGAATACTTCACCCAAAAATTTACATTTTCTAACAATTTCCATCCAAGATGTAGATGAGTTTGTTTCTTCATCTGAACAGATTTAGAGAAATTTAGAATTACATCATTTGCTCACCAATGGATCATCTGCAGTGAATGGGTGCCATCAAAATTAGACTTCAAACAGCTGATAAAAACATCACGATAACCCACAAATGCTAAGAAAATGCTCACAAATACTAAGAAAAGAGAATTCCTTAGAATCTTCATGACATGTTAGGCCAACAACATTCCAAATGTTTTCTAATTAGCCTTATGGTGTTGCCTGAACAACACGTTTCATACTGTAGAAATTTGTGAGCTCCCAGTATGCACTGCAGCATGAAAAAATGCAGGTAGTGACATAAGCTTATTGCTTAATAATAAAGAAGTAAGAAGTATATATATAAAAACAAATAAATGGTGAAAAAAAGATGGGCTAACTGAGACATTCAGCTGGCTCTGCTGCACAGACTCTTTAACTGATGTAACTGGTAACATTTTTTATATTATATTATGTAATATTATGTTTAAATTAATTTACCTTATGTACAATATTTTACTGCTACCCGATGTTTAAAATGTTAATTTAAACAGTTATTATCAAACAATTATATTAATTTATATATCATTTACATTTACAACTGCATGTTTTCTGCAAAAATAAAGGTTGTTTTTGGCTTTGGTCTCAACAAAGAGCAGAAAGGCTTATTGAAAAAATGCAAAATCATTCTCTGCCAGCAGGTGGCGCTTTTCACCAGGAATATAGCCGTTTCCCTGGTAACCGCGGTAAACAAAGCAGCGACAGCACCTGACTTTTGAAACTTGCAGGGCTCATTTTTAATAAATTTAATAAATATACATTTACATGTATTTACATTTTTTTTTTTCACTGGAGCACCACCTGAGTCTTCTTCTCCCATTTCTACTAGTGACCATTGTTTCCTTCCCGCGGTACTCCCTGCGCACATAAAAATAGCGACGCTGGGCTGTAGGTTGCCAAGTTGAGGGGAAAAATGGGTTGAAATTTGTATGCGTCGATCGTGTGAGATAGATGAGTTTTATACAACATCTGGCAACTGGACAACCTTGGAATTTGTAGTCGTGATTATTTATATAATGAGGTTTGGTCCATACCACTGATCTATAAGTGGTCCATACAAATTACAGGAGTTTTACCGGAAGGGAATGTAGCAAACATATAAAATACGCCAGTGGGATTTTTTTTATTTTTTTATTTTTTATTTTTTTATAGAAAGATTAAAAATACGGGAAATATTTAAACGGGATGATAGCGGGATAGAATGGTAAAATAAGGGAGAATCCCGGGGAAAATATCTTCTCCCGCCACTACTTGAACTGATTAAATTAACTGATATGTTGTGCAAGACTGCTATTGTGTGAAAGGCCATGAAGTCAGCTCATGAATAAACTCATGCATGTATGTAGCGCAGTGTTGGGAAATTAATTTAGGCTACAGCAAGTCACCAAACATTTTCCTGTCAGTATCATATATTTATGGAATATTGAGCGTTGCTGTTTCCAAGCAATGTTTGAAATCTGATTCCGTTGTCACTTATTTAGCATATTTTCAATTATTCATTCCTGACTGCACTAGTATTTGCGCATAGCCGAAAATAAAATACAAATTGAAAAACAAAAACCAATTAAAAAATAAAATAAAGTCATGAAAGTTGAATAGCCTAACCAAGTCACACAATGGAAAAGTCACAAAACGTTTTTTTTATATTATTATTTTTAATATTTATTTATTTTATTATTTATTTATTTATTGTCAGTTACACGATTTATGTTTTAAAATGTATACTTCTTTAAAAGAGATCAGTAAAACTACAACAACCACAATCCTGTGCGCATACGTCATAAACGCGCGTCGACCCGTTTGTTTCGAATTCGAAGTACAAAATTTAAAAGGTATGTAGTGTGTACTTTGTATAAAAGTCGTGTCTCCTAGTGTTTTTTCTTGTGTTGTTTGCTCAGAGGTGTTTTGTACAGAAAACATAAATAAAGAACTGTTGTTATTTAGTGCTATAGTAGTTTAATAATAAACTTGAAATGGACAGCTGGAGTGAACTGTGACCTAAATAACAATATCATTTGTTTGTGCTTGGTACTTCACTAATATCTTTTTCCTCCTAGGTTCGCATATTGTGTAAGTATATTGTACATACATGTTTCAGTGTGTTTCCTCCACTACTACACTGTATACTATTTTGAAAGTATTTCTTTCACGTGTTTATTTATGAGCAGGTTCCATTATGGCTCTGGCAGGAGTGCGTGTAATTGAGCTCGCAGGACTGGCCCCTGCACCCTTCTGCGGGATGATACTGGCGGACTTCGGTGCAAGAGTGATCCGGGTAGATCGAACAAAGGGGGCAATGACTGTAGATACTCAGGCAAGAGGCAAACGTTCAGTGGCATTGAATCTGAAGAATCCCAAAGGTGTGGCTGTTTTCAAAAGACTGTGTGTCCAGTCAGATGTGGTTCTGGAGCCCTATCGTAAAGGTCAGTGTCTTGATTAAAAGAAGCAAACATGACTCCACATTCACATGGTTAAATCTTATAATGTTCTACATACAATGACAGAGCATTTTCCAGTTAATCCATTTCTAGCTAGTTCACAGGGTGTAGGCCTAATTTATTGCTAGATTGTAGTATCTTCCTGACACAATAATAGTAGTTTTTAATAACAGCACCTGTGATTCATTTATCTCTCTTTTTTTTTATATAAATGTTGTAATATAAATAAATCCAATTCAAAAAGTAATATGTTTTTTTTATTTTGTGTTTTGTCTAGTTCTGATAGTGAATAATGTTGCCTCTGCTAATCTTAATTATTATTATGGCAGTTCTGATAAACAGTAATTACAAAATAAACCAATGTTCTTCCATTTTAATGCAAGATTGTACAGCATGTCGTATCACAATTAGTTCTTTTTGTTTGCAAATTAATTACTCTTTGTTTTTTAAACTATTAACCTCTGTCCATATTGTTTATTCTGTGTAAATAAATGCTTTAATGAAAGCATTGTTGATTAACATAAATAAATAAATAAAAATGTTCCTGACTTTAATTGATGATTGCCATTTCTTTCTTGATTTTACATCCAAACACGAATAATTAGCTACTTTTTAACCTCTGGTCCTCTAAATTCAAATTTATTTATCTTCAAGGCTTTTTTCCTTTCATGCTGCGATATTATATCTCTCTGGTATAATTAGGTGTTATGGAGAAGATGGGATTAGGTCCTGAAGATTTACTAAAAGAGAACCCACGCCTGATCTATGCACGACTCACCGGCTACGGTCAGAGCGGATCCTACGCCAAGGCTGCCGGCCATGATATCAACTACCTGGCCATGTCAGGTAAACACCAGTGTTAAACAACTACAGAGGAGCCTGGCTAGTAAGCTTTGCCAGACTGCCTTTAGGCACAGTGGTTGTAAAGCAGAGTAGATTAGAGTCATGTGAAGTTCAAAATATCTTTGGTGGAAAACTTTTCTTGCACATTTCATACAAGCAGAATCAGTGTGTCGATCACACTTAGACATGAACCAGGCCTTATAAAGGTTGCAGACTGAAGCCATATGGAGCAGTGTGCGTCAGTGTTGCTATAAATTAAAAGATTTTTAATGGAAATTATGCTATGTTGATCTTTTCTTAGCTGCAGAATATATGTGGAAGCCTGAATCGATGCAGGACTTACAGGCCTAATGTTCTTAAATTTTTTTTTTACTCAATATATTCTGGCATAGCAAGAGAAAATGCATTGATAATGTATGTTTCTACTTGAAATCATAATTTGAAATAATATAATTGGAGCTGAAGACAATGCAGTCATTATTACAATAAAAGCTGAAAGGTGCTGTATGTAAGATGTTTAGTTTGACTCTACTAAAGCATAAAAATACCATAATATGTTTGCAGATATTTAAGAAACATGCTAAGTTAACATACTCCTTGGAAAATGCGGGTGAAAAAACCCTCTCCAATATTTTGAATTTGGACTGCAATACCTAGTTCAACCACTCAGTGTCAATCCTACATACAGCACCTTTAAGTAAACTTTTATTATAAATAATCATAGTGTTGTTGTTTTTTTTGTTTTTTTCTCCATGAAACCATAAACTGATAAAATGTATACTTAAAATTCAATTAAAGTTGCTTTGGATAAAAGCAGCTGCCAACTGCATAAAATATTAAATTAAAGCGATTTGTGCATTATCATCCTGGCAGGTGCATTTCAGTGTTGCTTTCATGCATAAAGACAACACCTGATTTTGAACCATTGATGTGTCAAATAACCGTTATATTGAAGTCAAGGAACATTGCCAGACTATAATTGTGAACTATGATACATTGCCATGGAACAAAAAAACCATTTTAATTCACAAGATTTAAATCTTTTTTTAATGTCTAGACTGGCCAAAATAAAAAAAAACACAAATACAACCTTATTACATAAAACACAAGATGCTTTTTTTGAGGCCTTTGTTGTCTGTTTGCTGTGACATTATGTGTGCTAACAGTATACAATACACATTTGTAACCTTATTATCTGTAATGACATTGGTGTGTTAAATCTGAATAATTTTATGCTTTCACTTGTAATAATTGTTCTTTTATTTTTGTTCATTGGCTACACTTTTCTTAACACCACTGAACAGGCAATAATATTTCAACCAGTTTGGAAGCACGGAGGTTGTGCTTTAATGATCGCTTGTGATGCAAGTGGCTTAATCGGTGATATTTTTAGCTGACCTTTAACTGTGATTTAAAAATAACTGTTACAGTAATTATTCAGCTATTCTTCATTATACAGTTCTTAACATGTCTCTGTCCTTCTCTGTCTGCAATAGGGTTACTGTCCATGCTTGGCCGTAGCTCAGAGAAACCCTACGCTCCACTGAATTTGGTGGCAGACTTTGCTGGAGGAGGTCTCATGTGTGCTTTTGGGATTGTGTTGGCCCTCCTGGAAAGGAGCAGGTCAGGACAAGGCCAGATCATTGATGCCAGCATGGTAAGATACAGCACTTTGTCTTAAAATGGGTTCCTGCTGACAAATTGTTATTAACTTGTCTTTGAAATACCAGTAGAACAATTTCCTGTTTTCTACAGACTCTTTTGAATGTGATTGTTTCCTGGGCCGGTTAAGCTAAAGCTAAAGAGTTACTGGAAAAATAAGTACTTGTGCTGACTTGTTTTCATTCCATACCATCAAAGTGTTATCATACTGAGGGTGTTGTGAATTGTTTTCCCCCACAGTGCAAAAAAAAAAATCTTTTCCTCTACCTGTTTTGAGCAAGCACTGCACAGAATGAGGGAATTACAAGCCTTGTTTATCTCAATAAGATCGCGCATGTTCTGACCAGCCTGTCAATAGTTTTCTGTAATCTGGATTTTCCAATAATTGCTTCTTTTTTCCTTTCAAGTTGCTTAAATTGGCAAAATCTATTTTCATTACCACAGCTATGTGTGAGTACTGTTAGAATGGTTATTTTCCAGTTAAGGATGACCCTGTAAGTAAGGAATAGCTAATATCGTAGTCTTGCCCATTCTCCAGTGGATCCTTGAGAAATTAAATGTTCCTCCAAATCAATGTACTGTACTTCATTTTGAAAAAAAAAAAAAAAAAAAAAAAAGATTCAAGAATCTAAATTGTTTAGCTAGCTATTCACTGATAATATGCATTTGAATTTGGACTTGTGGTCGAAACTATGAAATATTTGGCTGCAAAGCTCATCATTAATGCTCGCTAACCAATAAAGTATGATAACTAATGAGTAGGTCACTTAACCATGAGAAATTACAATATTGATGTTATTTTACAGCTCACTGAGATTCTCATACTTCATTGGTCTCCCCTATATTTGAAATCATTATTAAATGATAATATTGATAATCATTTCCTACTGTTATTTATATTTGAAAAATGACATGCTTGTATTATTAACATCTGACATTTTCTCATGAGCTGAGGAAAGTGTTTGCTCAATGACCTGTATTGCATTCTTAGAGTATAATATAATGGTAGCTTACAGAATGCTAAAAAATTGTATTGAGTCGATATAACGTTATAACATGAAAATGAGCAAGCGGGAAAAATCGAAACAAAAAAAGTTTATTCAAAAAATTTTTTTTTTTTTTTTTTTACAATTTTGATATAAAGCAGCTTCACAGAAAATGCTTGTTTCAGTGTAACACTTAGGAAGTGATCTGTTATTAGTCAGTGTATCAAAGTAATATCCATATGGCAGTAATATACAATATAAGACATGTTATGTGGTTAAAAGTCATATTCAGTTAAGCAGATGCAACACATTACAACTTGTGCAGCAATTACAACTTGTGTTTGTAATGATTACAGTATAAAGATAATATTTGACAGTTTGATACATTGAACCATAGTTGGCATCAGAGTGACTTAACATTTAAGTTGTATATAATTATAATTAATTATTGTAAAAATTTTCTTTCCATACTATAAATTACTCTAGTGAGTAATTTCTTTGGGTTTTCCTGTTGAATCATCTAGCACACATAAAGGTTTGACTAGACACTGCTCGAGTCTAGTTCACCCTTGCTGTATTAAATCTGTGTTAACCCTGTTGGTGTTTATTGAAGCAGTTGGGGGAAAAAGCAGTATAGGGTTTGTTGGCACATTGGTCAGTTTATTAAAGCACCCTGTTTTGATCACACTACTCTAGGTTTTCTCTGCTGAAAAATAATGACGTTTAGCAATTGCTATTCTGCTTGTTAATTAAATATGACATTATACTTAGTGCAGTTTTATGCATTAGAAAACCCTTAACCAGACAATGGAGCTCTAATTCAACTGAGGTTATGTCATTTGCTCTAACACAGTCCGATCTCTGCCACTTTAAGCCCTTAAGCCCTAAGAACTCTGCAATTATTCACAGTGGTGTATTCAAAAACTGCTGCAAATGTGATGGATATGTAAATATTGCTGCTTAAAGTGTATATATATGTTTTATTCTTTTTACGTACATAGATATGTGCTGTGTGTGTGTGTTTATGTATGTATGTATGCATTTACTTGCATATATACACATATTGGTCTTTTATTTATTTATTTTAGTGTTTCTTTTAGTTGTAAACCTTATTTTGCACTGAAATAGGATTGCACATAATTTAGTTGTACTTTATGTATAATGACAATAAAGATTCTGATACTAATGTCAGTTGTGGGCAGGAGCTGTGATAATGATGATTAGATGTTTGTCTGTTAGGCAGTAAAGATATCTGAAGCATGTTCCTGTGAGAGTCACCTTGCCACTCTTTGATAAAACCTGTGGTTTGATACTGACAGCCGCTTTAAGTGATGTCAGTGTTATTAACCCGCAAGGCAGGCAAATTGCTTTTCACTTGCATGACAGTTGGATGTATTACAACTTGCAAACTTTATGCTTTCAAATTTTTTTATTTAAATACTTATTAGAAATTTAAGAGGCGGCCTGGGTGTTTCATTCGCATTTCATAATTGTGTTATGCAACATTTGTTTTGGGGCTATGTTTCGGTTTAAATCCCAAATAGTGTTTGACCACAGTTGTCTTCACATTGACATCCAAACGTAGTAAAATTCATAGTAAACAAGTGAGTTGACACATATTACATTAATCCATTATTTTTCAGAACTATAGTTAAATATTCCACTTTGCTGCACATGTCTTTCTCTGACCAATATAAAAGGTGGAAGTGTGGAAAAATTCCCGGAGATGTGTCGGCAAAAAAAAAAAAAAAGGATGAAAAAAACGAGCGAAAAAATGAAGCCTGGTGGGATAATTTTAACAGTGGGAGACGTGAAAACTCATTCAGTATTAGGCCAAGTGACAGGCGTCTTCTGGGAGAGTGACTTCTCGGTGGTCAGGCCAATCATGGGCTCAAATAGAAAACCAGATTGTCAATGTCTCTTTGAAGCCTGGGTTCACTGGGAAATATATGAAGTATAGCCACACTAAAGTTAATTTGGCAAGGTCACAGTCTTTGAAATGCATATATATTTATTTTTATGCATGAGTCTGGAGGATTTGACCTACAAACATTTCTTTTCATGTGTGAAAATGTTTCTGGAACACTTGCTACGGAGCCTTTAACCTCAGCCTTGATGCCAAATTTGTCATTCAGAAAAGATTCAGTTCAAGATCTAAGTGCTATAATTCTTTAAAGGGGTCATATCATACATATTTGACATAAGTCTGCTTATGCAAGTGAGTTTATTTGTGTAAGACAGTCATATTCTAGTTTTTCATTGCCATTTTCACCCTTTCTCTGAAATAAACATCCTGTTTTTTTTATTGCTGCCCCTTTGAGAAATGTCCCCATTGCATGTGAAATTATTAATAATATGAATTGCTTTCTGTGCTGCTGCCTTTGAAAGTTTATTGTTGTGTCAAATAGTTTTTTTCCCCCCTTTTAATAACAGCCTTTGTAAAGACAACAGTATTACGGTGTGACTGGTTCACAAAATCAATGCTGAAATATGCCACACAAACTCTTTAAATCAGACTAAAAAGATCAGGGACTTTGTTAAAAATAAATGTAATCCACTTTTCATGAGCGTTATTTATTAACTACATTTTTGATGTTTAGTATCAATAAATGCTTTTTGTGGACTGAGGATGAAATATCTGAAGGTTACATTATGTTTTCATAGGACATCAAGCTTTATTATGCATAAAAGATAAAAGACATTTTGACTGTGCCATGGATGTAGAAATTAAACTACTGACAAGCCTCTACAGAAATGCAGGTTGTGTTTTACTGTGGTGTGCTTGAATTACAAAGTTGCTTAAATCTTCCCCCGTCGTACCACATTTCTATCTTGTTCAGTGCGTTCATGTATGTAAATATATGTGATTATCTGCACCATGTGCTGCATATGAAGTTATTGTAAACTGAATCTGATGAATATGTATGACTACTACAGTTTTAATGAAGATTTAGCCCTTCATAATGTTTCCTCCTTAGTGACATGGACCTTGTTGCTTTACATCCAAAGCTCAGCATGACAGAATTATGGCAAATACTGGATTACAATTTTTAAAATTTAAATGGACTAATTTTATATTATGGATTAATTTTTTTTTTTTTTTTTTTTGTGAACACCCCTTGTTTTATGTGCAGGTGGAAGGTGCAGCATATGTCGGCTCCTTCATGTGGAAGTCCCGTAGCCTCGGCCTGTGGAATCGTCCTCGTGGGGAAAACATGCTGGATAGTGGCGCTCCATTCTATGATACGTACCGTACGTCTGACGGAAAGTATATGGCAGTGGGGGCCATTGAGCCTCAGTTCTATCAACAGCTTATTAAAGGTCTGTGCATTATATTTCTTCTTAATATGGTTCCTGTACTGTCATCTGAATATGTTGGATGTTCTCATGGTGTGAATTGTGATATGAATGCTTGCTGTCTTCTTCAGGATAGTTGTCAGATGTCATTTTAGGTTTTTTCTTTTTTTGTTTGTTTGTTTTTTTGAAAAAAGTATTTACTTATTTAAGCCTGCAGGCAGACAGCTGAACTCCTACCACTTTTTTTTCTTTTTTTTTTTTTTTTTTACATCATTAAATAGATGTTTTTAAAAACAACTGGCATTTATTATTTTATTTTTATCTTCTTTTTTCTGTTCTCTTGTTTTTGTTTAATTTTCTTATTTTTTTGTTATATATATTCTCATTCTTTTTAATTGTATATTCTAATTTTTAAGTATATTTATTCTCTTATTTTGGCATTTTATGGTGTTATTTTATTTATTTTTTTTACATCTCTTATCTCTGTGTATTATTTTATTTTATTATTTTTTTATTATCTAAACATCTAGCTGCTTTTAATTCAACTGAAATAAACCTATAACCTGAATGAAATCTCAGTACAATTAACCAAAAGATTCTCAGGGTCACATTTGTTTGGCTACATGGCTGTCGATTTTGCACAGGCATGCAAAGATTAGGGAGATGCTTTATTAGTATGTGTATAGGTGTTCACCGTATGTCCCGATGACCCAAGTGCTAATACTTAATCTTGCTTTTGTAACCATAATGACTCTATTACTATTCATGTTTGGCCCTCAAAAGAAGAAAGTCTCCTTATAAGTCACCTACTGTGGCCAGTGCAGTGTACTAATGGCTTCTGTTTTCAACATCTTTCATGATCTCTTTGATCTTTGTCCTCTAAACTCCTTTATTGATTTTTTTTCCCTCTTTTTTATCTTCCTTATCTTCTCTCTCACCACAGGTCTGGCCTTAGATGATGCTGACCTGCCCGCACAAATGAGTGTATCTGATTGGCCGCAGCTCAGGCAGACATTCACCCGGGTGTTTGCCACCAAGACGCAAGCGGAGTGGAGTCGGATTTTTGATGGGACAGATGCCTGTGTCACCCCTGTGCTGTCACTGGATGAGGTACTCTCTCACCCCCACAACCAGGCACGGGGGTCATTCTTCAAGGACTCGCAAGGGGAAATTAGCCCCCGACCTGCACCCGTTCTGTCTCGCTCCCCTGCAGAACCCTGCCACTCCCGGGACCCCTTCATCGGAGAGCACACTCGCTCTGTGCTGAAGGAGTACGGGTTTGAGCAAGCACAAATAGAACAGCTTTTATCTGCCGGTATCATAGAGTGTAACGAAGCTAAAGCGCGTCTATAAATCAAAGACTCTGATTGGAGAATCATTACACTTTGTGGCCAGTGATGCAGCGCAGGAATCTGAGCACTTGAACTCCTCTGTCTCGAGTGTGAGGGGACATTTCAGAACAAAATTACTCTCCCTTGTGAATCAGTGGGTAGTGCTGTCGAAGTGGACTAAATGATCCTGGGCTTTTCAGTTAAAATGTCCAAAGAATTCAACTCACATTTGTAATTGCTGCAGGGAAAGTCAAGTAGGATTTAATTAAAGCCTGTTGCAAATATTCTGTATTAATCTTAACATCCCTATTTTTGTCAGCAACCTCATTCAACAAAGATATTCAATATTGGCTTATTTTTTTAAGACTGTTCTGAATAAATAATAGGATTGTGAGGGCATATTATTTGTAGTTGATTAAAGCATACCGCTTTTGGTTCTGAATTTAAATCCTTGACTAATAAGTGCCTTTAGCAAGAATAGCTGAGTGTGAGTCATAGACTTATTAACTGAGTGAAATATTTGCCTTTGCCTAATTGCTATGCAGCGCTGATGAGCCAAGATAATAGTATTAGGATAAAACCAATTAATGATTTAGCTTAAGATGAAGTTTTCTGTTGTCATAATATCGCTACTTGTATAAAATGCAACACTTGTTGAACATGGTAGTGGCTTATAATGTAGATATCTGTTTTATGGCCTGTATTTACTATTTGTAATGGGGTCAGTAAGTTTTGTTTTTGTCACTTGAGGCCAATTCACACTGTACTGACAATGACAACAGACACGTTTGTCGGGTTTTGTTGGATCAGTGTGTTAGCCCATCCGTGTCCTGTTGGCATTGGTCACCGCTTGGTCATTTTTGCCCATTGAATTGGTGTTTTTTTTGGTCTTCAAATGTCTATGAAATGATGTACTGTAATCTGGGGATCATTGTATTAGTCGGCATATGTCAGTGTGGTATAAATTGTCACTTATGCTTACCAGGGCTACTTTTAATATAGTAAAAACAGTAATATTGTGAAATATTATTGTAATTTAAATGAACTGTAATCTGTTTTAATTATTCCTGTGATGGAAGTTGAATTTTCTACAGCCATCACACCAGTCTTCAATGTCACATGATCCTTCAGAAATCATTTTAATATGCTGATTTGGTGTTCAATAAACATTTGTTATTATTATCAATGTTCCAGACAGAATGTTGCTGCTGGATATTTTTGTGGAAACGAATATATATTATTATTTTTTTTCAGGGATCTTTCATGAATAGAAAGTTCAAAAGAATGGTGTTAATTTGATATAAATTATAAATGTCTTCACTGTCACTTTTGATCAATTTAATGCATCCTTGTTTAATAAAAACATTAATTTCCTAAAAAAAATAAAATCTTACTGACCTCAAACTTTTGAAAAGTATATATATTTTTTTTTTTTGTTTTGTTTGTTTGTTTTAATTTAGAAAATAAATTTTATAGAGCAGGACACATTTTCTTATGCTTGAAGATTGGGATAAAATCATAATGAATTTGTAAAACTGTTATTAAAACTTGAGAGTTTACACGTTAAACACTGTTTGGCTTCAAACAATACTTCTCTTGATAACATTCTGAATAATCCCTATAGTAACCCCACAGAATGAGTTGCTGAATGATGTTTCATAGCTACTCGAGCCTGAAATCGTTTCTCATTCACGTAGAGATATGTGTGGAATGTAGCTTTTTAATCCATGTGGCACCATCTGACCAGTTCCCTGTGATCCACAGCTCGACCTCTATAGATTAAGTCAGAGAGAGAGTGGATGATGTTCCGTGAGACACTCACATGACTTTTCGACAGACTCTGTGAATGTCTCATGACAGATTTGAGTAAAACAAAGCAGTAGAGGTTAGTTGTGTGAATGGAGAAGGAACATTGAGTGGGGATGTGTGCTTTGACTATAAAGGCATTGCCTTCTTGTCTTCCGACCCCCTTGAAGCCATCTGCCGAGGAATCACATGGTACATCACTTGATTTACCTAATGGGTCATCCCATTATGCAAGACCACAAAAGAATGTTTGTTAAGTCTACATTTAAATTTTTTCTATTTTGTTTTTATTGTTTGATAGCTGTTTGCTATTACATTACGTATGAATTGTTGGTTCTGTCTTGCACTGATCTTCTATTGTAACCCAGTAGGAGGAAGAGAAGAACATCCACAGCTTGTAATCTGTGTCACGTGATCATGACAACTCCACCATTGGCCTTTGGCAACAAGGCTTACTTAACTGGCTACAAAAACGAGGAAAA
Source organism: Cyprinus carpio (assembly GCF_018340385.1). Classification (NCBI taxonomy): domain Eukaryota; kingdom Metazoa; phylum Chordata; class Actinopteri; order Cypriniformes; family Cyprinidae; genus Cyprinus; species Cyprinus carpio. The sequence goes on from NC_056592.1 coordinate 9,937,500, forward strand.
AAAGCAAGGCTTACTTCCTTGATCCCAACCAGACGACCACCTCCATTTCTTCTCAGCTCAGCTGACATTGTAAATACTAGTTTTGAGCTTTATCGCTCAGCTATGCAGTAGGAATTAAGACTTTCAACACTGAAACCATGACTCTCCTAACCGAGGACCAACCTTGCAGGTTCTCTGCACCGGACAGCCCGCTCACATCCATGGAGCGCTACCCGGTGGACTCAGGACCGAAAGAGGACTATTTGGACTGCATGGAACCACCTGTGTTTGGAGTGGTGGAGCCTCTAAAGCGCTCAAGAGGAAAGCTTATCATGCACAGCATGGTCATGTTTGGAAGGGAATTCTGCTATGCTGTTGAGGCTGCGTTTGTCACGCCGGTGTTACTGAGCGTTGGACTCCCCAGACACCTGTACAGCCTGGTGTGGTTCATCAGCCCTGTTTTGGGTTTTATCCTACAGCCTGTCATCGGCTCATCAAGTGACTACTGTAGGTCCCCATGGGGCCGAAGGCGACCATACATACTCTTACTCGGGATTATGATGTTAGTGGGCCTGACTTTATTTCTAAATGGAGATGCGGTCACATCAGGTAGGTGTTGATGAAGTAAATGTGATGGATCTGTCCAGATCGTGAAATCAGGAGCTACTTGTGTTTAGGCTGGTAGTTAAAGTATCTGCAGATTGGCAATGCAATTTTAAAAACAGTTAGCAAACTATATCTGCTTTCCATTCACCACTAAAAATGTGGTTAGGTTGAAATCTAAAAAGAAAATAATGACCAAGGAAGGAAGGGTAAGCAGATATAGGAACTGCAAATAATTACAAAAATTTGATTACAACTGGTTTTCTCTTCCACTGTGTTTTTCACATTATATATCAAATAGCTTTTTGAAATGACCAATGAAAATGTGACTCAAAAATAGTTATGTGGAATTAGACAGGAATATAACACAGCTGGACATTGCATGGATGTCTCTTCTTTCTTTTTTTTTTTAACACATTAACAAATTAGTTTTTACCTATTCCTACCATGTTTCTTGTTTAATACTTAAACATAACTGGAAGAAAAACATAAACTGCACTTTTGCCTTCTGAGCAATGGCCTGACATTAAATTTTGACATTCAATTTTAAATTTCTAAAAAGTTATATTCAATAGTATTCATTAGCATTTAATGTATGTGCTTTTTATTAAACTAAACATGATGTTGTTTCTCTCCTCCAGCTATACTAGAGGACAGAAATGTTAAAAGGACATGGGCGATCGTAGTGGTTATGTTTGGAGTGGTGATGTTTGACTTTGCGGCAGACTTCATTGACGGGCCCATTAAAGCCTATTTGTTTGATGTGTGTTCTCATCGGGATAAGGAGAGAGGGCTTCATTATCATGCCTTACTCACAGGTAAGGAGTAATAATGAGTGATTAGTAGATTAGATTAGATGTAATTTTTTAATAATGTTTCTAAGTGCATTGAATTAATCTGAAGTTCAGACCGAAAGGCTTAAAAAGAAAGTAATAATAGCTTTCAAACATGAGAAAGCCCATTATTTTCTTGATTTTTAAGATTCACATGCTTCTCTGAAATTACTGCTACAGGAACCAGTACATTACAGATCTCTCTGCTATGTGAAGATGACTGACAGCATTTGTTTCAAACTGTTTTTCATGGGAGCACTTTCGAAAGCTTTCAAGTGTATTATTTGGACTGAATTCCAGATATGTGTGATTAGTTGGCACTATGGCTACAGTTCGTTTTTCTTTCAGCATCTGTAACATGGTCGGTAGGGTGCTTTGGTGTTGTATAATTGATGCAACCGAACATCCTGCTGTCTGCACTGCAGCGGCAATGGCTCCTGGGGATTTGGTTGTGTTAACAAGATGTCAGAAAACACCTGCTTTGGTGCGTCCTTAGTAAAATCTGGGTTGTTCTTTGGTCAAAATCCTGATATCTTTTGAGGGTTTCCCTCCTGTGCCTTTCATCACTGTCACGCATTAACTTCCTCGACCTAAAATGGAATAAAGTCATCTTAAAAAACATTCTAAATCTGTTTACAAAAAAGAGTGAATACAACATATTAGTCAGGCTACTAGAGACACGTGTGCTTTCAGTCTCGTGTGAATAACATTTATACAACAAAAGACACTTGTGTACTTGTACTCACTGATCTTTGGTAAATGTGGCAGGCTTTTGTATATGTCGTGGTTTGCACTGATTAATAAATCAAATAAAGTGAAGATTTTTAATTACCCAGATACCCAGTCTACATAAATGATTTTATTTGATTTTTATACACAATTACCATTTAAGAAAAATAGCACCCTAAAAAATAAGCAAATGCTTGTGAGGACTTCCTGAGGACTGTTTTCCAATTATAGTAAAACTTGGCAGTGACCTTGTGTCAGTCTGGTTTTGGCACTGAGGGGTCCGTGTGCAGTCAGGGTGTCCTAATCCATACAGGCCTAGTCATGTGCTGAGATCATGGGCTGAGAGCTGAGAGCTTCAGAAGCACATGACTGGATCGCTGCTGTGGCTCAAAGGTGTGTGTATTTGTTTGTTGATAATTGTGCATAACCTTTCAAACAGAGTGCTTTTTTCCTGCTTTTCCTGATTCTTGGAGCAAACTGGGACAAAATATGCAACATATTATGCATATGTGACATATTAACAATAGCTCATTTACACCTTATAATCATTAGAATGTTCTTTAAATTAAGTATTAGTTTGCATTTCTCTGTATTGAAATTATATAATTTTATTATCACTCACTACCCCTAGAACCACCTGCCCCTAGACTATAACTTGTTACTTTTTATTGATTCCAAAATATCTATTATCATACCTATTTATATTTTTGTTGTATAGTAGTGTAAATATCTATTATACTGTTACATAAAAACAGACATATTTTAAAAACTGTAAATACGAAGTTCTGTCATGAAACTCTAGATGGCACAGACTGATAGGTTCTAACTCTACCTGATATAATCACATGATTGTTCACATTTCTTTTCACATCAGCAGCCAATGAGCTCGCTGCTCAGCATTCAAATACCTGGCTAATGCTTGCTGTAGCAGTTACAGTGCACTTCAGAAACCCTCCACCTTCCCCAGCTCCACCTGTATAGATCTGCTACGGAGTGACTTCATGTTTGTTACATATGGGAGTTATTTCATATGTTATATGTACAGCAGCATTTTTTTATGATCAGCAAATCAGCATATCGGAAGGATTTCTGAAGGGTCATGTGACACTTAAGACTAGAGGAATGGCTGCTGAGAATTCAGCTTTGCTATTACAGGTCATAATTGATGTAACAAGACCTAATACAGTTTAATTCCATCTTAAAACAAGAACAACACCTAAAGTAAAAGTACTTTTAAAGTACTTTCAGTGCCTTATCTGATTTTTGAAGAAGCATTTTGGTTTTTGCAAACAGAGCACATCACACCGAAACTTTCATTTGTGTTTGATTTTCTGAGCTTGATTTTTTTTCAAAGCAGCCTGCTGTGCTTCCTTGCAGGTCTAGGTGGAGCCTGTGGATACCTGATTGGAGCCATGGACTGGGGTCACTCTGCTCTTGGTGTCGTACTGGGTTCAGAATACCAAGTTATCTATTTTTTCTCATCACTGACCTGGGGCATTTTTCTCACCATGCACCTTTTCAGCATCCCAGAGAAACCACTAATCAAAGATCACAGTTCGGACTCTTGTCCAGCCGCATCACTGCTCCTGGAAGACCCACATCATAACGGCTACGGCACGGTATACAAAGAGCCACAACCTCTGCCTGAAATGAGGCAGCGCTCGTTTTCTGCCTTGAGTGAAGCCAATGCAGTCACACCCAGTGCCAAGCAGCTTAACAGTGAGGTTGGTCATTTGTGTTACCTTGAATCCCTTTCATATGGCTTTTATTCTTGGCTTCAGCCTGCACCCAATTTCCCCTCACATTTTAATTACTTGTTTCAGACCTCGGAGCATCAGCCTTTGTGAGCTGTAATTAGGCTGGATACTAATGCATTTCACAGAAACAATTCCTCGTTTGGTCGATAATGAAAATAAGTACATGCCTTTTCCGTTTTAATAAAAATACAACAAATAATGGTATGTTAAGAGGTCTTGATGGTGATGTGATGATGTTATGATTACTCATTATGGCCATATTGTGTGTAACTTAATTATGAAGTGTAAAAAATGTACATGGCTCTCAAAGTTCACACTATATTTTATTAAAACAGGCTCAGGTTTACAGTTAAAAATAGTTACATAAGGGAATTTTAGACATATGTCTCATTATATGGTTGTCTACAAATCTGAGACCACTATGAAAATAACTCTGTTTTGCATTTGCATTAGTACAAAAAAAAGAAAAAATCAGATTTTCAGCATAATAATTTAAGAAAATTGGAATTAATAATATAATGGTAATAATGCATTATTATTGTTGTTATTGTTACTGTTCGTAGTTATAGTAATCCTTTAAAAGTTGAATATGTATAATAATTATTATTAAATAATTATACCAACAATAATAATAATAATAATAATAATAATAATGCAAAGAGCATTTTGTTTTTCAATGGAAGCAAGAAAATCTTATTGTCTGTACAAAAGTACAAGCATTAACTTATTTGATTAATGTCCTAAAATAGTGCAGAATGTTAAATATTTCTTGTTTATTTTTATTTTTTATTTTTTTTTACAAGCTTGTAGGCCACATACTTAAGGCGTTTGCACCCTAAAATCTTAGATTATCATTAGAGTGTCTCAAATCATAAAAATTGGGCATGCTGTTTGTAAAACCTCCGCTGTGGTCCTTAACCCAGTCTGCAGTTTGTCAAGCCACTGAGTCACACCAAGTAATGCTTTAATGTAGCAAGAATAAAAAATCATAGCAATACTACTATTCATGCTGAAAACGTCAACATAGCAGTAATTAAGCACTGCTTTCATCAAAATAAGAATATATCAGTATTAATTGGAATGATGTATATATAAGTCGTACAAACGAATTAACTCAGGTAAGATATTATGGTTACTAATGCTGTATGTCTGTATTAATCAGAATATATTTAATATATATGTATGTATGTATTTATATAATGTTTATATCGAATTGTTAATGACACTAAGGTAAAAAGAACTGTAAATCCCACTAACTGAGTCTCGCAATCATTAACCTCCTACAAACCTCACATAATCTGCCATCTGTCCCTGAGAAAGAGTTCTATTCCACCAAACACTGCTCTTGGACAAAATGTTCAGAACATATAGTTCTTGTTAATGTACAAATGTGAAGGGAGGCTTGTTTCACAGATAGCACACTGGCTTAATTAGGCTGATAAAAGTCTCAAATGAAACACAGTGAGTTGTAAATACCTGAGGGAAATTGTATTCAAATTAAGGGAGACATCAGTTGCATTTCATGCATGAGTGTGTTTAAACACTAAATCAGGACAACAGGCTACAGGAGTTCAACGTGGACAGTATTCACAAAACTCTTGCTCTTGAAAGATGGTTCAGAACCCAGTTAATTTGGGTTAAGGCTAGATGGCATACAGCAAAAACTACTGGGCATGTGCACATCAATAAAGTGTAATTTTTCTCACACCGTACAACAATAATTACTATTTTTGCATTATTGTAATGGGTAGGTTTAGGGTTGGGGTAGGTGTAGATGTTAATAAAACACAATGTAATAGGTAGAAAATTCAATTTATTATTAGCTTCTGGTTTTTGCTTCTAGCCACAACTGTTCATTTGGACCAGCTGGCTCCACTGAATCACAACCTGTAAGTATGATAAATAGTGGTAGACCAATCACAACAGACTGGGCCATCCAACCAATCAGAGCAGAGTAGGCTTACAGAAAGGAGGGGCTTAGAGAGACTCCTTGAAAAATGAGGTGATTTTAAATGCATATTTTGAGAAAACGAAGTATGTTTTTTTTTTTTTTTTACCTTGCATGCATGTAAACCTATTGTAGGAGACTCCCACAACAATATTAGGAACCTTAAAAATGGCATAATAGGGACACTTCAAATATTTACTGGTAAGTGTTCATGACCTTGAGTTTTTGAACCTTTCAGTAGATATTATCAGCCTGTGTGCATTACTGTGTTTCAGGTGCAGAAGAGAATGACCCTGAAATCTCTACTGTCAGCTGTGATTAGCATGCCCAGCCATTACCGCTGTCTGTGTGTGAGTCATCTGTTAGGCTGGACAGCCTTCCTTTGCAACATGCTCTTCTTCACTGACTTCATGGGGCAGGTGAGTGAATGAGGTTTTTGAGTTGTGCTTCGTTTGCACATCCCTATCTTTATAGAGAGGGCTCAGAGCAGCCATAAAATACACATGCTGACACTCCTAATGTTAGCGCACCACAGTCTAGTGCCTTCAGTTGAAATCCCTGACCTACCAACTAACAGTTGTAGGTAAAACCACTTGATCTATTCTTCAGTGTAAAATCATATTGGTTTCGTAATCACTGATGATTTTGGAATTTTTGTTTACAAATATTTTCAAGCATATTGTTCAAAAGTTTGGGGCCAGTAAGATTATTAATTGAAACTGAAAAATAGACCAATGGATGCTTTGATTTGTGGTTAAAAGGTAGCATAGTTCCTTTATCTAAGCCACAACTGGCTTAGTCAGAGTTGAATTGAGATAAATGAGTCTCCTTGTAGGCAGCTAATGTATAGAGAAAGTTGTTCTTCTGACCTCAACAAGGTGAAAAATGTTGAGGGCAATGACTGGCCATTTCACCACTGATGCAGTGAATAGACAAACTTAACAGGCTGTATGAGAACATGATTAGATCTTCACTGTGTAATAGCAGTAACAAAAGGCATGATGAATTTAAGAAGAAGATGCCATCTTTGAAAGCTGAGGGTCGTTAAAGAAACCGTATGAACCTTATGACTTGAATAAATGAGTTTCTGAAAGAAAAGTATGTCTTGTGCATGCATGTGAACCTTATCGAAGGCTAGTTTGAGGTAAGAGTTATAAAACTCTCAGTAGCCTTAAAACCAACACACAAGATCACAGCAGAGAAGAGGATGATGTCCTTTTAAATTTCCACGTGGTGTCTGAATGGAAAAAGCCTTGTGATGTTCCTGAACTTCACTTGAGTAGCATAATGAAAGCAGAAACACCTGCGGAAAGGTTCTCTGGCTTTGTACTTAGTGTTTTTACCCCATTTGACAAAAGATCATACAGGATGTGATGTTGTCACATGCTTTATCTTATGTTACATCCCTGATATCTGTCTATACATCTATAGATTGTATATAAGGGGAACCCCTATGCTGAACACAATTCCACCTCCTATGCGATGTATGAGAGAGGGGTTGAAGTGGGATGCTGGGGCCTGTGCATCAACGCTGTCTCCTCTGCACTCTATTCATGTGAGTAATATTGAACCATGACTCAACTGTTCATACTTCCGGACTTTATTAAACTGCACTTTCTTAATTCATCCAGACAAAAGAAATCTGTTTAACTACAGTTTGATAATACATGGCCCTACCACATCAGTTCGGGAATGAAACTGGATTATTCACTTATTCAGAGTTATTAATATGTTTTGATGAGAGAATCACAGTCCTTCTCATCATCTTGTCTTTCTAATTGGGGCTTCAAGTCATATGTCACTGAAAAGGCCATTTCAGAGGGCTTTATCAATAAAGACGTTTTATCAGTGATATGAATATGTCTGATCAGTTAATATGTTTGCTATTCATCCGATGCACCATTTTTTTTGTATTAAATGCTATTGTTGCAGTCTGCTTTAAAGATTTCCATATGTGTCCATTCAGATGTGCAGAGGCTGCTCCTGCCATATATTGGCCTGAAGGGACTGTACTTCCTTGGCTACTTTGTGTTTGGTTTGGGAACTGGTCTGATCGGCCTGTTTCCAAACATTGTGGCCACGCTGACGCTGTGCAGTGTATTTGGAGTCATGTCCAGCACTCTCTACACCATCCCATTTAACCTCATCTCAGAGTACCACAAGGCTGAAGAGGTCAGTTTTAGACTGTTACAACAGGACAGAACATTTATAAACAGCTGCATAGACACACACACACACATATATATGTATGTATATGTGTGTGTGTGTGTGAATACTTCATGAATGAATACTTTTATTCAGTAAAGGTGCATTAAATTGGTTACAAGTTACAGTAAAGACATTTATAAGACAAAAGTTTATGTCAAGTAAATGCTGTTCTTTTGAACTTTCTGTTCAAAGAACTTAGTGAAATTTAAAAAAAAAAAAAAAAAACATTAAGCAGCTGTTTTCAGCATTGATAATAATAATAAAAAAAGTTTCTTCAGCGGCAAATCAGAAGGATTTCTGGAGGATCATGTGTTTATTTTGTGATTTAAAAAACATCTTACTGAGCATTATTCAACTTATTGCATGGATACTTAATAAATATGTAAAAACATAAAACTCTTATACTGATAAATATTGATTTGAAATGATTAAATTGCTTTGTAGAGCTGGTGGAGAGACAGAAGATGAACACAGCTAGGAAACATACGTTTCCCCAGATGAGTTCATTAAGAACATTTCTTAATTCAAGATAGTACTTCACTTGTTTTAAACATAGATTTTCACTTTGGTTAGCCTCTATCTATCTAAAATCCATTAAAGCATGAGGTTGCTAGTCTACAAATCTAAAGCAATCCCTGAAACTCATACTGAATTATAATAAAAATGTTGATTAAATCCTGCAAATGCAACTTGGCTTGTTACTTACATTTGAATTATTGTTATGTGTTGGTTCACAGAGCTTGAAATTGGCTTAGAAGTTATGAACATGCTGTCTTAACTGTCAAAGAGCAAACACAATGATCTCTGCAAGGTTTCCTGATCTGTATATCCACTGATTTCACTATATTATTTTCTCAATTTTTTTTTAAACAAAATTAGATTTAAGACGAATTACAAATGAAAAGGTGTCTTTTTATTATTGCTTGGACTTAAATGCTGCACTTTTCTTGAAATATGTCAAATTACAAACCTAAATTGAATTTTTAAAACAAACCCCAAATCAAATAAATAAGAAAAAATAAAAATTAATATAAACAAATCAAGGCTTTGCCTTTGCTTTTTCCATTCAAAATAAGAGGCAGTCACTGCAGTTGAATCACAGCCCAAACAAAGATGCTGTATCCATGCAACATGAGCAGTTTTTTTTTTTTTTTTTATCTAAATTAGATTGTATAACTTGAAATTTTCAACAAAAACAGAATGCTTTAACTATTTTTTTTTTTTTTTAAAGTATGCTACATAAAACATCTGCACGAAACAAAAACAGCAGAGGGGCTGAATGAAATGCAAATTCACTCTCTTGACAGCTCTGGCGCTAATGGAACAGCAGGTTTCCTTGGTTGCTGCTGTAAACAATTACCATCTAAACTTTTCTAAAGATGGTCAGTTCCCCTCAGAGATACATTCATATAAACTCACATTCCCAAATGTATCATGACCTATTTGAATCAATGTTTAAAAGGCTCCCCGTGCATCATTATATCCCTACTTTTCGGATGATAGAAACATCTCTTTTTTTTTTTTTTGCAATGCTGTATAGATGTTTTCTGATATTTTAAGTCCATGTGCATAACATTTGTCAAGGATTTAGCCTTTTTCTCATGCAAAGCATCTGTTTTGTCATAGGTGGAAAGGAAATTGGGCAGTGATGAACCAGCTCTTGAGGGCCGTGGCACTGGCATGGACTGCGCAGCTCTTACCTGCATGGTGCAGCTGGGTCAGGTCATAGTGGGAGCTGGTCTTGGAGCCCTGGTCAATCTAGCAGGCAGTGTGATTGTGGTGGTTCTCTCTGCCTCAACAGTATCGCTAATTGGCTGCCTCTTTATTGCTCTCTTTATGTGATGTACAGATTAAGCCTCAAATAAACACCCTTTCTCTATTTCATATGGTCCGTCTCCTCTATTCACAGAGAGAGCAGGAAAAAGACACATTTTGTGTGTACTGTGCCAGACTGTTCTGCTTGACTGTTCGCTGATTCCATCAAGTCTTTCTCTGTGCACTCCAATTCACATGCCACATTCTAAAATAACAACCTCCATCATCCGTCAGGTGGAAAGAAAGATTATATGTACTCAAAGAACAGCTGACAAAATTGCAAGGTTTGGATGTTTTGTTTATGGCATGTTCATTGCTCTTTTAAGATGAATTGTTTTTGAGGGAATGAATATTATCATGTCCACTGTAAAACTCCATATAATATTCATTTTAAACAAAATGACTGGATTCAAACATTTTAGATTTACTTTATTTCAGTGATAATCGATGAACTGTTGGTAGTGAGCTGTGCCTCAGATATAAAGTGTTTCAGCTTGTAATTATTTAAATTATACCTTTATATATATGACATATATATATGACATATTATATATATATATATAAAAAAAAAAAATGACATAATAAAATATATATAAAAATGACATATATATATATATAAATTGACAAACATCTTTATGCAGGTGGTGTTAATTATTTTTCTAATCTGACAACAAAGTTGGACATATCAATAAAATCAAACATAAATAACTGACAAAATTATCATAGTCACAGTTCACATATACGCCTATGATGATAACACACCTTCTTAATGATCCACATGAAGTTCACCCAGCTGCAAAAACATCTTAAACCAGCCTAAAATGGTTTGCTGGTCTTCACTGTCTCCTAACCTTGCCAGGCTAGTAAACTGGCTGATTTTGGAGATTTTTTATTTTTTTATTTTTTTTAGAGGATTTACCTTGCAAAGGAAAAAAAAAAAGCACAACCCATCATCACTGATGTAAGATGTTTATTAGCAGGGTAATTTTTTTGCTTTGGGTAATTGTTGAACAAAAATAGACCTATATATGTGTGCCTTACTGTGAATAAATAGGTGAATATAAGTCCGTTATTGTTGACACATTCATGGTTTAAAAAAAAATACAAACAATGCAAAAGTAGAATTAAATATGAATCCACGTTGTGCTCTGTGAACAGGCTCTAAAAGGTTTTAATGAATAGGCCTAAAAAAACTTCTAATTAGATTGTTTTCACAGTTCCATATTAGAGTATGAGCAGAGTAGTGGAACAGGGAGCGAAGTTAAAGGGTTGTAAAACCCGGTATGGATTAGCCTACAGCGTTTAGAACGGGGAGGATCCCTTCCACTTCTGCAAGGTGTTCCAAACCGGAACTCTTTAAGTCTGCGCTTTAGTTTAGTTGGCGGAGGGAGAAAAAACAAAACAAAAACAAAGACAAACAAACGTACAAACTAATTATTTTGCCATTTTGTCTGAGTCTTAAACGTTTCTCATCACTAACAACTTCGCGTTATGTGCTGTTAGGCAGAGGGTCGTTTTTGACGTTATACATGACAGCCCCCGGAGGATAAAAAATAAGCGCGGGCTCCGCGGCACTGAGCGGAACCAGTACCGGACCGTGATCATCCTGCTCGGGCTTCGTGGAGGCGGTGAACGGTCTCATGTTCGTCACAGAAGGCGATGTGATTTGCCAAAACAGCCTTTTCAACGCTTTTCTGAATTCCCTTCTCATCAGACAGTACAGAATGGGATTGAGACAGCTGTTTGAATGAGCCAAACATACTGTAACTGGAAAAATATACACTTGTGTGGTGTAATACTCGTAACTGAAGTGCACCACATTGAGTTTGATTAAGATTCCCCACGCTGTTAACGCCTGATTCGGTAGCCAGCACAGGAAAAAAGACAAAACGACGATAGTAACAGATTTAGTCACTTTTGATCTCCTCTTAGCACTGGAGGTGTTCACGTTTTTGTTAGTTATGAAGCGCAGGAGAAGCAGGTAGCAGATAGTGATGACACCGAACGGAATGAGGAACCCCAAAAGTACCTTTTGCGCGTGATATAAACCCAGCCAAAATTGCGCGTCCCCGCTCCGGTCGGGAAATTTCACCAGACACAGTTCCTCGTTGGAAACCGTGGCGGTCGTTGAAAATATCGCGTTCGGCAGAGCGGCACCGACCGCTGCTATCCAGATAACGATAGTCATCCACTGCGCGGAGAAACGCAGCCGGCGTCTTCTACTTTTTAACGCCGAAGCCACGGAGCAGTATCTCGCCACGCTCATAGCCGTGAGGAAAAACACGCTGGCGTACATGTTCGTAGCCGTGACATAAGAAACTATCTTACACATCGCCTTCCCGAACAGCCAAGTGAAATCCATGGCGTTCTCCACAGCCCAAAAAGGAAGCGTCAAAACAAACTGAAAGTCTGTGACTGCCAAACTGGTCACGAAGAGGTTGATAGAAGACTTCTTCCATGCTTGTTTGGACTTCATGAGATACAGGACGAGGATGTTACCGATTAAACCCAGTGCGCACACAACCGAGTAAATGACAGAGATGATTATTCTCAGGACCGCAGATCCGTCTCCCATAAATTCGGGTTTATCTAAATCGGCGAGATCTTGAAAGTCACTCCAGGAGAGATTAGTCCTGTTCCCCGTGAAGCTCGTGTTGTAAACACTTAACAGGAGACTTCCAGATGCGTACTCGGTGCGCTCGTCCATCATCTCCTTCTGCATTGCTCGTTTTTAGTGTAATTTTCCCATCCTGCTCGAGTTACTCACTGCTGAATCGTATCATTCCAACTTCTCCCGTCTTCATTGTCTGTCATTGCCATTTTAGGTTTCCGTGGGGGAGCAAAATAGTCTTTGCGCGCACATCCCAACTGTGATATTTAAGTCCAAGTGGATCTTTTTAATTCAGTTTAAATAAATCTAACTATGATAGGGCCTTTAACCTTAATTTAATAATATTTATCGCACAAAACTGTTGCCAGTGCGTAACTTCAGGCGCATTGACAGCTCGCTGCGTTTTTATAGAGCCAAGAGTCGATGGATTGGATGGCGTGCGCTTTTACGCAGCACAGACAGTGGTGCTCCCAGTGATGCGGTGCCGTGAATAGATAAATAGAGTGATTTAATGGATAAATTCTACAATTAACATTTACATTTTAAATTGATGCACTGTATTGAGTTTTGAAGCATTATTTGAGCATGGAGGAGACGGGGGCTATTTGTCATAATGGCTAGGTTTTGAGTCCAATTATGGAAATTCTTATTTTTATATCAGTAGTTATGTGTGCTGGTTTAAAATCAGCTTAAAATGAAAAAGATCTGTTCTTCAAACTTTTCATATATATATTTGATGAAATAGCTTTTGGGTAAACAAGTAAACACAATTAATTAAAACCACACTGGTATACTTTCAGCAAAGTGCAAGGAGGGTAGATTTTAGGATATACAGTAATAAAGAGAAGGATATTTTTCATCATTGTCATAATTTCTCATGCTTTATACTGAAATTGACTTAAAAAACGAAGTTACAATTACAACTAGCCCTTATCTTTTGTATTGTATCCTCAGGACAGAAAAGATACATTTTGCATATAAATTACTTTTGTTTTTGAAATGATACCTTTATAATATGAAAGAGGTCAGCTTTCTCTTGACTGACATCCTTAAAGTATTCACTTGTTTTCACATAATGTTTTTAGTGTAATTTATTTGATTAAACAAACAAAACAAAAAAAATTATGTACTTTCATGTTGGCATGCTGATCACTGACAGATACAAAGCAGGCTAGCAAAATTATACCCCCTTGGCATTGGGTTTCTGTTTATTAGCACCAGGTACCTTTAAAAGTTTTATCATGTTGCCTTGAAAAAAAAAGTACTTGAAGGTTGCTTTGCGCATAAGCTGCTGTATTAGGTCAGATCTAATGATGTGATCTCTGCCCCTCTCCAAATCCTCATCATCAGCTTGTGATGGTGCATAGAACTTGTTTAATGAAGCTTTGCAGTGCCAGTGGGATTTATGAATGGATCTGGATGAGAGGCGAGAGTGCAGTAAATGTGTTTGGTTTTGAGAAACATGTTTACTGTAAAACTCTAAATTCCTCAACATTTGTACTTTCTAATGACAGAATGAAAGTCCAATGTTTTCTATAGTTCAAGTTAAATAATAAGTTTGAGTCAGCAGAGATTCGCTGAACTAAGACATTCAACTACAGGATTTCTGTAATCTCTTACTGCTTACCAGTCTTTAGTCATTTAGTGCTCTTGTCTGTTATCTTTAATAATGAGACTCCGTTTTTTTAACAGAAGCCCTAGCAAAATAGTTTCTTGGCAACCATGTTACGTCAGGTATTGTCACAACTTCAAAGGTCAGTTCACATCAGACTCTTCATAACATAGAATAGGCTCAATTTTTCGCTTCTGTGCCAGTGGCAGAGCTTGGCTTTCCGGTGTAAATGCAAGTGAAGAGTGAGAAGTGCACGTTCCAGGGATTGGATAAAGGGAATTTTATTGGAACGTAGCCCAAAATTCTTTGTAATGTTTTTATTTATTTAGCTAAAGATATCACTGTATTATAATTATATTATTTTTGTCATTAGTATTTGGTTCTGGGAATTCATATTTCTCAAGCAGGTACTGTATTTATTACCAGTTTGCAGTTATGTTTTACTATGAAATAGCCTTGTACTAGAGGTTTGTAGGTTTAGGCCTAGTCCTTCTGCTGTCAGACAAGGTCAGCTGAAACATTTAGTCCTTCTGGTCTCAGACATGGTCATCTGAAACATTCCCCTATCAACCCAAAATCATAAATAATGTTCTGACAAATTTAATTCTGACATTATAAAATCAATTTCAACTTGAAATAAATCCTTACTATGTCTCTAACATTACTCTTGGCAGGACTTCTATTAATCTAAGTGCATATAGAATGTTGAAGTCCAATGATCAATCAATAATTAAGTCTCCACAACAGCTTGTTTTTGTGCTTATGAATAATTCATCACATCTCCTCACAGTATCCAAACAAGGGGACATGAATAGCTGAGGGTGGAGCGCAGCATTCTTTTTCCCTCAGAGCATTTCCTCTGTCCTTTTCTGAATGGCACTGCACTCGTAAACTGTCTCAGCTCATGTTTTCAAAGCTGAATACAAGCCTTTTCTGTTGTGTTGAGTTCAAACCTAGGTCAGACAGTTCAGATGTGAGTCTTGAGAAGATTTCCCGATGTCACTCTATGCAAGAAAGACCAAAACAAATGACTATTATTGAATATTTCATTAAACATGACAAGCACAAATGGAGTGAGAAGGAAACTAAATGAAAAAGAAAGTTAGTGCATTAATACAAACTTTCTTTATGCTCAACATTCATCAAATGCAATATGTTTTACAGGAAACAAGTTAACCATAAATATATATATATATACACATACACTATATAATATATATATATATATATATATATATATATACACACACACACACACACACACACAATATATATATATATATATATATATATATATATATATATATATATATATACAATTTTTGAAGTGACAAGTAACAGGACACTTTATGTACTTGCACGTGTTTAAATATTCACATAATTTTTTGGTTAGTTGTTCAGCCATCTGGATGTTCCCCATTCCACCAAAAAGTGCAAAGAAAGCCTTGCACTTTTCAGTTCGTGTTAGGTTTGATTTCATGAAATGTCTTAAGAAGTAATTGGCTTTGTTGTTTGCTTCAGGCTGAGTGATGGATGAGTCACAAACTTGTCACAGGTTGCTGCTCACACTGTGCGCATCTACTTTTTCATTTAGTCAATTGATACGCGCGCTGTCATTTTATTTCCCCAGGGAAAACAATTCTTAGTTGAAGCAAACAAGGGCCTTGCTGGATGTAAATTGGTGGATACAGATTACCACTTGCTCTCTAACTGTATTTGTTCAACAAGTTAGTAAATCAGATGTATTTAAACTCAGAATGTCTGTGATACTCATACATGTGTCATTTAATTTGTGTTACCTAATCCAGTTGCCGACTATGACAGGTTAGACAGAACTTTAAAAGTAATTACATGCTAAAAAGAACTGTGGAAAATGTATAGAGGTGTTGTGGAAGTTGATTTTTTCTGAATGTCATTGTGGCTGCCTGTCTTTTTAGCACTTCTGTCTTTCATTGATTGAACACAAAACAATTAATTTACTCTTATTCTTTTCCTGTGTTCTGTTTTATTAAATCTGTATTAGAAAAAAAAAAAAAATCGCTACATTTCACTAAATGTTCTAGACATGTTTAGTCACATTTATTTTTAGATAGAAATACCAGAAAAAAATATTTTTGTCCAGACATTTTAATGTCCAAAGCATTTGAATCCATCCCATCTGATGATGCCTTTATAATGGAGGCAATAACTGCTATGGAAGGATATTCCAAACTATTTTCAAAAGGAATTGCAAATTGTATGTGGATGTGACATAATAACAAATCTTGCATTACAGTTTGTGTTTTCTCATTCATGAACGCACAGTGACTGCCAAATTTTAAATGGAAAAACAAAGTTAATTTGCAACTGTATTTCCCATTTCTTACGAGTTATGATCCTGACATATTTAAATAGCAATATTAATTGGCATGTCTGCTTTTTCACTCTTACTGCGTTGCGTATGTATCCTGCCAAAACTCAAATGGAAACCCAATTCATTTAGCATTTGAGTTTCCGATGCCTTACATTGAAACCTGTCAATCGGGTAGGGACCATACTATGGGGTATACTATATGTTTGTGTTGGGAAGTGACGTCACTCACAGTCGATTGTCCCGAATGCTTTTAACAGTGGCGGTAACTGGTAAAGTCACCGCTAAAGGCAGCTGCCAATCCGATAGATGCGTGTGAACACAATCATTGACTAAAGTGGACATGATCAGCTCCGGTGGCCATATCCATTAACCAAACATGTTTTTTTTCCGTGGTTTAGACTTCATAAATTAGTAGAACAACATCTTCAGTAGTACATTAGCCATGCAGTCCATGCTGTTGTTTACATCGACGCACTCTATAGGTGAACATTAACCATTAACCAAATGCTTTTCACCTGCCTCGAGATCTCTGTTACACTCTGATTCATGCACATGAGCAAACAGACACTGCAACCCGCCTTTCCTTCTACTCTTATTAGCCTACCTACTGTATTTGCCACCTTACCTTATATATTTTTTCCTCTCTTAAAGGAGCTGTCTTTTTTTATTATTTTGGACCGTCCTCTTAGGTCCACTTATAATGTTATCTAGATCAGTGCTTCCCAAACCTATCCTGGAGGCCCCCCTGCCCTGCAACTTTTGTATGTCTCCTTTATCTAACACACCTGATTCCACTCATCAGCTCATCAGTAGAGACTGCAAGAACTAAATTGGGTGTGTCTGATTAGGGAGACAAACAAAATATTCAGGGCAGGGGGTCCTTCAGGACAAGTTTGGGAAGCACTGATCTAGATTTTCACATCAAAAAACATAAATCTTTTCGGAGCCATCTTTAACGTTTGGTATCTGCGTGGACCTGCCTTTGCCTCTCTCATTATTTACACTACATATGCGAATCAGTGGGCGGAGCTAAACAGGCAGTGATGTAGAAGTTGATCTTCCTCTGCGAAGGCGGTGTCAGAGATTTTCATCATATTATATCCTTGATGTCACTGAATTTCAGTCAGAGTTGTGCTACACTCAATCTCTGTTTATGGATACCATAGAAATAAATGAGAAGTGCTGTAAGCTGTATCCCACGTCGCAAAAAAGTGCTTTTTTGACTAAGGTTACAGGCTTGCCTTTCAGTGTCTTTGGTGGTGTTTAGCCACACTATGTCACAAAGTGGGACATTCCATAACCTGTTGTTTTGGCAGATTGGCTTCAATATAAGCTGTTTTCAAACTAATGTGAAAGTTTTGAGTTCTGCTTCAAGATATCTTCACACTGCCACCAATTACAATACATGAAGAAAAAAAAGGCAAAAATGGAAACCTCAAATTATTTTTGTTTGTCATGGTGATATGCATGGTTTAATGCATATTTAGCTCTTTGTGGTGATCATTAGCAGATGTTCAAAAGGTGTTAACAAATCTGATCACACATCTGGGCAGCATCATCTGGAAGAATGTGCCACTCTGTGTTTGTTCCCAAGAATGCAACATTTTCAATAGATGGAAATATGTACTTAGTTTGCTGTTTTATATCTAAATATAAATTATTTATAATCTAAATTATTATTGTTTCATATGATAATGTGAACATTATTAACCAGTCCCATTGAAATTCTTTACAACATAAATTTTTCAAGCTCTTTATTTATCTATATAGTAACTCATTTTTATAAAAACGGTTTCATTTTTCCCTCTATTGATCTTTTTTCTTCTGTCTTGACATGAAGCTAAATAAAAACTCAGTCTTCATTTGAATATCCAGCTGTGATTCACATGTTTGTAAGGTTGGTGCAGCAGGAGACTGCACATTCTGCTTTACTTCTGAATGTGTGAAAAACTCTTAGTTACTTCAGGTTCACATCAATCTTTCGGTGAGGGGTACATGTCCCCTGATGAGACTTCTCCTTTCGAGACACATGTCTTGAACTCATGTCTCAAAGACCCCTTCTTAGCCTCATTTTAATAGAGGAAACCATTTTTAGAAAGAATCTAATAATACTGCAGTGTCCTCTGTTTACTCTGAATGGTGTGTTCAATCTACAGCATCAATAGTGTCAATTACTGCAGAAAACAAAAGCTTGTCCCATAGTTTGTAAAATACAATCCCTTGGAAACCTTTAGGGATAACAGTTGCTGTCCATTGATTGTCCCATAGACTATTGTAGGTGCCTTTCTGTCAATGTAAATTAAGGTATGGGTCAAATTTACTTTCATTATCTTCATTATCTGAAACAGTTCTCATATGATTGCTGCCTCTGAGTAACGGCTCTTAGCATGTTGGCTTCCTCAAATATGAGTTGCCTGACACATTCAATGCAAGGACATCATGCTCATTAAGGTAAGGACGAATTAAATTTGGTTATTTAATGTTGTTTAGACATGGTGAGCTTGTGATTTTTTTCACAGTATGCTTTTGTCTTTTGCCTTTTCTTCTGCAGCTAAAGAAAAAGGTGAAAGCAAAAATCCCTAAAAAGGAAAAAGATGTTCCACCTGGAACAAAATGTGTTGTGACAGGTTGGGAAAACACTGATTATAAGGTATTGGAACCTTCTGATAAACTGCAAATGTTAGAAGTGACAGTGGTGGACAGGGACCTGTGGAACCGCTACTACAACAAAGTTCTTGGGATTACCAAAGACATGCTGTGCGCAGGAAACATGCAAGAAAAGAGAGGCACCTGTTGGGTATGTCATACTGTAGTCTTTGATTTATGGCTGGTTGCAGGTTCTTTGAAATCATCTATTTACCTATCTAAAGGAAGTAGACCCTTGTGTTCTTTTTTCACAGAGATTCCGGTGGACCTCTGGAATGTAAGAAAAACATAGTCAGAGTGGTATCAAGGTCGGAAAGGATGTGGTAATCCCAAGAATTCAACTGTGTACACTTTTTACTCTGAAAGACATATCTGCTGGATCAATAGCATATACTGAAAAAGCAATTCAACAGCATAACCCTTTAAGAAGCTAAACATTTCCAGTATATAGACTTTTGTTTGTAGTTCAGATTGCTGTAACCAAACAATTATTTTATTCTCAATTTGATAGGTGACATTTTTAAAACTTCAGTAGCTAATGACTGTGAATTGGTTAAATAGTCATGTTTTCTGTTTGTCTTCTGTTACATTAGACACATTAACACCAAAGCGCATCAAGTAAACTCCCACTGGCTTTTATAATATTCTTTGTATGCAAACAAAATCAGACACTTCCTCAAAATAATTCAAAGTGTCAAAAACAAGCAAAGGCCTCCTGGTGAGGACATTAAACAGAGGACAGAATATACAGGGCTTGAAAGTGCATCTGAAAACTTGTATAACAGAGATTAAAGATTTTTCTTCTAAAAATGAAATTTACATCTGAAGTCTACATTCAGCTTCAGAGTGTAGTTAATGCATGGTGGTAAACATGATGTAAATTGAATTCAGTGAATGAGATAAAATTCTTGCAAATTATAACATGAATCTATTTATATATTTCATGTAATATAAAATATGTTTTGGAAAATGAAAAATATCAAGTCATCTTGAAATGAAAAAAAAAAAAACGTAAATTGACATTCTGCTTTTAACATTTAAATAACTTAGTTTCTTATCAGTTAGGTACATTGGAGTTTTATGTTACATCATATGTTCAATGAATGTTTATTGCATTATTTTAGCACCTGTGTGTGTTATGGTGGTGTTATGTATTTGTGTATGACCATGTGCACCTTCTGTATATTTCTTCAGCTTGTGGAACGTCATCATGGCTGCGTTTATGGTGGTTGTAAGTGTATTAAGCGTACAAAACAGATAGGCTGGTATATAGCTAATATGATATGTTTTTACTGTAAATGTAAGTTAAATTTTTCACAAAACCTGCAGAGTTTTTACTTTATTTATACTGTAAAATTCTGGCAACCACAGCTGCGTTTTTTTTAAACAGTGTATACCATTAAAAAATAAAGTATAATGCTACAGTATCCTTGTTAATATGCATTTAAATCCTTGAATCTTGGGAATAGCTAAAATCTTTTTGCTTTGGATGCAATGCTGTAGGGACTTTAATCAGTGTAAGTGGAGACACAAGTTACGGGTCAATATAATCAGAATATTTTTCTGTTCTTTTGCTGAATACGCTCTCTGCCAGCTCAAAGTGGATAACATTCAAAGGTCTTCTGTCGAAAGAATATGATGCAAGACCCTCTCCAAATCTGCTCTTCTCAGAAGGACTAGACTAGAGAGAGAATGCCAGAAGACTTGAGTGAAATTGATTGGTAGTAATAACAGAACAGTACTATCCCCTCCTGGACAGAAAACTTCAGTTATCGAGCGTGTACTTTAACTCATTTTAGAGAAGGTTTCCTCTGAGAGATAAGGTGTTTATTTATTTGAGGTGATCCTTGCCTGACACCTATATTTCTTTACATTTTTTATTAATTTTTTTATTTTTATTTTTTTTTACTGCTAAACTGTTATCATGTAGGAGTGATACATGTCTAGTTCTTGGATATTTTTGACATGCTTATTATAATGCTGGTTTGCATTCATGTGTGCAATATATTATTCATGATGGGGGAAAAGCTGTTTTCCGAAGATGAATATTCAGCATTGCTGAAATATTTACCACCACTAACTGCGCGACCAGGAGACGGATTGTCTACATCGATGAAAATCAAGAACTCATTGAATCTCTGTTTATTTCAAGTCTGGGAAATGTTGATGATGAATAGCTGAGCTTCATCGTACTTGTTTTGTGACATATAGCTGTTTAGGTTCATTGGCAGCTCAGTGGAATCTTCCTGCACCTTCAGTTATTGAAGTGAGGCGAGGGGCCATGTCAACTCTAAGCCTCCCTTCATTCCAAACCTTTATTTAGTCACTGTTTGAGGGGATAAACCAGTGTATTGGCCATGAGAATGAGTGTGGGGGAAGCAGAATAAACAATGCTCTGCAGATTCTTGTTTTAATGAATATGCAGAAACACATGGCTTTGGTAAAGGCTTTAATTATTCTGGACATTTGGTATCATTCTGGGCGAGACTGTAGAAATGTTGTCATCCTTGGTTGTAGGTTACAATTGAGCAAAATAAGCAAGAAGTGCTGCATGGTTGTTTTAATAAGTATGCTCTTAAAACCTGCTATATTTTAATTTGTGGGGGTGAGTTGTCATGTTATAAAATTATAAAATGCATTAATTTATTTGTTTGCCCAAAACAGTGGTTTGACCATTTTGTATGTTATATATTTATGCATTTTTTTCCCATATTATTTTTTGTGTTTCAGATTGTTTTGTATATGTTCAAAAGTTTAAAGGTTTGAGGTTGGTAAGATTTATTTATTTATTTTGAAGGAAGTCTCTTTTGCTTACCAGTGCTGCATTTATTTGATTGATCAAAAATACAGTAAAAAAAGCAATATTGTGAAATATATCATTTCAGTAAAAATATATATATATATTTTTTATATATTTTCAATTTAATTCAAAAACGTAATTATCAGCACCCATTACTTAAGTCTTCGGTGTTACATGATCCTTAAGAAATAATTGTAATATACTAATATTATAATAGAATTATAATACACTTGTGATATACTTATTTCTTATTATCAATGTTGAACAGTTATATAATATTTTTGCTGAAATCATAATACATATTTTTTTCAGATTTTTTTTTAATGAATATAAAGCATTTATTTAAAACTGAAATCTTTTGTAAGATTATACATGTCTCTTTTGTCACTTTTGATCAACTTAATGCATCCTAAAAAAATCTTACTGACCTCACTGTTGTCAGCATACAGAAGAGGATAACAGGCACAGTAACTTGTGCACACACGTCTTTATTGCAGGAACAGAGCAGAGACAAGCAAGGATATGGGGTGAGTATTAGAGAGAATTCAAACTTAGCTAAAAGAGTAACAGTCTATATCTTTGCAGGTAGATGAATAACATCATGCTGGGCATTGTGGGTAAAGAGGACTGAAGAAGACAGAAGAAGGATTGTCTACAGGTAAGTATCAGGTAGGTAGTCAGGTTGCACACATGTGGTAACACCAAGACCAGACAATGATGGAGTGAAGAGTGCTGCTTATGTAGGGTGAGTGATGAGCTGTTGCAGGTGGCTTTAGTTAGAATTACAGTAATTTTGAGTGGGTAGGTGGAGCTGAGGGATCTGACATGAAAAAAAGAAAAAGAATCTGAAATTATTTTGCAAGTTTCTATGTAGCCTGAGGCTGTGTTGCTTTTGTAGACTCTTTTCATATTCTCCTCATTACAATGTTTTTGATAGGTAACCTAAATAACCTGTGGTTTGAACTTATTGTTGTGTTGATTACTCTGTTGCTTGTGGCAATGGACCACCAAGGCACATACCGACCACACTAACCGAAAAGGCAGTTGTGGTGTTATTCTTTGCTTTGGCGCTGCATGACCACAGATGTGTTGCAGCTCTGAGGAAATTATAAGGGCGGGCTGCTTGTCAGTCTATTAGTCCTACTGTCATTGCATTTTATTGTACGGTGAAATCCAAAATTACATAATGAAGCATGAATGTGCTTGATGTTACAGCAGTGATTCTAATACAAGCCTTGTCCCTAGTGGTTTATTTGAAAAGAAACAGCAAAAACTCATTCTACCAGCAGCTATTTTTCTTCCACAATGTGAGTCGATGGGCCACACAGTTCTATTTGATGCCATATGTGCTGTACTATATTATCAAGCAATGAGATTGTATAAACGTGTTCTGACTGAGTATATGGTGCATTTGTAGCAAGTACGGGTTTAAAATCGCTGGACTTGTCCACCTCGCGGCGCCCTTTCCCAGCACTGCTGCACCGGATTGTAGAATCCGACGTTTGGCTCAGACCCCGAGGGCACTTTTATGGTCCCAGCATAGCCTATCGCTCACAACTTCTATATACTGCTTGTTTGCATAATCATAAAGATATCTGCTCTCGAGGGATTACTGACACCAGTAAATGCTTTCCTCAGACAGAATAACTGGTTTGGTGTAATAGTTTGTTACAGCGGTAAAATATAGCCTAAAATGAATTCGTGATCGTCTTTTACAGAGTAGCCATAGACTAGCAATACTAATGTAGTAGCAATACTTAAATTTGAATTCTCTGTTAAATCACATCCTGCGTTTGACGTGTGATGACGTTTTTCAGTATTTCAGTGAAGCTTTTTTATAACTCAACAAAGTAGTTGGCCGTCAATTAAATTATAAAAAATACAAATAAATCAGTTGGTTATGAATAAAAAACATAGGCTACAAACGCTTACAAATTGTACACATGAATACCACATGAACAGAACATATTGAACTTATTTCCTAGGTTCTTAGGGGAAAATCCCTCGTATAATTTGATGTTAAAAACTTTTGTTGTTTAATTTTTTTTATAGGTCAACAAAAACTTGGTGGGTTTTTTTTAATAACAATTTAAAAAAAGAAAATAAAAAAAAGAATGTTCAAAAAGTCTGACCGAGAAATATTTTCCTTTAAAATCATCCTTTTATTAAAGACTCACACGGACATTTGGTAAACAGTATTGCTTACCATAGTAAAATTTTGTAAGGGGAATAACGTGGCTCGTGTAGCCTAGTGTGAGTGTGTCAGTCAAGCTCGGTCACGAGGACACATGGATGGTGACGTCACTCGGTCTGCCCGGGGAAC
This sequence comes from Cyprinus carpio, assembly GCF_018340385.1. Lineage (NCBI taxonomy): Eukaryota > Metazoa > Chordata > Actinopteri > Cypriniformes > Cyprinidae > Cyprinus > Cyprinus carpio. The sequence continues at coordinate 9,961,717 of NC_056592.1, forward strand.
GATCAGAAGCAGCGCGAGCGCCGCTTGAATGGATTGTTGTCGGTGAATAACTTTGCTTCTGGTTTCTCCCCATTAGCCCACCGCTCACATTTTCTTCCGTTTTTCTTCTAATATCCGCGAGTCCAAATTGCACTAAATGGTAAATTAATAATTTAACACCACTCGGAAAAGTGTGTTAGCAACAAACCCCTGAGGTCTGTGTGTGCGGCTTAACTTTTGCAAAGTGGGTAAGTGCAGAAATCTAAACACTCTTTTCCCGTGTATCTTTCCTTCCAGTTTCAGGCTTTTTCCATCGGTACTCCCCTGAAATTTAGAAGCGAACTTTTCAGACTTCACGCTATCGAATAAAAAAGCTGTAATTTCGCTTCAGTGTTACATCTACATGCCAATGTTGTTTACAATCATCATTCCTGTCAGTTATATTTGGACACAGTATGTTGCCATTGTTCCCCAGTGAAGCGCAGGGTCGGTCCTGTTTGCTTTTCTTATCTTGTTGGAGTCTCTCTGAACACTCCATCCAAACTTTTCACTTTCCCGTGGAGACTCCTCAGGAAGATCCAGGAATATCAGTGACCCCGGTTTATCTGTATTTATGGAGCTCTCAGAGTGTCTGGACTCTTGACACAATTGACACAGTTAACTCTCAAAGTTTAGGAAACACAAAATGCTCTGACATTGTAAACTTTGCACAGTGACCACACATTAGATTCAGTACTCTGGCCACTGTAACTTGATCTACCTCTGTGTTTTGCCTCCAAGAGCTTGTTCCTAGATTTGCCATTAATAACAGTGCTGACCTGATCCTTAGTTTCTGCCGTATTAAGCGACAGTTAGCTTTGGAGTGTGTGTGTGTGTGTGTGTATGGACTAACTAAAATTTGATTTTATTCAGGTGTACCTGGGATCTGTTGGAATCTGAATGGACTAATATGAAGAGCTTGAAGGCAAAGTTTAGGAAGAGTGATGTAAGTATGAGTTAATGTATTTTCAGCTGGTTTGGGATTCTTGTGTTGGTCTTGTACACTTAAATTGAGAATCGTCTAAAAAGTCCCTCTGTGAAATAAGATGACAATTTAACAACTTATTATATGATGTTTATAATTCACATATTTTCATTCATTTGGAATCTGAGGTGTAGTTTCATAGTTGACTTGTGTGAATGTTCTAGACTTGAGGTGAATGACTCAGAATCAGACATGTCTGCAGCTTTATGATGACTGAGTCATAACTGGGAGTATCATTTTAAAGCCGAGAATTTCTGCACTCCCAAAGAAAGAATTAAAGAAAAAACAAGCTTCAGAGGAGCTTCCTGGCACTAGATGTGATTCAGCAATCATTTCTAAGCTTGTAATAAATCTTCATCAGTCTCAGGGAGAAGTATTGGAATGTACTTGAACGAAACGTTATTGCTTATAATTGCATGTTTTGGCTTGCCAAATCATTGCCACTTGGGCTGAGTCAGCGGATAGAGATTACCGTGAATTTCTATGTGATCATCAAACCGCGGAACTAAGCTGAGTTTTAATATACTTTCTGCCAGCACATGGTCACAGTGGCATTTTGAACATTTGCACGGAATGTTGTTAAGAGCAAGCCTGCCATAGCCACATTCACAGCTCATAATATTGATTTTTCTCCTTGTATGGTGGCAGAGATGTCTTTTACTGTTTTTCTTTACTTGGTGGGTGTTTGCTTGCACAACAATGTGGTTGCCTAGGAACAAAACTGACATTTTTTAAGAAATCCACTCACTGAGTTCATAGGTAGAGTTGACAAAGAGAACCCATTCAAACAATGAAAATATCGTCACCTTGGAATTATAAGGTTCTTTCTGCATTCTGAGCAGTTTAGAGATATTGAGTTTCAAAGTTTTTGCATTCCATATAGTGATATGGGATATGGAGGACAAGTCTCTTTCATACGTCAGTCCCAAAATGTACAAAATTTGGCAGATAGAGCCTTATACTTCCAAGGTGATGATATATACTTTGTCATTTATTTATTCAGGTAAATGATCTAATATTACATATCTGTAAGCAGCAAAAGTATGTAACATTGGCTAATGAGTCCACCATCAGGAGAACACTGAATAACCATGGTGTGCATGGCCGAGTTGCAAGAAGAAAGTATTTGCTCTCCAAAAAGAACATTGGTGCCCATTTGCAGTTTGCTAAAGATCATGTGGACAAGCCAGAGGACTGTTGGAGAAAGGTTTAATGGCTGGATGAGACCAAAATAGAACTTTATGGTTTAAATGAGAAGCGGTATGTTTGGGGAAAAGAATGCACTGCATTTCATCATAAGAATCCTATCTCATCTGTGAAACATGGTGGTGGTAGTATCATGGTTTTGGCCTGTTTTCCTGCATCTGCCAGCAATTCCATGTCACTTGCTTGAATTGACAACAGAAAAACAGTACAATGACAAATTCACTTACATTAAACATAGAACTTTAAAAAAACAAATAAAACAAATACAAAAAGAACTAATAAGAATACGCCATGCTAATAAGGCCTAATATAAAATAACAAATAACTTACACAATGTTTAAATGGGGAAAAAAATCTGGAAACAAATAAATAAGAAACAGGCTATAGAACTTTTATTAGCAAAACGAAAGCTTGGAGGGATGGCATGCATCATAATGTAAAATAAAAAATGATAAATAAATAAAATCAGCAAACACTGTGGAACCAAATAACAAAGAATATTTAAAAAAAAAAAACTTCAAAAATCAAAGACAAGACAACACAAAAATCCCAAAGTCAGTCAAACAGGTGCTTTCGCATTTTGTTTCAAAACTAATTTTTTGCCATCATCTTGTCTGTCTCACCTTACTCTTCTTGTCAGTCAGCTTAACTCAATCTCCTCACGTGATAAATGAAATCTTACTCCTACTGCTGATCTGTGTTGCGACTGTTGTTTGGGAAACTGCATTGAGTAGCCGTGTTCAGTTTTTAATTTTAGTGTCTCTTCTCTAACTGAATTAAATATATATTCTGTCATGAAACTCTAGATGATGCAGGCTGATGTGTCCTTAATTAAAAATGATGATATTTTTTAGCATTAAACGACTTGTCACAAGCTTATTTGTTCATGTTTCATATGCAGCCAATGAGCTTGTTGCTTTACATATAAATGACTGGTTAGCATTCGCTTGAGTATTGCAGTGCACTTTCCTCTGAAATCCTCCACCTTCCCCAGTTCCACCTGTGTAGATCTGCTACGTGTTATTATAAAGGCCATTTGTGCAGCAGCAGTATGTCTTAAAGGGGACATATGATGCGATTTAAATTTTTCCTTTCTCTATGGAGTGTTACAAGCTCTTGGTGCATAAAGAAGATCTGTAAAGTTGCAAAGACTAATGTCTCAAATCCAAAGAGTTATTCTTTATAATAGTTAAGTCAACCATGCCTACCTAAAATGGCTCTAACTCGTCCCCAAATATCTACTTCACGATACGTGAAGATTTGCATAACGCCGCCCAAATGTTCATGCAAAGAAAGAAGGCTAACTTTTATTCTCGTTGTTGCTGCCAACATGTTGTGGAGATGCTGTGTGTTTCGTTGTGAAAGCGAAACTACTTTGTTTGGCCTTCCAAAAGAGGACACAACTAGAAACCAGTGGTTAAGTTTTATTTAATTACAACACTGTTCCAGAACAGTTGAACCCAAATATTCAGATGTATGCAGAGCATTTTACAGAGGACGAGGACTGTTTCCTGGAAGAGTAGCCTACAATGCCGTGTCTTTTTCTATAAAACAGGGCAATTCCAACTTTGCAAGGAAAATACATGGCTTCATACTCACACACCGCAATAACGTTTACATATTTAAAGAATTTGCCAATGATGATTCAAATGCGAGTTTTGAGCAGTGTAAAGTAGCGCTTGTTGTTTGTCGTTTCTCAGATCACAAATGCCGACGTGGTTTTATGTTTACGCAACGCAACACGTAAAAAGACAGTTTAAGTCATTAAAATCAGTAATTATGTCCCCACTGGATGCTACAAATGCCTCGTTTGTAATAGGTTAAACTTAAACTTCATAATCACACCACAACACACCAAAAAAACAAAATAATGTTCTTAACATCAACATCACACGCTTGAGGAATTCTGCCAGTCACAACACACTGGATAGCTGGCCAATCAGTGTACAGCTCGCTTTCCAGAACGATGAGCTTTGTAAAAATCGAAGAGTTTCAGAAAGGCGGGGCATAAAATATCAAAAAAAACCTACAAATATTCAAAAAAAAATATTTTTTTGAACCTTAAACTTCATAAGCACATTGCATTACACCAAATACACAAAATAATGTTCTTTTTAGCAATATCATATGACCCCTTTAAATATTCACAGCACCATATTGGCGTATACTGTCAGTAGCAAGTTCCTGTACTTGCTTGCAGCTGTAGCAATAATCTACAAATACAGCAATTACCAACAACAGCAGCAATAGCAAAGTTTATGAACTCGTATGTTACCGATAGCTGATTATTCAGAATGTTATCTGCCGATACCGATAGTTTGATTTTCTTAAGGAAAAACTACACAGTAGGGCTGGGCAATATGGCCAAAAAAATTATCATGATAATTTTTTTCCTATCAGTTGATGTCGATAATTATCACGACAAATGTAAAATCTTTATTTCTTTCAAGTTTAAAGCCAGATTTTTGCTCCAAAGTGAAAGTTGTAGATATCAGGCCATTAATTTTCCTTAACAAAATAAATATCTAAATAGAAAAAAATATTTCTTAGTTTCTGCATGTTGTAATGAGTGATATTGTTTCAAATCAGAAACAAAAAACAGGTTTTGGTTGCCTGATAATATTAATAGTAATAATATCATTTTGTGTCTCTTAGAAATGCACATTTGATAGTAGCTTGAGTTAGCCATCTGTAAAAAATGGTAGCAACCTCAGTTTTATATGATTACATTTATTCTGACCAGGTTTTTATTTATTTATTTACTTTTAAATTAAGTATTGGTCTCCCATAGTAGCATACATTTAAATCATGATAAACACAGTTAAAATCACACATAGCACCTATATATAACTATATGGTTTTTAGGTAGCCTATTTGTATGAAAAACAGTAGTCTAAAAACATTCAGTATAAATGCACACATGCTAAAGCTTAATCACAATATACATACTAAAATTATAAACCATTACTCCTTTAATAAAATTCAGTGTGAATATCTCAGAATATTTCTGTCACAATACCATGGTGTAGAGCAGGGGTGTGTTACGACTACAGTAAAATCCACACCTGGTAAAAGGACGGGCTCACTTAAAAATTAAAGATGTGTGTAGATTAGAAAAGCCTGCTGACTAGCGATCGCCAAACATTATACCCCTGGTGAACATTTATCGAACTCTTCATATCGTTTTATTGAGGAAAATTATATCACGATAATTCTCATTATGTTGAATCATTGCCCAGCCCTACTACACAGCGAAACCTATTATTTGGTACATTACTATAATATTAAAGGTTAAAATAAACAACAGAGCTGTTATATTATTCAACTATTTTCAGATATCATAATTACACTCAAATAAAAAATTAAATGTCTACAATTCATTTGCACAGTCTTATTAAAACATACATATATAATTATGTAAAAAAAGCTCCTCTTTAGTGTTGTTTTATAGCTAATGAACTGTGAATTGTGGACAACTTTGCTTAGGTAAATGCCACATTAATTGACATATTGTCCAGAATCTGTTTTATTAGCATCTTTCCAGAGTTGAAACACTGATTGAGCAATTACATAAGACATGATACATTTTGGTAAGCTATACTGTCTCTTTCAACATATCTTCTGATGTTCATTCATGTTTATTTTGCGCTGTAACTTATTAAAGTGAAAGAGACTACACGCTGCTGATTGAACGGAGTTGCTACAGCAATCTGTCACGTCACATTTAAGTGTCAAAATGGTATTCATTGTTTGAATTTTAATGATATAATGTAAAGGATTTGAAAGCTGATACATTGTTTCTTATCAGAAGTTAGAAAGCACAAAGCTCTTTGCGATTACTGGATGGGAGGCGCGCTACAAATAATGTTTGGTGTAGAGAAAAACTGCAGATCTGGCAACCCTGGCATAAACTATGGGTGATTCATAGGGTCAAATGGAGCTTGCATTGATGCCGCTATTTTTAACTGTTAATGTTGTCATATATATATAATGTGTGTGTGTGTGTGTGTGTGTATATTTATATATAGTATATATGTGTATGATGTGTGTGTGTGTGTGTATATTTATATATAGTATATATGTGTATGAGAATCTTTATCATAACTTCTTCTTTTATTACCATTTTAAATTATGTCTTAACTATAAAACCAATTCTTCTGTTATGCGTAGTTGTAACTTATACACTCACCAATCAAAAGTCTTGTTTCAGTTCTTTGTCATACATGGTGCTTTCTAGAAAAAGAGGTAAATCAAAAACAAGAGAAACAAAATATCCTCCTGGTTCTAATTTGGGGTTTGTGTGTCAGTCCAGAACCCTACAGGAATATTCATGTAAGGCCAGGTTTTCATTCTTGAGCAAAGCAGGAGATTAGAACTGCCAGGATAAATACTTTTATAAGAGCAACTGATTGGCAAGTTCTTGTAATATATGTGATATTACTCGACTCGACTGTAGTCCCATTTGAACAGTCCTGGTTTACCTGTAACATATTGCATAACAAAGAGTGAGAGATAGTGCTATTATTACATTTGTTGGTATTTGTGGCATGTTTTAGAGAATCATAAAAATCTTTTTCTAGCCTCTTGCTCGGGGTGGCATGAAATTCCAGTCCTTATGTGTAAGTTACAAGACATTAAAAACAGCTTGGTGTAGACTAGGATTATTGTATCTCAGTAGGATGGTGTCTTTGTTTGACTTCTATCATTCACTTGCAAGAATAGACCTTTTGTGTACACAAATTTTGCTATGTTGACATGATGAGAGCTGTCTTTTGTCACACAGGGTCTGCTAAGTCATTGAGGAAACATTTGGAAAACCTCCACTCCTGCTTGGGATTCTTTTCCCATGTAAGAGACTAGATGTTAGCTGATGTTCTGCAGACTGCTGATGTTATAGCTCAGTCTCTTTATTTACTAGCTTGTCTCTAACAAGCTTTTTAATAAATTAACAGTATCATGTAATGTATTTAATAGGCTCCCTGGTTTTCCTATTTTCATTTAGTTGTTACCTTAATTTAGATTCATTGGAAATATTGTATCTTGAATTGTTGGATAACATTTAATTGCACGTTGTGGCCTGAATGCTTTGAACATTTCACTTGTAATTTGCTATGCACTGATGCTATTTGGGCTTTTATCTGTTTACTAGAACACTGATGCATTTAGTTGTCCTGATTTGTACTTCTTGTTTTTCAGAGGAATTTGGTCAATTGAATAAAAGGGAAATGGCATAGATTATCCTTATTTTGCAAAGCTGTGTCTTCTATGCTTTAGATCAGATGAACTTTGAAGCATGATTTTCCAACCCAGTTTCACGAGAAGTCAAAATAATTTGTAAGAGATTGAGAAAGCATAAGAAATCAGGTTGTACAAAATGAACAGCGCTGAACCTAAATCTAACCATGAAGTCAAACTCCTCGCCCAAGTCTTAAATGAAAAGTTCATCCAGTTATGAAAATTCTGTCATCATTTACTCTAGGGCTAGACAAGAATATTTGAATATTCGTTCGGTGGGTTGGCATTCGATTTTCAATTTTGAGATTCGAATAATCTTTTGTTTATTTTTATTTTTTGCAAGCACCTGGCATCCCCCGCGAAACGGTCTTCATTTGCGCTTGAATATAGCCATTTTTTTTTTTACTATTGGGCCAAATAGTTCTAAGGATTGTCAGGTGCGGTTACAGTGGTATTTTCACGTGAGCCTGGTATGGCGCAGCACGATTACAAACTGTTCTCGGCCGGAATTGAGTGCGTGTGTGCTGTTAGAGTGCGTGTGCAGGGGGGAAGGAAGCCCACTCGTTGCCGGCTACCAGTTGAAGTCGGCCGCAGTGCCGCCATCTTGTAGCAGAACTTCACTTGCGTTAGCATCCCATTGACTCCCATCATTTTGGCGTCACTTTTGACAGCGATAACTTTACATCTGAGGTTTATTTTAAAGACTCCATTTGTCCATTATTTATTTCTAAAGATACACGACAATGTATAAAGGTGCTCCATTACCATTCTATGTTACATTATGGCCCCTGTAAACAGTAGTTTTGTAAAAAATAGGCTAACGATTGCGTCATAACCACTCGACTCTCTGTCGCACAGTAGAGAAAATTACCGTACAAACAGGAGGAGAAGCTCGCAGGCAATCGGGGAGACGTCAAGAGATAAGTGGCGTACTGGGTTTTTACATTTTGTCTTGGTAAAATTCTATACAAAATAATAAATCAGAATACTTACTCCTTGGGGCTCATTTAGGCCAAAGAACTCCCCGCTCAAGCTCGCCGTCTCTGCAAGATTAACGATGGCAGTTTGCACGCACAGCTACTAGAAGATTTACATCTGTCAGACAGGTTGCTGACGCTCATCAAAATCGAGTTTGAGTCTGCCTGCGTCAGAAACGGAAGTTTGTGTAATCGCTAAAAATGGGCTTCACGGCTTGTCTCAATTGAGTTCCAATGGGTTGGCTGTGTGGTTGTTTCTTTTACTGTCTATGGCTTAGCCGTGCTGTTAGAGTGCGTGTGCTTGACTTCGCCACTCTGTTGCCAGGCTACCAGTTTCTCCAAACAGCCTAGTAAACAGCTATGCTACGTTCAATATAAAAAGGAAAAAAAAATGTCTTGAGAGACAGTTTGGTCTCTGGAGGAAACATTTGCGCTTATTGATATTATACCCGTCGTCGCATTCTGTTTATTTTATTTTTTAACCATGCATATACTTCTTTTCAATTAACATGACGAAGTAAATAACAGATAAAAAAGAAGTCCCAAAAACAGAAATATCTGTTCATTGTCCACATCGCTGTTTATATTACACTTGCATTACCATGGCAAGGACTGATGCATTTGTAGTGCATTCCAGAGATCTCCGTTATAAACGCCACAGTGGAAAATGAAACCGTATCTGTGCTAACTGGCCTGGATCAGCACGGAATGTGGAAAATTCTTGCGAATGCATGGTAGCCATAAAAAAAAATACATAAAAAAAGTACAATAGTCCAGCCTAATAATAATTAGTCTATATTAAACGTAGGCTATTGCTCTTAACAGACCTGTGTGTTTTGTATCACTAGTGCCGTGTCCGTTCTCGGGGTGTAACTGTGCGTTCACACCGCCGGCGTCGGGAGCGTCAAAAATCGCTCTGGCCGCCCTGCTCTCAACGCTGCAGAAAGATTTGGTAACGCTCTGACGCTCTGACGTAGATCGAATGCTTATCTTGTATTTACATGTTATAACTTAAAAATTTTAATGTAATGCCTTTTTTCCTAATTGTTTTGTGATCAAATCTTTTGTTATGTTCACGTAATAAACTGAGACGATGCGCGTCAAAGTTTTAGTGGAAAAAGAGAGTTTCAGACAGTCCTCATCTCTGCCGCACATCAGTGCTGACGCACACAGTCTGATAAACGCAGCTCCGCTGTGCAGCGAGAGAGAAATGACGGAGACGTAAGAAGGGAAAGTGCAGAAAATACAGCGTCTATTTCGTGCACAACTTGAACAAACTAGAACAGGTAAAGCTATCAGCTGTGTGGATATTGGCAATATCGTTAACAATTCTCGTTTATAATAATTACTAATATGGCTTCTTCTAAACAAGATCTTTGTCTGTGTTCTTTTAATTTGTGAACTTCATTATTTGAAGTGCAACTGCCGTCCAGTAATCGCAAAAAGCTCTGTGCTTTGTCACTTTTTAATAAAAAGTACCAGCTTTAAAATTATTCCGAATTCATAACGAAATTCAAACAATACAGTTTTGGCGCTCCTTAATGCAGCAGGCGCGGTCACTTTAGCGCCTCAGTTCAAGGGCAAGTGAACCCATTTAATCTTTCTCTTTACTAATATAGTACATAATGAACATGAATTAACATCAAAAGTTAGGCTATTTTATAAGAGATCCTATAGTACAACTTACTGAAATGTCTCATGTAGGAGGAGCCCAAGCTACACTCAGTGGCCCAAGTGATGCTTATGCTCCATGATACTGGTACAGATTCTGTGTAATGAACAATTCTTTGTGACTGTAGATTTCAAGCTGGAAAAGACATTTAGTTCCCACTTTAAGTGAACCTTAGTTCCCAGGTCATCTACAAGATGGATTAAAATGCTGATAAAGTCAAGAAAAGATGAGACATAAACACATGACAGTATGATTTAAATGTAAATAAATAAATAATAATAATAATCGTAAAATAAATAAAACACGTTTATTCTGTGGCACCTAAAAAAATTATTTGGCTCCTAAGTTTTTTTCTTATAGGAGCCAATGGCTCGATTTTTTTTGTTTGGAGCCCTTATATTAAGTAAATATAAATATAATCAAGTATAAACATTACTTAATGTAAGTATAATCAAGGAAATTTGTTTAAAAGTAAACTGGGACTACTGTACTATTATTTATGATATCATTAGATTATTATTCTTATATCGTTACTGCACATCAGCAACTCACCAGAATAATGAACAATCTCAGACACCTTGGTCCACGTATCATTTTTAATTAATTTTTTTATATCCCCGTACGCAAACAGGGACACATTATTACTGCAAACCCGCCACAGCAATAATCAACCTTTTGTTTTGAGAACTAATGTGGTCAGAGCTGCGTTCTCTGTAATCCTCTCAAGCGGTGGACTTCTACGTTCTGATTGGTTGCTGCCCAACCGCGTCATAGCTCATTACCATAAAGTTGCCCTGATTTCAACTCTCCTCGACGCTCTCAATGGCCAAGTCGCACCGCGCCGCTGCTCGACGCCAGCTCACATTGAAAATGAATGGCTCTCGACGCTGGCGGTGTGAACGCACAGTAAGCCCTGTCTGCGTGAGGCGCGCTGCTTCAGGCTCGCACTGTTCTGTAGTTATTAAAAGTTTATTCATTCTGAATGTGTCACGTGTCCATATTGTGTCCATATGTCCCTTTATTAGAGAGAAGAATATGTTCAGCCCCTCCCTCCGAAGCTTCGAATATTCGGTGTTGATGACTATCAAAGCTTCGAAGCTCAAAAAATGGTATTAGGATCAGCCCTAATTTACTCACCCTTGTGTCGTTCCAAACCTGTATGACTTTTTCTTTTGTGAAACATATGAAAAGATAATAATGAAATATTTTGACTGTCACCAAAACTGTATGGTTAGCAAAATTCTTTAAAAAACCTCCCAGCAGATTGGATTTCTCTCATCTGGATCATGTGCACAGCGCTTAATTAGTGTCCTTAACCTGGCCCTTTTCCACATTAACTGCAACCTTCAACATGATGAAACTCTCAGTGAATGAATCCCAAGCTGTCTGAGGAGATAATTTTTACTAATTTTACTCTTCCCATAAAACTTTAGTCAACAAAAAAGGTAGATTAATGGCATTATAATGTTGTTAATGGAATTATGGTTTCATCTTGGGTCAGTGCATCCATTCTGAAAAGAATTAATCCAGTGCTGAGGTTAAAGTGGTTGAGGAGGGAGGCAGGGTCGTCTGGTTAGTAATAAGGCTTGCTGTGTTTTGTGGAATTACCTCATCAGTAAGATATGGCTGCTAGGGGCTTTAGAAACAGGGTCTCTGCCATGTGAGGGTAAAACACACAACCCTTCATTACATTGTATAACCTCAAATGGCAGAGACGAACATCTCCTGTGCAATATTTATTTTGTGGGTTGAATCAGAGTGTATGCTATTTCACAGGGCCTGTTAAAGTATTCGTAGTGAATCCCCAACCCCAAAAGAGTTTTACTTTATTTGCTTGGTTGTAGCAGACTGTCCAGAAGCTAATTCCTTTCTATCCTCTATCGTACACTGACACATTTCACATGTAGAGTCGGTCACTGCTTAATTCAAACCTTAAAGGGAGTGGGTCATGGTCTACTGTAACATTCCCGTAGCCTTTCCAAAAGTTGGTTGCTTTATAAATAGCATCTTCTATTGACAGTGCCAAGTGTGTTTTCATTTCATATCTTTGGTCGTGCCAGCCAAACATTGAAATGATTACTAAAAATAACATCAGTAAACGTGAGCTTTATTTTGACATTTCTGGTAATTGTCTAGTCAAACAACTGACCATCATACCATTTCTGTTTTCAATTTTTAATTGACCAATCAGATGTTTCCAGCTCTCATCCATTTTGCCCAGGGCCAATCAGATAAAGCCCTAGATGACCAATCAGAGTGTATCTGGTTGTAAAGCTGATGAGAATGGGCAGGGATGCAGTGATACAATTTTTTCAGATACTATCGGATCCGATCCAGAAAATTGGCCAATCTAAATATCTGGCCAGGTATAAACTAGGTTAGTGGATAATTAAGCATAAAAACAATCTACTAAATATAGACAACTTCATTTTAATGAAAAATAACAAATGAAAAAATGTATAATAATCTATGACAAAAATTCTATTATAAACTAGGTTAGTGGATAATTTAGCAGTAACATTGTGATGTATGTCAGCCATTGGCGATGGACGATGGAATCGTCTATTGACCCAACCCTAGTTTGAATGCTGAATGGAGGATGACTGACAGCCGCAGCGGAGAGAAGAGTTAACGTCAACTTGAATTGAACTACTTTAATATTCACCTTTACCTCACACTGAATTATGGAGCAGCTTCAGGAAACTTGGAGTTTGACTTTATGGTGTTTTATAATGTGTTTGTGTTTTCGTGGGGCTTAACAATAACACAGAATAGTATAAGCACAATATCGGATTTGGTCGGAATTGATCGGTTCGTCTGACCGATACCCAATCTGGCAGAAAATGCCAGTATCGGAGTTCATACCGTTCCTAAGTATCAGATCAATGCATCCCTAGCAGGTATCCGCACTAGGAAGGTGGTTTCTTTATTAGGCTGGACCCAGCTGCCTGGCTCTTAGAGATTAGCAAATCTAGCCCGAACAACCCCCTCTCCCTTTAACCTCAGCCCTTTTCCCTTCTGGTCTACATATTACATCCTCTGGCCTAATACAGCTATTCCAGACTCCAGTTATCATTTGCCTTGTTTTCCCTGCATGTAGTTGTGGTTTGCTAATGTTGCTGCCCTGATAGTATAAGATGGCTTGTCTGTATCGCCCCAGTGACTAAAGACATTCTGTCAGCTTAAGTTCTGTGAGCCTAGTTAGTTAGGTTTAGTCATGAATCATCTCTGTAACAGTTGTTGATGGTGAAGTGATGACAGGTTTTCCAGGTTGAGAAATTAACTGTCAGGATGAATCAAACAGGTCTGGCTCTCTAAACTGGCTTCAGTCTACTAACTCTAAGTATTATTGTTTTAGGAAGTTCATCCCAGATAAGTCTCTGTGTGTGTGTTGATTTCTTACAACAATGCATAATTTCAGATGTGTTCTTTGTATTTATTGTACGTTATCTTAAGACAGAAGTGTAGACTGTGGGTGTCAATTGGTGGAAATAGCAGGGGTGTTGAATTTAATCCTGCATAATTTGAAGCAACTTCTATATTATACAAAAACTACATCTGTATGTCAGTGGATGTATGTCACGAGTGGGGGTGTATTTGCATGCATTTTATTTTAGGGTATCACTGCAATGGTGAGTGAGCTGTGGATGAGAGCCGTACATGACAGAACACTGTTCTATAATGGAATCTGCGACTGTTGACAACCATGGCAAACATGCAGTAAAGCTATAATGAGTAGCTGTGTCACCACCAGAATTATGTCACTCACAATAATGTAATATTTTTTTATTATTTTCATTTTGGGGCTAATTTCTTAACAAAATAAATGACGTTATACAATGAATTCAATACAATTTGACTTTTTTATCGATTGGCAGCCCTTAAAAAAAGAAAGGTCATTTAGAAAGTTTCATACTTTTGAAGACAAACCTCACTGATCTCTAATCACTAACAATCCAGATTTTCTGAACTTTCAGTCATCATGCCCTCTAAACTTTACTTTCTACAACATCTTCCAACCCTTTGTTTTATCTCTTTTCAGAGGCAAATTATCTCTAGAGTTCCTCCAAGAATTTTGGCAAGGGACGGAATTCAAGTTCAAGGGATTAAAAAGCACATTCTTTCTGAGCGGATGAGTTTGGTGGAATGTGATAATGGATGTGCACAGTTAGGTACAGAAGGTCTATTTTAAGTCTTATTCACTGAACTTCAAAGTCATGTGGTTTTTGATTTTTTTTTTTTTTGAATCCTCCTATCTATTCAGACCAGTGTAAACTACCCCACATTGTGCAATAGTTTAAGCAGTTGCAGATGTAGTTTAATAGAAAAGATGCATTGTTTTTCGCAATAGGTTCATGTGGTTGGCATTAGAAAGTACTGGAAGTCATAACATCACAATTATTTCCCAGAGCTACAGATACTTGCCCCTCGTATGACTTTGGTCTGCTTCAGATTGAAACTGGACAACGTCACAGATAAACATCTACAATAAAAAACACACTTTTCTATAATAGTTACTGGCAAAACACATGCAGTTACTCAAATCTATGAACTTCCATAGTATGCTCACTTCTGAACTTTGTTAAACAAAGGGAGGCATTTGTACAGCATGTAATAAAATTTTCCCACAAAAAGACTCTTTACTCTTTTATGGAAGAGGTGGTTGGTTATATGAGTAGAGTATGCTTTTAGTGAGTTGGGGGTTGGGGACAGTTCAAAAACCAGGTTTTAAGAACATCTCAATATGTGTGAAAACAAGCTTTAGGGAATAACATTGTGGCTTTAACAGCTGTTGTTTATCTGGACAGACCATTTGCATGAATCTGAACCAAGGATTTTCTCTCAGACGTCTCAGTAGTTCTATCTGGATGTCTTTTGTACAGTGACGCACCACAAAGATTTGCATTCAGACCATGCTAATGGTAAAGCCCTGAATGAATATCCAGAGCCTTCCGTTTCAACCCCTCAAGCTCTTCCCTATTCACTTGGGTTTTATCAATATGCCACATGGCTGAAAATCTAATAATGAGATTAAGAGGGAGATTATGTCTTTAGTGTACTTTCACCCTCGTGAACTGGCATCTGGCTGGACAAATATTAAAGCTATTATATTTAATTCACATCATCTTTCAGAGCAAGCAGGTTTAATGTTATTTTGAACTAGGGGGTTTTAAGAAATATATTTTTTTCTACTGTTACCTCTATAGATTTTTTTTAATGGTTTAAGTTACATATTTGATAAATATCATAATATACTAGTATGTTTTTAAATGTGTGTGTGTGTGTGTATATGTATGTATATATATATTAATATATATAGGGATATTTATAGCTTAAAAGTGAATTAAAAATATATATATATAAGTTGCAGATATAGCTTACTAGGGATATTTATAGCTTAAAAGTGAATTAAAAGAGGTCATATAATGCAATTTCAAGTTTTTCTTTCTCTTTGGAGTAGTGTCAGGGCTCGCAAAATTTCAAAATCCCTGGTAGCCCTTTGGCCAGGCATTCTTCAGGTTTTGGTAGCCTAAAATGAATTTAACTAGCCTGAATAAAAAGACATTGGCTGAACTACTGTGGACAAATCAGCATGATCAGCAAAAACTAGTAGCATATTTTGGATGTAACGATTCAATAAACTTATAATGCTATAAAATTCACAATACAGATTACAGCATAAAATTTTCTTACAATTTATTTATATATTTAGTTTTTTTTAACAAAATGACATTTAAGACAAATTATAAATGAAAAGGTGTTCTTTTATAATTTCTCAGACAAAATGCTGCATATTTCTTTGTGAAATTGAAATGTTAAATAATAAAACAAAGCCCAAATCAAATAAAAAATTATACAACTAAAAGAAATCTCTTCATGTAAACAAAGGCTTTGTCTGTGCTCTATTTAAAATCAGAGCCAACCATTTGAAGTACTATCCAAAAAAGATGATAAATACATGTCATTTGGATTGTATAATTTAAAAATATGAAGCAAAAACAGAATGGTCTGATTTTAGCTTTGCGAATGAGATGCAAATTAAAGGCTGCTGCCCCTTTAAGACCGAATGCACAGAACCAATATAATAATGCACAGGAGATTTCTTTCTCCACTGTATACGTTCACTTAAGACATAACCGACTGTTTTTATGAAAATACTTGTAGAGACAATTATTTGGAGCTAATTTTGTGTGTATGTGTTCATTCAGAAACAAGGATACGTGAAAGAGGAATCAATTTTGTGTACGCGCATTGTCTGAAACGCAGCTCTGTGCGCGCTTTGAATGAGTGTGCTCAAGCTCCGAATGCACGTGAATGGTTTTAAACGCTTGAATGTTTAAATTGGCAAGACTTAGAAACAAGTGCAAATGATTGACTATGATCCGTTTCACCTCTACAAGCGAGTGAACAACGTGAATCAATTTAGGAATTTTACATCACTATTCAAGAGACGGGCGAGTTAGTTAGGCTGGTGCGCCTGTGATACTGTTCTGCATTCTGATTAAAAGTTAAGACAGAGTGTCTTTTGTCTGTCGTTCTTCAAACATTACATTAGATTTGTTTTGGTTTAGAAACTGTATTGTTTCATCAGTTAGTCACGTTAGCACTCGGCTAACATATCCACTATTATTGTTTTAAGTGTTTACAGTTTAGCAGCTAAACTTTAGCTGTGGGCACGATTCGCTTAGACAAGTGTTTTTTATGGCATTATTATAAGAACGGATTGGAGCACTATATTATTGTTTTATGTGAAGGTGCTTTGTCAATGGTAGCACTTGCTAACTGACTCTAGGACTCCTCTCTGTGCCAATCACAACAGGCTTGGCCAGCTGAACAATCAGAACATAGTTGACTTATGGAAGGGAGGGGTTTGCTCCGACCTTTATTTGGAACGAATCGTTTCGAAATCATTGGCAAATGACTCTAATATTAAATGTATATTCTGAGAAAATTACAATGTTTAATTAGAAGGTGTTTTTTTTTTTTTATTTATTTATTTATTTTTACTTTAGATGCATTTAAACCTGTTGTAGGGGACTCCAACACAATATTAGGACACTTTAAAATACCATGTGACCAGCTCTTTAAAAGCCCTTTAAAATTAAATATGTACACAGTTTGGATTAAATGAAAAAGTATAGTCAAATTTTTTAATTAGCATGTTTTTATGTTTTGCTTTGGTACTGAAATTGGTACAGACAACCGTGGATTTTCACTGGTATTGGTATCGAATACTGGAATTTTGGTACCGTGACAACACTACTTTGGAGTGTTACAAGCTGTTCCAGCTCGTCCGTGCCCTCCTAAAATGCCTCATTTAAACACGCCCCCACATCTACATCACTGTGTGGGAAGATAATAATAACAACACCAAAAAATTAACCCAAAGAAAAAACACACAACCACAATAATCTCCTTATAATTGTTACTGCTGCTGCCATGTCGTGGAGACACTATGTGTCTCATTGTGAAAATTAAACTACTTTGTTTGGTCTTCCAAAAGAGGACACAACTAGAAATCAGTGAATTTACAGCACTATTCCAAAACAGTTCAGACCAAATCTTTAGATGTGTGCAATGCATTTTACAGAGCAGGACTGTTTCCTGGGAGAACAGCCTACAATGCCGGTGTTCTGACAAATAATGCTGACTCACAGCCTGTAAGTATGTTTTCATATTTAAAGGATTTGCCACTGAGGATTCAAACGCGAATTTTGAGCAGTGTAGAGTAGGGCTGTGCGATTAATCGAAATCGTAATAAAATCACGATTTGAGTGTGCACGATTTCTAAATCGCTTTATAGCACGATTTTCCGCGGCCGCGACCTCCCGCAGTATGCTATCCGATCCAATCAGAATGCAGCACACCTAAGTGGAGCGCGAGAACAAAACAGACTGGGCATATGCCTAACTCCAGGTTCACACACTCTGTCTGTGATGCGTATTTTTTCAGAGCCCATGTTAATGGATCAGAACGTTCACATTGCACACGGTAAAAGATGTGAACAGAAAAGCTTATAAATCGAAAGGTGCAAAAAGAATGAATATCTAGCGCATGAGGATAGAGAGAGTTGTGAGTGAGTGAGAGGAGACATGTTTTAAGTGCTCGCACTCTCTCCGGAGGAGAGCAGCGTGTATCTGAGAACGTGTGTCTGGTTTTGGGACAGAGCAAAGGAAATCTGCTGCGAGCGGAGAGATTCGCGCTCGCGTATTATTTTAATGTGCTTTTGCGTTACAATAACGTGCTCTCGCTGCTGCTTCTGCAACGCATACACGTACTGTATACGCACTGCAGACGGAGTACGTGTGAACATGTATAATGTATAACAAATCTGTTTCAACACCTAAGGCACCGCTACAATAAGCTCTATGACCAATGCATGACAAAAAAAAAACACAAAAAAAAAGCCCTGGACACGGATTTTATTTTATTTATTTATTTTTTGCCATATGTCTAGAGATTTTGTTTGACATCTTTACGTAGTGATTATTTTGACTTATGTCTGTTCTAGAGGCATGTTACAACTTTTTGATAAAGCTCTCATTGGTTTTCTTTTGGAAATATGTTTCAAATTTATACTGAATGCATTTATGACTATAAAGCATGTCTGTGTGTGTGTCAAAATCGTGATTAAAATCGAAATCGCAAAATTTATCAAAAAATCGTGATAGGTTTTTTTTGTCCATATCGCACAGCCCTAGTGTAGAGTAGCGCTTGTTGTTTGTTGTTTCTCCGATCACAAATGCAGACATGGTTTTATGTTTACACGGCGCGATGCAACGTCAGGGGTAGAAAGACAGTATAAGTCATTTTAATCAGTAATTATGTCCCCACTGGATGCTACAACTGCCTCGTTTGTAATGGCTTGTATTGGTTTTGTCTCATTGCACCGGGACACGGAATCACAGTATGGTAAGGGGCGTAAGATTTCCGTTACACGCTTGAGGTATTCGGCCAATCAGAATGCGCTGGATACGCGCCAATCAGAGCACAACTCGCTTTTTAGAACGATGAGCTTTGTGAAAATCGTCACGTTTCAGAAAGGCGGGCATAGAGGAGAAACAATAATGTATGTGGAAAATAATGTGTTTTTTGAACCTTAAACCGCATAAACACATTTTATTACACCAAATACACAAAATAATGTAACATCATATGACCCCTTTAAGTGAAAAACAAATGTTCAATTTGTATTTATTGTTCAGATTGTATTTATTGTTAATAAATCGTGTTTTTTTTATTGATTAATTTAAGTGGCTTAATCTTTAAAATATCATTTGATAACCAATATTCTATCAGTATCCAATACTAGAGGTGGACCAATATATCTGTTTTGCCGATTAATCGGCAACGATAGTTGATTGCTGGAACTATCGGCAAAAAACCACTGATATTGATATGCTGATAGTTTTTTTTTTTTTCGGATTGCATCTATTGCTGGAGCGGCTGAGAAGCACTGCTGTCATCATACAGTATGAAAGCGAGAGCGGCCTCTAGAGGCAGAATCACTGACAGCACGTGCTGTTTGTTATGACACGTGACACTGCGCGCTGCACAAAGCAGGACATTTCAAATGCGGATTTAAAAACCGACAACGAAATTGTGTGTATACAGTATACTACAGTGCAGGTTTTCATAACATTATAAAGTATGTGCTGTTGTGGTAGGCCAGTTTCAAATTGCATATTTGGCTCACTGCCTTTATCTTGTCCTCACTCAATTTAAAGTGCTCCCACGCATTTCCATTAAAGAATCATATCAACTTGTAGAAAATGGGCATCCGATGACCCTTTGAAAAAAAAACAACTTTGTATTGACCCCAAACTTTTGAATGACAGTAAGCTGTGCACCCATAGACCTTTTTGGTATCTGGGTGTAGGCCAAAGTGTGAAAGCCTAGGATAAGTGCAAAAGTTCAACAAAGTGCAATAAACAGCGTCAAAGAGGAGAGCGATGGGAAATTGACACATTTGCTGCATGCACTTTCAACTTTTTATTTTACTTCAAGCATATGTGGACATTGAAGCTTTTTTTGTATCATGTGATTATCTATCATGTAATAATAATAATAATATGATAGAGTGATTCTGAGGCTTAAACATTCTCGCACAGGAATGTGCTTTTCTGAGCATTCACCATGCTGCTCTGAGCTTATCATCTTGGGAATCCAAGAAAGAGAAACGGTCCAAATGTTAGCAATGTGAGTGTAATCGTTCAAACGGAGAACACGGCTAGTGCCAGGCTTGAACAGAGACATGTGTGATAAGAGGTCATAGTACAGTCTGTTCTCAAGGTGATCGGCTGCTGGTTTCATATTTGAGAAGTCATTAGTTTGAAAGCCAACGGCTGGTTCACATGGCCTGACGTGATATGTGACAATTTGATCCAGATGGCTTATGTACAGGTACAGGCAGTATGAATCCATTGTTATGCTTCTTTTGCATGAAAAGTCTCATATTAGATTTAGCATTAGGGCCTAGTGAACTGAAAATACTTAGCATGACATGTCAAGTACAAGGGTCACAACTTGGCAACACACCCACATTGTTTTGCCGGTGGGCAAGGAAGTAAAATGATCTACCATTTATTTTACTGACAGGAGGTATATTAGTGTATGAGCACTAAAAGACCGGGAGATTATAAATTGTGCTAGAGACATATTCCTAATGTTCATTGATTCTTAACTTCTAAATAATGAAATTTCCATGTTCTTTCCTACTTTGTTAACTGCATATGTTTATGAGCAGATAACACAAATTCAACTTGAAAACCATTTGATCTAAACCACCTGTCTTGCCTCTGGTTTTAAATATTAAATGGCTGAAATGGACCTTTGTCAGATAAAAGTTAAATGCTTACACTTAGCGATAGGTGGAGGTTATGTTTGTGCCATATGTCCCTGTTCTCCAGTGGTTATTTAGTCCCAGCAGGCCCTTTTGAGATAATATTAATTGTTTCCTGTTTTTGCAAAGGCCCACCATGACACAAAAAAAATAAATAACAAGATCTCCAGGCTGTTGCTAGTTGTTTAAAGTTTCTTTTGGAAGTTTATGTAGATTTTCACATCTTTTTATTGCCTAAGTAGGGCCCTATGAAATCAGTTTTATTTTTTTCCAAATTCCATTTTTTCCATTCCATTTTGGATTCTTTTTTTTTTTCCTCAACTCCTTTTTTTAATAGTTAAATTAAAGTGTATTAATCAAAAACCATGTATAATTATTTAAAATCATGAAACTAATACATTTTCACCTCAGTTTATTAAAAGTTTAACAAAAATTACATTTAGGGCCCTATGAAATGTTTTATTTTTTCTTACCACATTTTTTTATTGTTACCAAATTCTGTTTTAGCATGTCAGATTATTTGAATGCATAAACAACTTAATTTATTCATTTTTTTCTTAAAGCAGCCTTAAGATTTTTTCCCCTCAGAAATTCTGTTGTGTATTAAAACTTTTCTGGTTATCAATTGAAGGCATAAAATATCAATTAAATTTATCTTTTAATTATTGAACATTAAGCAAACTTTTATTTTTTGGCAAACAAAGGGGATTTACTATAAAAAATTAAAACTGAAGAAGAAATGTTGTGTAATTAATCATTAAAAAATAATGTTTGTTTCATTTTAGTAGTAGTAGGCTATGTACATTCTACTGCAAAATAGACTTCAAATCAAACCAGACATTTATTTTGACGGGTTGCCATGAATACCTTTACAGTTCTGTGTATGTGATATGACGCTAGTTTTACTCAGATCAAACGGTCAATAGTTCACGAAGTGAATCTCAGAGCAGTTCTGGAGATGTTGTTTATGTGTTTACGTCCTCGTTTAGAGAGACAGCAGACGCTGAAATCACCGTGAGCATCACGCGTGCTTCAGAATGTGTGTTATAAACGAAACCGTGCATCTGCGCCATTCATTAACAGAAACACGCAGAACATGCAGGATTCATATTTAAATTGACTTTTGCAGCTTAATATTTACAGATACTAGTCTATATAGTAATTTGATTACCTACTACTCGATTACCTACTGCTATACTACATACCTACTTATTATTAATACATTTAAAATTTGACAAATTCTGTGATATTCCGTGTTAAACTGTGAATTCCGTTTTTATGACTGGATTCCGCGATTCCGTCCGCGTTTTCATCATCGCAGAAATCATAGGGCCCTACTAAACAGTCTAAAGTCTGTTCGTTCATTACCACTTAACAGTGGATTAAAAGCTTATTATCATATCAGTTTTGGCAATGGACTGACAGTGATGTTCTGTGCAGTCCTTTGCAAGACGAGTATAATGTCAGTCATGTAATCTTATATCCTTGCTCGTATTTTTATTTTAAATAGAATGCATCCTGTTCAAGCATTAGATTTTATTTATTTTTGTGCACCATTCCTCTATGTCTCCAGAAGCTGTTTTGTTTTCAGATTAAGGATATTAATCCAAAACTTGCAATTCATGTAGCGTTTATATAGAACACCTCAGTAGGAAAGATTCTCATAGAAATATCATTGCCATACATAGCAGATTATATATTCAGCTGCTATTTTAACATTGTCTTGTGCTTCTTTTAAATTAATATTTTAACCTCATTTAAAAAAAAAAAACTTTTATAATGAAAAAAGACAAACAATTTTGAAAGCAGATTTGATCTAGTAGTAGGCTACTTGTGTTCTAATAGTATAGGGTCAATGGCTTGATGTTAGGGCTGCACAATTAATCAAATTTTTAAGCGCGATTACAATCACTGATGCCACAATTACAAGTCCAATGATGGGGTTGTAAATTGTGTAATTAGGATTGTGTTTGTTGTATTGTTCTCTGTTTTTATGTTGTTGTTGTTTGTATGTCTTTCTGCAAAACTAATTGCCCCCTGGGGGAAATGAATATAGTTGAATTAAAGTTATAATTGTAATTAATAATCACAATTAAAATTTCAGAGGAATAATCGACAATTACAGTTAGGGTTGGGCCGATAGACAATGCCATCGTCCATCGCCGATGGCTGATAGACATCACGATGTTGCTCCAGCAGTTTGTCAGTGGTACTGAGGATCTGCAAATCATTCGCCATCATGCTCAGTCATCTCTCCTTACACAGTGTCTACACCGGACGCAAAAGTTGTTGTGTGGGGCCATGCCGCATCAGCTTAAGACTGTCTACACTGGACGCGACAAAGTGACTGTTGAAAATCATTTGAAATCTGTGTCAGGACATCATAAATAGAACGTGGCAGCAGTTTACTGTCAGGGATTTGTGGTGTCATGCCGCGCGGCATCCAGTGTAGACAGCATCACTGATTATAATGAGTTCTATTGACTGTTCTATATATAATGAATCTCTATTATAGATCAGTGGTTCTATAGTATTTTGTCGAGCCACTTGCATCCGGTGTATACATGGTGGACTTGGATTTAGTTTGTCAGTTTCATCTGTTTCTTCATGTAATCACAGACAGATTCGATGATGGTGAGATCAGATCTCCATGTGGAGCACCGGCTGTTGTCAGACTGCTTGTGCATTCAAAAATTTCACTAGATTATTATTAAAATTAATGGCAAAATTAATGTTTGGAAATGTAAACTGATATTTTCTACTGACACACTACAGCAAAGGACAGAAATAACTGGCCGAACACCATTCTTTGGGGTGAAAATACTAACGTGCCTAAGACTTTTGCACAGTACTGTACTTTCTTTTCAACAAGTACCTAACAAAAAAAAATAATAATCCTTTTTTCCCCAAAAATGTAAGGGAATATTATTATGATGCTGTTTTTCCCCAAAATGTAAGGGAATACTATAGACCCATATTGATTTTCTCAGCATATCTGTTTTGAAATGTAGTATCAGGGAACACCAGGAGGCTAATTCAAACAGTCAACTTAAAATAACAAACTGTTTCTTTTACAAATGATCTTCATTTTGTTTCATGAGTCAACTTTAAATAGCATCAGCTGATTGCAGATAGTAGGCCAAAGTCCCAAAAAACAGCTCCCAAAAATAGTGATGGGTTTACTGTGGCTCGTGTAATGCTACACTGCATTTTAAAAATAGTGACAGATTTAAGCAGTGGCCTCTGCGTTTCGCTGGCTGACCTCAGCGATCTGCTTTTAGCTTACTGCCTAGACTACATTTAGAGCAATTGCATTCCGGTTCATTCTGAACTCTTCAAGTTTTTAGTATCTGCGGACTTCTCCAAATGATTTCCTGCATTGATAACTTCAAAGGGGGTCTTCAAACAGTTGGTCTGATTTACTATATTCAACATTAGGCATTGTTTCACTGTTATGCACAGCTACAAAGACTAGATTTGTCTGCATTTGAATCTCAGCTGTGAATAAGCCCTTGTTAGGAAACAGTTTCATCCCTTCCTGTGGTGCCTAAGAGGTTTCAGAAGAACTGGAAGGAAATAATGTGATTCATGCTACAGGCATTTCATTCCTTTTGAGATGCATGTAAATTATAGGTAAATTCAGGTGACTTCATCCGTTGTTTCATATGATTGCTTTCCTTTTCACCTCACTGATTTTGATGGAAATTGTTTCTATGGACCCACAAGTGTCAATAGCAGTCAGTCTTCACATTTACAAAGGGCTGTTATGCAATACCACAATGCAATGATACAGTATATGAGTAGGCCTAATTGCAGTGCAGGGTTTGAAATATTTGTGGTGGTAGCTGGGTGGAAAACCCACAGCACAAGAATGGTCTACTATCAATACAAATAATGTGATTTTTATTTATTGAAATTCATTCATTACATAGGATGCTATTACATTTAATTACATACTCATATTATGCATTATTATGCATTGCAAATTATGCAAAATTACAGCATAGTTTTCCATGCTTTGTCATATAGCGTCTCTCTCAGTGAATGGGACACAGATTTTACTGATACTACTAAAATCTATATATTGAATAATAAATGTATTTTCTTTGTAAGCATTCCAGACAGAAACAACAATAGTTTACTATGAATTAAATGGAAATTCAATTTATTGTGTAACCAAAATGCCAATAATGCCCAGAACAACGAGAGAAACAAACAAACAAAAAAAAAAACACTTAACTTATGACTTTTAAAGGATTAGTTCACTTTCAAATGAAAATTTCCTGATAATTTACTCACCCCCATGTCATCCAAGATGTTTATGTCTTTCTTTCTTCAGTCGAAAAGAAATTAAGGTTTTTGATAAAAACATTCCAGGATTATTCTCCTTATAGTGGACTTCAACGGCTACCAAACGGTTGAAGGTCAAAATTACAGTTTCAGTGCAGCTTCAAAGGGCTCTACACGATACAAGACAAGGAATAAGTGTCTTATCTAGCGAAACGAGCCATCATTTTCTAAAAAAATAAATAAATAAATAAAAACATTGTCATAATTCATCAACTTGAGTTCATAAGCAATCGCTTGGCATAAATGTGCGCTATTCATTGACTGAGAATCGCTTTAAAGCAGTCTGAAGTGCTCGCTCATCAGTGCCACCTTGTGATACTGCAACCAACACTCTTTTTTTTCTTTTCTTTTTTTAATGAATCACAGCCTTTTGAAGTTTAATAATCAATAGCATGTCACGATTTATGATTTTCCATCCCCAAAATACAATATAACAAGATGTTTGTTTTACTATTTCATGCATTGCAGATTTTTTATGACATTTAAATTTAAGAAAACTCACCCAGAGGGATTTTGCTTTATTCGCATGCTCCTAAATATATTTTACAGTTCGCACACATCTATTTTTATTCGCAAATGATCCTGAAGCACCCGCACTTGTCTCTGCAGCGCACGTGCGAATGTCAGCGGGAGGAAACAGTTCTCGAGCACACAGAACGAGCAGATACAAAACGTGTAGTTAATCGACCGCGGATGGTTTCATTATTTTGGACGGATAAATTAAAAAAATACATAAAAATATTATTATAAGTGGAATATGTATAATAAATGCATAATAAATAATAATCTATATTATTGTATAGAAAATAATAAAAGCAAAAATGTTTCACAAAGTATATTTGGGCGGCCGTTAATATAGGTGACCCACCCATGTAAAGTCTGTGTGTGGGGAAACACTGAATTGTGGTTGTTAACTTACAGCTAGGGCAGGGCGATATATATATATAAAAAAATAAAAAAAAAAACATGATTTAAAATGTTGATATTCGATATATATCTCGATATGTTTGCATTTGCATTTAAATAAAAAAAAAAAACATGATTTTCTTTTGCCCCATTAAAAAAAATTTTTTTTTTTAGAATGAACAGCTAATTTAAGCAGTTAAAAAGAATCTTCACCAAGTGATCACTTACTCTTTTTTTATTAAGTGAACACATGTAGGCCTATATGTAACTGAAGTAGTGCAAAACAATTACAGAAAGTGCATTCTGTCAACTTTTTTTAGTGCATGCAATTCACAATTTAAACTATGCAACTGGGGGAAATAATTAAACTGGGATAAGTGTTTTTTATTTAACTTTTTTCACAAGTTTTTTAGCTAATAACAAAAGTCTGTCAACTGTCTGCGGTTTTAAGAGAAGCTCTGTGGCTTGAAACTATGTTCCCACTGACACTAAAAACCCTCTTAGATAGAGGTATAGCTATATATATATATATATATATGTATATATATATATAAATAATACCAAAGACTTATATATATATATATATGATATTGGTAAATATAATAGTGAAATATAATATATAATCCAAATATAGCCTAATGTTTCTCTACCAAAGACTTTAAGTGCACTCTCTCTGTCTATCATTATGAAAAGTGGGAAATATAACAGACTGAAACGCTTTCCTAATAGTAAATCCAAATGGGTGTTTTTAATCATCGCCTATGAGGACGTCTCTATTCAAACATCAGCGGTCGAGTAAGTGCATTTATTCAGCAATCACAATTGCAAATATCTCGATATGTTTGCATTTGCATTTAAATAAAAAAAAAAAAAAACCTTGATTTTCATTAGATCGCTAAACTCCAGCTTTGTTAGTGTTTTCAAATCATCGTCGGCATGACAGAACACAGACTCTCTCAACAAATCTCTAAACACAACCCTAAACACCATCTTCAAAACATCTTCCAAATCACCTCCGCAATGAGGAGTGAGCACATGCGCATGGTTGCCAGATTGCTTAAAATAAGCAAACCCTGGGCAGAAATACTTTTTGGACGTAGAAAATGTATATGTCTTTAAACAGCGAAAGCTCTGATTCACAGCAATTTTCAACTCTTGTTATCTGGCAACGACGCTCATGAAAAACTCCAGCGTTAGTTTTCAAATCATTGTCGGCGTGCTTGCGCAATGAGCAGTCCGCAGTTACATGTTGCCTTTTTTATTTTCAAATTTTTGGACGTTCGGCGCATTCTTTTGGGAAATATATGCTTGAATTTGAAATATTCAATATTCACAATATTTTCAAATTTTACATGGTCGTCAAAATTATTCCAATATTATCGCTAATATTCAATATATCGCCCAGCCCTACTTACTTAGTTAATCACATTTGATTGTCATGTGCATCTCGTCAGTTAAGCCCGTCCCGTGATTAGTAGTAAATAGCTATCACCTGCTTTCAGATTGAGGGGCATTCACTACACAGAGCTGTAGTTCACTGACAAGCAAGGCGATATCGCGTTCATAAATCGCATGCGATAAATAGCACAGCCCTACCCATACCCCTTGTTTCTGGGCTGAAGAAATCACTTTATGGGAACTCTTACAAAACCACCCATTTTTGTTTGTTACTGTAAGTCCCTTGTTACTGCAATCGTTCAAGTCTTTATCAGATAAGCTAGACACAGTGTGGCCCAAAGTCTGAGGCCACCAGTGAAATTCTTACATTTTTGGTAGTTTTGACATTAAATTTTTTTTTTCATTACAAAATATTAGAACTGGGTTTACAATTTTTTGATGAAAAAAGAATGAAATTTCAATCACAAGGTTGATCTTTTAGTCTGTGATGTTTTCTGAACAAAACTTCACTAAACATTATTTGTAATATGCCACTCTCATCTAATAATTGCAGTGAGCTTTGTGCTTTGTTACTTGTGGAATATAAAATCATATATTGTCAAAAGCTGATATTGCAGTCCTTCATCTATGAATTGTGTGCATGTTTTTAAATGTTTTATCCATTTTTCTTCTCTAGGCCCATGAATGGAACAAGAATGATGAGCGTCTCCTCAGTGCAGTAGAGCATGGAGAAGCAGATAAAGTCATCTCCCTCCTGTCGAAGAAAGGAGCCTGTCCCACCAAGCATGACAGCGAGGGCAAGTCTGCGTGAGTACTGGAACTGATATTGCTCTCATTCTTATTTGATTTAGACATTGACTGCTCTAATTGTGGCTTCAGCAGTGTTTTGAGAGAATTTCTAGATTTGTATAAATAAATTTGTATGAGTGTTTACAACTGAGGGAGAGATGTGAGTTGTGCTTTTTTGCATCCGTTCATCAGAGTGTTTATTTAGCTGTAGAAATTATAATTTAAACCCCAGTCAAACAAAGTTAGTCCTTCATTCACCCCATCAGCATTTTCTTACATTGCATTTACATCAGCCTTCATTTTCCCTTATTTACCGTAACAGACACACAGGTGTTCAGAAGTGAATGCTCGATTTGTTTATGCAAGTCATCCAGTTTTAAAATCATGCATGACACACATTTGAAACAACAAAGCATTAAACACTTGAAGTCCTGTAAAAATGAGATCAGAGCTTAGTTTTTCTGATTTTTTTCACTTAGCAACTTTTTGTCGTTTTGCTTCAAAGTCATAGGAAGGACACTTAAATATATGTTAGACTATTAAAGAAGTTTGAATGCTTTGTTTCTTTGTTTTGGCAGAGATTAATAGGATTCTTTTTTGTTTATTGGAGTCTCAACCTGAGTAATTTCATGCTTGTGTCTATATTTTTGGTGAAAAATATACGTTTTGTAATGATGTGGACAGATTTATTGTGTTTGTGAGAATAATAGGAAATCTAAATCCACCACAAAGGAATTTGTTCTCCACATTTTTAGAGTCTGACATCACAAGTTCAACATTAAATATTCTTAATGCAAGACACTTTTTTTAAGTTTTAGTTTTCTTATGCAGAGCTCAGTACTGTGCGTTACTATCTGGTTGCTAGGGCATTGATAGAGTGTTCTGAGTGACTTCATAAATATAGAGACCAGAGGCTTAAATATAAATTCACAACAAAAACACTCATATGTATAGAATCATATTGTGATGAAAATGTGCACAGTGATTTTAACCACAATATTAGCGTGATTTTTCTAGTCTGTAAGACTGTCTGATGTAATGCATGAGAAGAAAACTCTCATGTTATATGGAATAAAATGTAGGCTAATTATTAACATACCTTAAAAACATCAATTATAAAGAAAGAATTAGCAACATTCCTACGAACAGCACAGCAGAGGTGAATGAGTTACAGTGAATGCAGAGAGAAGAGCTTGCTCTCTTCACTCTGTAAGTAATGAACTCAGACACTGCTGACCTGAATGAGTCTCCAGTGTCCTGCGTTACGATTGCTCGAGCCGAAGCGCTCTCATAGGCTCACAATAAATCCTTATCTGCCCGTTTGAGGAGTTCATTGTGTTCGAGTGCTTGCGCTCCAGAGGGTTCACGAGCCAGAGAATGACACTTGCAGAATTTCCAAACCATCACAGTCGCCATGGAGATATAATTTCCTGATAATTAAGAGTCGGACACAAGACCCTGTGCGATTTGGTAATCATATGCTCATGTTATTTACCTTGAAAAGGACTGTGAGAGAGCTCTTGATCATATTTATTACAAAAACACGAAACAAATGCTGTTACCACTACTTTTCAGGGTTAAAAGAAACAGAATCTCCTCTCTACCTTGTGGAGAATGCAGAGTGACTGAACATTTAATTGACTTGAACATTTAATTGAATCTAACACTACATCTATTATCAATGTCCTAACAAAACTTTTCTCTTTTGTGCGGACATTTTGGCCACCTGAGCAAAAACATTCTTTATACCAGACCTGTACAGCACGCACACAAAAAAGTGTGTAACTTTTAACTTTAATGTGCTATTTATATTTGATTTGACCATTGTTGTAACCAAATAATTCACATTTTAGATTATCTGAGTTGTGCTGTTACCAAAAAATTCTATTAAAAACCCATTTTTAAAAGAATTTCACACAGAACAGTTCAATTCTTTATAATACTATAACAGGGGTCGGCATCCTTTTCTTCATGACGTCTCATTTTAAATTTTTCTGGTTAACCACTGTGCCAACACCCCCACCCCTCCCTTAATGCATTCTACATCTTTTTAAATTTATACGCGGGCATATTTGATTTTCATGCAAATAGTTTTTTTGAGGATTTTTTTCATAATTTTTTTTTATAAGTGACCGTTTGTGTGTGTGTGTGTGTGTGTGTGTGGCATTTCTTTAAAAATAAGCATTTCTTTAAAAATAATTTCTTCAATGTATTAAAACCGTTCAGTTTAATCACCGTTCTATATTAATGCGCTGCTTTAATTGATGTGCACGCCCACACACACATCACACACACATCATATGCAAAAAATAACACTCAGAAAAAAATAAAATTCACAGCACTGCCATGCAACTTTTATTAATCGATTCTTATCGATTCTTTATTATATTTCTAGCCTTTTTTAAGAACTAAAGTAGCTATTTGTAGAGAGAGACACAGAACAGTGAATTTACACATCCCTCTCTCTCTCTCGAGCTCTTCTCTCAGATGGATCGTCTAAAAGTGGCCATATTTGAGAAAAAATGAGTGTTTTGCATCACTGGATATATGTTGGTCATTTAACATTTCTATCATAAAACGTTTGTTACCTTATATTAAATTATTTGCAGCTTCATCTTACCTCGCTCTCTTTAACGTTAAATTTACGCTTCACGCTCTGCTTCTATGAACAGTTAACCCTGCCTACTTTGATTTGATTGGCCATCTCAGTCATTATGACATTGACGAGTGCTCTTAGACCGCTGAGGCTATGATCTGAAGCGCCTAGTATGTGCAGCGGTTGCGCGCGCATCCGTAGACTAGTGCAAGTTAATTCTCACACTTTAATAGTATTTATAGCTCCTAACAGGCTGTGTGACTATGAGAAGTTATCACCTCAAAATGAACAGTATGCAATTCTCTCATGCTAGCGATTATCCCTCACCCCCCCAATGTTGCCAACCCCGCCGTGGGTTGCCGACCCCTGTACTATGTATTATATTATATAATATATATTATATAATATGAAAAAATTAAGCAGATTATCTTAATAAAATAATATAAAAACAAACTGAAGCATTTAAACAAACAAACATTTAAACTCAAAAAAAAAAAAATAAAAAAAAAAAAAAAAAAAAAAAAAAAATAAAAAAAGTTAATGTGAATTCTTATATAGTTTTATAAAACATCCAAAGTACTCGAGTCTGCACACAACTACACTTGTGTGTGACTGAAAATGTATCAGGGTTTTGTTACTGTTCTGTGTTCATCATCCGCTATTTCCACCTGTAAACCACATTCACCAATTCTAACTCAATAGCGACACTAACTCTGTAGTGGTTTGCCCAAACATTGCAATTATCGGCATATTATTTCTTCGTTGCGGCATAAAAAGTGTGCATCCATGAATACAACTAATATTGTCAATGCATGCAAGTAGCCTAGATGGAACATTGGTGATTAGGACTCATAATGTTAAAACTTTACCAAGTTTTCTTTTTTAAAAGTTCACTCAAAAAAATGTAAATTCTGTCCACATTTTTTCACCCACATATTTTTTCAAACCTGTATGACCTTCTGTGGAACATAAAAGAAGAGTTTGAGAAATATCCTTTTCCTATACAATACAAGTAAGTGGAAACCAAAAAGTTTGGTTGCCAACATTCTTTGTGTTCCAATGTTGTTTCAAAAAAAAAAAAAAAAAAATGAAATGATAACTATCCTTTTATATGTTGTTTCAGACAAATTTAAAAGCACCAATGATTAAATTTTTTTAATTCTTCCAAAAATAGGGTAGTTTTTCCTGGACTGACCTTTAATAACATTAGAGTGATGTGTATTATTCTTAAATTGCCATATTTGAATGTTTAAAGTTCTTGGTTTGTTCATTTAAAGGTCAGACCCATGCTGTCATGAGTGACATAATTATCAAGGTCATTTTCAGGACATTTTGTGTAGCTTTAGTTTTGTTCCTGCCCAAAAGAGAGATCCCAGTGCATCTTGATCCTTATCTTCCAGATAGGTTGTAATCAATTTCTTTTAGATTAATTTAGTGTCTTTTTTTTTTAAGTTCGTCCTCCAAAGAGCCAATTAATGAAGAGATGGTAGATATCAAACCAACATGATTCAGTGGGAGCTATTTATTACATGATGGAGAAGACTGAACCTTTTAATCACAAGGAAAGTTTCCACTTTTCCAGTTTTCTGTGCCCTCAGGTCAGAGATTTCATGACTAATGAAGGATTTAAATGAGTAGTTTACCCACACATATTTATTCCTCATTAGCTTGTTTTCCAATTTTTTAATGTGAATTTTAGATGTCATTACTAGTTTTATTTTTTATTCAATTTTGGTTAACATTGGATGGAAACACCAAGATGCAAATAACACCTCCAAAATGTGTGTTAAAAACATGCTGTACTGTTCAAAAGTTTGGGTCCTTGTTTTCTGAAAGAAATGTGTCTTCTTGAGCAAGGATGCATGAAATTGAACAAAATTGACACTAAAGACATTCATAATGTTACAAAAGTTTTCATGTTCAAATAAATGCTGTTCTTTTGAACTTTTTATTCATCTAAGCATCCTGAAAAACTATTTTTTCATGGTTCCCACATACATAATAGGCAGCACAACTGTTTGAACATGTGACACTGAATACTTGAGTAATGGCAGCAAAATTGTTTGCTTTGTCATCACAGGAATACATTACATTTTTAAAATATATTAAAATAATTAAAAACCCTTTAAAAATTTTGTATTTTTGGATATCACATCTAAAATAAATGCAGCCGCCTTTCAAATTTAAAGCTCTTACTATATTTTGACAACCGTGTTAATTGCTGCTTTGTGCTTGACTTGCTACTACACAGAATGAAAAGGATTGATCTAATGTCACTCATTCACACTAGAATGCTTTACAATTGCCTTAGGACAAGCATATATGTAGACCATGTCTTTGACCTACTTCTGAAATCAAAGAGCCCCCTATTTACTGCATGTAGGTTACAGACAGGTTGTACATGGTGTAAAAACTGACCAAATGTGAGAGACATGGGTAATGTGCAACTAAAATTAAGTGTTCAAGGCCCCCTCCTCCTTCTTCCTCAGTTTGCATGTAGCAGCCACACGAGGTCAAGCTGAGTGCCTTGCTGTCATCCTGGCTCACGGTGCTGATATTTCTCTGCAGGACACTTCAGGTCGGTTACAACTAGATTAACATGTTTTTTTTTTTTTTTTTTTTTGCATTACTTTTGTTACATCAGTAACACATCATGAATAAATTGTGAATAACAAGTGTTGTTTTCCTCTCTTCATATCAGGGTTTACTGCTTTGCACCTTGCTGCCAAAAACAACCATCCAGAGTGTGCCAAAAAGTTGCTTCAGGTAATGTTTTTGATTGATTGTGAATCATAGACAGATAGTTCAATGTTCGCAAACAGATGGAGCGAATGCTACTGTGAACAACAGCCATGTCTGTTGCCATGCAGTGTGTGCCAGCTAAACAAAGGAAGCAGATTTTGTTCTGCAGTTTCGTAAACTAGCAAATCCCACGGCCTCCCTCTGTGAGCTTGGAGAGTGTTGCATGTTTGGATGTGTGTGGGCAGCTTGGCATGTTCGAAGACTCTGCTCAGTCTGGAGAAGCGCCAGTTACATTATCTAGCATCTCTTTTATCATCATGGACAACTCATTCCCTGTTCCATGTGATTCTATCAGATCTGCATAGATCTGAAATATCCACAGCCTGTCAGCTCTGTTCACTAATGGGTACCAGTATTGGCTTTGCCAGTATAGATTAAAAGAGGCATCAATATTAGCAATTTAACACTGCACTAGAAGTTGAATTCGCACAGTAGGACTTATAAGTCTTCCCCCAAAAAGTATTTGGACATGGTTAAACACACTTAAACACGTTTGAATATCATTTCACAAAATCCTTAAAATATCCAAATACTTGTCTCAATTTTGAACAGTCTATTTTAAAAATTTAAACAACTTTTTATTTGTCAAATGTTTTGCATGAAAAGTGAATCTGCAGTTATATATATATATATATATATGATTTAATTTATACTGTTCTAAAACTATAATACTAATCAATTAATGTTAAGCATTTCAAGTAATGCCTTTCTTTTGAACAGCAAACAAATCTGTGGTTTCACATTTATAAATAGCATTTTATAAAGGAATTATAAATTACATTTCAAAATATATAAAAATAGAAAAAATAAACACAGCCTTGGCGAACATTAGTGATTTCTTTCAAAAACATTAAAATAATTGTACAGACCCCATGGTAGTGTACAGTATTCTTTTTGCATCAGTGTTAACCATCCAACCTTAAAAGTGTTCCTTAAGTGAAAAATTAGAGGTTTTGAATAGTGTTGTTTCACTAAGGAAAGACTTGGAAATATATTCCCCTTCACACGGCCAGGGTGGCTTTGAATTAATTAGCCTTTTCCCCTGGAGATCCTGTGAAACCGAAGACTTAACTGCTGCACTAATGAAAGGGCCTGACAGTAGTAATTCTGTTTCATCCAGCAGTTTCATAAACCAAAACTCCTTGGCATCCTAAATACAACAGATGCTTTCTTTGCTAATTTTTCCGTAGACTAGATAGATCAGCTATTCTTTTCTAATGGCAAAAACATCATTGGGCTCTATACTGGTTAAATTAAGCTTTGTCAGTTTATCTGGGTATACAAGACAAGTTATTAAGGGATTTAAGAGGAAATATGGAATCTTGTTTATGCAATAGTAGCAGTATGGACTAGAGGCTTAATTGCTGTGTGTCTGTGATCTCATTTATTGTATCGTCCACATTACCCACAGTTTTAGGTCTGATTGGCTGCCACAGTCAGATTTAATATATTAAACCTCTACTTTGATAATGTCCGTCAAATAAATGCCTTGTGCGTGTTCATCCATGAACACTGGCCTGACATGCAGTTAAATGTTTAATAGTAGTGCACTTCATTAACTTGCACCAAACAAAAATTGCTCAGTGAAAAGTGTAGCTGTTTTGATTGAAAGGTGTAATTGGTGTCTAACAGTTCCTTCTGGGTAAAACATGTCATGGTGGTTTTAGATGATGTCTTTGAAGCAATAATCTAATGCGCTTCCTTCTACAGACTAAGTGTGTGGTGGATGCGCCGGACAGCTCTGGGAGGACGGCTCTCCATCACGCAGGTGAGGTGCAAAATTTTCATGTTTTATTGAATAGTTTGCTTGCTTTATCACTTCTAGACTTAAAAAAAAAAAAAAAAAAAAAAAAAACAGAGAGGAGCTGTTCAAAGAGAAGCAGCAGGCTTTATCTTCAGTATGTCTCATTTTCTTTCATTATTTTGGTTTAATGGACCTCTTTGAGGATTGATTGTTTGCTCAGAGTGGCATCTTGGCATAAATGTGCACTTCCAAACATTAACCCCACGACTTCACCAGTGCCACTTTACTTTCGAGCACAGAATGTTATTGTAGACCGTTTGCACCAAATTGCCAGGTGTAGAGAGCAAACACCAAAAAAAAAATCATGTTTTTATTTGTGGAGAAAATTGCTCCCTAGCAAGCCCATTTCACTCTATAGAAAAAATGTGGTGTGGTGGGGTGGAACCTGCCGGCGTGTTTGCTTATAATTGAGCCTTTTGCCAGCTGTTAGGGATTGAACTGGGGTGGGATAGGCCACGAAGAGCAAGAAGATTTCAGCCATGCTGAGGTCAAAAATCTGCTGGCAGGATTTCATTATCCTGCAGAGGAAAAACAAGAAGCAAAACATGGTTTCATACAGACTACAAAGCAGATAAATCTCACACTATGAGTGTTCATCGTCTGTTTGATTATGTCTTTAATTGATTCTTCTGTACATTTCTGCCATATGTATATAAACTGACAGGAACCACTAATAAGCTACTACTAAATATTGTAGAAAATTAATTTTCTGTAATGTTGCTTTGCAATGACTTGTATCGTAAAAAGCGCTATACAAATAAACTTGAATTTAATTGAAATCCTTCTGCTGATGGGAGGATGCATTTATGCCCATCTGCCACATGATGATAATGGCTGTGATTGGTTGAGAAATGGGACATGGTATAATTTTTAGCGGGCGCTAATAATTGAAATAAGTGCTGTCACACACTATGAGCCTGGTTTCAGTCTCTGTGGGAAAGTTTAAAGTGTTATTACTCTTTAAGGAGTTTGTTGGCCAGCTGTTAAACACTTGTTTGTGTCTCTGTGGGGATAAAGAACTGCTTCTGATTATCTGTTCTCTTTTTTTTTTTTTTCCTGTAGCTACCAGCGGAGACACTGTGATAGTTCAGCTTCTGTGCGAGCACAAGTGTGATGTCAATCTTAAGGACTTGGTATGTATGAGTCTTATGCTATCTGAACTGCTGAGAAAATGTCTTTCCTGTCTTTCTCTGCATGTGTTTTGCTGCATTTCAGAACTGCCTGTGGTCTGCCTGAAACATGCATTGTGAAACACAACTCTGTTCTCTGTGGGTTTGAATCTGTGTTCGGCTGCATTGATTAAAATCCCCATGGCACACTTAAGGTCCCTGTTACTGGAAAATTGCTTGTCCGGGGTTGTTTTTTTGGCTCTGCTCGTCTTTTACGTTTTCTTCTACAATGTTGTTTTCTTTTATTCCTCTGAGAGTCTCACAGTGCTGCTTTTAAATGGCTTCTGTCTGGGTAATGACAAGAGCACTGACTAGTACTACAAAAATAATTTGAATTCTAGTAGTAGATATTTCAACTAGTAGTCATTCATTTGAAGTATTAGTCGACTGAAAGCAAATTTTTTAATAAACCATTTAAATCATTATAATGAGCCTTTAATTTCATACATAGCCTAATAAGCGCTCAAGTACATGCATAAAGCTTGTCACAGCACACCGGCAGAAGAAACGATTTTGAATGTTTCAGGGAAAAACAGTAAGGAGACTGCATTAACATTTTAATAATTTGATAAACTAGTGCTTTCTTTGTTTTCTGACCAAGAGATGAAGTCGGTGACACTGACTCCGCAGTAGTGGATGCGCCTGTATTCATGTTTCATATGGATTATGTAATCTGAGAATTTTTTTTATTTGAATTGGTTCATTTGAAAGTAGACATTTCACTCTCTCTATATATATATTTTTAATGTCTGTAAGGCATATATCTATGTAAGATATACATCGACTTTCGTGTTCAAGTCCACAGGCCGAGACGGCAGAAAGCGCATCATGTTTGCTTTCATTATTTTACAAATGCGCTATGTTTTGTTGTTATTGTGAATGACCAAAAATTAGGGATTATTTTAAGAGCAAGTGAGAGCACCGGCGCCTCCATCTGTCCTGCAGTAAGCAAGCTGCTGTTCAGCTTCCACACAGACACTTCAATAGCGCGCATTTGTCTAGTTTAACATCAGATTGAGCGGCCATATAAAGTTGCTAACATATTTCAGAGGTTGATGAATGATAGTCGAGCGTTTGGATGTCCTGCCCATCGATACTGTATTACCATAAACTAGCTGGTAACTGCATTACATGACACTTCAATAACTACACCTAATAAAATTTTGGTCGACCAAGTCTCTTCTGGTCGACTAACGATTAGTCGACTATTAGGGGGCAGCCCTAACATTTATATTACCAAAAAAAATTATATAAAGAGAGTTTGAATTTTATACTAGATATCAGAGAGTTAATAACATTAAATAAATTATTTATAAATATAAGTTAATATGTAATACATTATGATAAAGCTATATCTTTAATATATTATTTAAACACATGAAATAAATTACGGTCTGATCTCTTATATTAAATTCTGAAAAGAATAT
The DNA here is from genome assembly GCF_018340385.1 of Cyprinus carpio. NCBI lineage: Eukaryota > Metazoa > Chordata > Actinopteri > Cypriniformes > Cyprinidae > Cyprinus > Cyprinus carpio. The sequence goes on from NC_056592.1 coordinate 9,999,894, forward strand.
GTAAATATATTAAAGATTTTGTACAAATTTTGTTTATATCCACCTTTTTTCATGTCCCAAATTTTGCATAGAAATATGTGGATGGTTCGTGTTAGCATCTGCCATTCATGTTTGTGTTTAACAATCATCCCAGAGGTGTAGTTTTATATATATATAGTACATATAGATTTAAATAATTGAAAGACTTCAGAACTTTAGACAACAGAAGAAAAATATTGTCAGTCTGGCACATCCAGGCTTTTTATATCACAGTGTTTTGTTAAAAAGTTTCTTGTAAAGTGAAACGATCACAATACTAAAACTCAAATCTGTTGCCCATCGCACTGACCTTATTTACTCCTTAGTGTCAGGAATTCATTAATATGCATCTGCTTTATCTGGGCATATATAAGAAGTACACAAATTATTCTTATTCAACATTCATCATTGGATGGTCGGAGCTTTCCCTGCAGTGTCTTTTAATTGAGAAATCAATCCACAATTATTCACAGTTATCCTTTATTAGTAGTGTTTACTGTTAAGACTCAAAGTGCTTTTATCCCAGAGATTAGACTGACTGCAGGGAAGGATGAACGACCCTGATGCAACTCCAGAGAAATATTTCATTCTAATAATGCTTCAAATAGCTATGTTCTGTCAGGGGAGACTGCATGAAGAAAGAGGCAACAGCTAAACAACCTTTACTAAGTCATCCTCACTAAAATGTATGACAAAAATATATGGTAAATGAAGATAATTATTTATTATAATCATCTTAATATTAGACAACATAAGAACTATAAAACACAATAATGACTCCCCTTAAAGTCAAGTTTTTTAAAATCCATTTTTGCATGTAGCAGAGCAAAATGCAGGATATATTTTTGTTTTTTGCATAAATAAAAGTCCCAAGTCTCTTTTACGTGTATCAAAATCATGTCTTTTTCATAAACTTAATCTTTAAAGGAATAGTTCACTCAAAAATTTAAATTTACACATTGTCAGACCATCCAAGATGTAGATGAGTTTGTTTCTTCATCAGAACAAATTGGGAGAAATTTAGCATTATATCACTTGCTCATTAATGGATCCTCTGCAGTGAATGGGTGCCATCAGAATGAAAGTCCAAACAGCAGATAAAAACATCACAATAATCCACAAGTAATCCACACGACTGGTATAATGCTAGATTTCTCAAGACCTGTTCCGATGAAGAAACAAACTCATTTACATCTTAGATGGCCTCTGAGTGAGCAAATGTTGGGCAAAATTTTAATTTATTGATTTTTGGGTGAACTATTCCTTTAACCACTGTGCTTGTCTGCTAGATAAACACCCTTTGTGTTCTATTTGACATTATCACCTATTCTCTAATTCACACATCTAAATTGTCATAATATCAGCAGCTCCAATGAAACCAACCATTTTTCGCTCCTCAAGCTGTAAAATACTCAAGAGACAGAGTGGCGATGTGGGAGGCAAAGAACCCTCAAGCTGTGGCTCTTATTTAGACAATCGTGTCTGAAGGGCTTCAGTTGACAGAAATGAGAATGAGAGAGAGAGTGTCAGAGTAGATGTGCATCAGAAGCTGCTTCTGCTTTCGGTCACTGATTATCAACTGTCGTCATGCTCTGAGGCAAGCTTGGCACATTTCTGATGATTCTTGCCCACTCAGCCCATTGCTTTGAACACACGGAAATACCTACTTTCACTGCTAAATTATTCAATGTAGCCCAACTAATGTTGCAATAGCATTCTGGGCTCAAGCACAAATAATGATCCTTTGATGCCTGCTCAGAAGAGACTGGGCCTTATTTTCAAAGACCAGACTGTTAGCAATGGACAAGTCCACTGATAGGTTCCTTTTACAATTAAAACTCATCTAGGAGTTTGCCTTTGAGCTGGAAAATGGATGGAAAACATTGACTCACCTAAAGTTTTGCAAAAGCCGCTGGGTCTAATTTAGAAAACTCACACCTGGTACTTTTTCTCTTATTTTCCCTTGCCGCAAATGGGGTGCTTATACCCTCAGGAGAATATGGCATGCAGTATGCTTAAATATCGAATTTACACTGAAAAAATGTGGTTGTATTTTAATGGGATAATTCACCCAAAAATGAACACACAGGGTGTTACTTTGAAGGCTCTTTTTCGTGCAGTTTCAATGAATGGCAACTGACTTGCAAAAGCACCACAAATGTATCATGTTGTGTTAAAAAAATTTATTGTTTCACAAAATAAATAAAGTCTTACATGTTTGGAATGACATGAGGGTAAATAAATAAGAAATTTCATTTTTGGATGAACTGTTCAAAATATAACAAAAGTGAACATTAAAAAAAAAAAACCAAAAATGCACCTACAAAAGTAAAAAACCATGACTAACCCAAAAAGGTAAACCTAACTTATCAACCTAATAATATTTTTTAAATTTAAGAGCACCCTTACTACTTAAGGTAATAATAAGTTTCAAAAGTATCCCTTTGACAAGCTCCAGTTACAAGCTGTTGCACCCCAAAGCAGGGGCATTTCCTTTGAGGAGGCAAGGGAGGCAGTGAAAAAAAAATACGTAGTACGAAAATAAAAACAATGGAAATATTACAGAATATAACATTAAAAAGTGTATAAATCACTCGTTTTTGTTTTGTGTTCTTTTGTACAGAATCATTTTTTTTTTTTTTTTTGACTACAGTGGTAGTCTGCATCTTTCTTGGTTCCCCTGGGCCCATTAAATTTTAACAGACCCCCTAAAGCATGCAGTGAGTTTGGTGGGGGAAAATTGAGACTGAATGGGGGCAAGTCACGTGAGAGGAGGCAAAGCCTCCATCGTGGTATCATTGGATATTATGTTGGTTATATTGGTCATGTAATTGGTTTGTGTGATAAATCCCACCTCTTGTATTCATGTGTGTTCCGCTTTCACAAATCAGTCTGAATGAAAAATATAATGGTGTTAATGGAAAGACTAATTTAAAAATGTAAGTAAACAACTCACACACTTCAATATAACCATTTTGTTACGTCAAAATAAGACTTAAAATGGCCTGAAAACATGATCTGTGGGAGTTTTTAGTGAGTAATCAGCTTGTTGAAATTTACAGTAAATCTCTGTCTGTGACCAATATTTACAGAGCTTTGATGACTGATGATCCGAAAAATGCAAAAATAGTTAATATATTTAATTATTTTTTCTAAGAGTGTAAGTTCATATGATTGCAACAGTTTAAGATATCATGCCTCGAAAAATTTGATATTTAGTGCATTTATAAAATGTTTTTATGGGTTTGATTCCTCATTATGCAAACAAACCAATCATTTCTGATACAACTATCCTAACATTTTATTACAGTGACAAAATGGGCATGGTTGTGAAAGCCCTTGAGGTATATGTAAGCAGACTTTCTCCATAGCACCTGACCTGTTGGGCTGAGTGCTGACCTTCCAGATGTCTTAAATGTTAGCTTGTTAAATTTAATCTTGTCTTGGCTCTTCAATACATGCCAGGATAGAAACCAGCCAGTGCATAGGGTTGTACTAAATCGTTTAATTTCTCTGCTTAATGCCATACGAGCTTAAACCATCCCCTGGACTGCAATGACTAAGCATTTGCCAGTTAAGATACTAAATGAAAAGCATCTAAAGAGGACTTTAAATCTTTTTGGTGTACCTCAAACACGCACAAGCTTAAAGGGCTTATAAAGGAATGGTTGTGTCTTGTTTCCTCACACGTTCCGGGGAAAAAACGCACCATGTTGTGAGCTTAAATAGAAGTCTAGATATGCACCTCTTGCTTTCTGAAGAAAAAAAATATATATACTCTTGTTTTTATTTATAAATTATTCAAATATAGCTTAACGTTAAAACGTTACCTTATAGCTCACAATGTTTTGCATGCACAGCCTCTTTTGTTGTTGTTGTTGTTGTAGTTTTAACTGAGAAAACGTATGCATTCGTGCAGTGCTGTACAGAATCATGGTGTAGTTTTCAGGTAGATCAAATTCAGCCCTGTCACCCTAAATGTGCTTTTGATGAGCTGTCAGTTTTTCTCACTCTGGAATTATTGGCAGAAACCCTGTGACCTTTGGGGTCACCGGCAGGGAGCACTGAGCTCGTCCTTTCTCAGTTAAAGTATTGTTCGTTCAAGGAAATTTGGAAATTCACCTATGTACATTACTGTCATGTAGAATTTAATGCATCAGGTTATACTTCTATTGATATTAGCTGTCCAAAGCTGTAATACATCTTGATGATAAATGTCTCACTGTTTAATGCCAATTCTGTCTAATGTATTGTCTATTACTATAACGTAGCCTCTTAATATGCAAAAGGTGGTATTTGTAGAAAAATTATGTTGACCCAAAGCTCTTTTCATTTAGGATGGCTTCACACCCCTGCTTTTGTCAGCTAGGCATGCACACGCAGAGGTCTGCAAGAGTTTATTGGACTGGGGTGCTAACATCAATGCTAGAGACAAAAATGGCAGGTATGGTTCTGGTGATCAGTCTGATACCAAAAGATTTTCAGTTCAAACATTATGTCATGCCTTCAATCATAAAGTGTTAAGTGAGATGATCCTTGCTGAATAAAAGTATTAATTTTTGACAGCAAACTCTTGAACATTAGTGTAAGTGACGTGCTGTTATCCGTGCAGAACCGCTGTGATGTTGGCCAGTGAGAGCAGCTGTCCGGCTGCTGTCGAGCTGCTCGTGCAGAGGGGAGCTGACCTACAAATGGTGGACTCATTAGGCCACGATGTGCTCTATTACGCCAAGCTGTCAGGTAGCAGCGACGTCCGAACCGTTCTCAACATGACCCTTCACAGACACCAGTCTGACTCAGGTAAACACACGTGAATGCCAGTTAACACAGTTTTGTTGTAAAGCTCACACTCCAAATTATGATTATAATACCATTGGTCATTGTTTTGTGGAGCTGCTTGTAATTCCACATTATTGCTGTTATTGCTGTTGCTGTTACTTTGTTGTTTTGTGTAGCATGGACACTATGTATAATGTGTCGCTCTTATTAAATAATAAAATGACACTCCATCTGAAACTGAACAATAACAGTAACATTTCTTCACTGTACTGAATATCACATCAGAACTACTGCAACCCTCCGAAGTCTGTTGTAGTTCAATGTGAAATATTCACTGGGTTTTCCTTTCTGTGGCCTCATGTTGCGCAGAGCTTTTTGGCTCAACATTGCCATCTAGTGGCATTTTTTTTAAATGAAAATGATTTTAAAAATGCCTCTTGCTTCACACATGTCCAGGGAGTGAGAGTTAATCAAATTTTTTTTTTTTGCAGAATATCTCATATGTGTTTGTGAAATAATGAAACAAGGAAAGATTCAGACAGCATGACTAATGTTAGCACCAGGCCATTTTCGTTTTTCCCATCATAACTTCCACTCCATGTTTTCCCCTCCTGTATCTTTGTTTGAACAGATAAGAGTTCAGCGAGAACCCCTCAGGTAAGCAAGCTAATTTTGATTCCATTAATTTTCCTCCCCTCAGACTTGATGGTTTTCCTCATTTTCTGACTGACAGAACCTGCAAAGGTTCTCCGTAGGTGCTTAAAATTCACATTTTCACTGAATGCTTAGTTCACGAGTAACAGTAATCAACCTCAAGCCAGGATTTTTGATTGAATATTCTTTTCTCACTGTTGACAAACATTCCCGCAATGCACTGTTAGAAATATGCACTGGTGTTTGCCTTACGCAGTAGTGATAATTGTTTTCTTTTTCCAAACTAAGTATGCAGTGTTTATTTCACTAACCACTTAAACACTTTACTTCGTCTTCCTCCCTCTTTTTGCCAATCTCCTTATCACGCACACAATCTCAGCATGGTCAAAAGTTAAATGAGGACAGCAGCTCCACCCTCAAAAAGAGAAAAGCACCTCCTCCTCCTCCTATTAGCCCAGTCCAGGTAAAGGCACATAGTGCTGAATCTATGATCTCTGCACTTTCTAAAAGACTTAGATACAACTATTTATTTGATGACTTCTGAATGTACGGACAATAATTAACCATTTTTTCTGTGTCCATACTGTCTTTAAGCTTAGCCTCACTTCAAAGCTTTCTTTTGTCTTATTTTTCAGTCGGCCGGTATCATCTCACCACCATATTTTACTCCAACTGAAACTCCTTTGTCCAGCAAAAGTGATTCTTCCAAAAGATTTGATTACAAGGTAAAATAGTCAAGAAGTGTTGAGGGGTATTAGTTAAATGTGCTTAAGTATAAATTAAGAAAGTATTAATTGTAATATTGAGTGTAATAAGTATATTTATTATAATTTATTTTAATATTGATTGTAATAATAACATAATAATAAAATGCCAAAAAATACTACAAAAAATAAAAAAGCTAAAAATGTTACATTTTAATTAAAATGTAAAAAAAAATATATATATATATATATAATATATATATATATATATATATATATATATACAGTACAGACCAAAAGTTTGGAAACATTACTATTTTTGAAAGAAGTTTCTTCTGCTCATCAAAAATACAGAAAAAAAACAGTAATATTGTCATCACAACAAAAAAAAATAATATTCTACTATAATAAAATACTTAAAAAAAAAAAAAAATTACTCCTGTGCAAAAAAGAATAATCATCAAACTATTACTCCAGCCTTCAGCGTCACATGTAACATCCAGTCTATCACATGATCATTTAGAAATCATTCTAATATTCTGATTTATTATGAGTGTTGGAAAACAGTTCTGCTGTCTAATATATTTGATGAATAAAAGGTTAAAAAGAACTGCATTTATTCAAAATAAAAAAAAAAATTCTAATAACATATATTCTAATAATATATTTTCTTTACTATCACTTTTTATCAATTTAACACATCCTTGCTGAATAAAAGTATTGATTTTATTTAAAAAAAAGAAAGAAACCCCAAATTTGACCCCAAATTACTGACCATTAGTGTATATTGTTATTACAAAATATTTATATTTTAAAAACAGCTTCTTTTTTTTTTTTTTTTTTTTTTAACTTTTTATTCATCAAAGTATCCTAAAAAAGTATCACATGTTCTGAAAAAATATTAAGCAGCAGAACTGTTTCCAACTTTGATAATAAATCATCATATTAGAATGATTTCTAAAGGATCATGTGATAATGATCCTAAAAATTCAGCTTTGCATCACAGAAATAAATGATAATTTAAAGTATAATAAATGTAAAAACAATTATTTTAAAATTGTAATAATATATCACAATATTACATTTTTTTCTGTATTTTTGATCAAATAAATGCAGGCTTGATGAGCAGAAGAAACTTCTTTCAAAAACATTAAAAATAGTAATGTTTCCAAACTTTTGGTCTGTACTGTATATATAATGAAAATGCAGTCTAGGTAGGCATTTTGAAAATGTTTTAGCTAATCCATAGCCATGTTGCTGTTATGTTTTGTTCATTATTTAATGACATGATTAACTGGGTGTTCTTCACTTCCTGTTTGTCGAGGAGGAGGAGCTGAAAAGTGCTGTACTGAAAGAAGAGATCGAAAAATTGCACGAGGAAAAGAGCATGCTGCTTGAGACCATTGAAGATCTGAAGCAGATTGTGGAGCAGACTGAGCTCAAGGCGAGTACCGCACAGCCCTTTAGTATTCCTTTATGTGGCAGCTGCTTTGATCTTCAGCCACTTTTGCTCTCTGGAACCCATTTTAACAGCTGCATTTTTACTGGCCCTGGCCAGGTGAAGGACCTTGCTTAAGGGGACACAAAAGCAGACCTTTCTTCCTCACCACCGGTCTTGGCCTCAAACTTGTGGATGAGTTTTGTTTAAGTTTGTGCATCGTGTTTGAATTTTAACTAGTGACGCAAACCTTGGTTTTTTTTTAATATGTGACCTTACAGAGTCTTGAGTAAGCATCGAAGCCCGGAGACACTGTTTTGTGTTCAGTAATGATGTTCTTCAAAACAGTCGCTTATGTCAGCGAAAGTTTTTGGTGGCTTGCTTGACTTCTCTCAATGTGGTAACAGATCATGGGTAATCTGTTTGCGGAATTTTTGGTGTCTAAGGCCCAATAAAAAGTATGTGTTGTAAAATAATCTCTTGTTGTCCGCCTGTTTTGAAACAGACGGAGCACTCTGGGAATGCAGATTCGACGTTGATTGCAGTCCTGCAAGCAAAAATAGCCTCTCTCTCCCTGGAAAACCAACAGCTTGCCCAAATAATAAAGGTAACTTGGCGTAAAATTGTGATTTTCAAAATTACCTTACAGATAACATGTAATGTTTTTCAGTTAAAATTAAATTATTTTGGAGAAAATATTGCCATGTCAGGCCATTCAAACAGTCAGTGTTAGGACTGCCTGTGTAAACAGCGCTAGACTGGGAAACCTGTTTGGAAATTTTTACAAATTTGTTTGGTTGGTGAAAATTGCACACAGCACTTCTAAGTAAGGAGCATTTGGAAATAAGAATTGCAGGTCATTGTAATTTTTTAGCCATTTAAGTCATTATCTTTTTTCACTGAGCAGAAACGTCCAGCTCCTCAAGGAGAGGAAGGCCAGGGAAGTTCCCGTCCAAACAGCATTGAATCTAATGGCTCGTACCACTCCACCCGTGCTGATTTCGAGCTCTCCAGCGACGTGCACATCCATACTGGTGACGAAGAGGATCTTTCAGAGTTGTCTGTTCTGGACATCAGTGGTTCCTCAATCAAACCTGAGATGGAGGAGGACACCAGGCTGAGTGCAGATAAAGAAATGAGACTACTACAGGACGCGCTGGAGAATCTGCAGGCGAAACTTCTAGAATCCAGAATGGAGAACAGCACCCTTCAGGACAGACTCAAAACTGACTTTGAAAAAACTGAAGTTGCATCTAAAAGCATGGGTGAAGATACCCAAAAATACCAAGAAACTTTGCAAGAGTTACAGATGAGGGGTGGTTCTGTGAGCACACAAGAAGACAATTTGGTGCAGAAGTTTCAGTATTTGAAAAGCTGCTTGGAGCAGGAGGTCAAAGAACTGAAGGGAAAGTTGGCCATATCACAGGAGGAGCAAAAGCGAGATGCTTGTTTGATAAGAGATCTTCAGGCTCAGCTCAAAAGTGACCATCTGTCTGAGGAAGAATTTCAAGAACTGAAGAACACATACAATGCTTTGGTGGAGAACATCAATCAGGAGAAGGCGCTGTTAAACGAGAAGTACAAGGAGTCTCAAGAGGAGATCAGGATGCTCCAGGAGGCTCTTCGTGGCACTGTGCCGGTGGAGGCTGCTGCCAAAGACTTTGAGGAGATGAAGGCAGAGCTCGGCGAGATAATCGATGGGCTGCAGCGGCGGCTTTTGGAGCTCTCAAAGTCATACAGTGAGGCCAAAAGCGAGCTTAGCACTGCCCACAACCAGCTGCAGGCCAAAGCTTCAGTGCCTAAGGACAAGGCAGACGAGATCTGTGTCACCAAGGAGGAACATGAGCAGAAAATTCAAGAGCTGGCATTCAAGATTAAGGACATGCAGAAAGTATTGAAGGACACTGAGGCTAAGCATCAGGCGGCACTTAAAGAAATAGCCCAGGTTAAACAAGACGCCGAAAACCAGGCTCAATCATCTATAGCCATTGCAGACCACACCCAGGTTGTGGCATCCTTGGGGAATGCCATCAAGAACCTGGAGATAGAAGTTGAGGTTCTTCAAGAGCAGCTCGTCCAGAAGACTTTGCAGGTGGACGCTTTGCAGAACAGACTAACAGTTGAGAAGGATGTAACTCCAGATGATTCATTATCCCGAATGGAATATGAGCAGATGAGGGAGCAGCTGGAGAGTGAGATAAGTCACCTGAACCACCTACTGAAGGATGCTCTCAGGAAACAGGATGAGATGGCCCTGGAGGTTACCGCCGCTTGGCAGGAGGTGAAGGATGCCAGGAATGAGAGAGAAGTAGCACAGGAGCTGGTAGTGTGCAGGGAGCAGGAGTGCAGTGTGTTGAATACCAAGCACAGGGAGGCTCAGGATGTTGTTGTCCAGCTGAAGAAGCAGGTGGAAAACCATGTGATATCTGAGCGAGAGAAGAATAAAAAGGTGATTTTGATTCTCCCACTTATATCCCTGTCTAAATGATGCTGGTGTGTCATGTTAGCAACTAATGTGTTATGTTTGTTTATTATCTACAGATTGATGAGCTCTCGAAGGAGGTTATGAAGTTAAAGGATGCTCTGAACAGCCTTTCACAGCTGTCGTACACCACTAGCACCCCTAAGAGACAGCAAAGCCAGCAGGTGGACTCGCTCCAACAGCAGATCAAACAACTGCAATATCAACTTGCTGTATGTTACAAACCTTGTTCTGTCTTAAATTAGCGATTTTCTGTTTCTTTATAGCCAAAAAGGCTTATTACATTTATTGCTCAGAGGTCACAAAGATATTTGCACTTTTCTGAGCAATAAATGTAATGAGCCTTTTTGGCTGAATCTGGGCGAGTGCGGATCTCTTTCATCTTTATATTATTGTATATTTTGGATCTAAGCACCTGATGTTAATTGCCTACTGGATTTTTGGACGAGTGTTTGGCACTACAACCTTTTCTAATGGTGGACCGTTTCTTTATAGGAAATATAACAAGTGAACTATTCAAAAGTTTGGGGATGGTACAATTTTGTAATGATTTTTCTGCTCACCAAGGCCTCGTTTATTTAAAAATACAATAAAAACAGTAATATTCTAAAATTATAACAATTCTTAATATTTATTGTTATTATCCATGTTGAAAACAGTTGTGCTGCTTAATATTTAAAAACCATGATACATTTTTTTCAGGATTCTTTTAAGGTTTAAAAAAAACATAAATGTCTTCACTGTTACTTTAGATCATTTTAATACATGCTTGCTGAATAAAAGTATTAAATTCTTTCAAAAGAATGTTACTGGCCCAAAACATTTGAACAGTATTGTGTAATCAACAGAGAAAATGAAATAAGTTGTATTGGATGTGCATGACAAATGCCCCATACATACTTTCAAAATAGCTTTCCAAACATATTCAAAGTAACTGCTTGCTTTTCACAATAGGAATCAAAGAAACATCACCATGAAATTGTCTCCGTTTACCGGATGCACCTTCTTTATGCTGTCCAGGTCTGTATTTATTTCCAATCAGTTCATGTTATAGTGTGCACATATCAACATTTAAAATTCTCCCTCTTTATTTTGTTGTTCAAGTTATTCATTTGAGTTTTTTCCCATCCATATACTGTTAACTTGTTAAATTATTTGTGTTTTTTTCTCTAAGTTCAGAATAGCACTTTTAAACTCTCAAACCTTTCTTTTTTAGGGCCAGATGGATGAAGATGTGCAAAAGGCTTTGAAGCAGATACTTGTAATGTGCAAAATGCCAACCGAGGCCAAATGAAGGAGCCAGTATTGCAGTTGTTCATGAACTGCCAAAAAACAGTGATCAGAGGATTTTATCTGAGAACTAAAGTCCAGAATCCATCAATCAGAATGACACATGTTGTGAAGCACTGCAATTGAAATCACCATTGGCTTTCCCCTGGTAGTTTGGAAAAGTATAGTGAACTTGAGTAATTTACGAAAAGAGGAAAACAATTGATGTGTGCATAATCTCAGTGCCAGAAAAAGAAACACAATCTACAGTCAACGATTTTCTGAAATCTCTTTTGAAAATTTTTGTACATTGTCAAAAAAAATCTTATCAGTATTTGAATCTGTTGTGAGGTAATCAGTTTGCATTGGGGTAGAAAGCAAAAACAAAGCACGAAGCATGTTTGCCTGCATAGCAGTCCATTACAATGCACCTTTTACAACTGTTTTCTCTTTTTCAGTTGTAGTATGTGGACTTTCTAAAATCGCAGCCACCTGTACTATCTGCATGCTGTGAAAAGTGAAGTGCGTCAGTGTTTGTTCTAGGACATTGTTACCTTTTCCTGTAGTGTTGAATTCTCCACTTTTTCAGGGTAGGTGCTTTGACAAAATGCCCATGTGCCTAATGCACTTTTCTTAGTCATTCGTCTGTCTTTGATGCCAGCATTTACCTGCCATTTCTAGGACACCTGATAAGTTGTGTCCATGTGCCTCTGTTCATTCTTAAGACTAAGATAGTAATGAATCACTGTATGTTAAAAACGATTACTGCAGTTAGTAGTGTACTAAAGACTCCAGTGACACAGTGAGGGGTGAATTAGCCTTAGCACTTCAGTGTAGTTGTGGTTTTTACAACAAATAAGGTTTGAAAAGGATGAGATGGTGTGCATGTACTTCAACAGTGTAAGCATAAACACTCTACCCCACTTTAGTGTTAAGAAATATAAAATAGCACTTGAAAACATGCTATTCACTCGTTACCTGGTTTAGCTTTTGAATGAATTCAAGGGACACATAAGATATAAACTTATTTGTAAGGAGTTTTTTATTGAAATTTTGAGTTCCCATTACCTAGAAATAACACTATTGTGTGCCGTATTTGCTTTTTCTTATCAGTTACTTGCAATTGCTTGCAGAGTGCCATTGCATTATTGTACAAGTTCATAATGTAAAAAACACATTAGATCATATAGCCCTAATTGCATCAGAAAATATTCAACAAATATCTGACCCTAAATTTAAGTTTCTGAAGTGAAGATTTTGAATGCAAAAATATCAAACTGCCCTGTTGAATTTCCATGATATTGTTATTGTTCTTATACTGTGTCATAATTCATGTTCAGTTCATAGTCAATTGAGTTATGTTTCGAATGTATTTGTTAAGTAAGACAAGATGTTGTTTGCCAAGTATTTTTTGCTTAGTTATTAAACTTATGAATTGGTTCTTATTTGTCTTCAATAAAATAAAAAAACAAAAATCTAAATAATATAGGGACTAGGAGTGAGTTCAGAGAAGTTATGTCACTGTAGCGTAGTTCAAATAATGTAGAAATATTACAAATTGTTTTAGGCTTATGTAAGAACAGTTTTTTCACCAAAATGCTTTCCTGTTATTGATTTTTAATTTATATTCTACAAATGTGAATACAGCTTCCCAGAGGCAGGAAGAGCTCAGCCCTGGCTTCAATTTCATGGCTAATGGTGATTCTGCATTGAGTTTTTATTGTTATTATATATTTATTTTTTATAATCTGCTTTATAATCTTTTAAAGTTATTAAATGAGCTAACAATCAGCTAACATTAACAAAGATTAATAAGTTCTGTCAAAAGATATTGCTCATTGTTAGGTAATGTTAGCTAATGCTTTAACTAATGTTTACAAATGAGGCGTTTTTGTAAGGTGTTACCAATTTGATAAAGTTAATTTAATGGTATTGTTTTTAATAGTGCTGTAGGATTCTTACCAGTGTTGAACATTTTTTTAGTTGCGCCTCATTTTTAAAGAGTTATAAAACAATTTGAAATCGTTTCATGGAGCTGTAAAAGTAATGCTGTACAAATGGAAGATTTTCCATTTTACTCCATTTTACAGTTCTTTAGGAGAAAACACAAAAACAAACAGGCCGGCATGTGAGTTCCATGTCCTGTTGGTAATTTCATAAAATTGCTGCTTTGATGAAGAAGGCTGCTGTCAATGCTTTAAGATGCTAGTTTGGCAAGGAGAAAAACTGTCAGCGCCTGAAGGCCGATCCAGAGACAATAGTCCATCTCACTCTGAGCACACAGCATTAGAATGTTCTTAGATGTCATGCCAACTGAATTCTGGGTAATGTCACCACTTGTACCCTGTGGGATGACCCCTTTAAAATAACCCTTTCTCACTTTGTTCTGAGAGAATAACATCTAATTTAACCAAATAGACACCACATTAGAGTACTTAATACTGAAGTGCCTGCCACGGCAGAAATACTAGTAACGGTTTTATAGGTTTAGAACTTTGAGGTGGAAAGCTGTTTACTTTGCTGCGCATTAATTTTAAGACTTTCAGCTGTTATTCTTTTTCTGTCCCAAGAAATGAGCTTGAATAGTCGCTCCGCATCCCACCTCTGCTCTGGAACCTACACCACAGTGTTGTCTCAGCTTAAACAACAAATTAAACAAAATTAATAACAAAATATCAAAAATAAATTAAAGTAAAAAGTGGACATTTTATTAACTATTAATTATAGTAAAAAGTAAAATTCTATCTAGTTACATAGTTTCATTTTATCCTGAGATTTTCATGCTGTATTACTTGATGAGGAATGAAAAGTTTAATGTGACTTAAAAAGTTTGTGTAAAAATGCATTTAAAAGCATAAGTAGCAGAAATGACCATGCAATATATATGCAATAAATGCAGTGCAATAATTGTGTGTGTGTGTACGTTTTTCTATACTGGTGGGGACTTAAACCTGAATACACAGCAACTTAGGGGCCTGGTCAAAATATATATATATTTTTTTATTTGGAGATTGTAAAAATGCTAAAAGTTTTCTGTGAGGGGTAGGTTTAGGTGTAGGGAGATAGAAAATACAGTTTGTACAGTATAAAAACCATTATGCCTTTGGGGAGTCCCCACGAGGATAGTGAACCAGACACTGTGTGTGTGTGTGTGTGTGTGTGTATTTTCATTTACATGTGCACTTTTACCCATTTCCAAACTATAACAATATGATGAATATGAAAATTAAAAACAATAACTACAATTACACTTCACTTTAATTTAAATTTAACTTCACAACAACCTGATGCTTTCTCAAAACCTCCTCTAGGCCAACAGCATCGCCATCACAATCCGATACGCCTAAATGGAACCAGATGTAATTGCATATCAAAACAGACGGGATAATAGTATTAATGACATCATTCCCAGATCCGCTGTCGTTCTCTGTTAACAGAAGAAACTGTAAATAGAAGAACACCATGAACTGGTGAGTTCACTAGTGAACTCTCTTAATGCAGCATTGGGACTTTCGAGCCTCTTAAGTCTCAAGCCCTCTAATGGCTTCTTTTATATTCAGTCACACTTGACTCATTGAAAATCAAAGTGTGGAGGCCCCTTCACAGTGACTCAAAATAGCAGGAGAATCAACCTGGTGAGGGGGGCGACCGTGTGCAGTCAAGTGACAGGGAATTTATGGTAGCACTTAAGGCTTCTAGGGAAATAAGTAAGAAAGAGAGCGAGTAAAAGGTGCAAACACTTGTCTATGAGTGACTTATTAAAAAGGTGAGAAGTGAATGTACTGTCTGGAAGGGGGAGTAATTGTGCTCTTAAAAGGGACTTCAAAAGGCCAGTCATGTCGGTGGAAAACCGTTAGCAACATGTGAAGGAAATGGCTCATGAGGGTCCACCGTGCTATAGGCATGTGGTGGATCAAACCGTCTGGGGCAGAGGAACGGTAGACACCATGTCCAGCTGTCCTCGTGTCCATCTTATTGTGGAACCACATTTGACTCCCTGCTGTTACGATCCGTGAAACGTGCTAATATGGTGAAATAGGGTTGGTTATTACCTGCACTGCCGATACATCACTCAGTTAGTTAGTTTAAGATTATGCAGCTACACAACTAACAGTTACCTTGTAAAAACTTCTCACATTGTAAAATCCGACGTATTTAATTATGCGACAGATGTTTTTTCGCGTTGTAGATGTGTGAAATTTGAAATGTCAAGTTTTTGAAAAAAGAACAAAGAATGGATAGCCTACATAGATTATTCAATTCGAATATCAGGAGCCAATACTATGCAAGAGTTCACATGTTGTTGTGTTACTGATATTTTTATTAATTTTTTTTATTTATTTATTTATTTTAACAAACTTAACGTGTAGGCTAAGTCTCCCAAAAGTTGCAGTTTGATCTAGTTTTGTTTTCGTAGTAAATGTAATTTTTGACTGCTTAAGGAAAACATCCTGCTTTATGGCGCGGGGACTTGGCCTTTAAATAAGACACTGGCTGCAAGATTAGATGGCTTTGATAGCAGGGCTCTCAGAACCATCGAGAACATCAGGTGGCCCCAGAGGGTTTCCAATCAAGTGCTTAGAGCCCGCACGTGTCAGCCCAGAGCATCCTGCCTGGCTCCGCAACGTCACACCTGCTGGTTCGGCCATGTCCTCCGCCTCCCTCTTGACCATCCGACGAGAGTCATTCTCCAGTTTGATCCGAGGGCCACAGGCTTGAGATGACCACGAGGTAAACCGCAACCGATGGCTTGACTTCCTTGCGGATGACCTCCAACAATGTGTTTATGGGGTGCAGTCTAACGTGTTTATGCTTCCTTTAAAAAAAAAAAAATGCATTATTTTCCACATAATTTACCTTTATTCCACACCGATCTGTCCCCTCTCTGACAAACCTCTGGATTATTTCCTGTTTTTATGAAGCCCCTCCCTCAGAAATATGCGATGGGCTGAGATTGGTCGGCTGGCTCAGTGTGTTGTGATTCGCTAAACCGCCTCTAGAGCACATCTGAACATCCCGCCCCTCAAGGACAGAATGTGCTCCAATTGTATTGTAAACAATGACGTCCTCTATCCACCTTTTTCCTGAAGTAAAAATGGGCGCCGCCATTGGTAAATTCTATGGGTCTAGCTTCTGGTCTCATTTGGGTCCAGCTATTTTTAGATGTACAAAACAGTTTGTTTTGCTGCTTGATATTGACAATTGATGTGTCCTATCATATTATTTGAATCTGTTATCTTAATTAAGAACACTGGTTTGTACTGCAAACAGTTTTACCGTTTACTGCACATTGTTATTCTCCTCATTATTTACCTATAGCGGCTAATGAAACGGAAGTCTCACCCATAGGCTTACTTCCGCGTTGAGGAAAAAGGTACTTTTTCATACTTTTAGATAAGCTGTTGTTTGTAAATGCTACTGCTTCTGGTATAGCTTTAATACAGCACAGTAACCTTACCCGCGTCCATGTATAATGCTTCTCATAGCTATGTTAAAATAAGTGTATAAATGGAACAGTTTGTTGGAGCTGATCTGACGATCTGAATGAGAGAGAGATGTAGGGCAGGGCAACGCTATGGACAGGATTATTTTAAAACTTGTGAATCAATAAGAATCGTTAGAAGACAGAATCGCGATTCATATATGAACAGATTTTTACATACACCCCTAGTTTTCTCTTCCTCTTCTATAAAGCAGCACAACATGGCCTCGCCCCCTTTGTTGCGTGTTCCCGGGGGCGGGGTTTATCTGGGTTCATGACATAACAGACCTGGGAAGAAACTTGTTGTAATCCCTAAACAGCCATAATTTTAAAAAACAAACCACACAAATTTTAAAATAAAACACAAACATTACACACTAACAAAAAAAAACATAAAAAACAAACCAAAAAAACATTAAAAAAAAAATCAACCACCCCTTAAAAAAAATTGAGGTTTTTAAAACTTTTTTTTATGATCTGCACTAAAAAAAAGTCTTCTTTTTGTGTTTTATTTTACATTGATCACCAGTAGGTTTTTTTTAATGTCAAATAAAACGCAAAAAGAAGACTATTTTTGAGTGTGGATCATGGTTTTATATAGGCTACTAAGTAATTTAATAGATTGACGCACCAAAATAAAATATTAAGTGACAAAAGAGTGTGGTGTAAATGGCTTTGTGGAGCTGCATTTTAAAACTTTTTTTAAAACTAATTGCATCTTTACCTAGTTGCAACCAAAATATCACATTGTAAAAAGATGTATAAATGTTTTTTGTTTGTTTGTTTTCTGTGTAACCACTACTGTACCATAGATAATTTAATAAGTATTGGGCTATTACCAACAGTTTGTTCTTGATTTCAGGGTAAAATATAGTTTCGGTTATTACAGCAGAAAATGCGGCAAGGTCTTTTCTGCAGAGGCTGGCAAACAACCAAGCTTCCTTCCCATGCATTGCAGTAGGGATCAGATGTTCTCTGCAAGTTTATTCTTGGTATTATAAAATGGTGATGTAGATTCAGTGGCTTAAAAATGGTCCCTTGGAGGATAATGGAAGTAAAGAGACAAGTATTGGGTTTTACTAAAAAAAAAAAAAACCTAGCTGGATTAGGCATCGACATCAAAATTATGGTCACCATTGATTTCATTCCGTTCTACTCCAGATGTGGTTTATCATGGGACAAGGAATAAAGGAATACATCTTGAATGGAAAGTTAAAAAAATGTATATATATGTGTTTCATAGAAAATGTCATTTTCATTTTTTGGATGAAGTATTCCTTTAATTTACAAAATAAACGATTCAGAATAGTTTCTACTATCTAATGGGTTGTGTCCACATTGACTAGCACATTGATCTCCCATAAAAACAGCACAAGGACAAAGTGTTTGTCAAGTAATAAAATCTCTTGGAGCATTAGAAACTCCCTAAAACTGCTTGAATTCCTCAGTCAGATCTTCAGAGACTGATAAATAGTCACTTAGCACCTCATCATAGCGGCCAAGTCTTGCTACTTATTCAACATCTGAAGACCTTTTTTTTTTTTTTTTTTTTTTATAAACTGAGGTCTTTGAGCTTTTGACTCTTTGACAGGGATCTGACAATGATTATTAAAAAAAATTAATGGTGCTTTTAGCATGCAAGTATTATTTCAGCCTTCTCTGCAGGCTAGAGCTCTGATATACCAAAATAAACTGTTATATAAACAGTTGTATAATACATTTTGCTCATTTTTCCTCATCATATTGCAAATATCTCACTCAAGTTATTTTTATGGCTAATACAAAAAAATAAATTATAAATTTCAGCAGCAATGTCACATATATATCCATTTATATTTTACATTTGAAGAAAAACTTTATTTGTGTAAACATATATCACATAGGCAATTCCATCCACATTCGCGTTTAGCCAAAATGTAGGCTACTGTAAGATTGGAAATGTATTTACCAGAAATACATTTTGAAATATATTTTGGTATATGAAGGTTGAAACTAAATTTCACTGTTTACTTAACTGTTTACAACATATATTTAGCATATATTTAGAAAAATGCTTTGTGGTGTTTTTTTTTTTTTTTTTTTTTTTTTTTTTTTTTGAGAAAAGAGGAATGGAATCAGGACTTATTGCACGCTTCTGAAAAGTTATATATCCCATTCCCATTTGGCCTGTTATTGTTAGTAATTTCATTTGCAGTCTCTTGCGAGTTTCACAATTGATTTATGAGTCCCTCTTTAACATATAAATTTTTTATGGCATGTAAATTCTTACAAAAAGTTATATTTATTACCTGTTAGATAAGCCTCACAGTAACAGTTGCTGGCTTTAAACGAATGCATTTAGGATCAAGCAAAAAAAAAAAAAAAAAAAAAGGAGAGAGAAGTCCAGTGCAATTAAAAATGAGCAGATGATGCCACACAGGAGAAATAAACAGAGGGAATTATCAGGTCCGTTGGACCGTGCTCATAATTGAACATGTGAGACACCGCAAAAAACACTAACAACCCAGAACGTCTGAGATCTTGTGCAGCTGAGACCGCAAGCAGAAATGGAGCTTGGATGTGATGTCTGTTGCAAAAGCTCAAGAAGAAGAGAAGTCAAAGCAAGATGAATAATCTGTGGGCCCTGGATGTTTTTGTGCAAAGATAAATCAAGTGAAGCAACGTCAAGTCTCGTTAGTAAATGATGAATCAGGTCGAATATATTGCAAATACAACCCGGAGCAGTTTCCTGGAAAATCTTGACATCATTTACACAGCTGCTCATGTAAACGGATCATCCTGAGCCTTTATTACACTTGAGAGCTCTGTGGTGGAGTTTCCTACAAGTGGTCAGGCTTTACCTTAGGATCCATCAGGGAGGTGAAGACCTCCCACTGGTGTCTGGGTAGAAATGGACCAAAGATAGACAGGACTAAATGTAAGATGATGTTTTAATGACATTTCTTAATGCTTTTAACTTCCACATGTGTTTTTCTCATTAGAAATTAGACAAAGTATGTTTTAGTTCAGTATTAGACGTCTTGAATTCCACTGTGGGGTTTGTCCATTAGATCTTTCTCATTTGCAAAGTCTATTTGCTTAAGTCTAGAGGTGTCTAGCATGTTGACAATTGACAAAGAGAACTTTGATTAAAACAAGAATGTGTTTGAGCTTTTCCAGAGCTCATCCATGACTTATACCTTAACCTGACAACAAATCTCTCTTGGGAAACCGATACTGATGACTCTTCTAACCCTTCCTGCATATTTCACACCCTCCCACTCCACAGCATTAGAGTCTCATGATCATGACCGACTCGTACTATAGCCACAGTAAGTTTCAAACATTTCGATACAGGCTTGAGGAAGTTTCTGGCAGTGAACTGTTCTGGATGACAGTGGGTGCTACTGACGTTTCATTGGAGGTTATGGGAGGTGAGATAAGCCGAAGGAAAGAATACGGACTGAACACTTCAAAGCAGAACTTGTCCACTATGTTATTGTAAATGGGTATATGGCCAAACTACCGGAGAGGAAGAAGATAATGCTTCCAAAGTATTTGAAAGTAGGAGATAAAGATCTCATCAGTGCCCAATAAATAACCTTCTGTGGTGTCTGTTCACAGTAAGCTGTCATGGATGCAGCATGCAGCTTTTAAGCATTAAAACAAGAAGGGTATCACAGTTTACTTGGTTCAGATATTGAATAGCAGTAATGACATTCTATATTTCTTTTCCTTATTTTTTTCTTCTATTTATTGAGCAGATCTCATTCATTTGAGTGTGTGTGTGTGTGTGTGTGTGTGTGTGGTTCAACTTCAAGTCACCATGTTGCCTTCTTTTACCATTGTTTTTTATTTATTTATGACTCCTAGGTTAGTAACATATCAGTTAATTAAGTCAAATATATCCCATAATGCTTGAAATTAACATTCTAGGTTTTTTACTTACTTTCTAGCAACAATAGCTGCCATTTTTTCCTTAAATAATTTAATAGAATTTTAAAGTTCTGAGCATTACAAAGCTAGCTGGCAGTGAAGCTGATGGATCATACAGTAATGTAAATGTCCATTGGCTGTTATTTGTTGGAGGGTTGTGTCTTACAGGCTGTGCTCAGTTAATGTTTTCTGACAGCACATCCAGACTGATGAAATCCAACCTTTATGGCTCTGAAATATTCATGCCAATGCTCAGTGTCTTTCCACTCTGCAAGTATACCATGCTTTGTTCATCTTGTTCCAATTTCTCTTAGTGAACAGCTTTAAGATAATGAGGCAGTTCATCACTCTTTTGGACTTTTGTGTATTTTTGTGCTTTCAGCTCTCTTCAAGGATTTGTAAATCATATTACTATAATCCTATTAAGCTATTTTATCTGCTGGTCAGTAAGTCCACAATCAAGTGTCCAAAATGACTGTAATCTTGGTTTGTTCTTCACTGAGAGTTTTTGAGGTTTGCTGGATTCTTGTTTGTGTTTCTCACAGCAGGCAACATTCTAACCTCACTTTTATAGGAACAATTTCTTGCATACTTGTTTTGTGAGGAATCAACAACAACTGGCTGGATTCAACATATCAAACTTTTGCATATTAAAAATAGTTCACCCAAAAATTAGGACTCTGTCATTATTTATTCACCATAATGTTATGCAAGAGGAACTGTTTGAAAATCTTGATGGAAGGAAGTAAGGAAGTCATTTTTGGAACAACATGATGGTGATGACATATCTTTGGCTGAAAAGTCCCTTTAATATTTGCTTCTGAGTTTATTTTAACAATCTTGATGTGGAATCAATTGGAGCAAGTGAAGAAGAAAAATATAATATTTTAAACATACCAACCATTTATTAGTGACTATGTAATAGTACTAAACATTTGTGGTCCATTGTTGTTTAAGTACTATTTATATATAATATAATGTTTTAAAATGTATTTATTTAATAAGTTTAAGTAATTTTAGCTTTATTTTAATTTTCAGGTTATTTTATTTCAGTTCATTGCCAAGTCAACATTTTCTACAACATCTTTTTTTCAGCTTTATTTAAATGAACAAAAATTATTTTTAATAGTTTTAGAGTTAAAGATAAAACAACACATAAAGTTTCATTAGTTAACAATAACAAACAATTGAAAAATACTTATACAGCATTTATTCATATTACTTAATGTTTTTTAAATAAAAAATCAAGCTCTATCTGTTAACCTTAATGCCCTGTGAACAATGAACAGGTGTATTTTTATTAAGAAACATTAATAAATGGTGTAAAAATATATATTGTTTGTACATGTTAGCTAATAACTAATGTTAATAAATGAGACTTTATTGTAAAGTGTTACCAATTATACCACTGGTGTGGTTGCCCACCAGTGAATCTGTGTGGATTTATTGACATGATGAGCACAGGTCACAGGACCCATAAACCCTTAGCATTGTAAAGTGACAGAACAAATACACAGGGAGGAGGCGAAGGTCAGGAAAGGGAGTCATAAAAGCCCGCAGAACCTTTCAGTGTATGGAAATCTATCTACAGCTTCTATCTCCTGATGCTCTCATGAAGTTCTCACAGACAGTGGTTCATTATGCTTCAGCATATGAGTGGCTAGTTACGCTGAAGGCTCTTCTTTGACAGTACCAGGCAGAGAATGTCAACACTGGGGCGGGATGAGATTGAGGGAGCCTCTCTGGAGTAATGTTCACAGTGCTAGGGGAGTAGAGGCCTGTCTGGATGAGTAACAATCCTGTCTGTCTGAGACAGTCCAGCAGCCCCTCTATCAACAGCCAGAATGCTGTTTTCTTCCAGAAATAGAGGTCTTTGCTTTACGGTTTCTGTGTAGGTGAAAGCAGCTCTGCTTGTGGTTATGATTACCGAGTCTTACAAGTGTGCTGTAATGTAGTATGTCATAACATCAGACCTTCTCTGGTTCAGCGTGAGTTCTTTCCCATGGCTTTAGATCATGCCCTTCAAGTGAGTTAACATTTATTGTCTATAAAATATGAGTTATTCTTATCCAGAGAGGCCAAGGTTTCCTTTATTAGTTCAACGTGTGAAACAATTTATATACTGTATGTAATAACTTTATTCAGCAAGGATGCATTCATTTATCCAAAAAATTGCAGTAATGACTTACACTTACCGAAAACTTTGAAATGCTGTTCTTTCGAAGTTCTTGTTCATCAGATAATCCTGAAAACTGTATCACCGTTTCCAAAAAAAAAAAAAAAATTGCAATAAAACTGTTTTCAACTTTGATAAAATTAAAGAAATGTTGCTTGAGCAGCTACTCAGCATATTAGAATGATTTCTGAAGTATCATGTGACACTGGAGTAATATCTGCTGAAATATACTTATACAGTATAGTCTGTCTTATAGCTAAAGCTATAGCACAATTCGTGGTCCCTTTTTATCTTTATTTTTTAACGGCAGGAATATCTGCACACTCACATATTTTATTTTTACAAATATTTTTAATCAATATTTTTCATTTAAAGGACATATATGTCACATGAAGCACTGCATAATGATTTTTCCTACTGCTGCAAATATTCCTCATAACTCTAGTACTTTTAAGGTTTTCAGTTTCACTATTTATAACTTAATTCACTGCAGTTGTGAATCTGAAATCTGTAAGAGATTGTCCGTATGCGTCACGTGGTGTTGAAATCGTGCATGCGCTTGGTGAGAATCATAAAACTTTACAGCTACTTTCATCTCCGTTCACATTCTTTAAGAGTCAGGCACACTTTGATTCTGGTGACCAGTAGAGGCTCATTTCAGACTGTACTACCTGGATGAGAATGTATGACTAATTCGTATGATTAAGACGGACCAAACCCAGACATGAGCAAACAGGTTAATTACAGTTTATAAGCAGAATAGAGAGCGTGTTTGTCAAGCATTTCTCTCATTTAAGAGGACGTTTTGGGTGAGAACACAGCAGGAGACCTGCTGACTCAAGCTTTTGATTCCAGCTTTGTTACAATAACTCATCGATATCAATTGATGTGCAGCATCATGAACAATATCTGATATCAGATGTTCTTGACTCACAGTTCGTCCCATGAGGAACTTATCAGCTTAATGCAAAATTAATGAGGAAGTTGTCAACTTTATGGCTTGGTCTTACTGTTTTTTGGAGGTTTAGTAGGGTCAACCCCCTTCCCACATTAGAGATGAGGAACTTGCTTTAGTAATTAACACGTGTTGATGCCTCCTTATGCTCATTATGGTTTCATGGAAGCTTCAGTCCTGCAAGGCTTGTGTCTGTCGGTTCATTCCATAGAAGAGTGACATGTGGCATACGTATGATCATCAAAGGATATTTGCGCCATATGGAGAACTTGTCCTCTTCCTCATCACAAGAAGATATATTTAGTGGATGATATGTGTGGTATATGGTCTAAATCAGTATCAAAATATAGCTGCAAGCGATGAGCATTGAGGTCCAAGCAGATTGGGAAAATTTGAATGCTGCACAGCTGCACAGTTTTGAGGATTTTCATATGTACAACTATAGCACTATATTATGAATAGCACTATACTGAATCGATATGCACAGCTGCCAAATTTGCTCTGTATTGTAATCATTATGATCACACTTGTAATAATTGCTGTAATTAGCTTCTGAAGTTAATTCATGTTAACTGTATGATTCTATGATCTTGAGCATACTTGGACACATTCCCTTCTGATAACAGATTACTCTAAATTGTAATGTAGACACATGCATTTTCTGTAAAGCTGCTTTGAAACAATGTGTATTGTGGAAAGAGCTATACAAATAAATTTTAATTGAATTGAATATGTAATATAACATATGTAGTTTTCCAGAAAACTAAAAATACAATAAATTTTTCACAGAAAAAAAAAAAAAAAATAATTTTAGTCTTGTTTATACATCTGAGATCTAAGCAAAAATTCATTAATAGCAGCACATGAAACTGTGTCCAATTCTCACAACATTTCATATACTTGTTTCCAGGGTTATTATAGTAAAGTTAATCTAAAAATATTTTTGTTTCTCAAAATAAAATAAAATAAAATATTAGTAAACAAAAAATAGAAATGCTGCCTTGGCAACTATAACTGAAATAAGTACTAACTAGAAGTAAACTAAACTAAAACTGAAATAAAAATAAATAAAAAAAAAAAACAAAAAAAAACTATAAAGACAAAAAAAGATGACAAAAATACACAGCAGAATTACTAAAACTTTAACTAAAATTAAAAAGGGAACAGTAATTCTATAATATATATATATACATTAATATATTAATATATAATATATATATATATATATATGCCTAGTTTTTTCCTAATATTTTTTCCTAATATTCATTTCTAATAAAATTAACAGTTATAGATTTATTTAACAGAAGCAACACTGGCACACATGTTCTGAACCAGTGTAAGCACACAGTCACCTGGCCTCAGCATTTAAGAGTATTTGAAAAAAGAATGCTGTTGTAACGTAAAATACAGAGTGTTGCGTTTCACAGTTGCTGGAGAGTAATTTCCCTCTGTTGTGCTCTCTGTATGATTACAATGTTCCAAAGCATCTTCATCTTTCTTTTTGCCTCACTAGGCACAGAAACTATTGAGAGACATGTGGTCTGTTAGCTTTGTATCATTGCAGTGTAATTGCTGAATTAAATGGGGCTGAGAGTTCAAACTGGAGCAACAGATGGAAGGCACTCTTTGATATATAAAAGGAGGGGGGGCAGAGTATATATGCACAGCAATATGTATACTGGACAGGATATATTTGTTGGACATGTCTGGTATGAAAATAGTGGAATGTCTGATATTTCATATGTTGTTTCATCAGGTGTTTTTGGAGTTAGACACACAAGTGATCAATGTTTTTAGGTCAAGCCATGTTATGGCAACTATTACTGCATAAAAATGTCTGCACAAGATTGAAATGTACATGTATGTATTTGGTAACTTAAAGTGCATTCAAGCTAGACATCTTGCTCCCTGGGAATGGAACCCAGTGCCATGTCCAGTGCATTTATTTACTGATTAAGCTATAGGAGTTGAAAATTCATGGTTTGATTATTATACAGCGAGTGACTTTATTATGATGTTTGTTGAAGTGGTTTAATCAAAGCTTCAGGGAATTATTTGTTTTAGGGAAAAGAGGGAACCCTCACCCTCATTAAACTCCTCTGTATACATTGTTTATATTTTTGACATTTACAGATAGTTAGAATAACAAGTGGATCAGGAAAGAGAACTGCATTGCAAACTTTATTACATTTAAGCTTCAACTGCTTTATTTTCTTAGACGACACACACCATGACGTGAAAGCAAACTGACCAACAGTGTCTCTTGCAGCTGCTCTGGTCCCTATTAATGAGAACAGTGTTTACCAGGGACTACATATGGATAGCATTGACTTCAGTTTCTTCAATCTGTCATTGTGGAGCAGCACTTACTGATGTACTCTACTAATAGTTACAATCATTTCGATCTTAGTTATTTAGAATCTGGTGTTATTTCAAATTTAATAATAATATTAACAAAATTAATAGTAATTATAAATATAAAAATATGCATTTAGTAATACAAATACAATATATATTATCAATAATTTTATTAATTATGAATAATAATATAATGGTTATTATTATTACAATTATTAAAATAATTATAAAAATACATTATTTAAAATGATAATAATAATTATTATTATTCCATGTTTTATATTTATTTTTTATATATCACTTGTATTAATAATTATAATGATAGTAATAATAACAATATGTAATAAATATAAAACCATATTTAATGATACAAATAAAATATTATATATCATCAATTATTATTTTATTCATTATGAATTACACCACCACCACCACCAACAACAACAACAATAAAATTAATAATAGTAGTATTATTATTTGCATGTCTTATATTTATTTTTATATATCACTTTTATTAACTATTTTATAATAATAATAATAATAATATAATAACTATAATAATAATAATAATAAAATAAATTAGTGTTATTATTGGGAAAAATTGTAATATGAAAAATATGGGAAAAGTGTTTATTTTAATTCATTATTATTATTATTATTATTTATTCTGAATTTATTTTATTATTTGGACAATGTTGAATGTAGAAAATATGGGGAAAAGTTTTTATATAGTGAAAATTTGTTTATATTTATTATGTTTATTATTCATTGCCATTTTTAAGACCTGATCCAGAAAGCTATTAGCTAAGTTAAGCTATTAGCTAAGTTAAGCTAAGTGTGTGTGTGTGTGTGTGTGTGTGTGTGTGTGTGTGTGTGTGTGTGTGTGTGTGTGTGTGTGTGTGTGTGTGTGTGTGTGTGTGTGTGTGCGTGCGTGTGTGTGTGTGTGTTTGGTTAAGTACAAGGGTAGGAACATATGTTTCTGTCTGTAGTAATGCTCAGTAACCTAAGGCAGTCATTGATAGAGTGATCCTGGACACACTGACACCAGTTCAAGTGTGACATTCAACCTCCTCACCTCCTGCATGCAAAGGTACTTCTGGTGTCATCCTGTCGATTAGCCATCCGCGTCATTACTTGGCTCTACTTTTTGTGACCTCTGAATGACTGTGGATTGCCCTCCTTCTACTACTCCAGTATTTTAGAAATATTGTTTTTAAATTTTATACATTGGTTATGCATGCTAGAAACAAAAACCCATTAGCAAGACTATAAAAAAAGATAAAGAATCTAAACTCACTCATACAATCTATTGAGTTTATCAGTCTTGGTTGGGTTTGACCAGCTTTGCCCTGAAGGGCCTGGGAATATTTTTGTCTGTAGTCTCCTCCTACTTAAAGCCACCTGGGCCTCATTTCCTCTCCTTACACTTCATATCTTTCAATGAGAGTTAAAACACCTGATACAATGCCCTACTGACACCTGAGGCCAACCTAAAGATTAATTTCTGAATGAAAAACCCTGAGAGGCTTTATGAGAATATGACATTTCGTTTAGTTTCCAGCAGGTACAACACATTATTTCAAGAAAGATTATGATTTCAGTCTTCATAATGAATATTTGTTTACACTATTTGCAATATTTACAATATTTGTTTGAAATAAGATGTTTTGTATGACCCGATTAAGCTAATTGAACAAAACCATTGCTCTTTTTTTCTTTTCTACTCATTATTTTTTTTCTCTCAGCATAGCGTTATCATTATTATTACATTGCATTGTCCAGCGCTGAGGACCTTTTACCCGGGAGCCACCGCTAGAGCGATTCAGATAGATTGTGTTATCATTTATTCATTCCGCTTCGCTTTCCCTGAAACTAGAACTAATCTAACCAATGCATTATTTACCATTAGTGAACACTTACCTAATGCATATTTCAACACCAGGCAGCTGGAGTCTTTGTCTTGGAGGTGCTGATCACTTAGTGCTATTGAATGAGCTTGGAGATAGTGGCAGGTCACCGGTTCAAATGCCCAGAGGTCAATGTCACACACACATATATGCACAATGACAATTAAGGGTCTTGATCCGTCCTGTCTTTGCAGAAACTTGCAGAAACGGCCACTGACCTGGGTATTTTTCGTTGGAAATGACACAGATTTCTCAGATTCCCGATTCATGTCAAATCAAATGCATTGTGTTAGCAACTGCATAATAAATCACTACTTCAGTCAAATTTGAAGTTGCTGCACGTTCTCTAGCGTAGCATGCAAAAGAAAGTCTTTTTGTTTGGAAAGTGGGAAATGGTTAGGAAATTAGGGCAAAATACTCTCTCATTTAAGGCTGTCGGAGACATTAAACGGTTTTCATTGTGGTGTCACTTGTAGCAGATTTGAATTACACAAACTGCACACAAATAGTGAATTTTTGTAGTACATACTATTTAGAAGGAAGAGACCATATTACCTTATTGGTAGTAAGCTTAGGGGCCCTATGCCATTCCTGCATAGAAATGCAGGACCGGTATTGGAGTTTCCTTTTAAATATTGTGGTTGGCTTGTAAATTAATCATTAAGAAAATCTTGGATTAAATGAGAGCAAGATAAATGTAGGCTTTGAAACGGCCAGTATATTTACCCATATTTAGCTTTCAACATAGAACTTAGGAACAAACAGTCCTTTGGAAGTTCGCTGCCTGAAACCCTCTCTTTTAGCTTGCACAGTGACACACCTGAGAGACAGAGCCCAGGCTAAGGTCCTCGCTGCAAGAAAGGTAGAATTTCACCCTCTTTGAAGAAACAGAGAAGGATTCAGGCCCCTCATTAGCCAGATAGAATCTACACTCAGACATGTAAGTTAGCGATTCAAATCTATTGGGACAGATTGAATTCCGTTAAATAGTGCTGTTTTTAGTTTTCTCAGGCTCTCTTGGCTATCTCTTATGAGGCAGCAAACAATGAGAAACACTGCAGGACATTCAGTGGCAGAGGCTGGCTGGGAAAAATCCTCTGGCTGTCTCATATTCGCTCCTTTCACAAATCCCTCCATAGATAGGTTATCTCAGTGAATGGCAGTCTGTAGCCCCGGAGTCTCTACTTTAAAATGATAATGATTATTTGAGAGGACAAGAAAAGGGAAACTTGGTCAGCAGATATATATTGGATTTATATGGGATAACCATGAAAAATGCAATAAAGCAGACAACATGCCAAACAGTACCATTTTTATATAAACACTTTCAAACTGCACTTGCAGTCTTTATTCTAGCTTGCTGTGAATGATCTAGGATTTATCCAAAAAAGTGTAATTTGTGCATTATGTGTGTTCTCTTGCTCTTATTTTAGTTAACTGTACGTTTGCATGTGAAAATATCAATTGTTAACCCTTAAATGCTTTTAGTATGTTTTTTAAATAAGTTAAATCTTGTAAGACACACTGTCAAATATTATTTAACAACATTGAATTATTATTATTATCATCATTTATAAAGGTATACTCTTAATAGGCAAAGTATCCCATGAGATGCATAAAGAGGAAATAAAAGCAGTATTTTGAAAAAAAGAGAAGAAAAAGAAAAACATGTTATTTGGTGTATTAGAAAATAACAAATAATGAACATAATATCCCGGGTGATGCATAACTGTAAAATTTAAAATAAAAACAATCTTTGTAGGAAAAAAAAAACAACAACCATGAAAACATGTTATTTGGTGTGTTAGAAACTAGCAAATAATGCTGATAAAATGTTAATATTATTTGATAATATTCACAGGCATTTAAACCCTAAAATGTGTTAATTAGCAAATATTATAATTGGTCACAATGTCACAATGTCATTCATGTACTTTTATCTTCCATCAGCTGTTGCAGGGTGGTCCAACTTCACTATAAAACCAGAAGAACATTGAGTTTCTCTTTAAAAATCAATTAAGTGTGTTGCAATAATCAGAGTTCCCAGAGATCCCATTCTCCTGACTTGTCCTTAGTGTAAGCAGGAAATGTCTGACAGAGGAAGTGTGAGATAAGACAAAGGTGTTTGCAGGGAGACGTGAGATTATGTGCTGAACCAACACTTCTGAGGACCCCGGGCACCGAGTTAGACCAGCACTAAGTGGATGGAGCTCATGAGTGTTATAGGGAGAGGAAAGACACCTTAGATTGAAAACAGCCATTCATCTTCAAACATGATCTTTTGAGAGGATTAGTCTAGGGTTTCGGGTTTTCTCCTGTTGTTAAAGTTTGTCTCACTAGAGGGACCCAGTGCCAGTGAAGTTTTGTTTTAACACCAGACACAAGAACAGCATCCCACATCTTTGCCAATTCGATGTCAGTATGCAGATGAAAATGTTTTTCTGTGAACTTTGTGCTATAGAAAATAATGACAATGATTTGCCAGGCAATGCTTTTTGCTAAACAATATGAGGTACTAAGTAAACTATGAATTGGCAAAAGTTTAATTGTTTCTCTGAGCACACTGGAAATGTTTGTTAACAAAACTTTGAAGAGACTTCCTACACTTCTTGATATTATATTAACAGAAAATCATATTGTTTTATGAATGCATTCAAATTCCCTGAGCACAGTTTAGTTGCACTAACACATGTTTCTTTTCCCTCTTCTTTTGTAGCCCTTCCCCCCACCCGTAATGAGTAAACGTGTCCCCCAGTAAGTGGTTGACTTGCTCACTTCTTTGCGACTCCAACAGCTCTTTTGACATAATGTACTGTAAGTCTGTCAAGAAGGTGAAATGGTTATGCAACATGACTTGAGAATTTCAATAAATAAACTTTTTCTTCCGTCAGGGCTCACAGAAATGTCTAGAAACCAGTCACATAATTCCAGAAATGTGCTTCTCACACCTTGTTTAGTTCAAGTACTAACTGACTTGGCACTCGGCTGCACTACAGGTTGGAATTTAGGACTGAAGATGTGCCCAGATATGATATGAATGATATTTACTTGGCAGAAGTTGAATTTGGCTCGTTTTTTCCACCGAAAAACAGAGAGGGATGCCGAACAAGAGGAGAAAAGCGGAGATATGGAATCTGTTGAACAATATGAAAAGAAAATTAAACAACACACAAACCAGACTTGAGATAAATATTTTTTTCATGGTGAGCTCTATCCCACGACAGCACTGATGTCTCATTTTGTTGTCGTAAATGCTCATTAAATGGTGTTTAATGGCTAAGGCTTTATATAGCTGCTATAAACTTATTCTGAATGTGTATTCAAGGTACAAACAGTTCCGGTACATCCGAGTCTTGTTGTTCCTACCGTAGGACAGAAGACCAGTGGTAAATGAGGGAAAAAGCGGCAATCAGCTCCAGGTGTCTCTGATAAGGCTCACATGCCATGGCAGGGTGGGGGGGGGGGCTGTAGCAGTTAGCCGGAGGAGACCTGTATGTGCCGATGCATGGGGCTCCCAGCCCAGATGGGAGGGAACGGGGTGGGAGGGGCAGTGAGAGAGAGGGAGACACTGAGAGTGGGTGAGGCAATTGGGAGAAACAGAGTGAGACAGATAGGAGAGGGGCGAGGAAAATACCCTCGTCACCTCTCATTCTGACGCACACATGCAAGCAAAACATACACACACACACGCGGATCTTCAAAGCCGACTGCTTTTCATAGTCTCCCTATTAGCTAAAGAGATTACATCTGGGGCCCTGAACTAAATAAATAAGGTGAGAGGAGTGTCAGAGCTCAGTCTGCTCCACCTCAGGATCCTCTCAGCACTTCACTGGTGAGCAGAAAGGAAACACACTCTTAATCAGAGGGACACTGAGAGAGTGAGAAAGCTGGACACAGCAGGGATTACCCTTTTTTTTCCTACAGTGGATTCCTCTCGTTTCATCAAGAACAGATTTGCTGCCCTGTTGCATTCGGGTCGTTTTGCCATTCTTCTCCAGAACATTTTCCTTGCCTCTTGCTGTCCTTCAGGGGTTCTTCAGTGGATTGTACGTGGGAGAGCAGGAGGAGGTGAAGCGGTTCCCCACGGAGGTGTTTTGAGTTATGGATGTTGACACATTCCTTCTGGACACGAAGAGAACTGGATCCAGCCTGAGCAGCACAAGCAGACGCGACCTCCACGTACACTTCACTGGGCTTTACCTCCTGGTATCACCCTTTCTCCCAGCCAGCTCTTCAGCATGTACCTTTCTGTGAGGCTCTTCCCAGTCTTCCGAGCTCCAGGACAATGTGCAAATGGAAAGTGACTAAGGGTGCCTCAGCCTGGTTCCGACTGTCCTGCCTTTCCCTGCCGCTGCTGCTCCTGCTCCTGTGTTCGGCTCTGCCTGTTGCCTGCCATGACACCCACAGGGCCGTACGTGCCCCGAGGGGCTCCAACTCCTCGTCGTCTGCCGTGGTGGGGCGGCATGTGCGCAGCTACAACCACCTCACAGGGGACGTGCGCAAGAGGAAACTCTTCTCCTACCAGAAGTTCTTTCTCAGGATCGATAAGAACGGAAAAGTCAATGGCACCAAAAGCAAGGACGATCCTTTCAGTGAGTAATGCCTGTTTTTCTCCTCTTTCCTTTCACATGTGGGTCCCATAGAAGAAATGGCAATGCCTCCTTTGATTTCGCAGTCAAACACCCAGCAGATAATATGAACCTTACCTGAAGTTGGTGGGCGCGAGCTGCTGTGCATGGAGTTGGGCTTTGCATGCGTTGCTGAGAGGTAGTCAGCTCTAATGTTTGTCCTTAGGTTTCAGAGTGCAGATTTATTCGTAGCAGGTTTCCTGGAACCAATTTGAAATTACCAGGGGAGCCTTTCCTTTTTGTAAAATGCACAAACCGTTGGAAGTTACTCCCGAACATCATGCAGTACATCAGTTATCTTTATTACTACTGCTGTAACTCCCTTGTCACTGCAGCAAATAGCTTACTTTTAAGATTGTATTAATTTCAAGCAAATGTCAGGTGGGTCTTTTTTCTCTTGAAAGTGTTATCATGTTCATTCATAAATAATGTTTAAATAATCAGAATAAGTTTAAATTTACTTCAATTTACAGTTTGTGGCAAAGAGCTCGAAGCACCTGGCAACCACACTCCGAAATCTCCCTCTGCACTTTTTCGTTAGTAGGTTGCACACACATTGCCGCTAATAAAAAAGGCTTTGACATATGGGTCCCATGTGCCTGCTGCTTGGCTTTTTTAGACAAGGGTGTGCTGGAACTCCGTAAGACATGAGGGTATTTCAATTAGCCGGACTGCCTCTTAAATGTGTTGCACAGTCTTTTAATAAATCCAAGACCAGGCTTATAGAATTTTGGAAAGCTTTCAATTACCATCAAAGAGTTTGTCCAGAAAGCTGGACACTGTTAGGTCCAGTGTTGTAGACCTTAACATTTGCATAATTATATTTATTAATGCATATTTGAACTAAATAAATAAATGTGTGCCAACTTTTTTTTTTTTTATCATGCCACGTTTTTGTACTTCCCTATTAAAAAATGAAAAGAAAACAAACAAAAAAAAAAAAAAACATATCATATGTCATGTTTTTGTGCTTATCCCTATGCCAGTGATCTCTGTACATGTGAAAAGATTCCTGCCACTCACTTACCACAAGTGAAAATTGCACTGTCCTTGTTAGCTCCCACAGTGACCCTTAGGCATGAAGCATACTGGTAATAATGTTCCAGCCAGATGCACTGAGTTTCAGTGGGGATTCACATCTCATTTCAGTGCTGATATATCTGAAGTGTGGATATGGCCTGGAATGTCTGTGGGAGGCATAGCAAAGGGGAACCACTTGTTGGTGAATGGATCATTTCTCCAAAACAAATTGGACCTCTGCCATCCCTTTCCCTGCACTTTTTTGCGGGCACTATAATTGAATTTGAAGGGCCTCTGGTGCCCACAAGGTAGCAGCAGTGCTCCCTCCGTCCCTCGCTTTAGAACAGCACCACGGTAGATGTTAGTGTGCGGCGTTTACGACAGACTTGTTTGCTTGATTTATTCTGTAATCAGAGACCATTGTTGTTGCCGCAAATGCCCGTAAACAGGGCAGAAATGAGTGGCTTGCTATGTTATGTATCATCATGTACTTGAAACATCAAAACATCCTCAAATGATTTTACTCCAGTTGGAGCCACTGGCATTTTAAAAGGAACCAGTCCCTTTGCGGTATAATATTTCTCTCGAGTTAACAAAAAGAATATTCCCATGAATAGCACGGCATGTCAATGTATATAGACTGACATCATGTCGACAATTATCTTTATTTGAAGGCCCAGTGTTAGAATAGAACTGAATTTTAGCAAGAGGGAAAAGATTATGCATTTATCTGTGCCTGTCAAACTCAATTCTTTAACTTTTTTTTCTTCTTTTCAATGTTTATGAAAAGCACACTTTGCATTATGCTGAAATTAGTAGTCGAATAAAGTCAAGGTTAGTCGTTTTTCTGTTTTGGATGAGCCTAACTTTAGCCAGTTACAGAATATACTTTTGGAAAAGCACAAAGTATAAGAAGAGATGTATTTTGTTTACTAAACTCCGCAGTTTTAATGAGACATTAATATGGCCAATTTACCAGCAATGCACATATAAAATGTCACATCTTGATGCAAAATTTACATTTACACTCCCGTAAACACTTGCAGTAAATCAAAAGCCCGTAGTTTATGAGAGG
The DNA here is from genome assembly GCF_018340385.1 of Cyprinus carpio. Classification (NCBI taxonomy): domain Eukaryota; kingdom Metazoa; phylum Chordata; class Actinopteri; order Cypriniformes; family Cyprinidae; genus Cyprinus; species Cyprinus carpio. Next base: position 10,034,754 of record NC_056592.1, read on the forward strand.
GCCAATATTTGTTTTGCATATTTGATGTGGAAAAATATTTGCAGAGAGCCTAAGTATGATAGATTGTTACATTTCCCAGATTCAAACTCCCAGTCAGAGAGTCTCTTTGTCCATATTTGAGTTCTCAAGTCCAGCCTTCCTTAGTTTTCAAGTCCACAAAAGACCTGTCTATGTGCAGCTTGAAATCCTATCCCACCCATATTGTTTGATTTTCTTTCAGAATCCATCAGCTCAGTATCACTTTTGTCACATTGTGTATCCCCCAAGACATTTTTGGAAACGGCACCCCGTGCTCGAACTCGGAGCTGTCCTTGGTGTATTGAGCGAGCTTAACAACAAGCTCACTGTGATGCAAAAGCTCTCGCATGGACTGGCCAGAGTTTAATCTTTCTTTAACTGTTTTGAACTTGTTTGCCTTTCCTCTGTGCAATTGTTTTGTGTTTATCACACGGTGCTGATGAAAATGTCAGTATCGACACAAGCACAAAACCTCTGGTGTTGTAGTTCAGCGGTGTTGGCATGGCCGGAGGAAATCGTTAATGATGATCATTAGTCTTTGACAGCTGTGATTGAGGGGATTTGTCTGATCAGAGTTCAACTACTGGTTGAATCGTAAGGTTTAAAGTGCAGGGGTCTTTCCAATCATCATGACAGCTCTTGGGCAGCAGATCAAACAAGGGTCAGGCCAGCGGTCATTATACGTCTCTCCCTCCATCTGGGGTCAGTGTAATCTAATAGGGCTCAATTAAGAAAACAGATTATTGCTGGTCTAATGAGGTGTTTCCAGGCCAAACCCCAGCAGCTTTGGTCAGAGTGGCACATTTGAAGGCTGTTTTTCTTCATGAGAGAATATAAATTGCTCTGTTTCTTTCAGGTGTTGAGTTTCTTTGTATGCGTTAGGCTGGACCTTATCAACTATAAAGCAAACAAACCCTTGTGGGATGAAATTATTTGTTTGCTGAATGAATGTTAATATTCATAACTTGTCTTTCCTCCTGCGTTCCATCAGTTTCTGTCGGTTTACCTCGTTAAAAATAAACTTACATTAAAAAACTTATTTTATGTGGGACATTTGCATGCAAGTTGAGAAAATGTATTATTATTATTATTATTATTATTATTAATAATACAATATTTTTTATTTCTGTTCAAACTGCATCTAAATTTACATCTAAAAATACCCCCATAAAAAACTTAATTACGCACAATGCTTTTGACTATGATCCTTAAGCTTCTTTTTGAGCATCATGTGATGTTTCTTCAACATCATTTTTGGTGCCACCTTGAACCGAAGTGAAGTATTCTCAGTCAGTTTGACCAATCGCCGTCGCTGATATGCCTATAGACTCATTACACTACTTTTGTTTTGTCTTTGCATTCATGCATACAGTGAACATCTCTGTGATTGGTCATAGTGCTCAACTACTGCAAAAAAGCGTGTTGCAAACAAAACATTTTGACACAAAAATTCTGCAGCCTTAGTAGTTAGTGATCATTTTCATATGATATTTGACCACAGATTTATACTCTATATGACTGCATGTTCATCATAACATCGGTTTATTCAGTTCTTCAAATGTGGCTGTAAAATCACTTACTGGTGTGAATGAACATGTGCAATGTGTGAATTTAAATGACATGTTGCCAGCCCTGACCACATGGATGGCATTCCACAGAAGTGTGTGTGTGTGTGTGTGCATGCTTTCTGTGGTTACGGTGCCCATTTATAGCTCCCCTGGGAAATCCCAACCACACAAGTAATAAAAATGACTTATGAGGATTGAGCTGATGTGCAAAAGGTTAGTGTCAGTGTTTCATTCTCTTTGACCTTGACGTCCTCATATACTTTCTCCTTTCTGATTCATAAATAACAGAGCTGGTTTTAACAAGACATTTTAAGGATCACTACAAGATACACAGCCTTCAAAAATGCAACATGCTGATAGCTTTGACATCTTTACTTATAAGTTGTCCATTGTTCCATTATGTTTGTTCCATTATTCAGCAATTACCTGTTAAACTGATCAAAAGTTACAGTAAAGACATATTACAAGAGATTTCTGTTTGAAATTTCAAAGTATTCAAAAAATCAAAGTATTCTTAATATATATATATATATATATATATATATATATATATATATATATATATATATATATATATATATATATATATATATATATATATATATATATATATATATATATATTAAGCAGCACAACCGTTTTCAAAATTATAATGATATATTATAATTAGAATGATATTCATATTCATATTAAATTCATATCATATTAGAATGATTTCTGAAGGATCATGACACTGAAGATTAGAGTAATGGCTGCTGAAAATTCAGTGTTTGCCATCACAGGAATAAATGACATTTTAAAATATATTAAAATAGAAAACAGTTATTTTCAATAGTGTTTTTACTGTATTTTTAATTAAATAAATGCAGCCTTGGTGAGGAGATAAAAAACTTTTGAACGGTAATTTATGTTCCAAATATTTTAAATCATTATTAAAAATAGTGTCTCATTAATTTTAATAGCCAATTAATAATACATTTAAACAGATGCTTACATTGATCTACAGTTATCATATATTAGTTATGCTGCATGTGTTTTGAAGTTTTTTTGGCACTCCATGCCTAAAGTATGATTTTAAAAATGAATGATGAATGTGCCATAATTTGTATTTTATAATTTTAACATGCAAGATGAGGTAAAAGTCCATGTTTTCAGATTGATGTAAAAGTACACTTGAGACTGTTAAACCCACAACACACGTGTCTATTCTGTAGTAGCAGCTCAACATCTTCATTTAGTTAATACATCTATTTTTTTTCCACGCTGAAAGCTCAACTTGGAGGAGTGGAAGACCAGATGTATGCCTAACCTCTGACCCCATTACCTAACGAAGAGCACTATTTGTGCCATGGGATGTTCTGGGGAGAAACACCACTGTCTCTTTTCTGCTGTGGTCTGTCTGATTGCCAACAGACGGTGACTCAAAGCACATTTGCCCACAAACCAGTGAGACAACAATTGTGTACTTTCAGGAAACTATAAGCTCTAAAGAGACATTTACTGATCATTGAGCAGTTTATGGAGTAAGACTGAGATGTAACAAGTTTTAAGCCAGGTAGAGGGAGTTTTTGATAACTGTGATATCTACAAATATGTGTTGTTCTCTTTATGCTTATCAAGCCATTGAACAGGAAAGACTGAGGGAATGACTTTGCAAGGTCTTTCAGTGTCCTATATATCAGTGTTTAAACAAGTGTTTGATATGCTACAATACTGAACAAATGAGAGCATGGTCAAGCTTTCCTCAAACATATCTTCTCACAAGCTCAGAGGGGAATTCCTTAGCAATGTGTGCTTGAACAGATGGCGGCGGTTGGCGCATCAAAACACTGAAGAGAGACAGGGACCAGTGTGAGCAGAGATGCATCTGGCCAGTCAAATTTGTGTGAGCAGGAGTGGTCTTGCATTGGTTCCCATTAAGAAGGGTGTCTGCTTTGACATTTAGGAGGAGGCTGCAATCTGTTTGCCGCCACAGAAGGTTGTCTGGGTGTTTGGTTATGTCATGTGTGTGTTTGGGGATGGTGCATGCATGGTTGCATGTGCTTGTGAGTGTTTCACTGGTTTCATTGCCCGGTCAATGCAAACATTGAACAAATCTGTCTGTCATCAAAAATTAGTTGAGCACAAAATCTTCATTCCTCTGACAGTATGCAGGGTGGTTAACAAATGCCTGGACGGTTAGTCAAACAAAAACATGATACTTAACATGCTCTGATGGTCTGGACTAACCTGAAATATGTGAAAAGAGTTTTAAAGGGATAATAAGTTATCATTTACCCTCATATTTTTCCAAAAAGCTTTTTTATCACTTGTTTCAATATAATGATAGTAAAAAGTGAATAAGGCAAAAATGACAGAAAAAAAATCATAGAAATATTCTAAAAATTTTAATTATTATAGAGGCTGTGATTATGGAGCCCATGTGCAGTGGAGTTACTATGAGATATTATAAGATAAACCAATGGATGTGAAGGAGAACTTATTGCACAACTCTCTTTACCAGTGAGTTTGCATTGTGCTCTATTAGCAAGTTTCAGTAGGAAAAACAGCAATGAAAGCCTGTTTATGAGGTGCTGAAAAAATGAACAAAATTGTTTTAAGAAAAATTATCATTCTTCACAAAGCTTTTAACACAGTTCTGAAAGAGTATAGCTGTTATTCTGAGTCTGTCTGCAGAGTCCACATATGCTTTCTGTAAACCATCTTGTGCACTTCAGAAAGTGGATTTTGTTTTTAACATGACGGAGGATGCACAGACATGATCAGGCACTTCAGGTTATCATCAACTGATCTGTTTTGTAGTTATTAGCATCAAAAACAATCCATTTCTCCATACCATCCAGCAAACAATGTGCAGATGTGATACAATCTTCAAAAGGGCTGCATACAAACACTTTCACAGTCCTTCTAGTCTGAGTTCATCCAAAATGATTTTCTTACTCAGTATTTTTGTCTTGTTTTTCTGTAAAATATCAATATTTACTTGAGAAGCAAAATTACACTTTTTCTTCATAAAACTAAGACTTTACATATTATCAAAATTTAGTGACTTTATGCTTAAAATACGAACAAATATCTGCCAATGGGTTAAGAAAAATAAACTTGTTTTCCCTTTTAAAAAAAATAAAATTCCTTAACAAATTGTCTTGTTTCAAGTATAAACTCAGTTAATTTATACACATTTCACAAAAAAAAACTCAAAACACCAAAAAAAAACATATCTATATAAAAACATTTTTTACACTAAAAAAGAAAATCATTTTTGCAATGTATTTCAGCATAACCAGGAGAGTGGGATAATGAGACTGGCCCCCCCAGACCTGTCCACTGATCTTCCTGAGCCCAGGAGCCAGGGGCCTGCAGTGCTCAGATCAAAGGTCCAAGTCACTGTCATCAGATGCCAATGATGGGTCAGCTGCAAAGATGCTTTTTAATGGGGACCCTTTTTCCTTTATGGTCTTGTAGACAGGGGGCTAATTGAAAAAATGTGCGTGCCAGAGAAGTGGCAGTCCAAGATTCCCAGGACAATTAAGCAACCGAGGGTAATATATGACTTGAATTGACTCGGTCTTTGCACTGGTGTGGAGAGCTGAAAAGCAGTTGTGTTCCGAGTGCAAGTAAGATTATTATTTTGACGTCTGGAAGCAATCCAATCTGAACACTGCTAAGGAAAAGTCCATCAGCCTGATAAAAATTGTTGTTTGAAGTGGATGGGGGTCTCTTTCACTCTCTCGCAGGCTTTGGTGGTGATACAGGTTGCACGAGGCTACAAATACGAGGCTGCAGGGTTTTTTGTAATTACCACAAGATGCGATAACCTGAGTTTTGTCACCCTGCCAAGAAAACATTGAACTCCGTTAAGCGGGAAGGGGAGCGGCCACCTACAGAGCCTGGGGCAAGAGCCAAGTCTACTGAGGGAAGATCACGCTAGGCTACGGGTGGGATTCTCTGGACCACCGTTGGGCCATATGCAGTGTAATGTCACAGACACATGGCCGCTCACAGACAGGGTATGAGTAAGGTGGGGCCGGGCTTGTTAAAATGCAGAGGCTTTTAAGTTTTTGTAATCTGAGCCCTAATGGGGAGTAAAACAAGAATACTGTGAGGATTAGGTTGCACTGCAAAAAAAAAAGAAAATAAATTTCTCTCTCTTTTTTAAGAGAATGCCTTGGCTAGTGCTTTGAATAATGTAGGCGGTGAAATCTTGTTTGTCAGAATACCGGAGCGCCGTGATATAGATGTAACAAAACATTGGGTCTGCCAGGAAAACTGTTTAAAAGTAATCACGCTCTCATGAGTCAAGACTTTGCTGTCTGTTGAGCAGTAGTTCTGAAAATATGATGCGTGAAAGATTCCAAGTGGCTGGCAAGTTTTCTGGCTAATAATAATAATAATAAATAATAATAATACATAAATAAAATATAATAACAATAATGGCTGGTGAGTTAATTGGCTGATAATAAAATAATAAAGAATATATTTAGAATTGTCAAAAAAAACAAAAAAACACCAATATGATTTAAAATAAATCACAGCAAATTAAATATCTTATAACTAATCACCAAGTACATTATTGTAGTAGCAATATTAGATTAATATTATTAATATTAGATCTTAAAAAAAACTGAAATTAAATAAAATATAAATATTAGACCAAAAACGTCAATGAAAGTTAGAAATGCTGCCTTGACAATTAACAGAAATAAAATAAGTTGAAGCTGAAGTACTAAAATTATTGAAATAAAATTAAGCATTATTTAAAAATATATATTATTTTAAAAATCATTTAAAAATAATAATTTGTGAAAAATGGCTTCTGATTTTGATAATTATTATTCAGTAACTGATAGTTATTAGTTATAGGATTTTTTTAAACTAAGGACAGCTTGTATTGTGTTCAAAAAATGTCATTGGGTGTTTCTCTCAGACTTGAGGAGTTAGGTGGTCTGCAGTTAATGTTCAAGTGGTCTGCATCACCTGATTAAGTGTGAGAATCACTACTGTAGAGGTTTGTTGAGGTTTAACTTTTACATGACAGCGCATACGCACTTTAATGAGCCACAGTAAACTGTAACTTGTTGCACGCACAGCTGTTGTTCTGGGTAATGTCTTAAAAATGTTGATTAGATAATATGTGCTTGAGCGCTTACTGCATTTCAGACACTGGTCTTAAAAGAAGCCTTTCTCTGTACTTTTAGGTCAAATCTCACATTAAATAACTGGTTTTTGGCAGAAATCTGAAATGAAAGAGAGGCAGATCTGAAATGTTTATGGTGTGGAAGAAGAAAGCAGTGAGACCTGTTGCTTAGATGCCTCAGAGATGTTTTGGTTTTGTAAATCCAGCCTTTTGTTGCGGACCAGCATTTCAGCTTCAATGCAGACAGAAGAAACACTCCTGGAACTCATGAGGGAGTCATAAAAAAAATGCTTTGACAGACCACATCAAATAGCCAAAAGCAAACAGGTGCTTTCTGACAGACGATTCAGGATTTATTTTGACAATGCATGCTTTAAAGAGCAGCCACCAAATTTACTGTAGGCATGACATGATGTTTGCACACATGACATGACATCACTCACATTGGGATGAGTGCTATGTTTGGGATAAATGGTCAAAATTTATATGTGCTTGTGTCATTTTGGGCAGCCGTCCCATTGCTTCTTTGATCATGGATTATTCCCCCCTAATCCTACCAAGTCTGTGATCCCAACTCTGAGTCTCTCCTTTTATTCTGTCACTCTTGCTCATGAACCTGAGGCGAGGGAGGAGAGTGGACAGAAGACTAGGTCTCCTTACATCTACTCTTGGTGACTGCAACCTGAGCCCATGTGGAGGATCTGCCTTCAGATCCACTTAATCCTCCTGTTGTAGCAGCGCTTGTGTCCCTGATCCACAGGTGTGGATTCAATTCCTCCACATCACAAAACTCTGATGTCAATGTTAAGCATTTACAAACCAGCCAAGATATGGAGGGTTTCACATAGTTCTAAAGGTAGATATGCAATATATTTTTGCTGGAATAGGCCATCTGACTGACATGAAAAAAAATACTAAAATATACTAAAATTTCCATTTCTGCACATTTTTTAATTTCACCGGTAACCAGGATGATTATGTTGGTTCAGCAGGATTGGTAGGCCTCTTGCTTGGTTTTATGGTTTTGATGTCTTATTGAATAGTTGCAGATAACATTTAACATTACCTGGGAGGTAAACTGAACTGCTTGTGTTCGTCAAAGGCCAGGAGCTGCAGGCAAAAGCTCTTTTAACCCCATACACAAACAACATAGGATCATATAGCCCTGTTTGCTACTAGGACGTGCTTTGGTCTGGGACTAATCTTATCTAAACTGTGATGGCTTTATGGGTTTACATAATTGCCTTTAAAAAAGGCAAAACAGTAATGGTTACCACAACTTGAATCACTAATGGCTACAAACCTCTGCCAGTATGCCTTTCAGCTCTGAAAACTCTAACAAAGACAGCAAAATATGAGTTTTTATGTCATAAATGAGCAGTTTTGAACATAAGTACTCCTGAATGGGAATGGAGAATTTCTGACTGTAGCATTGGGGTTATGAGGTGGATTGTGGGTAAAGTTTGAGGCGGTCATTTCTGTGATGCCTTTACCTATTTTCATGTTCATATTTGTTACCTGTTCTATCATTTAATCTATGTCATTATGCAATTACACGTTTCATATGACACCAGCACTGCACCTTGTTTAAAGTAAAATAAGTAAATGCATAATTCCAAAAACTCTAAAAACAGCAATGCTTTAATGTGGACGGCATGTAAATGATATGTTTATGTTTGTTTTGTAGGTACACTCGAAATCAAGTCTGTGGATGTGGGCATCGTTGCCATCAAGGGGATCCAAAGCAATTACTACCTTGCAATTAACAAGAAAGGGGTGGTCTACGGGGCGGTGAGCATCATTTTCTCTTCATTTCTCTTTTAATTATAGTTAATGACTGGACTCCACAACAAATAATGATAACGTTTCTTGATCCCATCCAAACCGAAGACGTCCTTCTTATCTGGAATTTTTAAACAACATTCAGAATTTCTAAACTATTTATAGAAATTCAGCTCTTTACAAGCTTCCAGAAAGATCCGTCAGCCCTCGGGTCCCTCTCAGAGGCTTTGATGTCAGAAAGCCTGCTCTATTTCTCATGTCTTGTGGCACTTAAAAAGCCCAGGGTTGTTTTAAAGGACAGTTCCACTCCATTGCCTGTAAATAATCCCCAGCAAAAGTCGGCTTGAGCAAAAGAGTTCTGTCATCTTTGAAAAAGTAAGCCGAGAAGGCCCACTTCCTTACACAGTAGTCTCTCCTCCAATACAGCTTCATGCATGCATTCTCCTCCATTCACAATCCAGCCATACAATCCCTGCTCCCTCTTTGTTCCGAGTTCTCTCCAGCCCCATTGCCTTTCATTCATCCGCTCTCATGAATGGCAAATGTTACCTGAAACATGCAAAAATAGTGCTGTACTTTTCCCAAAATGAAATCAACAGATTGGAAGGGGAAAGTCAATCGCCTATGCCTCGGGTCTGTTGTTCTCACTGCGGAAATATCAATATAGTGACGTACACTGCCATTTATATATATATATATATATATATATATATATATATATATATATATATATATATATATATATATATATATATATATATATATAATTGTGGAATCAAAATAATCCTTATGATGATGCTGTCATAAAAATGTTGGAGGATACAGTTCATCTTATAATACATATTCATTCTGAAATAGAAAAAAATAATTTTTAAAAGTTTAAAAATGTTTTTGATATACGTACAAATTGATCATTTTATTGTGTCAGTAGTATTATATTGATAATATTAATATACAACATTATATACAATATTCATTTTATGAAATGCATTTTTTTTTCTGAAAGTAGTGGCAGCAATATTGACATGATGTTAAGATGAGTGAAATTCAAGAGGGTGGAAGCAGTATATCTTAAACATTAATTCCATTCCAAAATAAGTATGAAATAAAAAGTATTTTTTTATATTTATAATAAAATAATAATAATAATAAAATATATATATTTGTATTTTTTTATTAATATGTAAGGACTGATTTTTTTTAATGTAATATAATATTATAGAAATATTTTATGCATATAACAATAAAACATTACATTACAATATTATATCCATTTTATGAAATGCATTTTTTTTTCTTACAGTAGTGACTATAATACTGATACGGTTTGCATTCCGATTATTGCTTTTTAAATAAATCAACAAACCGATATACAGACTAAAACTGACTCACATATGCCTTCTTCTTTCAGAAGGATTTTGGCGTTGACTGCAAGCTGATAGAGCGGATAGAGGAGAACAGGTACAACACCTATGCCTCAGCAGAGTGGAGGAACAAGAAGAAACCCATGTTCGTGGGCTTGATGGCCAACGGGAAGCCGATGAGGGCCAAAAAGACCCGGAGAAAAAACACAGCCACACACTTTCTCCCCATTCCTATCGTGTAGCTACAACCCCACCAAAAGGGAACATTTAACTGCACTGAGGAAAGACTTGGAATTTTTCGACAGTTTGGAGAAGGCACTATGTAAAGGAACTAAGAGAACTCCTTTTCACTGAGTCTGATTGTTGTCACATATTTGTTTTTAAGTTATTGGCACCAGGGAAAATAGGGGACATTTTTTATGCCAAACCCTTTTCTAGCGAAGGAAAGGTTGGACCAAATCCGACGGAGAGGAATCGGACATTTCAACCTCCCAGAATGAACTGAAGAGACCTTTCACAGAGTGTATTGCTTGTGTGTATTTGTGTGTGTGACCTTTGGATGCAGTTATTTATGCTGTACTAACTCATACGAAACACTCTAACAGACTCTCAAACTCTGTGACTCAGTGGACTGAAAGTTATGCAAACACTTACTGGAAGCACTTGCTCAAGGTGCAAGACTGAGAGGCCGAGACGGAGACCCTGCATCCTACCATCAGAATTTAGTCAAGCTAGCACCATAGCGTAAAGAACTCTAACATTATTAACATGCAAAAGCCACTGTATTTGATATCTCCATTCTTTACCTGACTGCTTTGGAATAAATTATTTATTTTATGTAATATTTAAAGAAAAACAAAGGCAAAAAAACATGGAAAGGACATTTTTTATCATTTATGCTCCTCTTTTAAAAAGCTATTCTATCGGTTACACATGAATAAATAAATATATTTCTCCTTACCCAGCAGAAGTTGCGTCCATGATGCTGAGAAAAGCTTGTTTTCTTCTTTTATTCACTTCTCAGAGGTTAAATGCATCTGTAAAACAAATGAACTTGCTGCACTTGTATAGGGAAGGGGTGATACGTAATATGTTTTCTGTAGCTTTAAAAACTATTAGCTTTAGTGATTTTCTCAGTCACTGTTTACGCTATAAAAATACCATTTAAATTGAAACCAGTCATCACTGTTTCATAAAGAAAGCAAATAAAAAAAATTCCCAGTGATAACTATGAGCTCATCTCTAAAAGCATTCAAGAATTCAAAACACACAGTCTTTGGTCACTGCCACACATATTGTCCTAGTATCAGTCATGAAAGGGACACTGTGCTTTGAGATTCTTTTAAAGCTGAGTTCACTTGTGCCCCAAAAAGTCTGGTACTCTGAATCGAAAACATTCATCTTTGTTTATATTTCAGCTGTTATCAAAACCCACATGTAAATCTATATCCACACTCTATGCCCTTTTGCCTCATTTTCAACTTTTACTACGACTTTCAATCATGAAACTCTGCTCTACTAGCCCACTCACTTCAAAGAGTCAATGTGAAGGGCATGTGGTGTGTATGTAAATATTGGCAGTAGATTATGGGCTGATTCTGATTATCTCTACTGTAGGCCTAACGCTTTTCCCCCTCTCAAAACTTCAGAGCAGTTCCAGCAATTAGCAAATAAAAACTTTGAATATTTGGGTTGAAGTCTCACCTTTTTATCTTAGTCTCTCTTGCTTTTTGCTTTCACGTGGAGACATGAGGTTGATGCATGGACTTTCCCATGCAGTTTTCATTGTTTCAAGTTAAGAGTATTGATGTGTTTGTTTAGAAGTTCTTTTGGGTGTTTCGTAAACATCTTTTCATGTACAATTACACAGAAATTGATTCAAGAGTAGGGCTGGGAACCAGTTTCATTTTTTAAATCGTATGATGTTCAGTTCGTTAACATACTTTAGCATGGTGAACCATATTAAAATATTTCCATTGAGATTCAAGCAATAGTTATTCAGGCACCGCAACACGGCGAATCAGAAACAAGCAGCACAATTAATTACTGAATGAGTCATTCGAATGAGTTGGCTTTTTATTGAACAGAAAACAAAACATTGTAAACCGTGTACTCAGATTGCCGAAAGAATGATTCATTGTTTTTAGTGAATCAGACAACTCAACTGTATATGCAACCTCTGAAAAGACTCTAAAATTCACCTTTTGCAAGAATTATTTAATTGTTACTGAAATTAGCTCACAATTTGTCAATGCAACCATGTCTCCTTTTTTTCAAGTATTTATCCTTACAAGAATTGTTATTGGATCCATTAAGGAACCAAAATCATAATAGTTAAATACTTTACCATTCCCAACCATTTTTGTAAATGGTGCTTAATCTACAAAGTACAGTTTGATATGAAAAAAGGCCTACATAGAGATTTCCCTGATAACTACCAAGCCTACAAACTAATTACATTAAGACGTCACTAAAGAAATAGACAAGGCAGATAAATACAAATACCGGTTGTATAAGTCTGCAATCCCCTGTTGACTCATGAAAGAGCCACAGAGTCATTTGGCTCTCGCAGGGAGAAACCGATTCAGATGCATCATACATATTCAGTATGCAGCACTGAAGGAATTCCCATTTGTTGGTTTTAGCTGAAATATATATTGTGACCTTCACAGCTTCACAACTTCACTCTTTCCCCAAAGGAATCTGTGGCTTGTTGACCAAACCACAGGAGCAGCTGTGAATATTTCATTCCAGAAAGGTTGCTTGGAGAGCAGCAATAGACAGGGCCGATTTTAACAGCCCCGAGGGAAGTGGCAACGCTGCGCATTTTTGGACCTAGATTTGGTGATATTGAGCCAAACCCAAGGAGTTCCAGTAACAGAGGTGCTCTCCTATCATTAGCGATCAACAGGTCTCCGAAACCTTATGTCAGCTAACATAAAAGAGCAAAAATGCTAAATATAGTGGTTTTTAGACTGCACTTACAGCACGTGTTAAACACAGGGCCAGTTCAGGCTGAGATTTGGATCTGTTATGATCTCTCGAGGTTTCCAATTTCTGTTCAGCAGGTGTGTCAAACATTTGCCTTGGCTTTGGCTGAGATGAAGCATGTGTTTACCAATTCAGCTCGAGAGAGTGAGAGAAACAGAGAGACCAGACGCCTGCCAACTCCAGGCAACACCGACCCTTCAAGAGAACACAGAACTGAATTTACAAACTAATATAAAGCCATATTCTGCATTCGAATGTAAGTTAATACAACCAAAGCGGGGGTGTATTTTCCTACGTTTTTTCATCATTACTGGGATAAGACCAACATTACTTGTCAAATGTGATTTGAAAACATGAAAGTATCCAATTGAGATGGCAAGATAGTAGGAGATCTTTCACAGATGGGCCTTTCTTGCCCAAACTAAAGTGTGTGTAATGCTCATGTGGGGTTGAAACTTGGGTTTAGGAAACATGCTGCTAATAATGTAGGTGTTTATTTGGTCTATCAACCACATTAATGCATTTTATCCAATAACATAGTTTTCGATAAAGCTTGACAACTGATCTGTTTTAAGGGTCTGAGTTAAGCTTGAAAAACATGAGGTTTTATAGAGGTTGTAAGTACACATTGATCATTTCCTCATAAAAAAAAGCCCCCCCCCCATATTTTTCTTTCAATATAGTTACATTGCTTTTATGTATAAAATTCAGTAACTAATCTTGTGTTTCAGTTTCATCCCTTCTAAAGTATTGTGGCCTACAGAGAACTGAGCAAATTGCAACAAATTGAATATTAATTGACCTGAGAGTCTGGAGTCATCAAAGTTTGCCACTGTACGATCAACAGTCGCTTCAGAACCACGGACAGCTCTGGTTTAGTCTTTATGGAAAGTTGGGCTGATTTGAATTGACAGCTACAGTATGTACAGTAGACCATAGACTATATGTTCATGGACTTGTGTAACTGCAAGATTTTTTAATCGATTTTATGTAACCAACTGTTGTTAAGTTAGTAAGCACATTCTGAATCACTTTCTGATTCCAAGGGGTTACATCATGATAGTTGCATAACAGAACATTCTGCTTTTCATCGACTAAGAGTATGATATGTGTGTATGAACATTGTGCATGACACATTAACACATTAAAATGAACACAGAAATGACTCAGTTATAAGTAATTAAATTAAGTTCTATAGTCAAGATATAGAATGCTTTACCACATAAAGCCTTCACGTCTGTCTAAATGAAGTTACCGAATCAAGGCCTTCACAAAACAGCCTCACAGATGCAGACGAACTGAATTAAAAAGCTATATGGGAGTAGTTTAACTTATGAGTTTGATAATGACGGCAAGTTTTTCAACCACTGGATGAAATTGTCAGGATCATGAACACTTTCCATTCGCTGTAAGAGACAATGCATTAAATGTGTGAGGCAACAGAGTCCTGAGAAACCCTGAGCCCACCTGCCAGTTCCTCTTGCTCACCATCTGAAGTAATCTTAAAAAATGGAATTGGATCAAACATGTCAAGAACTGTTTAACTGAAAAGACAGAAGGAACACAAACAGATCTGTGGTGTTTGAACACAAACACTTGATTTAGTTCAAGGAAAGTGAAGATATAACACATTTTCCATGCAATTTGCTGGATTTAATGCTGTAAAAAAGGAACTTGATACCTTTAGGTTGTGTAGCTATTTGCCATATCCAAAATTTTTACAGCGCTCCGTCCACAACATTCCATCCACATGCATTATTTTGTTTTCCTGTGGTTAATATCTGGGTGGGCTGGCACGTTGTCACACATGGCGTGTGCATGTGTGTGTCTTGGTGATGAGAAACCTCAGGGATTCTGCCTGCAAGCCTTGGAGAACTCTCAGCGGTGAGAGGTCTGGGAGCTCTCGTCTTCAAGGCCACATTGCGTCATTACATAACACTAGCACTGGACATCTGGCCTTGACATGAAACTTCCTCTATATCACCTGCCTATTGGACAGAAAAACAAGTCTGGTTCCTTTCAAAAGGACACGTCTTACCTTACTTCATACTGCGTGAAAGACTTTGCTTTTAAATCAGAGACTGCCATCTTTTGGAGTGGTCCGACACCTATCCTCTCTTACGATAGACTATTTGTGGTGTTAATGACAGAATTTCAAGGGAATCTACAAGAGTGGATGTCAAAAGAAAGTTTGTGGTATTTAAAATGAAAAATTTTTAGGAGTTGGAGTTGTTGGGAATACTACAAGTGATGAAAAAACAATGGAAAAAATATGAATTCTTTACTTTTGTTGGATCAGTCACTCATCTTTGTAATGGAGACTTTCAGTGTTAGAGTAGTTACCATGCAGCACAAAAATGTACAGATAATGTACTCATCCCCTTGTCATCCAAGATGTTCATGTCTTTCTTTCTTCAGTCTTAAAGAAATTATGTTTTTTGAGGAAAACATTCAGGAATTGGCTCCATATAATGGACTTCTATGGTGCCCGCGAGTTTGAACTTCCAAAATGCAGTTTCAACACAGCTTCAAAGGGCTCTAAATGATCCCAGTCGAGGAAGAAGGGTCTTATCTAACGAAACAATCAATTTTCTAAAAAAAAAATAATAATAATTTATATTTTTAACCTTTTTAACCTTTTTAACCTCAAAGTTCACGCGTGAACTTTTATTCACAAATTCTGATGTTCTATCAGTCTGCCTACTGAGATGGATATTGAACAGAGCTTCATGGAATTTGAAGTTAATCCTGAGTCTTTCCAGAGCTGTATGAATAAGGCCTGACCTCCTTCAGACTACACACCAAATGCTAATAATCAGGGTTTTGGTATGTCACAGTCAATTTAATGGGTTAGCTTGTGATAGCTCAGCAATATCAGTTGGAATCGCACAGTCTCATATAGCATGACAGCACAATATCCCAATCCTGCAAAATGAAATATCATTTTAATGATTATGTCTGGCAAACACTCCGATGTGTTCATTGAAAAATTAAACAGGCCCTGCAAACTGGGCGCTTCGCTTGATTTCCTTGGAATTGCACCACAAGTTGTGGCAAGTACAGGGTTAATATTTCATTTTCATTTTAAGTGGCGTGACTTCGAAACGTTAAAAAATCTGCACCATATGTTGACTGTCCAAAAATTGAGGCTGAACCTGTTGAAATTATGAAAACTGAAGAAAAATGAAAAAAGTGTTGTTGTTTTTTTTTCAAGTATTTGGCAACATCTTTTAAGGGCTGAGAAATGATGAGGTCCATTAATGCTGCTGGAACTCTGTGAATTTTTCATTTATGCCTGATGTGTGGGAAGATCAAACGTGTTCAGAAAAGCATTCATATCCCATTCAAAATAATAGCATAGATCATTCTCTCTTATATATAAACAAAATAGCTGGTGCTGTCTTGAGAATTCATATGGCTAGTCACAAATTTCACATTCTGTAACATACTGTATGTATACAAAACACTGTTTTGAGGAATTGTTACACATTACATACCCTATATGACGTGTAATGATGCTTTTAATACAATATTATGGTATGTTTCTCTGCGGAATACAGCATGACATTTTATAACTAATAAAGCCATCACACAAACAACTGCACATCCAAATAAAACAAAATGTGTTGGACTTCTTCAACTCCTTGTCCTAAGACATTTTAGTCTTGAAATTATCCAGAGAGTACACAATTTAAAAGCCTTTTTGGAAAATGTAAAACACATGCTTTCCACATATGCAAGCAATAAACATCTTCTGGCCCTATGTCACCAATTTCAGCCATCACACAAGTGTAGATAATAGCTATAAGGAGTGCCCAAAACATATTTTTATTGCATTTAGTCAAGGTCAATAAAGAAAGAAATAATAAGTTAAACCCAGTACTGGGAAGTAAAAAAAACAAAAAAACAACAACAACAAAAAAAAAAAAAAAGGAAAGTATTGATTCTTCTTACTTACAGTAAGTGCATTTTTCAGTAGCGTGTCATTAGCTGTTAGGTTTTTTCTACATAAACTATTTTTTCGAAGTCCTAGAGTAGTGTTAAAAAAACAAACAAAAAAAACCCTTTTGTTTTCATCACATTGTATTGCGTACACGCCTTCAGCCTTGAAAGCTGATCAAACATGAACTCTCTCAGTATAAAGCCTGATTCATTTGTTCAGACAGTTCATGATAATAAACCGACTCAAAAAGAAACAATCCAGCAATTCGAATCTCTGGCCTATATTATATATATCATAAATTAGAATATAAATTTGATATTGACAATATATTAGAAGACATTAAAAAATTATCTCAAATAGTTTGAATATAGCTACATTATGTTTTATTAGTACCTTGTAGTGTAACTTTTTTTTCATAATACTTTGTTTGATTAGTTAGTAATACTAGTAATACTAGTTTGATTAGTTTAACTACTTCTTAAGTAGTTTGAAACTTGGCAAGGTGCAGTTTTATAGTGAAAAAGTACAGCTAATAACTTTTTAGATACATTTTGGAGAATTTTTTTTTGCTTTAAAAATAAGACAATATCTTGGCATACTAAAAGCAAGAGACACAATTTTGTAAGAGCACACAAGCTTACCACATTGAAAAAGATCACATGCACTACATAAGATTACAGAGTTTCACTTTTTAATTGTCACAGCATTATGGCCGCATACTGCAGAAACTTGTTCCACAAAGGCCTTGTTTCCTTTGTATAAAAAGTTCCTAACCGCAGTGTCACTCCCTCAGTAGTGCACTAGCAGTAGCATTCATTTGTGTGGTCATTGTGTGGAAGCCGTATATCAAGTGGCACTTATTGATCTCTTATGAGCAACTGCAAGTTATTATTCTTTCTTGTCTAGAGACTTAAAAGGGAGGGCTGAATGACACAGCTTACTTTTATTGTTTCAATATTTTGTGTTGCACAGCAATGACCCTGTAAATCAACCCATGAAAACTTACTGTAAAAACTTTATGTTGTTCAATGTCTGTCATTGGGTGTGGGGGAAAGGACAGTTTGATGGGTGAAAGGTTAAGAGAGGGATGTTTCATAAAGGCCTCCTAAAGACTGGCCTGCAACATGAGTTTGTTTTGAAAGAAAACAGTGACATGAGACAGAGGAAAAGCCCACTCAGGTTTCTCTCGTTGGGCTCAATTTCCTTATCTCTTGTCCTCCAGTTTCTTTCCAATATCCTTCTTCCATTTTTTTATGTTGCCTCTCATGCAGGACTCAGAGTCATTGCAACAAGCACTTAAAAAATGAACATACTGTCTGGCCAGAGTAACAAATCCCATATGTCTCAGATTTTTTTTTTTTCTTTTACATTGATCAGTGCAGTGTGTCACTGAATCCTGTACTTTTAAGCCTAAACATTTTAGACCCTCCAGCCGTCCATACTGTACAGTTTAGTCCAATCACATCCATCATGTGTCTTTAATTAAACCTACACCGTAACAAATTATCTGCCATATTTTGACACAGGTGACATCAAACATGCAGCATATAGATCTAATCATGCTAACTTGTATCTCATTAACAAATGTAGTGCTTTGCATTATTACCTGTAGGCATTGATCATAATACAGTCCTTTTCCTGTCCTGATGTGATATTAATCAGAACCTTAAATCAAATTGCCCACTTTAGTCCGATCACAAAACTGGCTCTGAACTCACTCATCTGCCAAGAAAGATTTTTATTGACTTCCTATGTACCAAGAAGTGGAATTTATCTTGTACTGTACTTTGTCAATGAGTCTTGGTGGTAACACATTACAAATACCACATTAAAAAAAGTTTATTACTTCGTAGTCGTTATATGTGTAATTGCTGCTATTGTGATTCCTATATATGCATCATAAAAAAAAAAAATTGTGCTATAATATGTTATAGCATGCTATTTGTTTTAACCAATAAACAATTGTCTACAGCAAAATAGCACTTCTAATGTAAAACACATGCCTGTAAGCCAAGCATAGTGCTTTAATTCTGTAGGAGAAAGAGTGTCAGTGCGAGCAAATTTACCACTGTTCAAATTTCCACTAGCAAAATCCAGTATTTTACTGTAAAAAGGAATCACAAACAGAAATTGAGTGAGGGTAAAAGTTTTCCTTACGATGATTTTGCATTGAGATTTTGCTTGATTACTACACATTCAGTCAGATAGTGAGAAAAAGCAATTGGAAAGCAACTTTATGCATCAAGAATGTAACACATGCTTTTTATAATGGGTCACTCAATATTATAATACATTACTTTAAAAAGCATTATTCCTTAAGAACTATTATCAACAAACTCTTTAAAACAGTCTTCTGTAGCAGGCGGCCTCCCCTCCCTCGTCTCTTCTCCTCTCCTTGTGAAATGTGGACTTGCAAGTTCTGTTGGTCTGTCTTTTCTCACCTCCACTCATTTGGGCCTTGATAAGAGCTCTCCAGCTGGGGCTCAGCAGGGCTGCGACGCTTCATCACACAATGTCTTGTACGCTGCTCTCATTTACACACACTCCTATTGGCCCACGGCATCACCCTTGCTTTTTACAAGAAAGGCACTTTTAACCATATGTACACAATACAAATTAAGTTTACTTTGGCCAGCAAGGCTTAAAAGCCAGTGTCCTCAACCCTGCTTTAAAAGAGCTAAATAACTGTGGAGGGTCTGACATCAAACAAGAGTGGAAACTAGGGGGAACGGGAAAGGCGGGGGGATGTCTGAACAGACGCCGAGCCTTCAAGACGAAGGGAACAGAAGCTGGGTGCCATGTCATTTAATTAGCAAGAGAGCATACTCTGTAGTTTGCTTGTGAGTTTCAGTCACGGAAGAATTACATCTCCAGGATGTTTGTCATGGTGCTGTCTGCAACTATGGCCCTACAGGTCGAAATTAAAAGGACATCATTTGCTTATTTTTGTCCATATAAAGGGCAGAATTACCTTGACGCTTCAAACAAACTAACCAACACAAAGTAGGGTCATGCTGGTTGACGGTTGTCAACTGTTTTTTCTTTCATTTTAGTTTATAATGCGAGTGCTAATTAGCATGCTGACACCTTCTCAAAAGCTGTAAATACTATGCATTTATACGGATATCCTTGGCTTTTGTGTTTGAGATTTTGAGAGTCTAGCAAATAGCGTCAAAACATTCAAAGTTTCCTTCAAAAATAATCAACCCAGACTCATGAAAAAATATGACTTTGGCTACATTTCAGCAAAATGATACAGTATTATGTTGCTTCTTGCATTTTTTGTGACGCTTTTAAAGTGAAATGTCCACTCAGTGAAGCTAAAAGCACGTTCAGTTAAAATAGATGAATGCGAATATGGCAAGTGCAGTGCTGTACCGGGTGAGTTACCAAGCATGTTTACTATATCTGAAAAGCAATACATATGGAGCTAGTTGACCTCAAAATGTATTAGTTCACAAATCATAGCACATGTATATAATCTGCCCTGTAATCACACTTATTTTGAAAATTAATAAGAGTTGAGCCTAGATTAAAAATAATGGTTAGGCCGTCCACTGATAATAAAATAATAACAACAATAATAATAATAATAATAATAATAATAATAATAATTTTGCATATCGTTAACACAATCCCAAATGAGTCCTAACCATTTGTAATGCTAGTATGATAAAGTTTAGTATAATTTCCTCTGCAGGAAAACATTAATAGCTCTAGTATGTACACTGAAAGGTGATGAAGGCCTCAGCGGTAATGACTGAGAAATCATATGTATCGTCTAACACTTATACTGGATGTATAAAGACTGGCATGTGGCAAATGTGGATTGTTTCCATCAGTTTTCCCATCTGCCCCAGCTGTAACCTGTGGGGGGATGGCTGGTCATAGCACACTGAGTCGGCTGTCAACCCCCATTTACTGCTGACCCAAGAGCACTACTCACAGTCCCCTCACAGGTCCTCGGGCGGTGAGTTATCTGAACTGTTGTGACTCTGGATCTCTTGTTCTCCTGCTCACAAACACACGAAGATGAAGAAGGTTTTTAAAGTCTTTAAACCAACACAGGGGAATCCAACACACAGGTTAGCATAAACGCAGACGAGACTGTACAAACTAGAACTGAACACACAGGTATATACAGATGATACAAGGATAATGAACTACAAACACCTGAACAGAATGATACAATTAACTCAGTGAAGGGGAACGTGCACGAGGAAAACCAAGCAGAATGACACGTGACAAATTCAGTGTTACTTGCCATTTTTCTTAGAACTAAGAAACGTACTAACAATTTCTGAGTGAAAACTGTTTCTGCACCATTTTTTCAGTGTATAATTATTAGTAGTATTGTAACTTACTGTAACTTATAATCATTATTTTATGATTTAACATTATTATTATTTTTATTAACCTTTAATAATAATAATATGCATCCCTAAAACAGATCATGAGTCATTAAAATGTTTTATTGATATATGTGAAGAAAAATATTTTTCATCACAAGCACTAAAAAATTGCTTAAAGTTTCTGCAGTTGTTGTAGACAAGCCTGGGAAGAGTGACAACCATCTGACAATGAAATCCGCTGTTAGCACATGAATGACAGACCACTAAACCTCTGCCCTCTGCCTTCATTAGATGTTTTATCAGCGCCCCAAAGGCTTATTTCTTGATGAGTATCCCAGGCCAGGACATGCAGGAGATAAAGTCAGGATGTGCCTTTAATGCCAGATCATAAATGCCAACACAGTGGTGCTTCTGGTCTATATCCATTCCCTAGGTAAACCCACGATGCCACAAGAATCCACATGGCTGAAAGAGTTTAACTAGAAACTGACAGAGTAAAAGGGGAAGTCAACATTGAGCCGAGCTGAACTGTGAACTGGCTGGGGAGGTTTGGAACTCAGTCATAATGTCCCAGGTCAGGTTAAGTGTGTTTTCACAGGAGGGTTTGTTAATAGGACGTGTTTCAACTCCCACTTATAAATGAAAGTGTCATTTAAAAGTGGGAATAAGCCAAGTAGTCCTATGCTTTAATTCCTGTCCTGTGTTTAAAACACTGTGTTGTACTAGATAAATAAATACAACAGAAGGAGAAATAATACAAAATATATCAATATGCATAAGACAGAATTTGACTTGATGTTTCACAGGCATGTAAAATGTCTCAGAATTTTTCAGCTTTCCATTATTTTCAACCTTTGCTTCTATCAAGAAAGATTCTTAAATTCTCCCCCACAAACACCCAAGGGGTCAAGTATGCTGGATTAAATCACCTTTTCAGGTGCTGGCTCTGGTTCTCACATTAGCAGCCTTACATGTCTACAATATTACCAATTGGATGCCTTTTATGCATACCTTTTTGACATCTTTGTGAGACTGAAATTCGAGTCAGCGAGGGGGGAAAATGTTAAATTGGCTATGTGAAAACTATGTGAAAAGAGAAACTGCAGTCTAACCGCAGAGAAACAAAAACAGCTCTTTTAAAGGTAAGTGGATTATGTGCATATGGCATGAGCTTTGTGACAGAACAGAGGTCACCGTTCCTCAGTTGTTCTTTCACTCACTCCCACCCCTTTCCCTGGAGAGAAGCGTTTCTCAAGGCAAACCTGTTTGTAGTTACAGGGTTTGTTGTGCTCCTCTGTTTTGTAGGTCAACATGTCCTCCCCCCATTAATTGGTGGCTCGGTGTATCACGCAAGAAGAGTCGCATCTGCTTCACATTATACAGGGAGAAATACTGGTGGAAGCTGGTCATCTCTGCTCGGAGCAGGTTCCCTATAATGTACCTCTAATGTAGACTGACTTACTGTGCCCCCTCACGGGCTCCACTAACTGAAAACCACTATACTTCACCAACTGTGACCAAAGTACAGGTTTTATGTCTATACAAGCAAACAAACACCCTCTATTTTGTATACACAATGAGGTTGGTTACAGTTTTGTACGGTAACTCAGTCCCATGAGCGTGTGGGTCTCCAGTGCAGACACAGTCGGGATATGAGACAGGTTAATGCTGCAATATAAATGGCCTCACATGATGAGTGATTTACATGCATTTTTTCCCCTAATGCCAGGTGCTTTAGGCATAACAAAAGCTAATGCATAAAAAAACACTATTACTGCCTTGACAGATGTGCATTAGTACAAAACATGTGCATTTCGATTATTAATAAAATCAGCAACCCCTAATGAGAAACTGGTACTTAAGCAATATCACACGAGGTAAAGCTGCATGAATGTGAAAGTGATATTGCTTTAATGTTTGTTACTTTGTCTGCTTTGTTTTATCAACAAAAATAGCTCCAAATAAAGCATCTTCACACATGCACCTAATAAATTATTCAGTTACTTGCTAATAAAAGCAGCCATATGTATCATGAATCAGTGTTTTTGAATCAGTTAAATGAATGATTCAGTGACTCATCCATTGATTGTTTTGTTCCTTGATGCATCAGCGTATTTGAGTCATTTGGCTGGGTGAATGATTCAATGACTCGTTCATAAAGGCAGTCACATGTATTCTGAATCAGCATGTCTGAATCGGTTGAATGATTCAGTGCCTTGTTGATTGTTTTGTTCCTGAATGAATCAGCATTTTTGAATGATTTGGTTGGATGAATGATTTAGTGATTTATTCTTAACTGCATTTGAAATTACATACACTCTTTGAAGTAATTACTTTGCAAACATGAAAAATGTATATTCTATATAATATGAATGTGTGTGTTTTGAATGTAATCTGGTGTGTTGCTTTACTGCCATTTACAATATGAGTATATTAGTATATCATCCATCATGCAAGCATATCCTTTTTGTTATTTTGTTTTTTGAAATAGCTTGTGATTGACCTCAGCCTCCCAATCTTCTCCTTGTCCTGGGCCTCATATTGAGATTTAGCAAACAGAGAAACTTAGTAAAACCCCCTCCTTACTAGTTCTGTGCTTAACCCCGGCCACCTATACTGCCACAGGGTGACTCTGGGAGGAACTCGCTCTAAAAAAGGAAATGGGGCAAAACTATCAATTCAAGACACATGTTAGGGAGCGTAGCCTTTTCCCTCAAAATAGAATAACCAATTACCAGTGCAGGAGTGGAAAATGTGAGGTGAAAAGGGCCAAGGAGAATGACACGTTTTTTGTTTTCCTTGAAATACATTGCCAGCAGTGACGGACATTTTCTGCTAATTTAAAATATTGAAATAGTAATTTTAAATTGTAATAATATTTCACAATATTACTGTTTTTACTGTAGATTTGATCAAATAAATGCAGCCTTTGTGAATAAAACTTTCAAAAACATTCAATTTTAATAAAATACGTTTGAGATTATTTCTTTAAAACCTTTATTTGAGCATTTCTTGCATGGGTTACTTTCAATGACAAAGGATAAAGTACAAATATGCAAAAAAATGAGTCAGTAATATTATGATGACCTTGAAGAATAACGCTTGTAAAATCTAACATGAACATACTGTGCAAAAGTCATTTTTGTTGGACTTGCGGATTTTGAGCAGGAATGAGAAAAATGGCCTCCCACAAGGCTGAATTTACCCATTTCACCACAAATTAGTAGCATAACCAACAGAGAAGAAAATTCAGTGCTAAATCAACATCACCGCAGAGAAGGCCAAAAACACAAAGAAGGGAAAAAAACAATCAAATTCTTCTCAAAGAATGAGTAGCAAAAACAATCCAAGCGAGTGATATGTTGACTAGAAGGTACTTTTCACACAATTGGACTTTTATAACGGTCAAAACATTCCTAGAAATAGAAAGCAGTTGGGATATGTTCAGCAAGACAACCACAGCAAATGTACAAAAATGCCAGAGCTACTTTTCAATACATGAACTGATCTACTTTTTTAATGTATCAAGTGAAGGAATCATAATAACAATAATAATAAAAATCTTTAGAACAACCCATAGCAACCCTGCACCTACAAAAACTAATAATACAATAAAAACAGATTATGCATGCAGTGCCAATAACATGGTGGTAAACTACAAAAATAGTTTTAGTACACCTTTTGCATTCCTTTCTCCCACATAATCTTGTAATTTCATACAGGTATTCAAATGTGGGGTGGGCTATCAAAGTGAAGCTAAATGAGCCAGTGTCAACCACATACAATGGAATTCTCACAATGTTGCTCCCATTCCAGTAACCTCAGGTATACAACTGACAGAAATCAGCCGAGACAGAGGACGAGACGTGACCGCTCTATGAGCACTTACAAACAAATTGAGAGGTTCAGACGAGCAGATACTGTGGGCAGTGAGTTGTGGCCTTTTCCCGCCAAGCGAAGGGGGGTATGGCGTGGTGGTCCAGCTTTCCTCTCATTAGGATTCCTAATTATGGTGACTTGTAGGAGTAGGGCACTCTCCAAACAGCCAGTAACTGGTTATTAGAATATTATTACAAACATGAGAGGTTGGCCCTGGGCGGCTGATTGCCTGCTCACGTGGGAGGTGCAATTTGACTGGAATGTTCAAGGCAGGGGGGACTTGGAACTGGTTGCCTAGTAATGAGAGCACCATGGCACATTCAGTAATTACCTGGACCAAAGGAAAATGAAGCAGGGGCTCAGATTATATCCCAAATTTGTTTGGATTTCTGTCTCCAATAAGGCGGGGAGAAATTAGCCAAATCCATAGCCTTAATTTATCCCTCGGTTTGCTTTGGTCTTCTAAAACTGGCCCCTGCCTCCCACCTGGAACCAGGTCATAACCTGCTCCCTCAAAAAAAAAAAAATGAATTCAAATGAAAATGAACTGGAACAAGATAAATGTGCATTTAAAAACTGCATTTAAACATTTAAACTTTTTCCTGTTAAACAGTTATGTAAGAAGGGTGTGTGGTGGACATCTGAAATGATTAAGACGAAATTCCCTCTCTGTGTTTGGGCTGTTTAGGTATAATCAATATAAATTCAGGTTTTAGTTTCATTTCATGTTTAACACAGTGTCTGGGTTTAAAGCTTACCTCACATGTGCAACTAGCAACCAGAATATAATTTTATATTATAATTTATTTGTATGAATATACTAACATTCATTAAAAAACATTCTTCTTCAGACAGAGCACCCCTTATATGTAAGATGTTGCAACAGATATATATTACAACCTACACTGATGTATCATGCAAACAAATCACTATTATGGCACACTGAAGCATCCAGCACAAATTGTACAACCACACAGTGTGTGGCGGCACATAAAGACGTATTGATTCTCAGTGCCAAGATATTAAAATCTGAGCAGAAAACAGACAGACGGATTCAAGGCCTAGACTCCTTTAATTTGCTGTTGTTTGTACATTTGTGGAGCGTGTAAATGATGAAGAAAGCAGGTGGCCTCAATCATCTGGTCGGCAGCTGTGTCTCTCTGACTCATTATATGTCCAGGCACCAGAACATGAATACACGCTTAGACACACATATGGCATGGAGCACAGGCTAAAATTGACAGCTGCTTTCTTGGTCTCACTGTTAAAGTTCGGCAAAGGAGCACAGACTACAGAGTCCTGACCTCTCAGATTTAGTTAAAAACAATTTTTTTCTGCATTACTGGAATCCTACTCGCTGCCATTTCTGACTGATGCATTGAGCAATTGTTTGACTCACTTACATGCGCTGCAGTTAAATTAATCACAGCTGCAACAAACTGCTAATTTCAGCCAGAAAGCACTACATCTTAATATTTTGTGCTGAATAATAAAAACAAACAGTGCCGCAAATCTTTTGAATTCTTCCTGAGATAAGTAAAATAAGACCCGAAATTGCAATTAAATTTTTATGGATGGGCCCACCCCTATACAGTCAATAATGTCAAATTAAGTGGGCCGGACAATGCCAATGGATCCTGCACAACAAGTTCTGGAAGTGCCATGTAGCAGCATACATCATGCACTAAATTCAAAAATTAAAAGCAGTAATAACATCACTGGGAGACCTGATTGTTTGCCTGCAACAGTTTGATATTGTTTTCTAAATGTTTCTAACCATGATCCATCATAATTAATTCTGGGAAAAGTACAGTATTTTTTATTTTTTTTTTACAAAAAAATCATTAACCACTCAAAAAAAGGCAAAAAATTAACAGAAAATCCTGGCTGATTAGAAAAATAAATTTTTGTCACTTTATCTGATGGAGATAATAGCATTTTGGAACAAACATAGAGGAGATTACAATATTAAATCTTAATAAACAAATAAATAAAGACAATACTCATATTAAAGAAAAAAATCTTTTTAATATTATATTTAATTTCTTAGTTTTTGCCTTGTAGACAGCCATGAGATTAAAATATGGAGATATTTTTTCTCAAGTCTCTTGTTTCTCAGATTTTCTGATAAGAAAAAGACCCTAGTAATCATCTCAAGTTTCTTAGGAAGTCTCTCGATGAAAGTTGCAATCAATAGTCAGATCTCGAACATTTATCAAACTTTCTCCTAAAACAAAATTATCTGCACTCTGGACTGTTACTGTACACCAAGCAACAAGTCGCATTGCTTCTATTTCCATTTCTTCTAAGAATCTTCTTCTTATAACATTTCTGAACTATAAAAGAACAATCTCTGGGTAATAAAATTTTCCTAATCTGCAGGTGGGGAGGAAAAAAAAAATGTTTGTTTGTGAAACTAAGTTAACAGCTAAGATAACATGCTGTTTCATGAGAATCTACTTGCTGTCATCATCTGAAAGTTACAGATACAGTGTTTCCGAGTTGTCTTTAAAGTTTTACGGGAAACAAAACTTCTTGTATATGTAACTTTTTTGCACTGATTAAAACATTTTTTTTTTTTTTTACATTCAGTAAAAAAGCATATTAAAAGTGCTGGTTGTCAGATTGACGACACAAACAGGAACGAGCACACTTGATGATGAATGAAATTAAATATGCTGTGTTTTCCACCAACCGCCAACCCAGGGCTGCCGAAATACAATTGGGTAAACTGCGCAGTGGGCGGGTTTCACAAACCAAACAGAGAGACGACATTCTGGCCCGCACACATTTTCAAAGGAGAATAACTGACTGTAGCGTTGTTTTTCCGATAAACAAGTATGTTAACTTAGCATGTGTTCTTAAATATCTGCAAACATATTATGGTATTTTTATGCTTTGGTAGAGTCAAAAACTTACATACAGCACCTTTAACTGTGGTACTTCAGTTAAATTTCATGTTACTTGATGTTAATAATAATCAACAATCAACAAATTAATCTAACAAACAATACTTTTAAAGAGTCAAACAGAAGAAGCTTCAACCCTTACGAAAAAGAAGTTTATTCAAGTGTGCTATTAGTATACTTTTTTTAACTAAAAAATAGGAAAGTATGCTTTTAGTTTACTTTTTATGTACTTCTCAGAAATGGGCTTTATGTACTTCTAAGATATATACTTATAATAACATTAAGTATACTTGACTTATACTTACAAAAACTCAAAATATACTTGAACTTTACTTAAGTATACTTAATAAAATAAACTTAAAAAAAACAACTTTAAATAATCGTCATGATCAAATGACTCTTACAAACAATACTTTTAAAGAGTCAAACAGAAGAAGCTTCAAATTCAGGGTATGAATTAGATTCAGTCAGTGACTAAATCATTCAGAGCCATTACTGAGTTCAAAATTCCATCACTAAACTGTGACTCATCTGTCAGTTTCCACTTTGAAATGAATCAAACCATTGCTGTCATACATACTGTACTTGAGGTTTTGTGAGACTTGCGTCCATTAATAATGGTATTCTAAACAACATTTAAATATTTTACAAAATTATTAGTGGTTGCTGTTTATCATATGAGGTCCAAATGGCAAATGGTGCAAATAGTCATTTGTTAACAGCTAAGATAATGGCTGTTTCATGAGAATCTCCTTGCTGTCATCATCTGAAAGTTACAGATACAGTGTTTCCCATTCGTTATGTCTTTAGAGTTTTACGGGAAAAGGGAGCCTCAATAAAATGCAGTATTAATCTTGCGATGTCACTTCTCAGGCTTGTTCACATTTTCCTGGGTTTTCACTGCTCTGGGGTCTCAGTCTGTTCCCTTTTTTGTTTCGGTAGTTCATATTTAATTGCACATAAATTCATTCACAGTTCAAATTGACACTTGTTTGGGTGAGGCAGAACTGGCAGTGCCCTCTCTCCACACTAACTCACACACCACTGCATAAACTAACATTTACAAAGTGCCACCAAAACAAACTTCCGCATTTGAAAATGGGCCTAGTCTCAAGAGCACAAAAACATTACGGAACATTTTCGGTTTAAGCAATTTGCTACATTGTTGTACTTCTGCTACTTTAGACCAGTCTTTTCATCCACAGCAATCCCTTTAAAATACAATTTAAGAACAGTTCCCAAAACAAGACAATTAGGTTCAAACCTATCTTAAATTTTATGCACTCTTACAATCTCTTCGATTTAACTGTATACATTACATTATACAATGGAAACATTGCTGGTAACATAAGCAATATAATAAGCATAAGCAATGTCTTAGCTGTTTCAAAACCAGTTAATTTGGACGAACTTTACAGTCTGGAGGATTTCGTGTTTCTTTTAATGTTTAGAAATGAACAAAATGCCATCAAGCCAAAGGTCTGTAATTAAAACCATAGTCTTGTCATACCCAGGGGTCACTGGTAAGACCACAATAGTGATTTAAATTCAGAGCTGTCGGATTCGATATGACAGGAAAGTTTTGGTCTCTGCCATTTCTCCTTGTCTGTTTATGTCATCAGGACTTTCTTTTTACTATCAACTTTTTTGTTTAAACCACAGATGTCGATAGAGAGCCCAGATTCCTGAATGTCTATAGAAGATTTTTTTATAAAAAGGTTTACTAGACTCTGGTCAAGCTGGGGCACTTAAACTTTATTTAAAACAACTTTTTTTTAAGACAGTTAAGAAACAAGATGGGCAGAAACAGCTAGACTGAGAGTTAGCTTACAGAACATCAACATAAGATTTATATTTTCAAATATTTTTTGAAATTGAGATATTATAGATTTTATCAAACAGATCAAATGTTTCACAGTGACACTAACCAGCTAATGCCAAAACGTCACAAAAACAGAGAAGAACAAACATTAATGCTTCGTGATCTTTGTGTTGTTTTCCTGCTAAAGTGATGTCACTTCCTGGATTAAGGAACTGGCTTTTGTTAAAGCCAGTATTGCAAAAGATTGGATGAAATGTGAGAATGAGGACATTGAAAGCAAAAAAAATTCAAACTAAAATCAAAATAAAAAAAAAAAAAAAAAAAAAAATTGAAACATTGATTAGATGAAGGAAAAAAGATTATGTCTGGAATATCTCCTAATAAATAGCTGTTTTTTTATGTTAGAAGTTGTACTCAAACCAAAGTAGCATAAGAAAACTATTTAATATGGTTTGCATCTTCAGAAATTTGGAGTTTAATGTTTTAATCAGTTTATAATATACAAAATTATACTGCATACTAGGAATGACCAGAATACTATGCAGTTGTGATGGTTACTTCAGCAGGTAGCATGATCAAATCACTACGGTGAGACAAAAATCATAACTTCAGCACCTCAGTAAGCTGATGTTCAACATGAGCGTTGCAGTTGAGCTGGTCTGCATTCACTCTCTGTATGCACATAACTGTTCACAAACTAAAGAGCAATGATCTCACTGCAACCTTTCCTGTGTAATACACCAATGCCATCCATCACAAGGATAAACACCCATTAATTCGGCATATGGGTCTGTGAAATGTTGTATGACTGACACCGTTTGGAAGTTCATGGAGTCAGTTGACAAAAAGTTGTGTTGTGAAATCTCTGGAGCTACCTGGGTTTATTGTATTGGTTTAAACTGGGCTATTGTATTAAAAAAAAAAAACTGGTCTACTCAAATAAAAAAAAATCAGACATAACTACCCATTGGTTTAAACTGGGCTATTGTATTAAAAAAAAATCTGATTTAAGGATTTAGTTCTGTTCTACCCATGGTGGCCGCACATCCTAATTCAGCAGGCATCTCTACCCTTGTCTTCATCAATTTAATCGCAGTGCAAGTACTTCCCACCATTTTGTTCTGCCTCACAAGATATGTAACCCACGTTTTAAATGTAGAGATTACAGTTTACAATATTAATAGGTCATCTTGAGCTTATAGTGTATCACCGCCAGCAACTGGACTGGAGTGTGATGCATTAACGGGAAAGTGGGAAAAGAAAAGAAAAAAAGAAGAAAAAAACAGGTAGTATTAATATGAAATTTAAATTCTAATTTCTAATTCTGTTATCTTCAGATAACTAAGAATTTCTCTCATAATACTTAAAACATTTGATATAGTGAAATTAAATACTCCTATGTTTCTCAGTTTCTTAAATAACTCCTCTCTTTCTTTGGTATATACTGCACAATGTAGAAGTACATGCTCCTCTGCCCGGCTCAGTTTTCTAAAGTGTTTTTGAAAAAATACATACCCCACCTTTAACCAATCAGAACTGAATATTCCAGAAGTGCTCCTACATGTGGTGCAACAACACTTTGGATGAATCAAGTTCAAGTTCGGCTTGTGTTCCTTCGATGGCAGTTGGCAAAAAAATAAATAAATAAATAAAATAAAATAAAAATTCATTGCCAGTATGCAGATTTTAGCCATCAAAGTTGACTGATTGCATAGAAAATCATTTATGATTGCCATAATCTCTGATATTGTAGCTTCAGACTATGATTCCATCCAGTAGGAGGATATCAAATGTTTGATTTTTTTAAGCTAATTTTTGAGCACATATTGTTCTGTTGTGGCACATGTTTGTGTATGAGTTTGTTGTGTTCAGAATGCCTTGAAAAGGTGGTGTGTGATCCGTTTAGTGAATGATGCCTATTTGTCTCCGTAACCATTTACAAAGTTGGCCAGTGAATGATGCCTAGTGTTTAAAATCAATTCAGATTTTAAAAGTTGTGTAGTGTATTTTAGCCTTAAGTAAACCAGGACCACCAATGGTGCCCCTCAGAAAAAATAATAACGCTATAGGTGCAGGACACCAGCAAGCCAGCTGCTGACCTGATTTGGTCTATACATCAGTGCATGGTTTATTAGAGACTGTCCCTCCATTCTCTCATACTAGAGCACAGTAAACATCACTGCTGGGATGATCCAGTGTGATTGTACCATAAGCTCTTCATGCTGTCCTCAAAATTTGCTTCTAATTTTATATCTTCCAAAACCTTTGATATCATATCACATGATTCATCTACCAATAACACAAACAGCATACAGTAGGAAAAATATTTATTTGATCCCCTGCTGATTTTGTAAGTTTGTCCACTTACAAAGAAATGAAGGGTCTGTAATTTTTATGGTAGGTTTATTTTAATGGATAGAGACAGAATATCAACCCAAATATCCAGAAAAAAAAACACATTATATAAAGGTTAGAGATTGATTTGCATTTCAGTGAGTGAAATAAGTATTTGATCCCCTACCAACCAGCAAAAATTCTGGCTCCCACAGATTGGATATGTGCCCATGTGGAACACAGATTAGTCCTGTCACTTTAAGAAGTTACTCCTAATGTCAGCTCATTAGGTGTATAAAAGACACCTGTCCACACAATCTGTATCTTCCATTCCAACCTCTCCCACCACCATGGGCAAGACCAAAGAGCTGTCAAAGGATTGTAGATCTGCACAAGACTGGAATGGGCTACAAGACCATCAGCAAGAAGCTTGATGAGAAGGACTCAATTGTTGGTGCAATTATTAGGAAATGGAAGAAATATAAAATGAAAAACCAAGAAAAACATTGGTAACACACTACGCCGCAATGAACTGAAATCCTGCACTGAACTGATAACCTCCTTCCCTCAGCCAGAACACTGAAGATGGGTCATGGATAAGTCTTCAAGGATTACAATGACCCAAAACATACCGCCAATTAAACAAATAAAATACTCAATACACTCACTGAAATGCACATGGAGTGGCCTAGTCTCGCGTAGCCAAACCTTCAGACTGATGAATGAAGCTCCCGAATACATGTCAAACAACAAATCACAATTAACGCCCGCCGACATGTCAAACAACCAATCACAGTTAATTTCATTCAGCATCACGTTTCGGGCTGTGGAAATGTTGCCGCAATAAAAGACCGGTGTGTAAAACTCTCTGAAATATAAAAAATATACTAAGAAAAAAAAAAAAAAAATATTTCACATACTTTTGAGAATCCAGCATTTAGTTGATCCTGATAAGTTCTCATCGTCACAGTTGTAAACACAACGTCTTTCTTATTTCATGAGGGGGTTTGGTGCCACAGTATCTTTGTTTCCAGGTGGAACATTAAAGAACGAAACACACAATCTCCCAGAAATCAACCAATCCAATGACGACTTCGAAACTCCTGAAGTGTTTCCAATTTTGTGTGCTGTATGCATCAGACGTTCAGCCAACGGTCCGTGGGCGTGATGTCTGAGGCTGAGACTAGGAGTGGCCTAGCCAGTCTCCAGAACTCAATCCTATAGAAAATCTGTGGAGGAAGCTGAAACTTAGAGTTGCCAAACAACAGCCAAGAAACATTAAAGATTTAGAGAGGATCTGTAAAGAGGAGTAGATCAAATCCCTCCTGAGATGTGTGCAAACCTGGAACTCACATACCTCTGTGCTTGCCAACAAGGGTTTCTACACAAAGTACTAAGTCATGTTTTGCTTAGGGATAAAATACTTATTTCACTCACTGAAATGCAAATCAATTTCTAACCTCTATATAATGTGTTTTTTTCCCCTGGATTTTATTGGTATTCTGTCTCTGTGTTAAAATAAACCTACCATGAAAATAACAGTAAAGACCCTTCATTTTTTTTGTAAGTGGGCAAACTCACAAAATCAGCAGGGGATCAAATAAATATTTTCCCCACTGTAGATAAAAACGTAAATGAAGCGTGATATAGTGGCTAACGTGGACTTGTTATGGGTTTTATACTCTTTCTTCCACCGCATGAGTAGTAATCTACTGCTGAAATGTTAACTCAATTTGTCAGTGTTATCCTCATGTCAACAGTTTCCTTTAAATATTTATAATATGCTCAGAGCTCTGAGAACCAAGCGCAGGATGAATCTGAGAATGTTAACATGCAGGACATTTTTTCCACAGACTCTCAAACTTGGGAAATGTGAAATGTCTCAAGAAACCCGGTGAAGAGTAAGTGTTACCCCAAAGGTGAATCCATCAAGCCCTCTCTAATTAGTGCTTTTCTCCATGACTCATTCTAGCTTTTCCTCCCTTCATTACTCAAGTTAGAATTTGCTTTTTCAGACATTAGGATATTTAGGATCAGCCACAAAACCATAAAACTTAACAAATTTTGAATTCCAATTTAGAGTTATCCAGAAATCTTGGCTGGCAATGATGCCTAAGTATGCAATTAGCAATTTGCAATCAGTTCTCATCACAATTATTTGTGAGCCAATCAGCTGAGCTGTAAATTCCATGTGACTGTTCATCAAAAACACAACATACTGACAATGCAGGGATAATACTGGAAACATGTAACACATTAACTGAACTATAATGAATTAGTAGCAATATATACTGATTGTTGCTTCAAAAATACACATAATGCACATTCATTTTGAAGCATCGCCAATAGAGAAAGATGCTTTTGGGACCAAATGAAGAAGTTACAGAATCTACCAGCAGGACAAACTGGCTCATGCTTACCAGTTTGAACTCTTGGTTGTTTCAAATGCTTCAAGAACAGCACAACTGAACTAACTAGTTGAACAGAGGTAGCGATATGAATATTTTCTGTTTTATTTAGAGATGTCAGAATGTTTGTTATTTGGATGGTGTATAAAAGAAAAAAAATTGCTTTGCACTTTTGAAAATTTCCAGTACTCTTAAAAAGTCTGTATATTCATTGCTTTAATATTTGATTGTAACATGCACATATTGTGAGTTTTTGTTCATATACAAAGCATTTAGCTGTAGTAATATTCAGTATATTAATATATTTGAGTGACTCAGTTATTGATTTCACATTATGATATATTTATTTTAAATATGATATATTTAAGCTCGCACTAAACCACTACTAATACTTTTATGAGCAATCAGAAGCTCATTCAGTATGTTCAGAAACCAACCAACTTCAGGAGGCAATATCTAATTTACGCACTAAAATACTCTAAATGTCTTTTCACCATTGACAAAAAAAGATTAAGGATTTCATGACCATTATCTACACCCATGATGTATGGTATATCTGATTAAATGCCCAAAACCGTCTAAACATGAAGTATTACACTAATTCTGTTACTAGTGACCAGCACTGACCCATCACATAAGTAGTCTAGCAGTCTGTCAACAATGACACTAAGCTGGCAATCCCCTTAACACTGGTGTGGCATCTTAATGTACCTCTAATGCATCTCAAATGTATCTTTTATCTGCAGAAGACATTGAGCAGTAGCAGACAGCCACAAGTTTTGGCCCAAAGAGGCCAGACATGTAAACACAGTAGTGTTCTACTCCCTCTGTACATTCAACGTCATCCTGTGACTAACCCCAAAGACCTCTGACATATAAACAATTATCGGAATGTTAAGTTTATTTGATGGTCCTCTAATCTATCTGTGGGATGCTTGTTGAGGTTTAAACTCGAATTTTGTTTGTTTTAGAATTTGGCCTTGCTGTGTCACAGGAATAAGTATTGCTTAACCATTTTGGGAAATGGCAGCTTTCACTTTTTCTTGTTGTGACCTTTAAGATGCAAAAGAAGAGTTGCCACATTTCCTGAGGAAAAAGAAAAAGAGAGGATCTCATAAACCGACTCATAGCTAAACGCATAGCTGTGACTCAACAAAATCCATTTATCCTAGTTCCTAGTATCCTTAAAAAAAAAAAAAAAAAAAAAAAAAAATATTTATGAAACAAAAATGGGTAGGTAGGATGTATGGGCGTATACTTGGAAATATAATGCAATCATATTTTTTATAAAATTATGTTAATATAAATAATAAATTTCCATGTATGGGAAACTAGTGCTTATATTTTTCAGTATTGTTCATATTTTTGGCTATAAAAATATAGCAATGAAGACAAAAACTACACTACATTTTTACATGCAATAGATTTTTTTCATGAGTTAACACATGGGTTTACATAAAGCTAAGCACGTATTCACAAACTGTTATCTAACTTTGTTTACATAGTCACACATTTCATATATGAAAATATGTGATAGTATTTAAGAAAAAAATGTTTGCTGAAAACACAAAACTTTTATTTTTTGGAATTTTATTATTTATATTTTCAATTTTGTTTTTAGTTTCTTAAATGTACATCTATGTATTATGAAATTTATTTTTGAATATAAAACAAGTAAACAGTCATATTTTTCGATATATGAAATGCAGTTACTTTAGTATTAGTCAATATATTGTAACATATTAACACAATATATTATTCTGTATATATTCTAAATATGTTAAATTATTTAATATATAGATCATTAATATATAAAGAAAATTTCTTTTTGTAGGGATAAAGGCAATATGTTACTAAACAAGTGTTTTTTCACATTATTGAAATAACATAACATTGCTTTAATCAATAAAAAAGCTATAATCAACCCCAAAACATTCTAATAAATAAATAAAAAATTATAATTTAAAATAACTTACAATTTAATGTGACAAATCTCAAATAGTGTCCCTGTGCAAGTGTGAAAGTACATACATAGATCCATACATAGATCCATTCACATTACCCGCACTGCTAATCATCGCGTCATAGACCTAGATTGCATTTCAAAAAAGAATCAGGGCCGGGGTCAGTTCAAGGTCCGAGCGGCCCTTATATGGTCAACACATTGAACAGAGACATAAAATGACTAAGATGTAGTTAGACTGAAGGAAGAATGAGAAAATAAGTGTGGGAAGGGTGGTGATTTGGAATGAAGTGAAGTCATCTGTCTTGTCTATTAACTAAGGTCATGATCCTCTTAATAATGGAGCTGTATAATAAAAATCAGAGTTTAAAATGCGCACGGAGTGCCAGCACATGACTGATGCAGCATATCCATTTTCATCCTCACTTTCTATCCTTTATCATTGTATTATTTTCCCTGAAAGGAAATGCCTCGTTCGCATTTCACTTTAGCGTACCTTAATGACACTCTTGATAAATTACCCATTTGCCCAGATAAAATCCATAATGTTGCACAAGTTGATGAGAGATGGGATCAATTTCAAAGGTAGACCTGGTCATTTGCTTCACCTAGGGCAATAAATACAGCTCATGATCTCCAATGGGAGGAGACCTTAAGAGCACCACATGTTGAAATACTAACTTGTCTTTCCTTTGATATGTCTATTGCGTTGCATGTCAGAAATTGTATTCAAATTACACTTCTGAGTGATATACATATGAATCATATGTATTAGTATAGAAAGGCTGCACAAAAATACTCCAACACTACAATACATTAAACAAGATATATATATATATATATATATATATATATATATATATATATATATATATATATATATATATATATATATATATAAGTGGTTTGGTTGGTCTCTGAAGCATCTGCATATTTTACACTGCAATGACGCCTCAGATGTTGCGGCGCATGTGGGGAAAACAGCTTGAACGATTAGCTTTGATTGGAAACGTGAAACTAATTTTGCAACATTTGTGTTCGATTGATTCAAACTATGTTTGTGTGATTGATTGTGATTGGTGCTGGTATTTCTGCTCATGTTACACACATTTGATTTAGCGATTAATCAAAGAGAAATTTTAGATCAGCACAGGCTTCCAAGACACTGACACAATTAGTGAGCGAATCAAGTCTTTAAGTAATAGCCTCATTTGGGTTACAAAGAGCCTCTTACATATTAAAGAGATCACATTAATCAGTGTGTTTAGCTACTTACGATTGACAACATTAGGTCACAAGCCCTTAAACCGATGTATTTCTTATGTAAAATGAGTTTATACAGTAATCTGCTGTTCTGTAAAAAAAAAAAAGTGAGAGAATGAAAGAAATGGGCGGATTAGAAATGAAAACATCTGCACTTTGAGAGCACTTATGTTGAAATAAATTTTTGAGACAAAGTGGCAAACATAAATCTTAAGTGTTTTTATAAATATGAATATGAATATAAATAAGAATACCAAACCGTATAATCTGTCAGTCAGCATGATTTAGGTAAGATCATAGACAGACCTTTTTTTTTTAAATTTTTTATTATTATTAAATGCGTGATGTTTTTAGCTGTTTGTGATGTTGGATATGATCCTTGCAGCCTGCCGTCCTCTCCCACAGCACAGCTGAGGAATATCTAACATCGTCTCCAGCCGTCAGGAATGCCGACCAGGTTATGACTTGTAATTAATTGTTTTGAGGGTCTGGCTCCGCGTTCTTGGCGTTTGGCAGAGTTGCAGTATGGGAAGGGTATAGCGTTCTCTTGAATCTCCAAATTAGATTTTCACTGTTGTTCCAGCGGTCACTGAGCAAATTGAGAGAATCCCCCTCCAGACTTGAAACCGGTCGATAACTTAACGAGACGGCTAGCTATGACACGCAAACATCTGAGACACTGTTTGAGCAAATGTAAAAAAAACACCGTCTGACTGACAGCCGGGGCTCATGAGTGATAAAGTGCAGGCCGGGGGTTTTGGAGTTGTGTTTTTCTATTTATTTTTGAAGGTGGGCAGCCAAGACAAATGTTCTAAATGCAATTCAATCTTAAAAATTCAAGGGAGCTTTTGCTTGGACCATCCGAAGCGAACCGTAGAAGCCTCGGGCCAAAATGTAAATCTCTCTCTGACAAATGGTCAGTGAGTCATCATTTCTCAGCACATAGTTAGCATGAGTTTTGATTGGCAAACGCATTATTGTAGTCATTTAAATGTTTCCTACTAACAGAAGTTTGAGAAGTTGGCTCTCTGATTTTGTTTCTCTAAATGAAGATGGATGTGTTATATCCATGGACACGCATTGACCTCTTAGATTAGCACTCAGAAATGCATAATTCTATTTTCAAATCATATTTTAGCTCTACGTCTGACTTATATGCTGGTATGGCATGACTTGCAGCAGAAAGTGTCTGATTAGCTCTTGTGTTGTGGTTACAATCAGCCATTGGCAACAGAACATCGTAAACAAACAAATTAGACCTATTATGCGTGCATATGTGTTGTGTATATGTGCGTCTATGTTAATCCAGTCTGGGATGAGGTGGGGATCTCATTCCTTTGTGCTGTGTTCATGAACCAAGCCTTGCATGCTGAGGGAGGGACACTCTCTTCGCATGGCACGAAAGCCTATTGTCTGTCCTCCACCTTTGAAAGAGGCCGACAGATAACCTCCCCGCACACAAAAGTCATTCGCGATGGGGGCATCACAAGCCCGGCATGATTCCAAGCTTGCATCTGGGCCGCTTAAGCCACCCGCAAACACAAAGGTGGATCAGCTGCGATAAAAGCGATGACAAGTGTTGTTTTTGTTTTGGTTTTGAGCGGCCGCCCTCACTGATTCAGCCTTGACCCTTGACTCATCAAAAAAAAAACGGCTCTTTCAATTAAAAGACACAAATGGATCCAATCACTCAATATAGTGGCCGTTTCAGAGTGCAAATTCCTCTAGTGGTGTCACACTATGACCCGCATAAGGGGCCTTTCACTGCCTGTGAACAAAAAAGATGGAGAATGATGTTTTCCTTTTCATGCCAAGGCTCTGAAACCCCATCCTCTTTTCTGCTGTCAGTCATTCTTTTGTGTCGACCAGTGGTGGCTCCCTTTGACACAACGATGGTTATCCTCTTGATACCTGACTCCAAAGAGAGTCGGCTTGTTTGGCCCTTTGTTCTCCCATCACCTTTACTCAACGTTTGCCAGGCTCCGAGACCCCCATTTAGTTGCCTGCTGGAAAAAGCTGGTCCAAATGATTAATAAACCTCCAGATTTCCAAAAAAGATTCGTATTAGTTGGTCTAAAACGGTTATTAACCTGGTGAGTTCCAATAACTGGCCCAAGCTGTTTATTAACTGGTCCAGTTTGGTCATTAGTCATTTTAAAATGGTTATTAACTTGATCATCAGTTGGGTCAAACTGGTCATTAACTTTAGTTTTACCATTTGCTTGTTCAAAATGGTCATTAATTGGCCATACCTGGTTATTAACTGGTCCAGTTTGGTCTGTAGCTGGATCAAACTGGTTATTAGCTTATTCAGTTTGTCCATTAGCTGGTTAGGGATGGTTATTAGCTGGTCCGAAATGGTTATTAACTGGTTAAATTTGGTCATTAGTAGGTTAAGCTTAAGGTGGTCAAGCTGTTTTTTTGCAACATGATGGTTGTTTTACCAAGTAATAACTTGTTTACAACACTTAAAAACAGCTTGGGCAAGCTAATAACTATTTTGAAACAAATAATAACCACCTAAAAGTTAGCTAATGGTGAGGATGGACTAATTAATAACTAGTGCAGACCACTTAAAAAGCAATTAATAGCTACTTAAGACAAACAAATAAGCAGCTTTGACTAGCTAGATACCAGGTTGGACCACTTAAAAACCAGCTAATGGCTACCTTGGACCAAATAATAACTAGTGTAAACCACTTAAAATTAGTTTAGACCAGTTAATGACTTGAATCATATAATAACATCTAAACCAGCCTGTAGCACTTAAAAACCAGCTTCCAGTTTAAGATAAATTTTCCAGATGTAACAGGAGGAGGAAAAACAAGCAAGTTATGTATTTGTTGTCTGTGTTCAAAGCCATACACATGGAATGGAGGTCGCATCATCTGTTCCACTTTACTCTTCACATCCACCGTTTCAAACAGACACACACACACATACCTGAAGAAAAGACACAAAGGGTGCTCTCCAGGCCTCCCAAATACAGGATACCTCTTGCAGATAATTCCTGTGGGATTTCGACTCATTCCAAGGCTTCTTTTCAGGCATTTCTTGAGGGATTCTCACGGAAATCTTCTGAACTCGCCAGATAAGAGGCACCTCTCCTGACAATCTAAAGTGGCTGCCATGTCATGGAATGAGATAAGGATTGTGGAGATGTTACTGAGGGACAGTGTTGAGTGATGGCAATGACTAGAGAGAGCTAAACACTTCACAGCTCTTTTAACCACAAGACTCCAGCATTTCAACTGATTTTCACAATGACCACATTGCCAAGGAATGTCTATCATTATTCATCTCTTACAATGTGCAACTAGATACCATTCACGAATGTCAAAAGTTATGCAATAATAAAAGATTTGGATGTTACCTATTGATTTTCTCAGGAGACTCAAAGGGAACTTGGTTTAAAAATTATTTATTATATTATTTATAAACCACACTTAAAAAATGGCCATGTCACAATGGGATCTTAACAACATTGTTTGAACATCCACTTCTACATAAAGCCATTCTCTACTTAGCTGTGAAAAAAAATTATCTTGACCACATCTGGAACAAGATGCTATCACAAAATATTAATATCACAACATTCCTAAGATTCACCATTGTTATTTCTGTTCATCTCTAGTCTTTGAGGCAATAAGACAAGCTTGCCAATTCCTGAAAAGATCCATTAATCCTTAATACACTTTTCATATGAGCTGTTTTATGTAGTCTGGAGCTGATTCAAACAGCTGTGTGGTTAGATATGGCCCATTTGAAACACCTCGACCCTGGCCAGAGTTGATCAACTCTTCACTACCGTATAGATCCAAAAATACAGGTGTGTATGTGAGGAAATGAACACAATGTACTGAGAAAAAGATAGCTTTGAGTTGCAGCTTGTTTCCACAGTCACACTTAGAAAAAAGCGTTTTCATGCTGCAATGTAAATTTGTTTCTATCATGATATATACAAGCTTGACATTGAAAAAGAAAACAGGAGTTTAACTGTTATTAAAAGACATGGATGGGTGGGTTTGTTCTGTCAACACAGACATAGTTGGATTGTATCATTGACAGTGTACCTTCACCTGGATCCAATTTAGATTTTGAAGTAAAAAAAAATAAATAAAAAAGACACGGTAACACTATGGCAACAAGGCTTCACATGTACAGTTTAAGTGACATTGACTAATCTTTGATTCTAGACAGTGTAGGAAGTCTATTATTTCTCAAGAAATGTGAAGGACCACTCTTTATGATCTACAATGACTATCAAATCTGCAATACCTTGATTTACAGTGTTATATTTCTGCTATCCAGAAAGATATATCTTAAAGATGCATTACTACAGTCTCAGGCAGAATCATTCATTCATTCAAAAAATCTTAAGTAATTTGCAATAAAAACAATTTTATACCTGCTGAAAAAAAAAAATCAACTTATCTAAACTAACACTGAACTGACTTGAGGTGAATCAAAGATGCTGTCTTTTTAGAAATGGCTTTAAATCAGAATTTGAATTTTGTGAAGTTAATTGAAAAAAGTTTACATTATTGCTATTTTCATGTGTATTACTGTATTGCACAAAGTGCTATATAACGCTGGTCTAGCCTGGCCAGTTTAAAATTTCCCAAGATCCCTCTAAAAACACCTTCTAGACCAGCCTGGGAGACCCATTCTAGGCTGGTCTAAGACCTATTTTTAACAGGTATATCACAAATCTATACATCTCTGTATGCCACTCAGGTATCAAAACTCAAAATTTAGTTTCTGTTTTGATCTGCTATTATTGTTAATAGAGCAAAAGTGTGTATAGAGTTAAAAGCTACTGTCAATGTAACAGTCATCTGAGGAGTGATTCAAACAATACAGCTCAGAAACAGCACTGCCTGCTGGCGAAGACTCAATATAACCACATGTCTGTTCTCACAAATATGTAAAATAGTAAATGCAGTGACATTATCATGCTATTCTTAATGTTAAAATAATTTATGGTAACATGGCATAGACGTGTCTGAGGTTTGTGTGAAGGTCAGTCAGGGATGATCTCTGTACTAACATCACAATTTGGCTCCAAGTTTAAAACAACCTTAACCCTACTGGTGTAAATATTTTGTCCGTGGCTAATGCTGCACAGACTCCCTTTAAAGACCAGGAGATTTGCAGCCTGGACATTACAGTCCTGATCCAAACTTTACAAATGAAAAAACACTGCAGCTGTGAATATCTCCATGACTGACTATACTTAGCCATCATAAACACAGCTAGGCCTATATCTATCTATCTATCTATCTATCTATCTATATATATATATTTTGTGTATACACACTACCGTTCAAAAGCTGGCTGTCAATACGATTTTTTTTTTAAGAAATGCATTTGTTTATTTAGTTGAAAATTTTATGTATTTAAGGATTCATTCATTCAATGATAGTAAAAAATAAATTCCGTTCTTATGACCTTTCCATTCCTCAATGAATCATGACAAAAATGTATCAGGGATTCAACAGCACAACTGTTTTCAGCATATTAGAATGATTTCGAAAGGATCCTATGACACTGAAGACTGGAGTGATTGCTGAAAATTCACCTTTGCCATCACAAGAATAAATTACTTTTTAAAATATATTAAAATTAATAACATTTATTATAAATTGTAATATTTAATTATTTCATCATCCACCAAAAAAAAAATGCCTCCTTAAAAAAAATAAAAGACTAGAAAAAACAACAAAATAAAATACAAAATAAAACTATTCT
The DNA here is from genome assembly GCF_018340385.1 of Cyprinus carpio. Classification (NCBI taxonomy): domain Eukaryota; kingdom Metazoa; phylum Chordata; class Actinopteri; order Cypriniformes; family Cyprinidae; genus Cyprinus; species Cyprinus carpio. The sequence continues at coordinate 10,078,238 of NC_056592.1, forward strand.
ACATTTCATTCTACTAAATTAATTCATAATTACAGATATTATCTGCGTAACAAATTTAGTGTAAAATTAACATGAATCTCAGAAAGTACCAATTCTCTGAAAATATTTGATTTGTCATCCTTTTGCTTTAATGACTGCATGAACTCCACAAGTTCACGCTGATGATCATGTGACCCTGCATAATTTGAAAATGATCCAAAGAGCATCTTGAGCTTCAGTGGAACAACATCTGACCTTTTGTTCAAAGTAAAAGTGGCCTAAAAAGAGTGCTGAATATTTCACTAACTTTACAGTCCAAAATCCTAAAACATTCAGTCATTTTCAGGTTTAAATTACACTTAGACTCCTAGATCTTCAACATAGCCTCAAGCATGAAATTCAACAGTACCACTGAAGAGGGTTGACTCAGAGAGAATGTCCTCATGGCACCTTTGCATGTTATACATGTACTACAAAACGTTTATATTAATAAAACAGTCTGCTATTAAGCGACGACTTGCTATCAGACAGCACAGTGAAGAACACACATAGTAACATGCAATATCCTCTCCACTTCTAGTATACAATCTCACATACACCCTATTGCTGATAACAGCGCTGCCAAATCCTGTCTGCTGTTTACTAAAATCTCCCTCTGTACAGCAGGCCAGAACTCCTCTGCAAAACCTCAAAAGCTTAAAAAAAAACTCTAAATCCATGCTCCATTTTAACCAAAGCTTCACATTCAGGGAATTTAGACAATAAAAGTATCTTAAAAGGACACTTGAACTGTTTGTGTTTCTTAAATGTCAGGCCTAATAGCGAGGATATGGTACACGGAGGGTTGTGCTTTGTCAACATTTATCTTTATTTTAAGAGTGAAATGGGTTGGATTTGCTTTTAAGAGCATCTGTGCTGCAGCTTAGAGGACATTTGGAGATACTGTTTGTGCACAGCCGTCCACTGTGTTTTAAATCAGCCAGCCGGATGATGAAAGGGTCATGCATGCTCTGCATCTGGTGCTCTGTGTACTTAAACTGTTAAAAGAGCCAAACAGGTGGAACAGGTGGGTATGATTCAAAACATATAGAGAGATGATCAACGGTTAGACATCACTTTTATCTGCAGCTACAGTTTCCTTTGGGGATTAAGATAAGATGCCACCATACAAACAAAGAGATTCTGTGCAGGCATGAAACTTTTTAGCTGTGATTTCCAAGCTTCACTATTTTCTACTGCTCGTATTTTAGGTTAATGTTAGGAACAAGTATTGCACAGGACATGAATGATACCCCAAAATTATGTAGCTTGTAGAGATGGGCTGTTAATTTTTTTTATTTTTAGTCTGCAAATAAATACGTTAGACTTATATAGTATTGATCAGTAAATAACCCAGCAACCACCACATGGAATATCCTAGCTATCACAATCCACTAAAAACCATGTAGATCACTTCAGCAACTGCACAGCAATTTGTATGGAAAAGCAGAATAGGTAATAAAGTATATTTATTCAGTATAATTTCAGAATGATCCAAAGAGCATATTGAGCTTCAGTGGAAGAGCATTGAATTTTGTTCAAAGAAATTCACATGATCAGTGTCGCATTTACTTGCTTGATTGCATAGAATAAAAAAAATTTATATTAATTTTACATCATAACATTTTTGTTTAAAAAAGGTCTAAAATCCTACAACATTCAGTTCATTTTCTGTTCCATAAAATGATTCAACTATTATTATTTAATAGTGTACTGTAGATTTGAATTACAATATTTATTTATTGTAGATTTGCATTGCAATCTACAATATAGCTTTAGAATCACTGTTGTGCTGGAAAATGTAACCATAAAGCCGTGATCACACAAGACTGAGCATGTAACAATTTGCTCGGACACTGCAATGGTCGTTATATGATGTCTGCAGCATAAATTCAACACAAATAATAAATCCAAAATGTTAAAACATACAATATACTCCACTTATGCTGCGGTTTTAAATTCATGTTCTTTCAATAAAGCTACAAGGTCACGGCGTGACATAACAAACTTCTATTGGTCACACCGCTTCATGTTCAAGTTTGGTGAACTGTAACCTGTGAATTTATAACGAGATGCAAAACATCTTCAAATGTTTTCGCTCTCCTACATCTGCATGCATATGAACGAAAGCCAGTTGAATGAAAAGTATGTTAGATTTTAGCATGCAAATGTTCACACTGCATGAATATTTCCAGAACCCATTGATTCCGTTCATATAGTTATTGCACCAAATATTTGTCGAGGAATCAAAATTACTCAAACACTGCAAACTGCAAAGCTTTGGTGTTCTTTGAATTCAGCTGTTTTCTGTCAAATGTCTACTGGCTCTACAAACATGCAGGTCAGCAAACTGCATGTGCATGTGAATGCAGAAACGCATTCGCAAAGACATTTCCAGTGAGGATTAAATGTGAGGGCATAGAGCACAAAGTGTGAACGCACTTAAGCCGATGGAACTGGATTAGGCTCTATCTGCAATAGAAATATCAATGCAAAGGAGCATCAGTGATGATCTCCAAGAATGTAGATTTAGTAAAACAGTCCACCATGGAAAAAATCCTGAGTCAAACCACACAGTAATTGTCACATTTGTGGTGAAGGAACACAGTGCGCCTAGCTAGTTCCAATCATATTTCATCTGGTGTTTTTAAGCACTTTCAGCATTGGAGATAACTCGTAGGGTAATGATACAGTCACGGATGGCCCATTTTATCTGCTTTCAGGACAGTTACAAAGAATGAGCATCAGGCACACTCATTAGCGGGACCACAAACATCTACAAGACCCTCCAGAACACTGAAATGACTGGAATTAAGAGAACTAACAAACGGACCAGACATGGAGAACCAAAACAAATGAACTAGTAATGGCTGGAATGTGTTTTCCCCCACTACTTCACAAATGTCCCATACCATGACATTTGTTGGACTTGTTTGGACCTTTTTATAACTCTTTGAAGCACTTTGCCATCAATCCCTCACCTCTTAAGAGAAACTGGGAGAAGGTGCGTGAAGATACCATCATGTCTGAGTGCCACTTGTTGCAAAGGTGAAAGAACCCACATGGACTTGAGATAAGAGGAAACATCTCCACCCTTAACTCCAGACATAAATGAGGAAAAACTGACAATGGGTAATCACTGTCATTTGTGCACAGATATTCCCTCATCAGAAGAAGCAAGTGGTTCTTCAACAGCCCAATCTAGGCATTGTGGTGCCCGCAACACTGAAGGCATGCGATATTGAGAAATGAATGACCGTTCGTGCCATCGTTCTCTTATCAGGATGTTTATTAAGAGGGATGCTCTGTGATACAGTGGAGAAAGAAAAAACATTTCACAGTATGACATTAATTCATCACCATGGCACAATGAAACATTTGAAGACTCTCCCTCTTCCCTCCCATGTATTGCAGCAAAGCAGAATTTTCAAAGCATCGTTTCTATGCAAGAACCTGTCTATACAAAAACATCCTGAAGGAGTGGGAGGGAATGCAAAACCCTGTATTAAACCGAACGATGTTCGATAAATACTTTCTTACCCATGCAGCAATTGATTACAACTGACTTCTTTTTCACATATTAAAACATTCCTGAATCCGATGAAGCATCTAAATGGCAAAGAATGGTGTACCACCTTCCTGCATCCACAAAATCTACATCAAGGAACAATCTACATGCGCCCCATACAGCCCTGACATTAGCAGAGGAGTGTGTGATTGGGGAGGTGAGGGATTGTTTTGGTCGAATTGAAACTGTGGAGAGGTAGGATTGTTGTAATGGTCAGTCTTGGTTCCTGTATCTCATAGGATATACTCCATTAGGTCCCGGTGGTTAAGTATAATACATGTGTTCAAATCTCTGTAAAATACTGTGGAGGATTACTGCTGGGAGCAAATTAGGAAGGACAACAGGGCAGATATACAGTGACTACTCATACTAACCTCACCGCTATGGTGACATTCACTTGAATCAACAGTGGTTGGGGAATACAAATCATTTTATGGAGGAGCCACAGGTTTTTGGGATTCTGTTTGTAAATCATCAGTGATATTAGCTAGGACTTCATCTCACCAGCAACCCTTCAAAGCTTCATGCTATTAAGAGAAAATTTGCATTGTTTGGATATGGTCCTCTGAAGCTGCATCTGAAAAAAGTTGATTCCTCACTTGGAACAACACCATATACCACCAGCTGTTCACTTAATGCACACGGCAAATAAACAATGAAGCAAGAAAAAGGTGAAAAAAGCATACAGTTTAGAGTTGTTTATGGCTTTCAAACAAATTAGTCATACGTATGCTTACACTATCAAAATTATTTTTTTTTTAAACAGATTGCTGTGCTATATAAAACCTGATCTATAATACATACAAAACCAGATGACAACTGGTTAGCTTGCTTTATTAATGCTACTTAATGTGATGCTGTAATGCTTTTTTTCCTTTTAACTTGATTTGAATCGGGGACAAAAAGAAAAACATTTAATGAAAAGTAAAACAAAAGTTCTGGAAATACTGAATAAACTACCTATATCTACAGCAAAAACGAAATGGGCATAGAGTGTGTCATTAAGAGCTTGTTCCTATTAGAGCTAATTTATATCTAAGGGTTTATTGGGTTTGTTCGATCTTCTCTTTTCCGTGACTCATCTGATGCAAAGCAAGGTCAGATCTTCTGTTTCCTCTCTAGCCCTCCCGGACCTTGGCAGACAGAGCATCACAAGTTTTCTTGGCATCTCCCAAAAGCATGGATGTGTTTGGTTTGTAGAAGATAGGGTTGTCCACAGCAGCGTAGCCAACTCCCAGAGATCTTTTCATCACGATGACCTGAAGGGATGAAAGCAGAGGTTGATGCATTTTGTTTTATCCAGCAACAAAGGTACTTCATGGAATAAGTTGGAAATTTAAAACTAAATAAAATCCTGTACGTTGCCCTTAGATTATCAATGGATTTTTCCATTGAGTTAAGCCATCTTATACAAACTCTTCAACATTATTCTTGTAAAGACACTGCATGCACCTGCATGTGAAGTGGTGGAGAACGGTTTTAGGATTCGTACAAGAGGGTGCAAAAACAGCTCATGCTTCCAACATGTAATGGTTATTTAAGTATCTGCCATTTACAAAATTAAGAGTCATTAGTGTCCTGAACACCAGTTTTTAGGCTGAGCAGTTTCTGGGAAAATCGTCGAGAGCAGCGCTTTGATTGGGAGCATCTGTTTGGGAAGGAGGAACACTTGGTAATTGAATAAGTAAAACCAGAGAGGAGAGCCCTTGCCGCTGGTCTAGCTTTAGTGTTATTCAATACACTGAAAGATATTTGGAACGAAATGACCCTGAACTTGAGACTTCAAAATCAGCAGGCGGATCCTTTTAATATCATCATCTGTCCCTCAAAAGCCCTGCAGATGTTTAATGCCAGCCAGGTGATCAGGATGGCGTTCAGACACACCCATCCCCTCTTCTCAAAGAGTCACGTGACCACTTTAACCAGGCTCAGCATCCCCCAGGACAGGACAACATCCTTTTGTTAAATTATTCATAGGGCAGCTGGTTTCATTTGGGAATGAGGTTACACATGAAGGTCTTTAACATGGCTGGGAGCAATCAAGAGGGTGGATGTTGCACGAGATTGAGGATAACGAAACCAAAGGAGACAATCGACAGGGAAACTTCAGATTCTGCCGCACTATCATGTCATCAAGAGCGTCACTACATTCTAAATTGCTCGAGTTCCCTTGTTAAGAATTGGCTACACTTCCAAGTTGTTACAAATATCCCTATTTGCGTTGGTTCAAAGCTTTATACACTCAAAAAACCCTTTGGAGAAGGACAATGTGTTTGCACATTCACAAACGTCAAGCCCCAGTACTCTGAGTGATTTCCCTAGAGAAGGTCTGGCCGCAGTGGGCCTGTCATGTGGTGAGGCACACCAGCCCCACATTTTAGGGAAAGTATTGGTCGGATGCTCTGAAATGTCATCATTCCAGAACGAGCAAGTCAGCGCTAATGAAAGCAGCGTGAGCTGGAGTCTTTCTGGAGATACACCTGGACTGAAGCGTGGTTACAGAGGGAACCAGCTGTGGGGATGGGATGGAGATTTTCATATCGATCTGGGTGGGAGAATGAGGGATGGTCTATATTACAATGCTTGAGGCCAGTTCTTGCTATCTTTTATTCCAGCTAGGCCATAAAAGTAAAGCCTGATACATATGGAGTATAAAGTATGTCATGTACAGTACCGTGTAAATGTTTGAGGTCTGTAAGATTTTTAATGCCTACTGGAAACAGAAATCTTTTATCAAATTACACATTTCTTTGAACAACTGCATGTGCCCTTGCTGAATACATTTCTTTAAACCCCACATTTTTGAACAGTTGTGTATATCATGTGAAATCAGCTACCAAAAAAAAAAGTTATTTTTATAAGACTATAATTTATATTTAAAAGTTGCAAGGCATTAACAACTTATAAGATGCTCACCTGCTTGGACTTCCAGACCTCCAAAACAGGCATGCCAGCAATGATGGAGTTGGGGTCCTCCTGGGCGGCTGAGTTGACTGTGTCATTAGCTCCAATTACCAAAACCAGGTCAGTCTCTGAAAAACAATAATGGAAAGCACAGTTATGGATTTTATATCACACAAATGACACCAAAAAACACCAAAAATGGATATCATACCAGGGAAGTCATGATTGATCTCATCCATCTCCAGCACAACATCATATGGCACACCAGCTTCAGCCAGCAGAACGTTCAGTTGGCCTGGCATACGACCACCAGCCACCAGGGTTTCTGGTCCTGAAATACAAATCTCAACAAAAAAAAGCAACACACACACACAATACAGATCAGTGACCTCTTAGATTGCCTTATATACATATGGCATCCAAATAGAACACTTTCTGGTTGTGCAGGACGACTCTCCATACATACGAGCAGGAGTCTTTGAACATGGTTAAGTAGAAGTGCTTTGGGGTAGGGGTTAGGGTGTTTGTAAGAGGTTAAAAGAGAGAAGGAAATAAGCAGCGGCTGAAGGTATCTTTTTAATGCCAGCGGTAGTAAAGTGCATGGGCTCAGGGGAAATGGCTTGAGGAAGACGAGTGGATCCCCAGGGTATGTGGGCAGCTTTACGACTTCACTGTAAAAACAGAAGATCACAGCCAACAGGCTTAGAAGAGACACAGAAAGCGATATGCCTGCCTTTTTTTAACCAACATAATTTTGTGTTCCATTTTTATTTGAGGTTTACACTGTTTTCAGATTTAAAAGGCACAGGGAACTGCAATTTAACTCCCACTACCAAAAAGTAACCAAAACTAATAAGTTTTATTTCTAAAAAGAAATAGTAGGAACTTTATCCAAACTGCTTTGCACAGGACAGGTACAGTAATAAAACAATTTAAAACCTCAAGAGAGTAACAACCACACAGATTTCACTATCAGAGCATTCAGTCAAGTACATTAACTAAAGAGAGGGGCTCAGAAAATTATATATATATATATATATATATATATATATATATATATATATAATTCAATTATAATTAAAAACAGCCACAGACTACTTTAAAGCACTAAAAGGGTAGAATCAGGCAAATTCTCAGAAAACATTCACAATTATAAGGATCGCAAGCATAGTTGTGCGCCTTTAACCAATTTACCTGAGCTAAGCGGTGTTGTTCGAATTAACATGTCAGAGTTGTTTACTTTATAATTAGTCCATTTCAAGAGCATTCAAAACAATTTGTGCAACATATTTGAGATCAATACACTATTTGATTTCATATTTGTTTTATTTTACACTTCTATTGTCAATTATTTTCTCATCCATTTTTTAAGGCCGCACTGCCTTGGAGAAAACCTACCAAACAGTTACTGAAAAAGCAGACTTTCAAAAGATGACCATTACATTAGCAAGTATCTACTAGCTGAAAAAAAAAGGAAAAAAAAAAAAATCACATCATGCTTGCAGTTGCTTTCCATCAAATCCGACATCTGTTCATCAGTTTCCTTGACGCAAACTCATTTGTCAAATAGGAAATGAGACAAAAACATGTTCAATAATCAACTAAAAAGAAATATACTTTAGTGGAAAGGCCTTGAAATTTTCGAGACATGGGGTTTGTCAATCAACTCTGACGCTGGCTTACATAAGCTGCAGCTGCATGCGCAAAACAGTCTGGTTGGACAATGAGCCCAAGCCCGGTTCTACCATCCAACCACCCTGACTGTTCTGCTATTCCCATTACCATCGCACTGCATTTCACCACGCTGAACAAACACACACTCTGAAAATAACCGCACACAACCTTCCAGCCCAGAGGAGATTCAGACTGCTTTCCTGCCCAAACCTGCGACTCCTTTCAATTAACCAAATCTTTCCAACTCTACCCTTGAAGCATCGTTATGGCCAGACAGACAGACAGAAACTTAATAGGAATGATAAGGAGAGTTTACACAGTGTCAGTTCTACCTACAGTCCTCTTGACAGGGTGACACCCCTAGCCAATTATCCCGAAAAGAACGAGGGGGAGATCGGCGGGTGCGCTAGCTAATCTGTCCACTCTTTGGCCACCCATCTCCTCTTCTAATCAACTGCAACTGCTCTAATTGGCAGCAGCTGCTGGGCTCTCAGATCAAAAGAATAAACGAAAATTACACAAGCTTCCGGTCTGCATCTCTCCTCCACAATCACACAGTGCCCGCAGCTGTAGAGAGAGAGAGAAAACAGGAATCTAGCTTATGCGACAGATCTGACAAGGTGGCAACTGAATGAAATAAATTGACAATTGACTTTTGTTGTTTACCCCACAAGTTGCATTATGGGAAATGACACTGAAGCTCACAAGAGAGTGGCAGTTAATGATAATCTGATGCAGCATGCAACAATCTCCATCAACGGCAATGTGGTTTTGAACAAAGCACGCATGGCTGGCCACTTTGTGACCAATTTGCTGACCACAGTGGAGCCACAGTGATCAGCTGTAGCCTTGTGAAGAGCACATTCAAATCAGATGCAGTTTTACAAAGGACTGCCAATGTCTCTCGTTTGGCCTTTAATAAAATAATAAAATACAAATAGTAATAATAATATATGATAATTATATACACATACAAAATATACATTTTAAAATAATTACACATTTTAAAAAAAAAAAAAAAACATTTAAATATTAAATAGTTTAAAATATATATAAAATGTACATAAATAGCAAATTTTAATTTTAGTTTTTTGTTTGTTTGTTTGTTTGTTTTAACCACGCTCTTAAATTTGGGACTAGACGAACTACCATTGAAAACAAAGGGAAAGCTAATGGCATGCTTGGACCAGATATTATAGACCACTAAGGTACTACTTATGTGTGGGTGACCCAAGTTCAAATCTGGTTTTGGGTCAGTCCCCCATCCCACCTCTTTTTCTTCTTATCATCTCCCGTCACTTCTTCACTGTCCCATTGTAAAAAAAAAAAAAAAAAAAAAACTGCCACCATCCACAGCACAAAACAAACATTAGAAACTTTTACATTGTGTTACATGTTCTTTTCATCAATATGACAAATACTGAAAGCGCACGGTTGTTAAATCATCTCTAGGGTCAAGCACACAGTCTTTCCACGCCCTGCAACCTGAGAGGCGTCACCGGGACTGTGGAAAGTATTGCGTAGCCTGCACCTGTCGCTCTGCTCATCACCGGCTCTTTCACAGCACTGGAGGCCTGAGGTACACTGCGCTCTCAGATCACAGGGCATTACATGTACACTGGAGAGGCAACAAAAGCCCCAGACAATAGAGCAACTGAATGATGATATTCAAAAGCACTCTTTGAAATGGAGGAGTCCGACATGCAGAGAGAAGGCTGCCATTCAGAGGATCACCAGACTGACCTGCAACTAGTGAGTTCAAACACTCACCCAGTAGTACTGACAAGACTCAGACCCCCTCAGAGAGACCAAAACCTACACAGACTAAACTACAAGAGAAAATGTTTGACATTTTGGCTTGACTTTTAATAAACACGAGTCTGTTCAGAGTCTGTTTTATCAAAGGCTGAATAAAAAATAAAATAATACCACCAACTGTTATTACTATAATTATTATTTGGATGGATGAAATCCATTACAATTTTGACAGATAAATAGTTAGGCTATATAATATAATTAGAGAAGTGGAGCATAGGAGAGAAAATAAAGCACCTCTGTGAAATAAAAAAAAGACTGTGAGAGTGAGGATTTAGGAAAAGAAAGGGGAGATTCCAAGTGTCATCCAGTTCAATAATTCATAGGACGTCGTTTACTAATATGGGGTGTCCTGCATCCGCCACTGAGATGAATGGGAAATGTTAAAGGATAGCTTTCTCCTGGTATCATGGATCTTGTGGTGCACACGTGGCTTTATAAAGGTGTTGAATAACAGGTCAACAGCAAAGATTTGAAAACGACTGTAGATGTTTCTTACCTGACTTTCTTGCCCTGCTCAGACAGTGACTTGACAAGATCAGCAATAGGATACTGAGCTTTTGCTGCACACAGACCATAACCTGAAATAAGAGACACAGCATTTAAAAGAGGAACACACCTAAACAGACATGCAAAAATCAGCCGCTACTTAAATATGAAGCCTAGGAAACTCCCATTGGAAAACTCGAATGAACTCTGCATGATCCTGACACATCATTTTTAGATTTTTACTAATCATACCTCGCCTTTTTTTCAATGTGTCATGTGAATTGATTTTACCATAATAAATAATCCCAACTTATAAACAAAAGGAAAAATCTGTTTTGAGAGTAAAGCAAACAAGAGACCTGCTCCCACTCATTTGTAGTTCACAGATGAAATAATTAAAACCTGAATGACCCGCAGGATTCCAGACAAACAAAAAAAAAGAGGAAAAAATTGCTTCATGTTGAAATACATCTTTAATCTAAAGTCGGTGCTAGAATTTGTAATAATATTTCACAGAAATGTTTATTTTTATACCCTTGGTGTAGTTTGAAAGCAGTGCAGAATTAGCTGAACTGGGATCAGAAAGAGCACTGTGCAACAAAGACAGAAAGACTTATCGATACGTCACCAATAATCAATTTAGCACTTACAGTAAGAATAAAAATTTCTCACGTCAGTCAGTTTAAACTAAGCCTCACTGACTGCTGACATCTTCTGATAGGGTCACAACCACTTTCAAATGCTTCTTTTTAAACAAGCACGTCACGGTGCATGCCGGCTAACCCTCCTCGCTCCTTTTTTTTTTTTAAGGCATTTCTCCTTAGGAAAACAGCCATGGTTGGCAAACTCCAAGCTTAAACAAAAGTCTTAACTGTTTTCACAGCTGTCAATCAACTAAACTAACTATGACTACTTAAATTATACGAAAATGTGGAAATGGAAACAAGGCCATTGCTTACTCAGTGTAAAGACTGAGCAGTCAAGGGAACCCCATTCAAAATATACTAAAAAGGACAGACAACGCAATGGAGGTTGATGGACGGATTTAGCAGCAAACGAGAGGGGAAAACTGAAGTGGGTTCAATTATGTGTTACTTAGCAGTGAAGGGCTCGACAAAAAGGATGGACCGATCCTAAATCCCACCACCGCGAGAATCTAAAGAGTCTACCAACCATAAACAAATCATCTTTGCTCTATTCATGTTTCATTGTTGAGAATTCTGCAGTAAACATCAAGTTAACCTTATCTAGCTAGCCAGATAGATTTATAAAAATAACAACAACAAAAATAAATGATTACTTTATTTTTCTTACTCACTTTAAGAAATCAACATTTATTCAAAATCTGAACTACTGGCCCAAATGAAAAATACAAATTTAATAAAAATGAAAAACAAAACACACACAAAACAAGAAAAAGAGAAAACACAAAAATTAAAGAATATACAGTATAGAAACAAAACACCACAAAAAAATACAAAAAAAAAAATCCTTTTTGTTGGTCCCTACAGTGACTTGGGGGACTACAGTGATGGGGAATAAGGGTTTGAACCTACCGACTGTTATGTTACCATTTGGTGTAAAAAGTTCTCACATCCCTTTGTAGCTCATACCAACAGACCACGGTGCTCATGATGGTCAGGCCTGTGTCAGTGAACAAAGGGCTTTCTCATTTTGGCAGTGGCTGAACAGGCAACGGACAAGAGGGAAAAATCTGCATGCCTCAGAGCCTGTTGGACGACCATTTGTTTTAAATAAAAGGGCCGTCTCTGTTGTGCTTGGCCCTGTAGCCTTGTTTACTCTGGACTGCGCTGTTTATTATCGTTTGTTCTTTTCTTTCTGTTCATATTCCCACATCTAATCGCTCATCTTTTCCACTGACCTGTCGCCTTCAAGGTCTTGATCTTCTCGACCTGCTATCGGACCATAAAACGCAACTATAAAACAGTGCGTTGCGGAGAACAAAGCAGCGTGAGAGTTGCTGCCGTTGCTGGAGGCCATAACGGAGACCCATGCTAAGATGGTTTTAAGGAACCAGCCCCAAAAAAATATCCAACTCCAACTAAAATATTTGCCAACTGAACTTGTATTGAAGGTAAACACAGTTAATGTTCGTCTGACATCCTGCTCAATCAGTCAGCTGTATCTGGGCAAAAGAAACATGGCATGACCCTGCCAGAAGAGATAAAACTAACACCACCCTTCACAGCTCGCCTCACACGAACAATGCCACGAGAGGCCAACTGCCCCATCCCACAAAAAAAAAAAAAAAAAAAACACACCGAAGAGGAGTCAAGCCCAAACAGACAGATAAAAAGTGCACACGAATGTGTCTAGGGCTTCAAAATAACGAGAGAGAATTCAAGACCACCTCAGAACAAGCCCCGGCAGGCCTCAGGGTGCACTCTGGGGGGTTAGTCCCGCACAGGAGGGGTCAGAAAATTACCAGTGATGTAATGGGGGTGAAGCGAGGATGCTTTAACAGACATAACAAAGGATTGTTTGAAGTCGCTGAAGGTACGCTCCAGATCTAGTTTAAACCAAAGAGTTTCAGATGTGCAAGGCTACAAAAGGTCCCCATTACCTGGAACGATGATGATATTCTGAGCCTCCTTGATCATCTCCACTGACTGATCCACGTTGACCTCAGTGTGGGTGCCTGTGATCTCCATGGGCTTGCCCGTGCCGGTGGATGACGTGCCGTAGCCACCCAGAATGACGTTTGCCAGTGAGCGGTTCATGGCCTAATGAGGAAAAAACACCCAGAGATTGGAAATAAGGATGCCTCACAATGGAATAAAACAAGATTGTGTTAAGAAAATGTTTGTCAATATGACATTTAGCAATTATTAACAGGATATTAAGAAGCATTCCTGATTTTCTATCCTTAAAGTGGAATTTGCATGTGAAGGAAGAATAAAAGCGGGTACATGTAAAAAAAAAAAAAAAAAAAAACGTGGTCTTGAATTCCCAAGTCCCACTGGGGTACAAGCCATTAACAGGAACATCCAGTCTTTGAGATCAAGATTTTTAGACTTGCACACATATGTTCTGCAATCTAATATTAATAAGGTTATGCACAAATGATTTAACATGATATTTTACAGTTTTGATAACGGTCTGTGACATGAAATGATCCACTGATCAAAACTAAGTATTTGCTTAATTTAAAGCCATAACTGAAATGCAAACCAAAACATTACTATTAGAAACAACCGAAAATCTAGTTATTTTGCATAAATCTGAAATACAAGTTGTCATCAGGTTTTCTACTTTGAGAACATCTGGTTTCTAATCTGAGCTAAAAATAATGACAATATTTAGATATAAATTATATACTAGAGTTAAAAAGCACTAATTCTAATTCACAATATTAATGTTTTTGATATATTGGTGATCAAATAAAAGCAATTTCAAAAACTGTTATAGTACATTTATATATAAACTTACATAAATGTCAAATAATATATATTTAAATTTAATGCATATTAATGCACATGTAAAGATTCATATAAAATGCATAATATTTGAAATAACTTTTAAAGGTTGTGGGCTGGAGAAAACATTGCCATTGTCAATTTTTAAGACTAATAACACCCACAATGTTTAGACCACCATTCACCATTCAGAATCTGTTATTAAAATAGGTGGGAACAAAATCATGGAGTGAACTTTGAGACTGTGAACTTACCACACACATGATGTAGGAGAGGATGGCTCCAGAAGAGCCAATGAGAGCCCCTACAATGGTCAACAAGTTGTTATTGAGCAGGAAGCCTTCAGCGCACAGGGCCCAGCCGGAATAGCTGTTTAGCACTGTGATCACCACGGGCATGTCAGCCCCTCCGATGGCGGCTGTCAGGGTCAGGCCCTACAAAGAAAATGAAAAGCAGGGTTAGAAAGAGGGTCAGAGAGAGAAAAAAGGGTGGAGATCAAAGGTTACGGTGATGACAAGTGAGCAAAGCACAACAGTAACTCGATTCCATCTTTTAAACAAAAAGAAAGTCCAACAAAAGAAAAATCACAAGCCTGAGGTATGAGCATTGTACACAAGGTTCGTTTTTATAAAATGAAATGCGATCTAGTGCAAGCCAGAGCAACATATTTCACACAGATTTGGTTGCAATGGGCTTCAATTAAGGCATGAGGTGTTTGTCAAAACACAGTATTCGTTTCACACGTCCATGATATCATCCCTGTATTATTAAACAATGTACCTTCCTCAGGGAAAAGGCCTAAACAAAGCCAGCTACCACACATCATGTAAAAAAATACCTTCGAATAAGCAAAAACACGGAACCGTGAAGAATAATCTGTGTAAAAAGAGCCAGACACCATACTGCAGGTGATTGTTTATCTTTATGGAGGTAAAAGGAGCAGTATAAAAATGTCAGCTTCCTGATTATTGACAAATGACGTAAGCTTCATGACGCCAATGTTTACTAAGACTCCGGAAGCGTTCCCTCCAAATTTCATGATTGTGGTTTACTTCTATCTGTCATCATATGGTGGTGTGCTCTTATGGATTATATAAAATAAATAAATAAATCTAAAAGCAAAGGGATTTAGGTTTCACCAGCTGCAGGGTGTACCTATGTTAGTTCTGAAACGCTGAACAGAATTTGTATGTGTTGTAGTTGCACACAATCTTATCAAATTCTGACCTCAGTCAAAATTTTAATCTTTACATCCTCATATCAAAACTAAGTGGAATACTTAACCGAATGTGCAATTTTATAAACAACTGTCCCTACTTAAGATAGTGGCAGGCCAATATATTGGCTGATGGAGCATGTCATATTTGGACATTTTAATATGCTGATTTACAGAATTCTTTCATGCATCACTTCCAAATCTAGTCTGGTCAACGGATGGTGCACATTTTCTGTTGTTTCAAACTTTAAAAGCTTTATTGTCTATCCCCAATGAGGTAGAAAATTGTCTTTAGACAAAGGCTCAACCAACTAACAATACAAATAATAAATCACAACAAAATGAAATTAACGAGTTTAATGAATTTAGAATAAGTACTGTGCAAACCGTTTTACTTTACTAGCGCACATTGCTATTCTTGATGTAAACAATTAAACCGTGCAAGTTAATCCGCTGAAAAAAAAAATTGTTTGTCTTGGTAATCTTTAATCAAAATCTGAACATTTACTTCCTTCTCTGATGACGTCAGTTTGATGGCTTGGGCAGAACATCCTTAAAAACACACCCCTCCAACCGTTAGGTTGCTATGAGTGAGAGATGAGGAGAAGCGCAAAAATAAACCACGCCCTCTACTCAATATTCCTTTTCAGCTGGAAATACGTCACTTCACTGAAATAAAGTCGGCAGGTACTTCTGGTTCACACGGACTTTAATGACTAAACTGTATATTTAAACAAATATACAGACATACATACAAGAGACTAGAAAAATGCAAAAGCATGTTTTCTTCCCCATTATAATTTATCTGCATAATTTCACAGAAAAGTGCAAAAAAAGGACTTTAAGCCATACATACTTAAAAATTTTTATTACTATTATTGATTATTACTGATTAGTTTTGATTAGTTTTAAAATTAAACATTTTGGCCAATATCTCAAATGATGCTAATTTTAAATTAACATTTTATTTAAATTAAAATATTATGTGAGCCATCAGCTACCAAGTCATTAACCAAAAAAAACCAAAAAACAACCACAATAAAAAAGTAAATTAATCCTACCAAAAGGAAAAAAAAAAAGCTTCTGAACCACCCAGCAAGACTTAAGAAATTTATAAAAGATAACCTGGCCATAAAAATTAAATTATGTGAGCCATCAGCTACCAAGTCATTAACCAAAAAAAAACAAAAAAACAACCACAATAAAAAAGTAAAATAACCCTACCAAAAAAAAAAAAAAAAATGCAAAAAGCATCTGAACCACCCAGCAAGACTTAAGAAATTAATAATAGATAACCTGGCCAAAAATGTTTAATAAATACAATTTTGAAAGCCTGTGTGAATCCCTTACCATGACGGCAGAGAGTGCAGACACGGAGCCCAGGCAGGTCAGGCCAGTGGTATAGCTGGGATCGAGCATGTAGGGGATCATGCCACCCACACTGGCTGCCATGAGGGAGGCGTTCAGCGCATGACGACCAGGAAGCATAAGGGGAGCTGAGTACACCAGAAATACGAAGAAGACGAATTAGAATAACAACACAAAAACAAAAATTCCATTTCCACACACGACAACATGTGCTGTTTGGGAACATGATGAGTGAAATAAAATTAGTGTTAGAATCATCCTTGCAAAAAAAAACATTACATGAATCTTGCTTAAACAACATTAAATTCACTCTTTAACCATCTTCTAAAGCGCTCTGTAAACTATTATAATATATACGAGACATATCATCAGCCCAAGACAAGTATGTGTGCACAGGAAAAACTCAGTAGGAGCTGAATCAATAACTCTTTAGCATCAGCTGCGTAACAAGTTAGCAATACTGCTGGATTGGGTAATTATGTACAGTACTCTACACCGGCCCCCTTTTTAGGCTGAAAGAAAAACTCACAAGGATAAAAATGAGACTTCTAATCTGTTTTATCAGTGCAGGCCTGCAGGCTTCAGAGCAGTTGTAGTGGTTGAGGAATGGGAAAGCTCCTGAAGATAATGCGTTCCAGCTTTGAGGGACAAGTGGAAAATGACTAGGGGGCGGAGAGACTAATTAATGCCAAATTCTGAGAGGTTCCGCCTGGCCAAGCTTTAAACATGAGGCATGTGTGGTACCGGTGGGCCGGTGAGTTAACAAACAAAGCTGCACCAGACAAGGAGGACCTGGACCCACAACATGGGGATTTCTAATAGGGCTTCACGATTAATACAAATAAAACTGAATCACAATATCAGATCGAAAAGCCTCTCATTGAATTAATTTAATGTAAGCGTTGCATATTTCAGAGTGAAGCGTGGCACTGTGCTCTTTTACATGTGATCAGCACATGATCCTGTGTGTTTTAGTATCTAGGAGCAGTTCAGTTTGCAGTAAATGTCTCTGGACCACAGTGACTTTCATTGTATGCACAAAACAACATAGTTGTTTGAACTCCCTGACATTCATTTTGCGAACATAAACTGTTCTTCAAAATATCTTCTTATGTATTCCACAGAAAAAAAAAGTCAAACTGAATTATGACAGAATTATCACTTTCGGGTGAACTATCCATTTAGTTGTTATTATATAACCAAACAAGCAGGACCTTGAAGTTTGCCATAAGCCACCAGAGATCCGCTGAAGGTGACTCCACCGATGTAGGTCCCCAGGTAGGCCACGATCTTGGTGAGGTTGGCCGCAGGGTCGGTTGCAAAGTGGGGATATTCCACCATGTACTCTGCCACGCAGGTGAGCACGGCCGCCAAACCCACCAGACTGTGGAAAGCGGCGACCAGCTGCGGCAGGTCCGAGATCTGGATCTTCTTGGCGATGGCCAAACCTGCGAACACATCCGATGAAGCGGTGTGTGTGTGTGTGTGTGTGTGTGTTTTTGTTTGTTTGTTTGTGTCGTTGTTTTTAAAGAAGGTGTGTGTGTGTGTGTGTGTGTGTGTGTGTGTGTGTGTGTGTTGAGGTGAATCTGGAGTGCAGGTTGGGGGAAAGAGTGTGTAGGGGGCATGTTTGGGGCAGGCTGAGACCTCAGGGTGGAAGCATCTGGAATCAAGCAGACTTCTGGTTTGAGCTGGGGCTGGTCGGGACGGTTTAAACTACATTCCAGCAGGTTTCCAGGAATAATTAGCAATTTAGATTAGACATGACTGGCTTCAAAGCGTGATACCGTGCTGTGTGACTCACACGACCTGATGACCATTACCTGGCTTTGCGGGGAAATAACAAGTTCATTTGCCATTTACATTCACACACTTCGAGATTCAAAGGCCACTGATTAAAGAAGAAATGCACGCAGACAGAACTCACCAGCAGTGCCACCCACCGCCATGGCCGCACTCATCTGTGCCATGAGCTCAGGGGAAGGTTTTAGTGCTCCGAAAGTTGCGGCAATGCCACCGGCTACTCCGATCATGCCCAGGGCGTTACCGAGACGGGCCGTGGACTGGGTGGACAGACCCGCCAGAGCTCCCACGCAGCACAAGCCAGAGCCCAAGTACATCATCTGCCAAAGCAAAGGTTTATAGGGAGTGAGGAAATAAATCTTCCAGAATCCATTCCTCTTTTACACAACTACAGTATATAACTAGATTTTCACCATGGCCAGGAAGTTGCTATGGTGTTCTGAGTTGAAATTATCTTGTTGCAATGCATCTTTGATATTCTGGTCACTAAATTACGTCCCTCCATCAACCAGCATTATTTTAGTATTATTTATATACACCATTACACATATTATATAATACAAGATATATTTTCAGTTTTCATTTTAATTTTAGTTTGTGTTAATTTGTTATTCTGTCATTCGTTGTTATTATTATTATTATTATTATTATTATTATTATTATTATTAATAGTTCTATTTAGCCTTAATTTATTTTTATTTCACTTAAATTATATTAATTTCAGCACTACATCATAAACAAAAAAACTAAAACGTAAAAAAAAAAATAAAAAAAAATTGAAAATAAATAAAAAAAAAAGTTTAGAAATAAATAAAAAGAGTTTAATCAGATAAAATAAAATTAACACCGTCTCCACTGTAACTACATGCAACTTTTATAATTTAAAATTTTTTTTTTTAATTAACATTTTATTTTATTTTTTTTTTTTTTAATTTATTGTATTATTTTGTTTTTTTTTTTTTAATTTTTAATTTATTTTTTTTTTTTTTTTTTTTTTATTTTAATTTTTTTTTTTTTTTTTTTTTTATTTTTTTTTTATTTTAATTTTTTTTTTTTTCCTTATAATTATAAGTTAAAATCTGAAATTACAAGAATTTTATTGTGTCTCCACTGTAACTATATGCAACTTTTTTTGTCTGTTATCATCTGCTATATTGAGAAGTGTAAGGTTGAACTTAGCTGAGTTTATTTCAGGTGTAATGCTGAGATCATCAAGTTTCTTAAAACAATTTGCAGAGCAAGTCTTAAATTGAAGGGTGATTGTGCTTTCTCTATCGCTGGCCCAAGACTGTGGAATAATCTGCCATCTGATGTTAGATTTTCCATAACTCTTAATGTTTTTAAGGACTTTTTAAAATCATATTTGTACTCTCTGGCATTTTAGTACATTAGTATATGGATATTTTTGTGTTTTGTCTTGCTGTTCTTTTGCTTTCTATTGTAATGTACACTACTTTGGAGCTACTGTGTAGCCTGTAAGGTGCTATATAAATAAATAAACGAACTAATGAACCAAAGTAACCTCATGATTCGAGGCAAAATTCAGGTCCAAATAGTGCAGAAGAGTTGCAATTATTTAATGCAGCCTTACCTGTTCAATGTTGTAGCCGCTTTGAAGAGCCACCCCATAACCTCCAACAAACAAACCAGAAAAAATAAAATAAAATTAACTCTACACTATAAGATCACCGCTCAAACAAAACACAACAAACACCCACTAACCAACAAACAAATCAACAAAAAAAAACAAAAAGAAAAAAATAAAAACACAGTACACAAGTCATAAACATTATAGAAAATGTATATATATAACTTTTTTTAACATCAAGTAATTTAAATGTGTAAAAGATCCTAATTGAGTTGCAGAAGGACGACATGAAGAATGACGGGAGCCACTCATCTGCTGCTCATTAGCGAAGTATTTTTAAACTGCCATGTGATTGCATTTACATTCATTTTCCTGGCTTACGCTGTCCTAGCCAAGCAACTTACTAGGACGATTACCAAACCAAAGCTTTTCATTCGAAACGCAGACAGATATCCAGTTTCACTTAAACCTTAGTGACCTGTTCCTCTGAGGATCCCGGTGAAATATTTAAACTCAGAAGTAAATGCACTCAGACGAGTGAACACAATGTATACAGCATTAGAAAGAACGTTCCGTTTTCCCACAATTAAATGTGAAGGATTTCCAGACATTACAGCCGGGCCAAAGAACAAAATATGTTTTCATTCCTGTCATTAATGGAGCAGGTTCACCATAAATTCCTTGTCTTTTATTGAAATTAAATTGGAAAGGGCAATTGTTATTTTTTCCCTGTATGCACTTGTAACAATAAAAATGGTCAAAAAGAGGATAGGAAAAAGCGACCAGAATGTCCATATTTCTAACTCTAAGGTTTATGGGTAATGGGACTGTGGGACGAAACACCGTGTATGAGGAATGGAAATAACAAAAACCATCTTTCAACTGAAATTAAACACCTGCCTTCTGAGAAGATAAATATATAAATTCAGACACTTCATGTGCGCTGGAACACATATCAAACAGCTGTTATTGTAGCATGATGAAAAATGTCTGTAAAAGCCTAGTAGCATGCCATTAAATCACTAACTCACCCTCTGACCTGGACTGGTGTCTTGGTGTCCAACCGTACCAAGACACAAAATGAATGGGTCAATGGTTTCAGGATGGCATTTTGGCCAACTGCCTGATCGAGCCATTTTTTTCCCTTTTCCTCATTAATGGCCCTATTGGTTGATTTTGAGCAGAGACTGATTTATAACATTGCCGAGGCTCTTTGAAGCAAAAACTGCCGTGCTGACATTTCCTGTTTCAGGTGTGAGGCTGACGGACTAAACTATTCCACCTGGAAGGAACAGAATATGCCGCTCTTCTCACGAACACAAGATGCAGGGCAGCCAGAGGGCAGCGAGCGTCCCGAGCACAGAGCCCTCACCTGCTCGCATCTGTAATCTTACTCAGCTTTCAGCCTCCAACAATTTAGCAATGTTTTATCTTGCCTTTCGCTGTTGGCAGGTACAGGATCGTGTGTTCAGTGCACTCACCAGCGATGTTGACAGAGGAGATGAAAGCAGCCAGTACGGCCAGGGTCTCGGCTGTTCTGCTAGGGAGAAATCCACCACCCATGAGGGAGAGGCCACCAACAGCAGTCAAACCTGAAAACACATGGCATCCGTGTTATATCCACAAACAAAAAAAAAAAAAAACTAATATATTTAAATTTTAATACATTTTATAATATTTTAATTATAAAAAATATATAGATTCCCAATATAAAAATAATATATAAAACATTCAAATAGTAATTTTTTATTATATTTAAAAAAAAAAAAAATTATAAAGTTACTTATTTAAAAAAATATATATATTGGTTGCTGATAACAGCTACTACAGTATAATAAAAGATTAGCAACATATATTGACTGCAAAAATTGGCATTGCGTGAGAATACATCACTAATTTGAAAAATTAAAAATAATAAAATAAAAATAATCCAAACAAAATAATTAAAAAAAAACAAATTTATTTTTAAATAAAAAGGCTGATTGAAAAAAAAAACATCACATTTTATCAGAATACTCCACAAATTAGGAAGGGATTTTCAAAACAAATGCAGTTTAAAAACTATTCATCTTTCAACTCCTTAAATTAAATGAAAAATTTAGGAGCTGACAATAGCTACTACACTTTATATACTAGATACTACACAAATATTAGTGACATTGCAAAAACTGGCATTTTATCAGAATACGGCGCTATCGTGGAATAGCTATGAGTCTACAGTATGGAGAAAGATTTTTGAAGCCAGATTTAATTATTGCATCCATGCTGATTAATAAAGCATATATGGATAAATATTTCTAACAATTCACCAGATGAAATTTGCATTTGTTTCCAGATTCGCTTTGAAACTGTGACAACAAGTCACAACAAAACAAGGCTTATGACACCTCTTCCAGTCAGTTTCACACTCTAATAAAGCACAATTCCACTAGAAGTCTCACGTAGTATGCTTGACACTGGTACAGCACTCTAAGTGCTCAAAACAAGTCATTTGTAACTCATTTTGATCGGGAATCAACGATGACAACACTGGCATCCCCAAGGGAAATCTGATAACCATCACCTCTTTAATCGCTTTCAAATGCTCGATTGACCAAACCTGAGGTGGCCCTAATAGTTAGCGGTCTCTTAAGTCAATGAAGTGTGTAACTGTTGGTAAGCATTTCCTCTCACTTTGTAATTCTGAAGTAACAATTGATCACAGACCAGCTCGCAGGCCAAGAGCACGCTACCACAACGCTGCAGGAAACACAACAGACGATTTGTAAACCTCCACAGGCACGAACCGCCACACACGCAACCAGACATACAAAGGCCTAGATATCTGTAAAATAAAACCCTTGGATGAATATGAAAGATGCTGGAGTCTGCTCCAAATCCACAAATGGATTGCTGTTGTTCTAATGGCTGGATAATATTTCTGACTTTCTGTGATCATGGAGAATAAAGCGACGAGGTGTTTGGAAAGCACAGCTGTTTTAAGCAATGACACATCCATTAGGTCACCATAATGGACCCAAAAACCAATATCTAATAGCCTAAGTTCATCAGTAAAGATTCCTTGGATCAGGTGATGTTCAAACGTTCATATCAGGCGATGTGGAGTCATTCTGATTCACCAGTTTCAGGTAGATTAAAGAGCTAGAGAGGAACTCTACTCCACCAGGAGCAAAAGAGTAACTTTATGCTTCTGGAAAAGTTCTCCCACACTTTCAATGAGAATGAGAAATTCCACATTAGTGGCTTAACGTCTCGGTCACTTTTGTGAGCGCTTCATTACTTTTGGCACCGAAATAAGCGAATTCCAAATCGCTCACATTTCCAGGCCTGCGAAAGACACCATTCAATAAGTGTCAAATATGCAAATATGACAAAGAAAAGCAAGAGACTGTCTCTACAAGACTAATAAAAGTAATTCACAGGAAGTGTGCAGTAGGTCGAGGGAAACTAATTGCTTCAGTTGATTCCCCGCACTCTTGATGAAGTTTATAGCTCTCTTGACATAAAGGACTCTTTAATGCAGACCACCAAGGACTTGGTGGTGTTAAAAACAATGAAACCTTTCCTGGTTTCTCAGCCCGCTGAGAGAAATTAATAAAAGCTTAACGAAGCACAGAAGCATTTGATCTGCCTGCTGATGAGGGCATGGCCTTCTGAACAGTGCTGAACCCTGGGCCCTTAAGTCTAGACTAATGAAGAGATGAATTAGCCACTTAACGGGTGGGCTACGTCAGCCCATCACAGACACTAACTCAAGGGTGGGAGGAAAAAAAATAAAAAAAAATAAGGTGACATTTTCTATCCATTAAAGCAAATGGGTAATTCACACCTACTTGAGAGCCCTCTGTAGCTAAAGGGCAAACTCAGATTAAGAAAAAGTGCTTTGATGACCTGTGCTTGAGATAAACTGAGATCCTGTGACAATTCAAAATTTAATATCAGAAATTTCAACAGTTTCTTCACCTCCATCAACAGTTTCGCTTTTATTTCTCACTTAACATACATAATATGACAAAGAAAAAGCCATTCAGGTTAGCAATCACTAAGCAAATTCTATAATAGCAAATACTTTCACTTTACTAACTTACCAGAAATGGCATTTGTGACAGACATAAGCGGGGAGTGAAGAGCAGGAGTGACGCCCCATACGGTGTGGTATCCCACGATTCCTGCCAGGCCAAAGGTTGTAACAATCTGAGGGAAAGCAGCATTGGGAGCGCATATTCCAAGACCGATCGCTGAAGCCAGACCTGAGTAGAAAAAACAAGATGTCAAACATTATAGGTTGGTTTTTCAGTCATTTTGACTGCTTGACCGCTCAGACAAATTAGCCAAGAGTGCCAGGGGCAATGTGTCCTGTTTATACATCCCATAATTCTCTCAAAACATCAACACTACTGTGGGTCAAGTATACTTGCCACCTCAACTCTAATATAGGGAACATTTGCTCTCTGCTTCATTCAATTTTAAAACTTTTAAATTAAAAATAAATGTGTATTAAGCTGGAAAAAAAAAACTTCCCATAACTACTTTTTGGTAAATATATAAGATTTCATAGTTTATTTAATTATAAAAAAAAATTTATAAAACAATTATAACAACAAATACTGATATTATAGTTATATTCATAGTTATAAATAAATACAAACACATTATATATTTTATTTGTACAATTATATATTTATATAAAATAATGATGATGACGATAATTATAATAATAATAATAATACTGGTGTGTGTGATATACATAAATGAATAATTATTATTATTATTATTTCCAGTGGTGTTAATAAAAGATATTGCCAACTCACAGACCAGCCACTGGCCATGTGGGTAAGAAAACCTCTACACAGCAGGAGGGAAGGAGCAACACAACCATGACAAGGGTCCTGGCATTCAGATCAAGGTGATGTGGAAAATAAAACCGCTTTTTCCTCAATTAGGTGACCAATCGGGATTTTTAAAAGGCAGCAATTTTGGCCTTCCGGGCAAGTCAGGGTTCCCTGTACCTAAGCTCATACAGATACAGGAAAACCATGAAAGGGCAGGAAGATCTCATTTGCATGTTTGTTTATCAGCCGGTGTTTATTTACGTGCGAGTTGTATTTGCGGCTTGTCTGAGTAAAGAAGTGAGCGCTTTGATGTGAAGCCAAAGTTGCCTCTCCTCACACAAGTGGTCCTCAGGCGTCTGCAACCAACAGAATTCATTTGTGTGCCGTTTAGTTTAGCGGGGCTTTGGAGTCTAATCACATCTTGGGACAAAGCGGCCAAACAAGGGAGCTGCTATTTTGGGGATTTCTGAGCAATGCAGATTGTTAAATGGATAAAAGGAAGAAAATAAAAATTGGATTAATCTCAAAGACAATAAAGGGGGCCGTTTTAAACTTTCATGAAAACCTTATTAACATAGTTCAGTGTCAGAGACCACCAATACAGCAGTCTCTTCCTCTTAAAACACACAGGGAGCAGCTTTTCATATTAACCCCAGGAGGGACCCGGAGAGATCCGGTGGGAAGAGGAAGGCAGGAAGGGCAGCCGGACTGTGATTTACCTCCGGTGTAAATCCCAGCCGTGTTGAGAGTGGCTCTGAAGGGCGAGATGGAAGCTGCCTTTTCCTTCTCCAGCTGCTGGACACTCTTTTGTTTTGGAGGTGCCGCCACTGGAACGTTGTTAGGTTGTGGTGCAGGGAAAAGCACTTTTCCGTCCTGCAGAGAGTGACAGCCAGAATTCAAACGCCACCATAACTCAACTCCTTGAAGGCTTAATGAGCGCCAGAGAGATATTGGGTCATACATTTCAAACTCTTCACATCCTGTAGCTCAGCGGTGTCAAACTCATTTTAGGTCAACAGCCAGATTGGATTAAACATCATCTCATGCTGGCCAAATTTGTGTATTTGTTAAACTTTAGTGTATCCATGGAGAACGCATGCAAGACAAGTCAAGAAACAATTTTGATGCTTATTTCACCAGTATTCTGGTATAACAAAATGGATTAAATTTACTCATTTAAATAAAAAAAAGGTTGCTATGTAGTAATAATAATAATTATTCATGTGTTATTCACTTTAAAGGGATACACCACCCCAAAAGGAAAATTTTGTCACTAATCACTTACCCCCATGTCGTTCCAAACCCATAAAAGCTCCGTTCGTCTTCGGAAAACAATTTAAGATATTTTGGATGAAAACCTGCAGGCTTGAGACTGTCCCATAGACTGCCAAGCAAATAACAGTGTCAAGGTCCATAAAAGGTATTAAAGTCGTCGTGAGAATAATCCATCTGCCATCAGACGTGCAATCTGGGTTATATGAAGCGATGGGAACCCTTTTTATAAGCGAAGAAAACAATAATGACTTTATTCAATAATTCCTTTGTCAACGGTCTCCTCTGTGTCTCTCCATATCACCGTATGCTATGTATGCTCTTCTGTGTCATCCGCGCCACAAGGATGCGCTGTTTTATTTCAAATCAAAGCTAAATACACATAGAAACAGCGCATCCTTGTGGCGCGGATGACACAGAAGAGCATACACAGCATACCCAGATTGCACATCTGATGGCAGATGGAGTATTCTGAAGACGACTTTCATACCTTTTATGGATCTTAACACGGTTATTTACTTGGCAGTCTATGGGACAGTCACAAGCCTCCAGGTTTTCATCCAAAATATCTTAAATTGTGTTCCGAAGACGAACAGAGCTTTTACAGGTTTGGAACGACATGGGGTAAGTGATTAATGACAAAATTTTCATTTTGATGTGGAGTATCCCTTTAATATTTTTCCATATACCAGTAAATGTCAAAACTCAATGTGGGATATGTTGCCCAGGGACAGCTGCGGCCCCGACAGGTGCAATTTCAACTGAAAAACATGACTTTGCTAGATGTTTGAGTGTCAAATTT
The DNA here is from genome assembly GCF_018340385.1 of Cyprinus carpio. Lineage (NCBI taxonomy): Eukaryota > Metazoa > Chordata > Actinopteri > Cypriniformes > Cyprinidae > Cyprinus > Cyprinus carpio. Next base: position 10,105,021 of record NC_056592.1, read on the forward strand.
TATATGTAATTGAAAGAGAGGTTTTACTGATTTAGGATGTGGCCTATAACATGCAATACAAATAAAAGAGTGTTTATATGTAAATAAAACCGGTTTACCTGCATAACGACTGAACCTCGGATGACATGGTCCATTGTGCCGTAATCAAACTCGTTTTTCACATCAAAGTGAAAAACTTCCTTGTCCGGGCTGATGGCTCGGATGAGTTTGATGATGTTGTTAGAGTATAATGTGCTGGCCTGAGTCGGGAGGCGACTGGGAAGATCAGTATAGCCAACGTGGATCACACCCTATAGGAAAGCACAGAAATACATTTAATAAAATAAGACACCAATGTTAAAAATATTCCTTTTTTTAGTCTCTTATGGTTACCAAGGCTGCTTTTATTTATTTATACTATATACTGCATTACTAAACAAAATAAAAAAATAATTGTAAAAATATTACAATAAGAGTTTTCTATTGTAATATAGCTTAAGAAAGCTAAAATTTCAGCATCATTACTCCAGTATTTACTTGAAATATCCTTTTTTTTTTTAGAAATTATAAACATTCAGATTCTTTAAAATTTAAAAAACTTAATGTTTAATTAAGAATTAAACTACATAAAAAAAAACACCTTACCAAAACATCAATGACAATCACAAGAACATCATGCAAAACCAACAACCCCAAGTTCTTTTTCAGTTTAATCACTTTGTGAACGTATAAACCTACAGTTCTCCAGGAACCGTGGTCTCGATGTTGCCCCCAGCTTCTGCAGCCAGGTCTACCACCACTGAACCATCTTTCATGGTCTCTACCATTTCCTTAGTAATCAGCACAGGGGCCTTCCGACCTGCATAATAATTTCAGCACAGTGAGACTGGTAAACCAAAACCATGACTGATATGCATTTAATAAGACTCCTCTGATGTGCCTTTTATGTGTGCACCTAATAAACTGATAAGCTGCTTTGCGGCTTGTTGGTTTTAAAAGAATGGTATTCTTTCTGATAAAAGTGGAACAGATTGCACGCATTTTACCAATCCAAGCATGCTAAAAACTGCGAGGTATGTAGTTTATAAGTACTAAAAGTCCAACTGGTGGCTCCATGGCTTCAGGGATGGAAATAAAATAACATTGGAGTGACACCAGGAGTGTGGACAAGCATGCAAAAGTCACAGGAACTGACTTCAAATGCCAGAGGTATTGAACAAGCAACACAAACTGGAAAAACTCTCTGCCAATCTCAAGCAAGAGCGGCACAAAGCAACTCTTATGACACTCAGGAAACTGAGTTAGAAAAATGTATAAAAGTTTTCACACAGCTTCAGAAGGCTTGGAATATGACTATAGAGACATATGGACTATTTTATGCTGCATTTTGGTCCCTCTGAACTTGACGGCCTAAGATCACTAAGGATAAAAAAATATTCTTTGGGTATTTCACAGGAAAAAAAATTATAGCATACAGGTTTGTAACAACATAAGGCAGAGTAAATATAGAGAAAAATCTAAATTTCTGACTTAACTCTTCTTTTAAAAGTCAAATGATGGGAAAATAAGAGCATGTGCACTTATTATCAAGTAAGTACATGCCAAAGAGGGCATGTGATGGTAAAAAGATGGAAAGGGAGTGAAGGCTGCAGGTGTGCATACCAGGAATAAGCGCAGTAGTGATAATGATGTCAACATCCAAACACTGCTTGGCAAACAGCTTCATCTCTGCCTCGATAAACTCTTTGGACATCTCCTTAGCGTAACCGCCCTGGCCTTCTCCTGACTCCTTCACATCCACCTCCAGGGGCTCGGCACCCAGGGACTTGAACTGCTCCAGTGCATCCGCTCTGGAATAACAAGACAAGACTCCATGATTAATGCAACACTGCCACCGAGAGGAAGCTTGCTGGAACTGACACTGATGGAAGTTTTACATTCCAAAGCAAAGAAAGGATGTGGATTCTAACTAAATTCACCAAACTTGGCTCATGCTGCATGATCAAAGTCATTAAACCATAGTAAAATGAAGCTTTTTAAAATCTGTACATTTGAAACCATTCTAGCAGGATTAGCAATGGCGTCACTGTTTTCTTGCACAACCCGTTTTTGAAAAAGTGAAAAGAAAAAAAAAAGACTTTCAGATAAAACAAACAACATAAGTCTAAACTAAAGCAGAACGGTGACTCAAAACTCAAATTTATAAATACTGACAAAAATATATTGGATGTTGGAAAATGAAAAACAAAACAACAGAAAAACTAAAAAAATAAAAAAAGGCGGGGGGGTACAAAGATTACACAGAAAGCTTAGTTGCAAGCGAGAATCATCAGGGTCAGAGACTGGAAAGAACTGAGTTATAATTCACATTTGGAAATTGTGATAAAGTTATTGTGGTGGTAAACTATGAACACAAAGCAACATGGTTCTGAGTTATAGTGGGGTTATTCAGGAAAATTATCTAATATTATATATCTGTGAGTGGCAAAAGTATGTGAATCTCTAGGATTAGCAGTTAATTTGAAGGTGAAATTAGAGTCCATCTGTTCAGTGTTCAGAGATGTTTTTAATCAATGGAATGACTATCAGGTGTCAGTGCTTGTCCTGTTTTATTTAAAGAACAGGGATCTGATCATGTTTGGGGAAGTGAATCATGGCATGAACAAAGGAGATCTTTGAGGACTTCAGAAAAAGAGTTGTTGTTGCTCATCAGGCTGGAAAATGTTACAAAACCATCTCTAAAGAGTTTGGACTCCACACATCCACAATCAGACAGATTGTGTACAAATGGAGGAAATTCAAGACCACTGTTACCCTCACCAGGAGTGAACGACCAACAAAGATCACTCCAAAAGCAAGACATGTAATCCCAGGGTAAAAACCAAACAGCCTTTCTCACATTGGCTAATGAGTCCACCTTCAGGAGAACATTAATATAAGTATTAATTTCTTTCCAAAAAAAAAAAAAAAAGCTATCAGTTATATGACTTTTTACCTGGTGTCAAATCCTCTGACAATGGCACCCATAGCACGGGCAGAGCCAGCAGCGGCCAACCCAGCCACTCCACCTCCAATGATCAACACCTGCCAATATGAACAGCCTTTTTAGAATTCAAACTGAAATTAATAGAAAAAAAAACTATGAACAGTGCTTATATCTTCATCTAAGACCTAATGTGAGAAGTGTACGTCAATGAAACAAGCAAACTCCACTCAAATAAAAAATAAAAACCACTCAGGACGTGCGTGCGGTTATGCCAACTCATACCTTAGCAGGAGGGACCTTCCCTGCGGCTGTGATCTGACCAGTAAAGAAGCGGCCAAAGTTGTTGGCTGCCAGGACCACGGCTTTATAGCTGCCAAGAAAAACAGATGCACATCAGTCACAGCTGCTGATGAGGCAGGAATCAAGACACTTTACGCTGGCCACAAGTATAACATTTGTTGACACTAATTCAAGATTTCGGTAAACGGGTCACAGGAGATTGGCCTGTGAAGTCTATTTGTCTAGTATATCACACTAAAAAAATAAATAAATAAAAATACAAAAAAAAATAAAAAATTCATTCCAAGTTTTCTGACATGTTTTACATTTAAATATGCAAACGAGGAACTAATTAATTAAAAAATGCACTAGTTTGGACTTTGCACACATTTCCAGAACAGAAATCTTAATTCAAAATTCTTGTTTCAATTTGTTAACATATTAGAGCTAAAGGTTTACAGCAGGGATTCAGATTTTGGATTTCTTTGTAAAGTAAATTAAATCAAAGTAAAGTAAAGTAAAAAAACTGCTTTTAAAGCAATGCATTGTAATTGAAATCTACATATGTAAATAGATAAAGTGTAATAAAATAACTTAAATGTGTATTTTGGATGTTTTATTTCCACTAGTCTGAAAGAAGGCATGTCATGGAATCAAAAAAAAAACAATCAAAAATTGTCAACTACTGAATAATATATTATATATATATATATATATATATATATATATATAAAAAAAATGCATATATTGATACAAAATGCTTTGTATCATTTAAAAAAAAAAAATAGGTTGGCTTGCCAGACTTACCCAGCAATGTTGGCCATGGAGCTGAGGGCGTCATAACCCTGAGCAATAGTAACACGGGGCACCTGGTCCATGGCCAGGACGGTGGCTTTGCGCTGGGACAACTGGTCCATCAGCTCAGGGTTCTGAGCAGGATAGACGAAACTGACGAGGGTGGCTCCTTCACTCATGAGTTCGGCCTCATGAACTCCCAGAGCAGAGTTCAACATGGGGGCACGCACCTGTAGTGAACGGCCGGAGAGACTGAGTGCTGATGAAGACTCGGCTAAGTGAAGGTAAAATGAATGAATCTAACAGTACCTTAAGCAGAACATCAGATGCAAAGACATCTTTGACGTCCCTGATGGTGGCTCCTGCATTTGTATACATGTCATCGGAGAACTTGGCAGATTCTCCAGCGCCAGACTCCACCACCACATTGAAGCCCTGCTTGATGAGAGCTTCCACTCCAGCTGGAGAGATGGCCACGCGACGCTCATTCTGAAAGATTTCCTTGGGAACGCCGACAGTTAGCTGTTTGTATGGAATGCCTGCAGAAAAAAAAAACGAAAAACAAAACAGGGAATTACAGAATCAACCAGAGCTTGGAGAGGAAATTATTACTAAGTGTGCATGTCAAATGCAAAAGGTGGGTCCTGCACCAGCAGAGCAAATGCCATTGAGATTAATGAGAATGATAACGAATAGCTTTCTCGAGGTATTATGAGAAATGCAGGTTTCTGAGTTCATGTTTAAGACAACTTAGCTTAGGAATTATATTTTAGAAACAATAAATAAAAAAGCATAAATACTCACATTTTATATTAACTATAATAAAAAATCATTATAAATAAATGCTATTTTATTTATATGAATATAATTAAATGTTATATTTCATTCTAACAATTATCATACAATCATTGAAGAGATTAGATTTTAGTAGTTTTAAATCTAAAGTATTTTACACTATTTTTACGTTTTCTTAAATAGTTTTAAAGTATTTTTACACATTTGTAAATTATATACTATATAATTTTTATACCTTATTTTTTTAAACAAAATAAAAAATGTATATTTTATTTTCTGTTGTATAGTAAAAATCTTTACATCGTATTATAATTGTATGTTAGAACACTAGCTTATTTTTCATTAAAAAAAAATATTAAATTGTAATTTTATATGGTATAAAATAATTACAAATTCTTTAGATTTAAAAAAAAAAGTACTAAATTACTAATTTTAATATCTGAAAATTAGATATTTTTATTTAAAAATTACAACACTAGCAACAACTCATATTGTGATTCTTTATATCTTTAAAATGTTCACCTTCTTAATCGGCAAGATGAAATTTGACTCAATCCTCAGACAATTTTTCTGTTTAGAGAACCTAGTACCACAGAAACAAATCGAAACTGTGTCCAAAACTGATCTCAGGTTCCTCTCATGGCCAATATCGCTTTAGACCATTTCTAACTGTGCAGATTCTCCATTCTCAACTCAAGGATAGGTCAAAGAGAAAAGCAGTGCAATAAAGATAAATCAGACTAACAACTGGTGAAGCAGTTCATAAAAGATTAATGGGTGGTTCAAAAAAATGTGTAAAACCTTTGAGACATTTATAATCGACTGTAGGTCCACGAGGTCTCTTGTGGTTTTACAATAAAGCAAGACTTTGTAGCATTGAAACAGCTCCAATTCTTCAGTCATAATTTAAAAAAATATAACAGAATTCAAGTTGTAAAACAGAGCATGCCTAGGTTTTAGGATGTGTAGTAAAGTAAATCAAGTTGAATTTTTATGCACAGCTTCATTTTGTGTGTTTTGGTTTCTAAAAGATGTGCAAACAACATGTGGTCTAGACGGGCTGAATATGCATCAAGAAGTCTTCCAAGTCAAGTTCTGCTATTGGTAGCAGGAGGTCGCTTGTGGAAAATTCCACCACAGGCCTGATTTATATATAACAACAACACAAGCTCACGTGACTTGACCTGGAGGTTGTTAAACTGGGCCACTGACAGCAAAGGCAACTCAAAAAGTATTTGTACACTATATAATAAATAAATGAATGTCACTGCATTAGATATCAAACCAATACAGACCAGTGGCTTTACTGTTACAAAAATGGAATTAAGTTCTTTTGCTCTCTTGGAAACCTGCATTACTTTGATATTTTGTATAAAATGCAATTATATTTACGGTAGCTGCATAAGCATTCAAATATGTTTTAGGCCACTTCATGCCACCAAATTCAAGTTTTACATTGAGTAATTAAAACGATTTGATTAAAAACTTAATAGGACAACTTAAATCAGTTTTGCTTTCTGGCATATGCAAGGACAATGAACTTTTTTGTTGTTGTTGAAAACATGTGACTTTTTAATGACATGGGCATGCCAATATCAAATCTGACCAGCTTTATAAAAATTGCACATACTTCATAAAGAACTTAAAATACACACTACTGTTCAAAAGTCTGGGCTTAGTAATATTTTACTTTATTGAAAAACATATAGATACTTTTATTCAGGAGACATTAAATTGATCAAAACTGACAGTAATGACATTTAGAAATCTTTTGTAATATTAGAATGATTTCTGAAGGGTCACGTCAGACATGAACCAGTTAAATTTAAGACTTTTTAAGACCTTTTTAATACCACCTTATATGAAATTTAAGACCGAAACCTGTAATGTATATACAAATTATTTTTACATTCATATGTAATATTTAATGTGTTTAAATTAAAAAGAAAACAAAATATCATTGCTGTAATAAATGATATTTATTACTACAATACACAGTAAACAATATTCCATAGAAAATATCCCTGCAAAATAACTGAGCTGAATAAAAAGATTTCCATTGATGTGTGTTTTTTTTTTGCAATATTTTTCATCAGTGTTCTGTTCTATCAGCTTTTACATACTTAAATCTGCATATTTTTTATTTACCTTTACAAAGGCCTATGTTTAACCTTTTTAGATGTATGCATCATCTTTCATGTCAAATTATTACAATTTATCAATAAATTCAATGTACACTATAGGGCTGCTACAAGGCAGACTAAATAATTTACACTGCAAATAAAAATAATTACAACAGCAATAAATAATGTTATTAGATTAATGTTTTAAATGCATTTATGAATATACAAATAAGAAAGGTTGAGGGGAAAAAATGCATACTTTCCAACATACTTCTCAACTAAACTACCAGTAACTGCAAGAGGTAAGTCACTGAATGAGTGAGTCACTGAATCATTCATTCAACTGATTGAGTTTGTTATCACGCTGGTATCTTAAGGACTTTCGTGGACAGCTGACTCCTAAAGTTTTTCATATTCTTCAAGTTCTGTGTGGTGGTCAGATAGAAATGTATCTTTTCCAATAAGTTTAAATTGATTTTTACCATTTATGGGCATTTTACCCTTATAAAGCCATTTTTTTTCTATAAGTGTGCATTATCTTTTGAGTTAAATTCTTACATTTAATCAGTGAATTAGAATAATAAGACATTCGGGCTGTTATTAAGCAAATGAAATCAGTATCAACAAAATTCCTCTTTAAAATCCAGACATAAGCTGCACCTGAAGTGGCATTTAGAAGTATTTACATACTGTTTAATGCAAAACATGTATGCATTTAACCTGCAGTTACAAATGCATAAATAATCTGATATATTAAACATAAAACGTTGAATACTGATATTTGAAATAATAATAAAAAAATTAAAAGATACTTTAAATGTGAAATTAAAACCGCCAGCAGGTGGCAGAAAGTCACTGTTAATAAGTGAGTCATTGCGATACATTTGAATCATTTAAAAGGGGGTGATTCATTCAGGAACAAAATGGCAACGCTGTAATGTTTCTCAAAGACGCAAAACAGCGCTGTGGATTTGTTTGGAATTATTTTTGTTGGCGAAATAGAGCATAAATAGGCGACATGGTGTCTAAAACGTAAGTCTCTTAATAAAACCTCTAGTTTATTGAACTGTTGTAAAAAAATCAATATTACATTTGTACTGTATATGGTAATCATGCAGTGAAAGAGTGCAGTGTAAATGCGCAAGCGCACCAGACTTAACGAATATTGAGCTAAATAGCTCACTAGTCCTGGTATTAGCTACTTAACTATATCATGTTATGAATAAACTTAACAATTTTAATTTTTACCTCATTGTGTTTCTTCTGAGTTTATGTGTGCCGTCACGCTCATTTGTTCTGAAGTCTCTCACGAAGAGACAAACAGACAAACAGAGTGAGCCTCAGCGCGAACTTGTATTCTGTATTCTCCTATTTTACTGCAATTCTCTGATGACGTAGTAATTTACCGCGGGGAAGAAAAATCTTCGGTCTGTCCAATGATTGTAAACCGCCATTAGGTCCATCAGACTTAATATATTAGCGGTAATGTGACCAAAAATATTTAAGACCCATCGAATACGAATTTAAGACATTTTAAGACTTTTTAAGGCCTTATATTAGGAAAACGTTATTTAAGACATTTTAAGACTTTTTAAGGACCCTTGGACACCCTGCACGTGACACTGAAGACTGGAGCAATGGCTGCTTTGCCATCACTAGGATAAATTACATTTTAAAAAAATAATAAAATAGTTATTTTACTTTGTAATTATGTTTCACAATATTACTGCTTTTACTGTATTTTTAAATCAAATGTAGCCTCTGTGAGCATAAGAGACTTCTTTCAAATGGATTTTAAAAATATCATACCGACCATAAATTTTTGAATGGTACTGCGCCAATAAATAAACACATAAATGAATATTAAATAATTACTAAGTATTTTTAGGTGCTTTATTTTTGTATTTCCAGATGTAAATGGAAACAAAGTGAATATCTGAGGCCCACAAACCCCTTATAACCAAACTGAATGCTGGCAGTCACCATAGACATGTTTTTTTCCCCACAGTCCTGGCTCCTCAGCTGACACAGTGCCAGAAATAACCTGCATGAGCTGTCATTACCATTCTTCCCCCTCTCGAAAAAACATCTACAATTAATGGCAGGTCTCCAACAAACGCTGTATCCAAGCAGCCAGTACGCGACACGGGTCACTTACAGTACACTCATTCATATCCCGAGAGCTTCAATGCAGGTATTAGTGGCAGAACAAGCAGGGGAGGGACACACTGACCTTGAGAGTCACTGCACATAGACTGCTACAGAAATATTAGGAGAAGAGTAGAAAGAAGTTTGGGAATGTTTCATTCGCTTTTGTCATGGTAAAACAACTTATGTTTATGCATAAACAAACCATACTCAAGGTCTTTCAATACATACTGAGGGTGGGGGGGGACATATCAAACATGATTTAAATGTCCTCAACCACCTCAAGTCGCCCGATTACTAAAACCTGAAACAAAACGCGTTATATAACAACTCAATATTCCAGCATGTTACCTGGACTTGCGAGGCGAGAGAGGGCTTGATGGGTCCTGAAGAACCGCACACATGGTGTCTTCACCGTCCGGACACTCTTAGCACAGGCCAAGCCGGAGAACAGGGGGCTGGAACAGCTGGTGGCTACCACACGCAGAAGACTCGCCATCGGAGACACAAGGAGGAGCTGTGCAGTCGGAACGACCCTCCTCCTACATGTGAGGGAGAGAGAAAAATGAAAGTGAGTCGGTTGACCTATCCCATAATGCTCCACTCTGCCCCAGTCACTGAAGCACAGATGTTTACCCACCTCCAAGGTGACACACATATGCTCACAGTTCACACAAGTGGGTGGCTGTTAACTGGGTGATAAGTCACTAAGTCCTCACATCTTCATAGAGTAAATATTAATAAAATTTTTTAAAAGAAATGAATACTTAAAGATACATTCAATTTAGCAAAAAGGATAGTAAAGAAAAATGCGTCACAGTTTCCACAAAAAAAATACCAAGAAGCCTATTATGATCCAACATGGATAATAATAATAAGAAGATTTGTTTGTTAAGCCTTGGTGAGCATTTAAAAAACGGAGAAAAAAAAAAGCTATATCTCTTTCCATAATGGAAAAAATTAAACGTATATAACAGATTTATATTCAAAACAATTTTATTCAAAATTAACAATTTTATTCAAATTTTGTAATTTTGTAATACACACACAAAAGATTAGAACAACTACCAAACAACAATTGGTCTCAAACTAGCATTTTTAATGGAATTTTAAAGAAAAATAATAATAATATTTTGTTTCTATAGCTTTTCTTAATTATTCTTTATTATTCCCCATTGTGTCTACATTTTCTAAAGAAATGAATGGGTCTTTGCAAGACTATTCGTAGCGACACAACACAGATCAATGAATTCACAAGACAGCCAAGGTCACACGAAGGCAAACACAGAAATGTGTAGAAGTGTATTTGTTTGGGTAAGGACTATCGCATATGAAGGTGATAAGGCTTTTTCTGAGTGCAGGTCATACAGTAGCAGCTTACAGACAGGAGGCCTTTCAGGTCCTTTATTGTCTACAACACCATAAACACTGTCTGCAAGAGTCTTCTCCAGAAAATACGTGAAAAGAATAATCAAGAAAAGTTATAAAAACTAATAACTTAGACAAAAATATTCTTTTTAAGGTACAAAATATAGCCTGAAACTGAAAATTGCTAGTGTGTAGTTGTTTTGCATATTTTGTTCAATTTAAATACATTTTAAAGAATCATATTTTTATAATGGGCCCTTATTCATCGTCTGGAATCGTTTATAGCCCTTTGAAGCCGCACTGAAACTGTAATTTTGACCTTCACCCGTTTGGAGTCCATTGAAGTTCACTATATGGAGAAAAATCCTGGAATGTTTTCATCAAACACCTCAATTTCTTTTCGACTGAAGAAAGAAATACATAAACATCTTGGATGACATGGGGGTGGGTAAATTATCAGGAAATTTTAATTTGAAAGTGAACTAATCCTTTAAGAAAGCGCCGTCAGTTTTTTTACTTTCACTTTCTCTTGAATTGGCGAACGGTCACGAGCATAACTCTTGCTCACAGTTTGCGCTTCGCTTGTGTTGCTTGACCCCTCCCCCGTAATATCATAATAAGGGACACCCAAAGTCTCGTGTATTCATGGATGTACCAGTAAGACTCAGTTTCCACTTATACACCAGTAGACTCCTGTATAATTTCAACCCCCTTTTTTTCCTTCCTTTTTTAGAAATGCATCCCACACATAAAAGCTCTGCAGTGGTAATGCATGTATGAGGGCGTGGGAAACAATCAAATCACCGATTTAATTAAACGTGCGCAGACAGACTCTATTAGATTATGGTACCAGCTAGAATCTAATTCCAGCACCGCGTCAGCGGACCAGAGAAGTGACACAAGTCAGATGTGGGGCAACGTACACGAACTTTAATCTATAAACTACACGGTTTAGAAAATCACATTATTCAACATATGCGACGACGAGGGATTAGGATCAAAAATAACGACGCTCGCCCTTGTGCCAAGAGTTTGTTATTGGGCAATGCAAAAGTCATTCATTCAAACAGCTCAATGGCATAAGACACGCATATATTTATAAACGCATTAGCATATTTATATTCATATAATGCAGGCCAAGCACACCAGTCCTACTAATTAAAATCTGTTATACACCGTTTGCATGGCTTATTTTCGGAAGAGCATCGCGGCTTCAGGATCTGTGAGCCGATAGAGGGCGGGCACAAGCGCTCGTTTCCCCTTCATTCCTTTTCGTAATTCACTAGCTTGTTAGCTAAGCTCAAACAACTACTGCAGGCTGTCGATTGCATTTAGAGATCAAAGCAATGCATGCCCTAATGCATTTCTTGCAATCAAATGATAAGGTGGCGGAGATCGATAATGAGGAATTTAAATTCTCACCGAGCCGAGACAGAGAATCAATGAGCGACCTTTGAATGCGGGGACACCCAGCTTACAGCCGCCACCCGGAAGTACTCGCGCTCACCTCTATCTGCGCCGCTTCTGTGGATTCATTCGGCCGTCAATCAACGCATGTAAAGCAGTCATGTGCTGTGGGAGTTTGTTAACCAGATTTAAAACTGACATTAGTTTATCTTTTGAATAACATAACTAGGCACAGTTTAGGGATAAAAAATATTTCGAAAACAACGTTTAATTAAAAGACAAACAAAAAGTTTGTCGATGTGATGTCAAATTGTGTTGTCTTTGTGGGAGATTAAAAACTAGGATTAACTTTTTTTTGTAATGGCAGTTGTAAAATTGTACCATTGTAACACCAATCTAGCATGGTTACCCAATTATTGTTTGCACCGTAAATCACAATAAATTAAAATGTTATCTCATATAAGCTCGTTCATTTATTCATTTATTTATTTACAACCATAGTAACCAGTTTTATTGTAGTAATTACTGCAGCAAATTATATTTTTAAACTTTTTATTTAAATTTACTTTAACATAACTCTGAATACAATAAATAAATAAATAACAAAGAACTAAATCGAGTCACCAGAGGCATCACATATAGTTCTTACATCCTTCTTATAGTTATTTTCATGATGGGGTTACTTCCTGTGTATTAACTATTTCGACCAGTGCTTATAAAGAGTGAGACTTGGAAGGCTGTACTGATATATTCTTGATACCAGTTTCTTGTGAAAACCACATAGGTCTATGCATCAGCAAAAACGTTGATGCTCTTAAAACAAGTGTTTAAAATAAGACAAAATGTGTTGTATATTTAACACGTTCCGAGTGTGCTCAGGGACAACACATATTGAGTTAAATTCAACACAAAATATGTGTTAAAAATATAACACACAAATGTTTTACTTTAGTAAACACATTAATGTAATGTTTTTGATTCGTGTCTTACTGAGCAATCTTTTCAATATAAAAGTGTCTGTTAACAATTTAGATACTTTTATTATGAAATCATACAAAGAACCATTGAAGTGCATACTGTTTGTTAACATGGAATTAATTACAATGATGTGTGTTCATTTAACTGTTTTATTACAGTATGGTGAATATAAAATTGTTAAACAACATTAAAACATTTCAAACTTATTTAAACAAGCACTTCAATACATTATTCTTAGAAAAATCAAATATTATAAAACTCATTAAGCACTGTCAATTAGAACATTGCCTGCAAGTTCACAACATGTAAATTACCGACAAGTTCTCAACTTGTTCTCATGTACATTAACATGTTCTTACAAACAGAAATATACTTATAATGAACTTGAACATATGTTCAAAACATATAAATAACCATCACACACATAGTAGATTGCATACTTCTAATGCGTTCTACTCAACTTAAAACAATTAATCCAATCAAAAACCTGGTCAAAAGACAGACAGACAAAATCTCAATAATAGTTGGCACAGATTGAGAGGAAGGGCAAAATATGAACTATTTAACAATTAAATGATTACAGTTTTCATTAGTGAGAGAGATAACAATAATCCCAGCTGTGACCAGAATAAACCCAGGTGGTTTACTTTTGGGAGTACACACAAATTTAAATAATATATAAAATATTTATGTAACCGGTAAGTGAAATATAAACTACTTTATTAAACATAAAAACATATTGTTTATTTTGTTTTTATTTATTTTTGTTAAGTTAATTGGAAAGCAGTAATATTTAAAGGTGCCATACGTAGGATTGACACCGAGTGGTTGAACTAGGTATTGCAGTCCAAATTCAAAATATTGTAGATGGTTTTTATCACCTGGCCCCTCCTCCTCAGACTTGACCCACACACAGGTTGCCAGATTGACGACACAAACAGGAACTAGCGCACTTGATGACGAATGAAATGAAATACGTGGTGTTTTCCGCCAACTGGCAACCCGGGGTGCCGAAATACAATTGGGTAAACTGGCAGTGGGCGGGTTTCACAAACCAAAACAGAGACCGACATTCCGGTCCGGAACGCACATTTTCAGAGGACAATAACTGACTGTAGCATTGTTTTTCAGATAAACAAATATGTTAACTTAGCATGTTTCTTAAATATCTGCAAACATATTATGGTATGTTTGCTTTAGTAGGGTCAAAAACTTACATACAGCACCTTTAACCAAAATCTTTGATCTTTGACTTTTTGGACATAGAGATTCACATGTCCAGCAGAGGGAGGTAGTACACAAGGACAATACTCACATAAAAAATATAATCTAACAAATTTTGAGAAAGGAGACCCAGATGACTAGGTTCTTTATTTACTGCTGCAGTGTGCACTGTGCAATTACAATTCTACATCCAGTCTGTTTACAAGCTATATAAAGTCCCCAAACCACACAATTTTTGACCTGATGAAGTTTTCAGCCTGGCAATTTTTTTGGTTTAGTAACCTCTAGAACAATGTACAGTCAACTGGTTAGTGAGTGGAACTCAAGGCAATTAACAGCAGAGCAATAAAAATGATAAACACTTGGTCAGTAATAAAACAGTAATTCAACAAGTAACAGTGATTAAACAATTTTGAAATGTACATTTAAATAAAACAAATCATAATTATAATTAAACTTTTGCATTGAATACACAATTTGCATCTGTTCTATCAGCACTGGCTGGTGCTGTTTCAAGTTTCCCCTTTGTCTCTCATATGTTCCTGTTCAACTAAATCCATCTGTGGAATGTCTACCGTGACTGTTAACCATTAACTCCAACCCAGATTGCTACGACCACTTTTTGCAATTCTTCTCACACCTGGAAAAAAGTTTAAGCTTTGCACTATATGACAAATAAAAATCCAAAGCATTACTTAAAAGAATGCTTTATTTATAGTCCACCTTATAGTTCTCTTGTATCATGCTATGCTGTATTTTTTAATGTACATTTAAATTTTAATGTAAAAAGGCTGTTTTAAAGGGACAACATTTAACATTAATAACTTTGCTATCTACAGTTTCTATCTAAAAAATTTAGCTTTACACTTTCTTTCACTTCCTAGCTGATAACATCATGGGTGATGGACATGCATTTCTTTAAGCAAATGTGTTTTTTACTAATTTTAGTGTATTAATAAGAAATATATTTTACAGTGTCACAGCATGTCAAAAAAAATGTGTTTATTTGACATGCTTATTTAGTTTGATATAAAAACAAGTTTAGATTTGCATGTTAGTTAGCCTCACAACAAGAAATACAGTAAGATTTTTGGAGTTCTGGTCCTAATTATCATAGTTTTGATGTCTGTTTTGCAGATGCATTGAGAGTGAGCAGAGTTGACTAGATGTTGACTACTAAGATCAAGTCACACTGAAGTTGTGAAGGGGTTGGGTTTCATCCTGCCCTTTCATTCTTCTACTACAACAGCTCTTCCTCCATGCAGACACAAAGTTATGAGACACAAGAAGCTGCTCCGCATGCCACACAGCTCAACAT
Organism: Cyprinus carpio; assembly: GCF_018340385.1. Classification (NCBI taxonomy): domain Eukaryota; kingdom Metazoa; phylum Chordata; class Actinopteri; order Cypriniformes; family Cyprinidae; genus Cyprinus; species Cyprinus carpio. Next base: position 10,120,421 of record NC_056592.1, read on the forward strand.
TGCTTTGAAACTTAGAAATTCCAAGAGTTTCCTGTAACAAGGTCAAACTCTAATGTAAACCAGAAGCTGCTTTTTCTCTCTCTGCCTCCTCACTCTGTTGGTTAGTGGAGAGTGTGAAGTCTTGATATGCCTCATCTGTGGATCTTCCTGCTTCTGTTGGTACACTGGATCAACAGCCTGGTGCTTTCTGAAAAAGGAGGCAAGAAAAAACAAAGTGGCCCTGCAACTCCCAAGGAGGACTTTGGGTCCGATGGGGCTCCCGAGAGTCAATCGGAAACTGAATTCTTGGCTGATTTTGCCAGGAAACACCGCCTGTGGGTGATTACCACACCATCGCACAGTGACAACTATCTGCGTATGATGGAGAAGCAAATCCAGGAGTCTGAAGGACTGAACTGTCGCTTGGCTCAACTTCACTATTATTCAGAATGTCATGATGGAAGGCAAAATCCAATGTACAACCTTGCAAGGAGAAGCCACCGTGGAGGCCATGGACTCTGAAATGGTAAGCAAACTTCTCCATTACCTTGAGCTGGAGGACCATATCTTCTCCATGCTGATTCTGAAGAAGACACGAGGGTAAGTGAGAGATTTCCTTACCCGGTTCGTATTGAGGCCATTCTCGAGGTCATCGATCAGCTGCCTGTGTGAAAGTTGGAGAAGGTCGCATGAAAGGGGTTACAAGTAAAATGCAAGATCACAAGGAAGAGTATAGTGGTGAAGAAACAGGGTTCCAACAAGCGTAGGACCTTCAACCCACAGAGGCATGCAAATTCCACATCCATCTTCCTCATACAGAAGATATACGTCTAGACGAAAAGGCAACATTGAGAAACAAAGTGCAAGATATTTTGACCGGACGTTCACGGTTTGTCATCTGTAAAACAACAGGTAGCTCAGGCGACGGCAAACAATCAGCTAAAGCATGTTCAAAATCTGGATCTAGTGGAAATGAGAGGCTGAAGCACGACGACCAGAAAAAAACTCCAGATAGTGACAAAGACCCAGAGCCGGTAACAGAAGTGAAAAAGGCTTTGGAAGCAGATTAAACGCATACTAGTGCAAAGTCTAATTTGGACAACCACAATGAGGAGTTCAAAGGAGAACAAACCGTTGACTATTTAAGCTCCAAAAAGAAATGCAAAGGAAAGGATGGCAAGAAAAAAGATGGCAAAGGAGGGAGGAGGAAGTCACAATGAGATGCAGATGATAAGGAAAGGCAGCTCTCAAAGACTTCATGCAAAAGACTACTTGTAAGTTCTTGATTGTTAAGAAGATCCAAAGCCTATTTGCAGCTCTCCTTGGAAGACTGTATCTGATTATTATGGTTTATTTTTTAATTTTTTGGCATAGGTGATTTCATCCCCAAGTGATGTCTCAAGTCACTATATCAAACAGAGAGATGATAATGAGCTAAGTAGCTATGCCTTTTCTCAAAGAAAGGTCTCAGTGCTGCCCATCATGGGTTCAGAACATAATCCTACGCTATACATTCAACACTACCAACAAGAAGGTAATTCAAATGTATATTGACCTTGTGGATTCTATGGAATTGCATCAGCAGGAATAGAAATTACAGCAAACTCTTGGAATTCAATGTCCAGATGAAAATACTGGTACTTTACCATGGTTACACAGGAGAGACAGAGGACAGCTACTTGTACCACAGATCTGAGGACTAAAAGTCATCCAAACAAAAAAAATACATATGCATAAAAATAAAAACACACTCACTAAACAGTAAACAACTTGTGAAAATATTTATGAAGCTTATTAGGACTGGGTGTGAATACAGAGTTCCCTCAAAAGAGTCATTTGCTTATGAATTGAAACACACTTGCTGCATTGTATGTTATTAATTCACTTAAAAGAACCAGCTCAAAAGAGTCATTTGTTTGTTAAATGAACCAGACTTTTTGCTAGTTTTTGATTCACTAAAAAGATCCCGTTCATAAGAGTCATTTGTTTGTGATTGTGCAATATTTGTTTTGCAGTGCAGTCGATATTCAGATTGCTAAAATGAAGAACAATTTTTTTTCTTTTTTTTTTACCCAGCTCTAAAGCTTATGTATTTGTGCTGCACTTATTGTGATGCACAATTAAAATCAAAATGCATGATGCTCTTTTTGAAATGGGTTCAGAGCCTCCACAAGCATCCCTGCCTGAAAAGTTCAGAAACTCGAGTTAAACAGCGAGATCCGCAGAGAATATGGCCTGGACTCCAAAAACTTTTTAATGGTGTTGACTGACTATGACCTGAGGCCCAACATAAGAACACTTCCTTTTTTCCTAATTCACAATGACTTTGAAAGACTGCCGAATCAAAGGCATGCATCTTGTCGTTTTAGCTTAACAGGGCTTTCAACAAGCCAGCAGCTCCTTCTGATTTACTGGATCACATTGACAGCTTTCCATCACGTCAGTCTGAAAAAGAAGAGGAGAGAAAAGCTCCATTACCCTGTTCTAAAGCCAAAACGAAACAATCAGGAGGAGAACTCGCTTCTGAGGTAAACAACATGAGTTTCCCAATGCTTAAAACTATGATTACTAATCATTCCAATTGTTCTGAATATTATGTGTGAATTTTCAGGTTTATGTCTAAACGAAGACTTCTGATCATCTCAGCACCCACTGTAGATGAATACTCTTTCCATCAGCAAATTCATTATACTTCACCGAACTAAAAATTGAATCGACATGTACAGGTATTCGTCATTTTGCCTTGTTGAAGATTGTGGGTACTGTATCGACAGCTTCAGGAACAGTGGAGTTTTTTCCATTGAATCTTCAACATCACATATTATAGAATTATAGAATTATAGAATATTATAGAATTGTTATGGAATATTTATCATAACCTATAGGGAAAAGTCAACCTGAGAAGGAGACGCTCTCGCAGGATGTGGTGGAGAGTCTCAGAAATCAGTTGAAGATAACCCGGGACTACTTCTGCATGCTGGTGTTGAGTAAGGACGGAGACGTAAAGACCTGGTACCCATCTCCAATGTGGTCCCTGGGAAGCATCTATGACCTTGTGGATTCTATGGAATTGCATCAGCAGGAATAGAAATTACAGCAAACTCTTGGAATTCAATGTCCAGATGAAAATACCGGTACTTTACCATGGTTACACAGGAGAGACAGAGGACAGCTACTTGTACCACAGATCTGAGGACTAAAAGTCATCCAAACAAAGACATTAGATATGCATAAAATGAACATGGCATGCATTTGTACATTTGTCATCCCCATATCATGTGATGCAAAACTTTACCTCTAATAAATAGATCTTGTATGAAATTCATACAGCTATTACCTGTTGTTGCTGTTCCCTGTAAAATTTCACTTTTACTTGGTTGTACATGCTACAATTTGTAAATATAGCTAAAAGATAATGTGTGCAATTCTTGTTTTTAAAAGCTGTTAACATTAAAGGCTATTTTTCTAAGCTGTAGAAAATGTCTGAGTGTATTCACTGTCTTTATAAGAAAAGTATTACACTACTGTTCAAAGGTCTGGGGTTGGTAAGATTTTTTTAATGTTTTTGCCAAGAAATTGTAACAGTTTTTATATATACATTTTATTTTATTTTATTCCTGTGTTGGAAAAGCTATATTTTTTATGTTTTTAGAATAACCTTCAAATTTCATTTTAATATGCTGATTTGGTGCTCAATAAAAAAAAAATATTATGGTGAAATGTTGAAAACATTTCTGTCATATTTTTGAAACTTTTATATATATATATATATATTCTTTTTTTATTTATTTTCTTAAAATGTGAATATAACTTGTCAACCATGAGTGTCAAGCTAATTAAGAATTTTTTTTTGAAATGCTTCAATGTTTTCATATGTGTTCTTATTGTATCATGCTGAGCAGGGAAGCATATGTGACTATAGAAAGAGCAATTGTGCAGTACGGGATAGGCAAATAGATTTGATGAGGAGAGAGATAGGGCTTCCTGTGATGACCGTGCAGCGGTCAGCCAGTAGATAGGGGAAGTAGTCAGAAGTGGGCAGGCACTAACAGTCACAAATAAACTAAAGCAAACAGAAACACATTCATTAGTCCGGTTGTGAGCTACCAGTCCATGTGAACATCTGGGAGCAGATATTTTTTTTTTTGGCTCTACCACCATGGTGAGTGCTCTTTCTGGTTTCATCCTTTAATTGTCACATAGTATTGACCGGTGTCTAACTTTATGGAAGTTTTTAGAGCTATGGTATGGTATGAAATCAGATGGTTAACTTATGAAGGTGCAGGAGTTTTTCTATGCATAAGCTGTATTTCCTAGCGCACTGTTAATTTTTTCCTGTTCATCTACTTTACCTAAAATATGTCTATTGGTCATGTATATGCTCGTAATTTCCATTATCATAGGGTTTGTTTGGTGGATTGATAAGCAAAAGACACAAAGAAATTAAATGCTGTGTTTGATACAAAATTTCACAGCAACTTTCAAACACAATTCACATTTTAAAAATACTTACAGAGCAGCTGGGGACCATTTAGGGTATTTTATCACGTGTTTTCGCAAAATTAGATTGTGTAAAAGAAGATTGTGTAATGTTTGGCCAGTTTTTGCTTCACCGACACAACTCGGTTCCTCTTCATCTGAAAACACACTTAAGTTTCTCTTCAATTCTTCTACCATCTGGTTTCATTGGCCAGATGCACCTTACCTTCAATAAACCATAGCTATTTTATATCTTGTTTTGCTCTTTGTGGTCACAACAAACCATTCAGATTCAACTCCATAATACCACATTAGCAAAGTGAAACTATAGTGGGACGCCTGTTTCAGATTGCATCACAGTCACAATGTGGGATCTCCCAAATCACCTTCTCATGGTCACCTAAGGTTCTCCTTAACCATCTGAGAAACACACACTGACCATCCATTGGCTCTTTGTTAAGCACGTGTTAACACATGCCAGGGCTCATATTCAAAACACACATTACACAAATCATCTATCCCAAGAACGGAACTATGGACTTTTTGTGAGGCTGCTTTGCATGTCGGGGCCTTGAACAGTACAACTGTTGTTGGTAGTAACGGCCATACATAAATAAATAAAAATGGATTCTGTATTTATCTCGGTAGATAGTAGAACTCATTTTTGAATGCATAAAAAACTGAATGCTGGACTAACATGAGAAGACATATTCTCTCTGATTACTATATAACATTTTAGGTAATTTGTTTCAGACATACTATAGCAGATTGATATCTATATTGCTATCGGAATAAAATATAAAAAACAACTTTAACATAATAAACTTTGTAAAACTTTTTTGGACCAATACGATTTAATACAATGTTCTTTAACAACATTTATTTTGACAATTAATTGAATTACATTTACCTCTGATTCTGGGTCTTCACTTCATTTCTAGCTCAGCTGATTTTTCCATGACAGCCGTTTGATGTCAGTTGCACTGAACCTGAGGCCATGTCTGAGATTTCACAGACATGCTCTTTGTGTGATCTCACTGCATTAGATAACAAACGATCAATCCAAGTGGTATCTGCAAACAAATGATGTCAATTAAGGTTTTGGTGCAAATTCAGATTTGGGGCCTATGTTCTCCCCAGCATGGGACACTGGGGTTAATCAATTAATCCGAAAGACCATAATAAATAAATAGATAAATCCTAACGAATATGGGCAACACGATAAACACAATAGTAAAATTATGAAATAAATAACATTATAAGAAAAAACAAAAAATAACAAAAAAATTTAATAAATTGTAAATAATAAATAATAATTGGCCATGTTAAAATATCCAAACTACTTCATTTTCTCACAAAACTACAAACCCTGAGCTTTCAGGTTTAAATTATTTTATTGAGCTACAGTACGTCTAAGCTAAGTCTATTGTCACCACACCTATACTTTTTTGTCTTCATTTTAAACAGTCTATTGTCTTACCATTTAAAACCTATTTAAACCATTTAAAAAAAAATGTACACTGGGATGTTTTTTTGTTACATTTGCAGTTATTTAGTTCTTGTTTATTGCATCACATTAGTGTTATGTGAGTTAGCCTGCATGGTGTTTTGTCTTTGTGTTAATGGCCCTGTGCATATGAGTACCGGCCACGACAGGCAACTTACAATGAAATCTGATTCGTCATGGTTTTCCATTTTACCACTTGCACTATGGTGGTTGTTTAAGGTGAACATCAGATTTTGATAGTTAAGTAGATTGGTTATATAAACATTGTATGACTTCATTAAATATATAGTTATAAGTTGTAAAATACAAAGGCATTCTGTAATACAAGTAATTCTTTACAGAGAATTTCTGGCAACCACAGCTGTTTTTTTACCGTAAATTTAACAGGATATTTTATACAGCAAATGCCTAGACTGTATATCCATATACTAAAGTGCTATATGTGGTTTAAAATGACTTAAACTAACTTGCGAAAAATGTCTAAAGTGCTGTTGTTTGTCAAGAGCATTGTGATATTGTAATTGGTTGATCAATGTTAGTTCCTGTGTCTAACAGTTTCTCTTTTTGCTCAGTGAGTCAACAGCACAGTGTGTACCTTTTGGTCAGGCCAGTCACATTTAAAGCTAGTCCAGAGCTTATCAGCTCTTCCTGGTGAGAGGTCTATCCTGATTCAAACGCTTGTTACCAAGGGTGCGCCACACACGTCGCCCAGAATCTCACGTGAATGGCTTTGTATCGCTAGACATGTTAACACTGGTCCAGAGGTTTTTCTGTGAAAACAAAGACAAGTAGCTCTGAGGTATCTGGGTAAAAAATCTTGGTTACACATCAGGAACATACTTCAGACACATAAATTATGTTTTTTTGCATCCAATTGCGTGAAATTTGAATGACGACCAATTGACAAACTGGTCTTAATAGCTATTTTGTGGTTATAAAAATAACATTTAATTTCACTGTGTCCTGCATTTCATTGTGCCCTTTATACATCTATCAGAAATTATATATACACTATTAGAAAAAAAGTAGTTTCTATAAATTCTTTTGTAAATATGAGAACTACAATAGTGAGTGTAGTGACTTCCTGATAGTTTGGTATGATAAATGCTCTCAGTTCCTGTGTGATCACAGACCGTTCTCATGTTCAGTGTAGTTGACTACTGAGAGCTGTGATGGAGAAATAAAGCATGCTAAGTTGTAGTGAAGACCCAGAATCAGAGGTAAAAGATATTTTATAAACATCTTTAACATGCAATGTGACTTAAATGTCAAATATCTCTGCTGTTTACATGTTTTATTCGATTTATTAGACAGACAGTTCAGGTGGCTTATTTAAAGTAATTAGCATAAATCTGATAAATTAATTGACAGTTCAATACAACAAAAGGCAGATATTTGACATTACATAAATACACTTAACACAACCTTAACCCTAATTCAATAAGACAGACATTGGAAGCATGTACGCTTGCGTTTTAGTATTTGATACTGCTTTGATGTCAAGTTTGTAGTATTTATTCCTAGTATTATTCATACTGTGTATAAATATATATTTTTCAATAGTTTATAAAGTGGAAAGATTCTTTATTTTTTATTTTTGTACATAAGTTGCTTTAAATTGCCATGTATCCACGTATCTGCATGCCAAATTATCTTACCGTTAGCCTTCATCGTAGTTTTGGTTATGAGCTGTTTAGGCCAATGGGAAGGAAAACTCTGAAAGAGATTTACCAAACAGTGTTACCCAACAAACTATGCAACTGCAATTGAGCGACACACAAACCACGGAAACTGCATGACCAAATATAGCCCCCAGCGTTGGCCCTCACACTCTTGGTGGTGCACATTCATATTGTTTTTGCTCTCAAAAGAATACTTTTTTTATGGTGCGATGGTGATGGTTTTTGAACCCAAGGGAATAAACTGAAAAAATGCTGAATGTAATGTAAATCACTTTGGATAAAAGTGTCTTAACATACATAGAATGAAGTATACTAGTAATCACACATAGATAAAAGCTAAAACAGAATGATGAGTACACTAATACAGATGTAAACACTCAGCCCAGGTTTGTCTTCATTCCTCAAACTTTGACTTTCAATCTTTGCTTGCAGGACAACAAGTCTGACGTAAAAGCTATCATGGCTCGTTTCCAAGCAGGAAATGTATCTACGGAAGGGACTCCAGCGGTTCGTCCAAAACCACCTGTCCAGCCCACATTGTCTTCAGGCCCGGCGGTGCCTGCTAAGAAGCCTGTTCTTGAAACTAGCCTATCCAGTGGAGTTACTACTACCTCAACTGTCCCTAAACCTAAGAACACAGTCAACACAGCTAAAAGTGCTCCAGACATACACGAACATCCGAAGTTAAAGGCTTTTGGGACTAGGTTTGAAAACACACAAGAGAACAACAAAGTCAACTTTAAAGTTCCTGTTAAACCCAAACCACCAGACTCGTCCCAGGACCATGAGACTCCAAAGGTCCCATTCCCAAAGGCACCACTACAGAAGCCTCCTTCAGGCATCATGGGGAATGATTCAAAGGTAACGAGCCCAAAGCCAATGGCTCCTACGACAAAACCATCCTGGATCAAAGACACCCCGAAAGCTGAAGACAACAGCACTAACCATGTTCCCACTCCTCCAAAAATGCCATTGGCACCCAAACCAAAAAGCACCATAGGTATCCTACGCCAGCAGCCAGAGGAAAACAGCAACATGGAGTCTGCTGTGAAACCTTCCTCAGTATCTAATGTGAAACCATCAAGTTTCCGTGTTAAAAATACCTTCAACAAACCAGAGGATGGTGTTAAAGTACAAAGTGCTAATGAGTTAGTCTCAAAGCCCGTAGCGCCTAACAAACCCAACTTCCCAAGAAAAACATCTGGACCTCGTGTACAGACAGCCAACGATGATCCTTCGGCACCCAAGAAGAAACCTCTACCAAATACCTATGCTCTTGGCAGCGCTCCTGCCAAACCCAACAGACCGCCCAAAGTCAACCTTGAGAAGTTCAAGAAGGGCTTAGAGGTTACAACAGACAGTAAGTACTGACTTTCTAGCTCAAAATGCACAAGCTTTTTGTATGGAAGCATATGAGGTAACAAAACAATAGGCAGTAAGTACTTTATCAGTCTTATCAAAGCCACAAAGACTTTGTGAGACACTGCTCATATGCAAGCACACTAGAGTAGACTTTGGGCTAAAGTGGTTTCCGTGGTTTTACATGTGACTGCTCTGTGTTCCTCTGAGACTGCTAGCAACCATGCTCAAAATAATAAGCACCATTAAGCCATAAATATTAGAAACTATGAGCAAATGCATATCTTAGTCAGTAATTTATGTCCAAATGAGGAACATCATATGACTGTATTGAAAGGTTAGATACTGTTGACCAAACATACTTGTCTTTGATTTTTATTGTGTATCTTAGTTAACACAAAATATACTATTACAGCATGTGAATCGGCATCAGATGACCCATCATGAAACAAACATTCAGGTGCATCTGGTATAAAATAGCAATAGCAACATATTGGAAATTCAAGATTTCCTGCATGCACTAAACTAACTTCCTCATTTTGAGTTTCTCTTTTCACTTGAGAGCTGAAGTCAGTGAAAAAACAGGGAAGCTAATTTAAAATGGGAACAGTGTTAGAGATAGCTTTCATTTTTAACCTGTGAAAATGGTAAGATCCTGTATAGGACCAGGTTTTGCCCTTAGCACCATGTGAAAAGATCTAACGATTTAACTATGGTTAACAACTTCATAATTCTCTGTAGAGGGCTCAGTGTTCAATTTCTTTTTTCTTTTGAAAAACATTTAAACTTTTGTTCGCCCCAAAATAAAACCATATGTCATGTTGATACAAACCTGCATGACTTTCTTTCTTCTGTGGAACACCAAAGTTGATATTCTGAAGAGTGTTTTTGTCCATACAATGTCCTTTTGAGTTCTGTAAGACTAAGAAAGTCATACAGGTATGAAAAGACATGAGGGTGAGGAAATGATGACAGAATTGACAGTTTGGGTGAACTGATCATGACATTAACTATGTTCTTGCAGGTCCTGGACCAAAGAATGTAACTCCCCCTCCCCCTCCCCCACCTGCCTCTCACCCCAGTAGTCAGGCACCTCCACCACTACCCTCTCAATCCTTACGTCCCAACCTGCCCCCACGACCTCCAGGACCTATGTGAGTAACACAGAAATGCTTCGCTTAGCAATGTGACCGAATTATTCAGGATATGACAATTACTTTAATATCCGAATTTGGTGAAGATTCACAACTTTATATCTGTCTACAGAATCCAAGATGAAAATTATGACGATGTGGATAGCTTGAGAGCGGGTAAGACCTACCCTTACATTATTGAATGGGAGTCATTTTAAAGCCAAAACCTGATAATTATACCAAGGCTGCATTTAAATGATAAAAATACCGTGAAAATATAAATATTTAAAATAATATATATATATAATGATATATATATATATATATATATATATATATATTATCCATAATTTATATAATAGACGTGGTGCAAAATTTAAAATAGAACTCAATCCAATTCTAACTCATTTTACAATTTTTTTTTTCTCACATTTTATCATTACAGGCCAGATGAATGAGGTAAGAAACTTAGTGGAGGCATACACAAACTTTTTTGGAAAGTTCGTGGTGCATTGTCTCATGTCTCACCTCTTTTAGGGAAGTGGAAGTGATGGTGAGATATATGAGGATCTTGATGAAAGTAGGTAAGATTTTAAGTTCTATTAATGCTGACGCTCTCGGTGAGATATAGCGGTCACCTCACCCACGTGGAACAGAGTGATACAAACAGTTTTGGTGCCAATAATAAAATGATTAATTTCATGTTCTGCAGTGTTTGCTTGTGTTTTGGGTTAATAAATGGTTTATGGTCTGCTTTACCACAGATCTGCTGCAGAGCAACCTCAGAAAAAGCAAGACAAAGAACCTAAAATTCAGAAAGACCGTGAGAAAAAAGAGAAAGAAGCCATTAAGAAGTTTAAAGTACGTAAAAAATAAATAAATAATTAAATACATTTAGCACTTAGACTTAAAACCAGTTATCAAGGTTTACTTACTGGACCGTGGTGATTATTATGTTTGTTCTTTCCTCAGATATCAACGCCCCTGCAGGTTATGCATCAGGTAAAAGCTAAAGCTGACTGCAAGGGAGGGAAATATGACCTCTCCATAAAGAAGGGCGAGTCAATTGATATCATTCGAATCACTGACAACCCAGAGGGTAAATGGTTGGGCCGAGTTCAAGATGGATCATGTAAGAGAGAAAAAAGTTTAACAAAAGTTTGATGTGAACTGGTCACTGATCCCCTGAGAAAAGATGAAGTTGTAGCCATTTCTCTATATTTCAGTTGGCTATGTTAAAACGGATATGGTTGAGATCGACTTCATTGTCTTGAAAAATAAAGGCCTGTCTCTTCCACATAACTTGGAAAGTGAGGAGGTGTACGATGACGTAGAATCTATGGACGATCAAGGGTAAGAGCCTGTAACACTTCCAAACAAAAGTTCATTTCAACACATTTGAATTGATTCTGCAGAATTCCAAAGATTTTCCCTAATATTTAATCTTCAAGCACTTTTCTATTCTCTAGTCAAGTCTAAAAATAGCCAAGAAAGTTTCATTAGAAGTTTGCATTTAAGTGAGAATTCATATTTTTCTTTAAACTTTCAGGAAAATGAATGGGCAGCGGGGTAAGTTTTAATATAAATAATCATTTTTTTGACTAATTGACTGTAAGGTTTAAGTTTAATACTTTAAGTAGTAACTGTAAATGTGATAGTTTAATTTTGAGAGGTGATACTTAAACAAGTCTGCCCTCTGCTGTTTATAGTTGTTTTACCTCCACCACCAGATGATGATGTGTATGATGATATACCCGAACCCAATCTTAATCCAATCAGGTAAGAACAAATAATATAATATAATATATAAGGTTTGCAAACTATATGCATTATACTGTATGTGTATGCCTGTATTTCTGGGTTTGTTGTTTGGCCACTTGTATTATGGATCTGTCTCACCCAAACCCCGTTCCTCTGAATCTATAGCACTGGAGATCCCAGGTCTCTCTTTAAACAGCGCAACTTCTTGGAAATGCTCAAAAGCTCGGTCGAACGGAGAAAAAGCCACTATAATGAGTAATTTTTACATTAGTAAGATGGAATCAGACAATGTTACTTTTAAATGTCCAATCACAATTGCATTTACAACTGCATCCATTTGTTCTAACAAAGAAAATTGACTAATTGTTCGTTTCACAAACAATCTGATCTATGTGAAAATGCCAAATAGCTCCTTCAAGGAAATTCTTCTGAGCCTGTTATGAATGCTTTTCTAATCTTTTCTAACTATAACATTACTAAAAGTGGATGATTCTGTCCTTTTCCCAATACTTCCACCTCCCTTGATTTTGCCTTCTTTTTCTTACAGAAAAAAAGATTTAACTCTAAATTAAATCAGTTGAGTTTCTTTTGCCCATAAAATTATCAAATATTTATATACTTTTAACAATCTGTTTCAGCATTCCTCCCCCTCCACAATTTACACCTGAAGGTAATAAAGGTAAAAATTATTTTTATTCCTATATCACATCTTCAAAATAACCCACTGTGAATTCTTTTGTCTTCAAATGTCTCTACAACACAGATGTTTCCCAAGACATATATGATGATGTTGATTCATTCACTCCCGCTCAATCATCTAGCAGGTAAACATGTTACCTTAAGTGCTTTTCCATTCATGTTGTAAGACAAGATGACTACTCTTTATTAGCACATTTAAATCAGCCTGTCTTGATGATAATGATATTTCATTATCACAGCCTTCCTCAATTAAAATCTAAGGCGATCAAAGTGCACGAGGACCCAAAAAAGCAAAAGAAGTTTGAGAAAGAAGAAAAGGAATTTAGAAAGAAGTTTAAGGTGTGTATGAAATTGTTGGATAACATTATGGTCAATTAAAACACAATGCTGATTGACCTGTAAACATAGAGTGCTTTCTTGATTAAATCTATAAGCAAACAATTTGGTATTTGCTTTACCAGTACGATGGTGAGATTCAGGTGCTTCATCAAGCAACAATTGCCACCAGTAAGAAGGGAAGTGGGAAAGACCTGACTGTACAAGCTGGGGAGACTGTGGATGTCATTAACAAATCTGACCCTGACAAATTCATCTGTAGGAACAAGGAGGGCAAATGTAAGTGACATTATTTGTGACTCCAAATGAGACTTGATCTACACCGGGACAAGTATTAGTAATGATGACATTGTAAAATGTGCTTTTCAGTTGGATATGTCTCAGCCAGCAACATTCATACAGAGTAAGTTAATCTGAATGTTTTTTTGTTTTTTTTTTGTTTTTTTGTAAATTGCTTTGTCAATGTGTGAATATGCAAAACTAATTTTTTACATTTTGTTTACATAGTGATGAGGTCTATGATGACATTGGAGATGGTACGTAACAAATTCATTAACATGAACAATGTATGAAAATTTAAAATGTTAATTCTCCTACTAAACTGTAATGTAAGATTGGTAGAATGATGGCAATATTAATATCTTTAAAAATAATTGTTTTTACAGACTGTATCTATGACAACGACTGAAGATCTCACACCATCATCATCTCATCTTCTGGTGCAGCTTATTATTTCTGGCCCTCTTTGTCTTCTTGTTTGCTGATGTTAAGTGTATTTATTGTATAGACACATGTAGTATTAGGTTTAAATAGACAGCCTAGTACCATCGTGATATTGTAGTTACCTGGCCTCAGTAGAAATAAATGGCATCTTGTCCAAATTGGCCTCCAAATACAGTTTTCCAAGGACTTTCACTTTCAGTTTCCTGTCATGCATTTAAGAAAACAAGCTGAAACTAATTCTAAGACACTTTTATGTTCCTGAGTGAAAGGCAGTATTTTGTAACAGGTCTTAATTTTCTCATTTACTTGTGGTTTTGTAAATATAACACTGCAAAAGACTGTTTTCATCACTTGCTAAAAATAAATGTACACATTTGCATTACTTTTCAATTCAGCATGCTAATTATGTTGACTGAACAATGTTTATATCTATGTTCACTTGATTTTCGTAGATTTTCGTAATTAAAATTTTATACATTAAATAATAGTAGAGTAAGATATGACCAATCTCTTCTTAATTTTGTCATTTCAATTCAATATCAGTCAAGATTTTGTCAGTCAAAACGGTTTTAAGGTTATTTGATCTAATTTTCTGTCTGGAAAATAGTGATCTGTGACATTGTATTATGTTGAATATATCAAAATTCCCTTACTGAGTCTGCCTCTCGACATGACGTTTGGGGAAACCCTTTTCCTCCGAGATAATGAAGCCTGATTGAATCACTCTATTGCTCCGCAATAGCCAATGGCATCCGAGCATTCACCTGATTGGTGGGCTCAGCCCCTATATAGGTGATGTTGGGTGCCAGTTTACCTCATAATCTTTCTCCTTCATTTAGCTATACTTTTTTCTAGAAGCCTCTTTTCGCTCATCATTGAAGGTACGCTCTTCAGTGAAAGGTGCCCGGATTGCCATCCCCTGCAGCGTTCTGGTGAGTATAACATCTTCATAATGTACGGATAAGCTATCCATTCACTGCTGCGGAGATGGAAGGCACGGAAGCGATGTATCAATTCCTGCACCTCCTTTTTCACTTAAACATCCCACGTCTCCTTCAGAATTAATATTCACTGGCTTTCTGCCTGGGTGCAGTGCTGCACGAGTTTATCTGCCCTCCAGTAAGCCCCCCCAGCCACCCCAAGCCGGGACCTGAAGTTTATGGGAAAATAGCCCTGTCAATGACAGTGCTGTCTATGAGAGGAGGTTTACAGGGGTTCATAGACCCTTATTCGCACCGTATTAAGCAGCCCCCTACCTGTTGTGTACAGAGCATGGAAAGTTCAAGTCGCTCAATCACTCATCCGTATGAGACCAGCAGCCCCTTTGCCTCAAAACAGCGGCCAGTATTGTGCAAAGCATCGAAAAGTTCCAGGCGCTCATTAATTTGCTGGATATCAGCAGCTTATATAAGACTTAGAGCAGCGGCCAGCCGTGTACAGAACATGGAGAAGTTCCAGTCGCTTATTCACCATATCCATATCAACAGCCCCTTGCCTCAAAGCAGCGGCCAACAGTGTGCAGAGCACAGAGGAGTTCCCTGCCTCAGAGCGATGGTCAGCTATTAACAGAGTAGAGAATGTCCAGTCTGACTTATTTACGCAATGCAAGGAGTCCCCTGCTTTTGAGCAACGACTGCCTATGAACTAAGCATAGAAAAGCTCCAATCGCTCATCCATTCACATGATGTAAGCAGTCTCCAGTCTCTGTACCGAGCACAGAGCAGTTTTCGACCACTCACTCTGCCTTGCGTGGCGCAGCCCTTTCTCTCAGTCTAGTGCTCAGTTCCAGTCGCTCACTCATTCAAATGTTATAAGCAGCCCCTGCCTTGCAGCAGCAGTCAGCCGTGTATAGTGCACAGGCACACTCTGTCCCCTCATTAACTCAAGTGGCACAAGCAGCCTCCTGTCTCAGTGCAGTGGTCAGCAGTGAATTGGCCACAGTATAAGCTAAACCTCTCCCCCAGGAGACGTTTGGAAGAGCAGAGACTCAGCTCAACTGCTGTCAGGTGCATGTGTCCCCATGAAGCAAGCCTTGGACACATCACCTGTCATTCACTTAGACGGCAATGTTTTGCCGGCAACTGGCACAGAACTCTCACCGCCACAAACACCTCTGTCCCCTTTACCAAGCAACCTGAGCGCATGGGCAGAGCTCCCAGTGACATTGGATTGGCTGATCAACACTATAAAGTGCGGCTATACACTTCAATATGCAGTACAGATGGAGCAGAGGGAGTGCGGGCTATACCAGTAGGACCATCTCGGATATATGCATAATACTGAATTTATGACTGCTTAACATGATTACATAAATATGATTACAGTGAAGCAGATCCTTGCGCAGTAGTCCCCAAGGACTACTTCATAGTGGTTGATCTGAACGATGCTTATTTTCATATTCAGATAACCCCTCATCTCAGGCACTTCAATAGAGATGACATGGAGCCTCTTTGGCAAAGTGGAAATCAATCTCGTCACTTCACAGGAGAATGCCCACTGCCCGTTATTCTTCTCACTTTCGGGCTACAGGCCCAAAGGGTGGAAATATGCATTCCCTCCAGTCAAAATAGTGCTGGAGCTGTGGGACCTGCATGTATGGCAAGTCAGCGCAGAGTGAATCAGCTGATGGTTTCACAGTGACTGCTGCATACGATAACGGAGGCTAGTTCCTTTAAACAAGGCCATAACCTGGAACACTTTTATATAAAGTATAAAGGAATATAACTTTAAAATAATTATAGGTCTAATTCTAGTGGGGAAGTAATCATTTGCAAATAATATTTTAAAATATGCACACATTCACTCTTATTATGTCTAATATGTCGCAAAACAGATATACATATACGTATATATACATATACGTTTAACATTTCTATCATAAAACCACTGTCAAATATTAGATGTTTTGATGTTTACATTATATGTGTTTCTTCCAACTTAACTCATGCACACTGCTTCTGTGTCTGTGAACATAAGCCCTGTCTTCTTTAAATTCATTGGTCATTTCAGTCATTTTGGCACTTACGAGTGCTGTTAGAGCAGCCTAAAAATGTAACTTTTAAATATTTATTTTCATCCAGCAACAAACAGACATCTGCATCATGGAGTTCAACAAAGCAGTGCAAAAAATAATTTTTTGGTAATTTCTAATTATTGTCCCTCTCAATGTCGATGGTGGTTACGGCCCTGTACAATGTAAGCAGGCTACTAAATGATTTTTTTGTAGTTACACTCAGATTCAAAATATTTAATATTTAGCTATTCGGGAGTGTAATGTTATGACATTATTTTATATATATATATATTTTTTATTTTTTCTGATTTAGCCACAAATTTAGCTGTAGAAACAAGCTAGTTTAGATCAGTTCCATAATACAAATATTTTATTTGTATTCAAAATATTTAATAGTTTATGTTATTGTGTGTTCCCCCCAAAGAACACAGGTTCTTATAAATAAAATTAATAAATTATTATAAATATATAAATGAATACATTATTGTCAGCAACATTATAAAAAATCTTTTTAATAGAATATTGCAGTTTATTATAAATGATTTATCTGTGCACTTGTAATTTAGTAAACTTGTAACCATTAATAACAAACCCTCCTTCTCACGCATCTCTTCTGTTCTCTCGTGATATTGATTAATAACTGGTAATGTTTTAACAACAAAATACAGGACAGGGTTGGGGGGTTGGTTAGAAAGGAAACAGCAGTACAACAACATGGAAACCAGCCTTTATATTTGGTCTTTCTGTGGTCGTACAATGAGAAAGAATAACTTCATTATAAATTAGAAAACAGTTTGTAGATTTTACATTGAGAACAGTAGCCATGCACAATGCACAGCAAATAATGTGGGATACTGGTGACAGCTTGTTACCTTAAAAAAATAAAATATTAAGTACAAAACATTTTTCAACTGTTCTCAAAACATTACACATATTGCAGATTCTCTCCTCTCCAAACAGAAGCACTGAAACAATGCACAACAGTTTCTAAGTATGAATCAATTCTTATAAAACAAGTCTAGCTTCTTTTGTCCTAATGTGCACTTTTTAGATAAATATGTACAGTATGATTCAGACACTGCTTTTGAAGAGCATGTTCAGCGAACTAAATATATATCAAATAACCTTACAGTTAAGCAGATATGCTTAAACAATTTACCAAAAGAGTGAAAACATCCTTGGCTGAATTATTGTACTTGTACCATCTGTGACTGTACATCAATATTCCTGCTCACATGTATCCAAAACTGCATCTTATAGGAAAGTTTGAACATGTGCAAGAAACAATGTGACAATCTGTCAGATAACTGATATTTGTATTTATGTGCTTAAAATAATATGCCTCATGCTATGGCATATGATTAAGTGTATGTGGCTATAAAAATATGCATAGACTGAAAGAATGAAAAAACATAGATAGATAGATAGATAGATAGATAGATAGATAGATAGATAGATAGATAGATAGATAGATAGATAGATAGATAGATGGTTCAGTGAAACATTTTTATATCTTTGGCTGCACGTTTCACTAAGATCATTTGAAATGTCTGATTATATCCGTCCAAAATTAACGCAATGTGTCTGTCTGTGAGCAGGAAAGCAATAAATAGATTTATGCCCAACAATTCTGTCCTTTCATGTTTGATATGACTAAACCTCTCAAGAGGCCTGAGCTAGTGCTTTTATCCATGTATGTCATTTTGTAATCCTTTTTGAATTTTGGAGGCATGCATTTAAAGTACAATATCATTAAAGGGATACTTCACCCCAAAACGAAAAATTTGTCATTAATCACTTATCCCCATGTAATTAAGGATGCGCTGTTTCTACGTGTATTTAGCTTCGATGTGAAATACAGAAGAGCATACGGTGATATGGAGAGAGACAGAGGAGACTGCTGACAAAGGAATTGTTGAATAAAGTCGTGATTTTTGTTTTCTTCGCTTACAAAAAGTATTCTCGTCAATTCATAACGTTACGGTTGACCTACTGATGGCAGATGGACTATTCTGACGATGTCTTTCTTACTTTTCTGGATCTTGACACTGTTACTTACTTGGCAGTCTATGGGACAGTCACAGGCCTCCCGGTTTTCATCCAAAATATCTTAAATTGTATTCTGAAGACGAACAAAGCTTTTACGGGTTTGGAACAACATGGGGGTAAGTGATTAATGACAATTTTCATTTTGGGGTGGAGTATCCCTTTAAAGCATCAATCTAACATCTAACCTCGCCAATCAATGTCTGTGTTATGTCTGAGGAGAAACAGTGTCCTTTCGCTTCCATTTTCTGTCAGCTTAACCACTTGGCACCCAGTAGCACAAGATGAAGTTTCAGTCCAAGAGACAAATGGGAACTTCCAAAAACTTGCAGAGGCACAGTAGATCTCATGTTGAACTGAAAGGCTTAAAGTTTCAAAGAAGGCTCAGGGTGACTGGAAAAGCTTTAGGTGTACATAGACAAAAACAGTGTGTCAGTGCAACAGTCACTAATACTTTCAGTTCATGTGTTGGCAGTCAGAGCTGAACACCTGAAAAAGAGAACATGACTGAAATGAGAAAAAAGCTGGAGATCTGAAATACAATCCAAAAGATTACATGTAGCATCAAAATATTACCTGTATGTACGTCCTGATATGATGGCCTCCCAATGGTATCCAGTGGTCCATCAACACCTCAGATTTGGGATGATGGACAGAGGCAATAAGAAAGCGGGTGCACACTTTTGCACACACAAACACACACTTTTACTTGTTTGTGTGTTTATGTGTGATGTGAGATATAGACAATAGACGTGCAGCGGTTTGTGGAGGCCATTCACAGGCAGGTAAGCACAGGTGAAGTCAATGTCATTTATAACTGGGGCTGACCACAGTCGGGGTTGGAGGGTAAACTAGTGCCACGTTGACCCGCTCCGAGCCATTCTTGGGGCAGATGATCTCAGTAAGTCCCTCAGGTCGGGGCTGGCTTAACAGCTCACCTATAATGTCAACAAAAAGATAAAATTGTTTTGAAGTCACACTGGTTTACACAATATAACATTTTACAGAAGATTTTGGGCTTCAGAATTTAAAATAATTGAGAGCACCAAAATGACTTTTTTTTAGATCCAAAATTACAGAATCACTTTGCATTATATTTGCTGAATTAAATCCAACACTTGTTTCTTCAACACTGGAATCTTTCCGATTCCAAAAATAGTACCAGTTTTTCTCTAGCATGTCACATTCAGGTGAAGAAGTCTTGTATTATCCCATAATCACCAGAAAAACTGCTACAAAGACATGATTCCTATCTTCCTCTGAGTCAGGTTATAACTATTTGAATTTCCAGTCAGTTTTCACATGTATGAATGATTCTGAAGACATTATCTTATGCCTAATCCTGATTAGACACACACACACACACACACGCACGCACACATGCACGCACGCACGCACACAAAATATAGCACACCAGTCTTTTTTCTCTCAAATTTGGACATTACATCATGTGCTGTGTTCATTATAGATTGCAACAGTCAGGTTCTAGAGTTAAAATACCAATCATTTCTTTTCAGGAACTGATTTTTGGCTACACAATAACCATTTATAACCTTATAAACTTGTAAACCTTTTTAAGACAGACTTAATGTGAGCACTGAGGTTGTTAATCAATAGTATATGCTTTTGTTGAAGCCACCATCCCACATTATTTTAACTGTTTTTAGAAGCAGGGTTCCAAGAGAAAAACTACATTACCTTTACCAATCTCTAACAATAAGAGCTCTTTTTCGATTATGTCATTCACAATGCTTCATGGGACTGTAGTTCTTTCTCTCATTCGAGCTGTTTGTCTTCTCTGATTTTCACATAAGGACTCACACAAAGCTTTCCTGTTTCCAGTGGTGACTAGATTCTGAATTACTGATGCAAATGTTTATTGTTTATAATTATTTCCATCATTGTATGAAGTATTATTTTTCCATTTATATCCAAATTTCTCAAAGGATATTCTATATGAGCACCTTTAAACCCTAACGCAGGGTGGCGCTGTTTAACAAGATTTTATCTGGGCATGTGCAAGAACGCTTGCTGTGTCCAATAAAACACCTTACAAAAACACAACAGCTTACAATAAAGGCTGAAGATATTAAAGCTTATTTCATTTATAATTTAAAACTCACTGATCCTCTTAAGAACCAGTATCAGTTCCCACAATACTATAGAAGAGCATCTGGATTATGATGACAGCTCATCTTCAAGAGGCAAAACCTAATGGTGATAAAGCCTCTTAATGTCTATGGCACGAAAACAAGAGTGTTAAGACCAGCCTAAGCAGCCCGAATTGATAGGAAAACCGTCTATGTCTATAAATGGAGACCTGTAATGAATGATTCTAGTAAGCAAATGGGCACGTTCTGACAAACCACAGGAAGACAAAGCATTACATCTTGTGTCAGTCCAAGAGATTATAGACCGCAGTCATCTGCACAGTGCTTCCATTTCCATGTGACTTTGAATTCGCTTTGAAACAATAAGTTGAAACGTTCTTGATTTCATCAGATCTCAGTGCATCTCATTTTCATTTATGTTTTTGATTAAAGACTATGAGGGCACATTAATTGATGTGCACGGATAAACACTGCAATATTCCATTAAAAAAAAAATTTTGATTACATGATGACTTAAAACAACACTTAAATTAATGTATTATTTTAACACATTAGAAGCATATGATCAAATCTTACACTGTTTTTTTAACCCAAGGGGATTTTTAGTGGAAGTATGAAGTCTGTTTCCCTCCAATTCACCTCAAAATCTTTCTAAATGCTGCTTATATGATATCTTATATTAAATGCAATGACATGCCTACATTCTCTTTACTTAAAAGTCCAAATACTTTTTGAAGAAACTGTAGATTCCTTTGTTACCTAAGCTTAGCTTGCAAAAAGTATCTCCCCCACAGACTATAAATAAACTATTAATAATGTGATCCGTATTAATGATGTAATAATGCATCAGCCACTAATATTGCCCAGAACTATGCTAATTACATCAGGTTTGATCCGGTTTCAACAATAGACCACCGTAGGCTGGCCTGGTTAAACAGAATGTTTTTCTTCAAGGCGCTGCAGCGAAACGTCTCCACCACCAGAAGGGAATCAAATTATGCCATGAAGCTGTTTAACAATGAAACTTTCTGAGAAGTAATGTGCAATTAGTTTAAAGGATAAGCTCATAATATAACTCATAATATTTAAAATAACTGTTTATATCATGGCATCACATTATATACACTCAGCACAGTGACCCGAATGGTACAGCACTTACACCATTAGCCCTATTGATTTTCTGTTCTCCTTCATTCTAAATGAAGGAAATCCACTAGACTGAACTTAGTGTCTATTAATGAAAGATGAAGGCCAAAGCAAGGCTAATAAGTTAGTAACCAGAGTTATGTGAGATTAGCAAACAGCACACAGTGATTATGAAAATATAGCAAGAGATTAGGAAATGAGTCAGTTCCTTTACAGGAATCATACAGAATAAAGGTGAGTGTTCTTGCTGATTCATTCATTATTACTTGCTCCTTCTTTAGTCTGGGTCATAGTGCTGCTGATATGTGTTGGAACGCAGTCATTTCTGGCATCAAAACCTAAGCAGCTTCCATCTTTCTTAACTTTTGCCCTGAATAACATTTCCAGGTGCGTTTGTGCACTCAGGCCTGTTCCTCCGCCAGACTCTCCATTTCTGCATCACAGTGTTTTGTTCTTGTACTCTGAGGTGCATTACCAGGTCCTTAAAAGGCAAACTGCACTCCCCAGCAAAAGCTTTAAGTCAAGACCACTGTACAACAATACCTAGTAGGAAAAAATCTATAACATTTATATAAAAAACACACACAAAAAAAAAAAAAAAAAAATGAAAAAAAAAAAAAAAAAACTGCACTGTAGGGTCTCACCTAAGGGAAAATAAAGGTTCCCTTCACCCCCATGACCAATTAGACTCCACTCAGAGCCTTGACACTTTCTAAACGTGGTTTACAGGTCATATATCTGGTTACCTATTTGAGGTCTGAGGATCAACTTTGCAGGCTTGAGGGAATTTTAAACTCCAAACATCTGGGGTGACAATGTTGCCGTCCTGTCAAGATCAGGTCAGAAGACTTGCTTCAGTCCATAATTATTACTTATTAATGAGAGCCAGGGTGCAGCAGAATGACAGTGAATGGACTGATTGTACTTTCACTGCTTCAGAGAAAAGTGTAGCAAACAAACATAGCATTTTGTTCAAAATGAAACATTTGCATGTATATTGGGCAGTAACCCTTTCCTTGAAAGGCATCTCTTCGTCCCTACTGAAATGTCCTCTACTGTCAGCAATCAATACAAACACTCTGCTCTTACATTAACAATAACAGGTGAATCACTGCCACCCAACACCTTGACAAAGGCCAAGGCTTTTCAATAAATTTTCAATCAGGCCTAATCCTGTTCACATAGTCTTTACTGCGAGGTAAACCTGTCCTGCACCTGGAGGCAGGGAGGACATAAACTTGAACCTGGATAGAATAAGTTACATACACAATACATCTAGAAACTCACAATCTATAAACACACTTCCGCAAGGGCACACTGCAGTTTAAACATCCTGTACTCGCTTGGACCGGAAGCAGCAAAGAGAATGAAACATTTCCATAACAAAGCCCACTGTTGCTACATTCTAGCTTCGCCTTCACTCCTACAGTCTATTGCTCATACTCAAGATCTTGCATTCCAATGGCACATCCGTCATCTTTTGTTTTCTGTGCTCTGAATTTCCTATTAACAGTCAGTCATACACTATCACTAACTCATGGCAAACTGACAATGGGAAATCTGTAAATATGGACATACCAGCATCTGGTTTCAATATGACCATAAAAGCTCTTTTGCAAAATTAAAATGAATTTGTTTAATGATTTATGCAAAATCTGGTCGATATCGATAAGCTGATAATTTTTTTTATGTTATGGCAGATAATCAATAAATGGCCAATTCTATTATATTTTGTCTAAATATGTAAATTCAAATAAATATGGGCATTGTGGGCATTACAACAAAATGAATAGTATTTAAAAAATTATAATTAATTTTGAGAATTTGTTCAATATTGATTTTAACTGTTTTATTATATTATTAGTGTTTTAAGAATGCAGTAAGCTGTATGTCAGTAACATCTTGAATTAGACACATTACGTCACATAGGCGAAATAGGCAAATGCTAGGGGTGCCCCAAATTTTTTTTTATATGTATATAATATTACTTTAATTAGGGGTGCTCTATATATCGAAATATAATCAGTATCACATTATGACTTAAGGCCATAGTCATATCGCGAAGGTTGCGATTTAATTAAATAAAAATGCCTATGCGCTGCAGTTTTCAATGTGTTCGAGTGTAGCCCATGACACTCAGTGATTCACTCTGAAACAAGCAGCGCATTTATTTATTTGCTGGCAAACCACACTGTATATGAGGACTGAAGAATCGAATCATACCAGAGATACACCAATCCGCTATATATCGGAACCAGACAGTTTTTTGTTTTATTTCGGAGTCTGTAAACGGTGTTAAAGATGCAAACAGGAGAAAATACATTAGCAGGCAGAGCAAGCTCACTGTTCACAATGCGTGAAGTATGAATGTATCTTCTGTCTTAAGAAACAGTTTAGATGGCATTTTCCTTTCATCTTGCCGCTGTATAATGCATTTATCGGTTACAGCGGTAATCAAGGAAACAATGCATCACTGCTGTTCCTTAAGCGCCACCTGCTGACAGAAAGTGATTCTGCATTTTTCATTCAGCCCATCTGCTGCTTGGTATGTTTTATGTAGCCTAATTTCACAAAGCTAAAGTCAGACCATTCTGTTTTTGCTTCAGCTTTTGAAATTATACAGTCTAATTTAGATCAAAATAAAGGCTAATAAAGCAACTAACCATATTCTTCATGTACTCATATTTTCATTCTTTATTGTCTTCTGCCTTAAATAAAATACATTAAAAATCAGTTTTGGATTCTGCCATGAAAAGTAAAGATCAGTGCATACCTAAATTTATGAATGTCTGAAATTAAGAAATTAAGATTTAAACGTTAGTATTGTAGCTCCCTTTGGCCGATAAATTTCTCCAATTTTAATTGCTAGCTGAGTTAATGTCAGTTTATTTATTGTGCAACTGTCTTATTTCATATGTAATTTGTTTTATGTCATAAAGCTATGCAGTTTCTGTGTGAATGATCGGTTGTGGAATTGGCTGTGCAAGGGGCACCAGGTAAAATCTTGCCTAGGGCGCCAAATTGGTCAGCGCCAGCCCTGTATTTTCCAAAGCTGTTTTATCTTTAATGCATTCATGCTGTGACTCGCTCTGCAGCCCTTTGTTAAGTCCGAAATCTGGGTCAAAGACATCCTGGAATGCTTAATCTTTTTCCCGAGTGTCCAGAGGATGTGGATTCATAAAGGTACTGCCAAAATAAACTGCCTCCGGAATTAACAACATGTAGCTGACACAGCGCTTGTCAAGCAGAAGTTCAGCTTGATTTATTGAATCATTCACAACAAAACCGCTCTGTGACTGTTTGTGAATTTTTGAGCCTATGTATGATACCTTAAAATGCTCACTGGGTTTTAAGACAAGGGAAAACTGACAATACGCTGAAACCATCTTTCTGCACCACATATGTTGGTATGCATAACTTATTTACCACCGTTTGACCTCTAGGCTCAGGGTGGCGGATGGTAAACAGTGATCAGGTAAGACTGCAGAGTGAACAGCAGGATGAGACGTGAGCAGCCACTCAAGGCCGGCGAATCAGACGGAGGATTATCGCTTCCAGTGATAAAGCACAAAGCACCTCAGTGAGTGAATCAGGGTCATCCCCACACAGACACGCATACACAAACGGACTTTACCCCCTAAGAATGTGCTCGTATCGGAGTGACAAACTCATCAGAGCACAAAAGGAAATTTCGTCAAAACTTTGTCTGAAACTACTTTTCTGCTTATGTAATCAAGGGCATGTGGGCAGGGAAAATGATTAAATTACCCAATAAAATAAAATAATCATAATAAATTAAAATACAAAACAGAAGTATTCATTTTCAAATTTTAAATTATTGTATCTGCTGATAGCAGTGTTTTGAATATATTGATATATACATGGTTATAATGCTTTTGTCATTTCTCTCATTTGATCATCATTTGATAAATAACTGCTAAAGTTATCATACAAAATGCAATCGAAATTCAGTACTTTTTATTTTGCACTTGGTCTCTCAGACCTTCTTCAGTGAAGAAATAAAATAACAAAAAAAGTACTGAATTTTGAGTCCAAATAACAATTGATTTTTTTGAAGTAATTAAAAAGATTTATGCACCTAAATGAGATATATATATATAGTTATATGTTTAAAAAAACACTAAATGCATAAATGAATAAATACAATTAAAAATTAGCCTAATTTTCAAAATAGGTGTATTTGGGCTGAAAATAAAGACAACAACTATACTATGTCGAGTCAGTAAAAGAGAAAAATCCAATCCTAACTAACCACACACAACCAAAAAAAAAAAAATTAAGTACATAAATGTAAACAAATAAACCAAAACAAATGCGTCACACGTGCATGCACTGACTGGCACGTGGCCAGAGCTTAACATTCGTCTGGATTCAGATGTCTCAGTCAGTGCCGTGTGTCCTGATGACACTTCCACACAGCTGTCTGCTCTGCTAAAAAAAGCTAAATGGCTGAGGTTAAAAGAGAATCCCATTTAAACATATGCTCAGTGCTTTAAGAATTTTGTCGCTAAAAGGCCCTGAAATCAGAGGTCTGCTCACAGCCATGAAGAATGAAATAAATATCTCTAAGAAGAACGACAGTGATGTATTAAAGTCAACAGTTGAATCAGCAAAGTAGCATATTAGACACAATCATTAACTAAGGGGTGGACCACTTTAAGTTAGAGCTTTCTAACTTGCACTCAAAAAAAAAAAAATTAAAAAAAATTAAAGGGATGGTTGGACCAAAATTTACAATCTAATTAACTTCATGTCATTTCAAACACAAAAAGAGTTCACAACAGAAGAAGTGATATCTGATTTGTGAAAAAAATCATTATTTTAACCTGGATCTTTTCCACTCTGAATGATTCAACTCACTGACTTTGTCCCTCTGTGTTCCATGTAAAAAAAATCATATGGGATTTGGATGACATGAGAGTGAGTAAACAATGACTATGCCTTTATACCACACTGTAAAAAAAAATATCCTTTGTTTATGTTTCTGTAACACATTAATTCGCAAAATCAGAAAATAAAATGCGCTGGAACTAAGCCCAGAGTGTTGCTAACTCCTCTGGGTAATTTTCATGGGACATAAAAAAACATAAGACTCCATAGTGAGACAGAGGCATAACAACAGTCATTAGACGTCTATGGAAGGACTGACATGGGAGACGAATCATGACTGGAAATGGAAAATGACTCAAAATCAGCACCATCAAACTTCATGCATTGCAGACAACAAGGGAAAACCAGAGGAAGGAATCACAACAAATCCATATCAATCTCTCTCTCAGTAACACTACCAAAATCTGATTACAATCACACAAATGACTGTTCAAAGATCCAAATGCGAACTAGGAATTCGTAAACATTTCTTGAGCACAATTCATCTATTCTCTTCTTCAAACACAAACCTGATTCTGACGTCTTTTTCATCCCATTCCAGATGCTTCTAAACATTTCATTCCTCTCTATATTCTCCCTTTGCTATTTGTTAACCCCACACAGAGACGTCCATTAAAGGTAACACAATGTCAAACAATGTTGTAATTAAAGATCAGGGCTTCATTTGTGCAGATCTGGAACAAGCCAGACACATATGACCCACTCTAATCTACAACACTGTCTACCCCTAAAACTAATGAAAATCATTTTCATTTATTGAAATAACACTGAAATAAAATAAAACGTGTGATTAAAAATGTGAAATGTGATTAAAATCCATGAAGTAAATTGACTGTAAGACTGTCTTATGGGTCCTCAAACAGGATGCTATACAAGTAGCACCTGCTAAACTAGAAATTCACTTAGCTTTGACTATGAGTGGATTTGAGAAGAGGGCAAACACCCAATTATATCTGCTGCACACAGCTAAGAGGCCTGGTTAAAGGTCAAGCCGTGTGCTGCAGAGTCTTAATGACACTTTTCAAAGCAGTGAAGCCTTATGAGAAGTACCTTCATGAACATTATCATCCACTGTGTAAAAGTTGAGAAAAAAACCTCAACTTAGCTAGCATCGCTATCTATCTGTATCTTGTTAATAAAAGGCTGCATTAAGCCTGATCTGCCATCTGACTGGCTCGAGACAGATGCTCACATCTGGTCTATAATGAGATCACTCCCGACACGCATTATGGCCATCCACCAAGCCGCTTTCAGTATGTGCTAGCTTTGGCTGACACATTATGCCAATCATGCTCAGTTGAATTTGTATTGATTTTAGAGATGCAGCAAGCCCCCAACGAGAGAACCAGAGCTCTCAAAATTCAACAGCCACAGTGAGGAGGAGGACGCTTTGTGAACAAACTGAAACACACTGAAATGAACATATCACAGCCATTACTTCCATTTGTCCCAGGTTTACTTCACAGTGCATGAGCAATTATGTATGCTTAACACATTCAAGTGTGAAGCAGATCAGCACTCCCGCTGTGTTCAAATTTAACCTAGTACTCAGTGATGCAAAATGATTAAACATATTTATAAACACTGCATCAATTATTCCACCCATGCAGACATAAACATTCATTTTGTATGTGCACCCTGGTTTCCTGCATCCTACAAGTCAAGTATGAGAACGTTATGTTTGTCCTAACTGACATTCTCAAGTCGCACAAGACCTTTCTTGGCCACAGAACAGCCTCGAACACTGGCTTCCAGGAATAGCAGCATCTCTCCCTTTGGATGAAGTTCAAGCTGCTTTTACTGCCTAATGTCTCGGCTGGAGGACTTCATCCGTATGAACAGATCTGTCCACTTACAACACGCTGCAGCTGGCAATACAGCAGTCATGCGATCAACAAATGAAGTGTGCTACATTAATACCACATGAGAAACTAACCAATGTTCTCCAGCTATGCACAATTGCACAAATAATAAGACTGGAGTCACAATAAATGCTGTTAGAAGGTATATTCTCTGGTGAAGTATGCAGGTTGCAGTGCTGTTTCAAGGTATGCAGAGCAGAATCTAATAAGGCCTACAGGAGGAGATAAGATCAGGGATAAAATAAGCTGAGGCTAAAAGAAACGTAAATATCTGACTAGCAAAGAACGTACAGTACAGAAACAGAGATGGAAACAGGAAGAGGGTGATAGCTGCTATTTAATCCTGCTGACACAGTGTCAACGCTGACAGTGCATTTGAAAATATCTGAATCATGTCCAGGCTTTTGGCACTGTCACAATGCCATGCTGACTTACACCAAGCATACGTCTATATATCATGAAAATGTGAGGACAATATCAGAAAAGAAATTATGGAGATCTGGGGTGGAAGGTTGTGCTCTTTTCTCTTTAACCAAGGAGATGATAATACTTTGATATATTTCATGGTATTGTATGACTACCATATTAATATACCATAGTATTTCAAAGAAGACCATTTGATATTGGTGTATATTTCAAATGCACCAATATTAAAATTAGGGTTAAAGTGACCCTATTATGCCATTTTGAATATTGCCTTTCATGCAGT
This sequence comes from Cyprinus carpio, assembly GCF_018340385.1. Lineage (NCBI taxonomy): Eukaryota > Metazoa > Chordata > Actinopteri > Cypriniformes > Cyprinidae > Cyprinus > Cyprinus carpio. Next base: position 10,149,877 of record NC_056592.1, read on the forward strand.
GTGTAATGTAGCTGAATGTGAATGTAAACAATCTGCAAAGTTGTAAAGCCGAGAGTGCACGATAAATTAAGTTATTGTCTCCAAATTCTTCATGTTTCCCAATATTCCAAGTCTTGAAATGTCCTGAAAAATCAGCAGAGTGAGGGTTTAATTTCTATCAATTCAACACCTGATGTCTGACGCAGATGAATCTGCTGATGCGCACTCATGTGATGACATTATTAAAAGAGAAGGCACATGCATTGTAACAAAAAAAACCTTCTACTCATCCAGCCCTGCACAGATCACATGGATAATTCTGTAGGCTTACAATCTAGACCTCGAGGGAAGACTCGACTGAGATTGGCGTAACCCATGATTTTAAACAAAATTACAGTAATACTGCCATGAAACAGGCATTTGAAATACTAGCTTCACAGAATCGCACAAAACGTGTAATAAGAGACAACACTTTCACTCTCACGTGAGACTGACATTTGAGCCAATCCATTATTGCAAAACCACCCCCAGGTTTCCTGTTCCACTTTTAGATATGATAGCCATCTTTCCTGCCTGCTGTGACCTAAATACAAGGAATAAGAAATTGAGCAAATAGAACAATGAAAAGTTCATCAATTAAACATGCTTTAAATATAATATTTTACAGGCAGCCCTTCATTTTTCTGCTCTAAACTTTCAGAGTTTGGCAATAATCTCAATGGGAAGAGATAAAACTGCCTTTGTGATACAGCCAAAGTCATCGTGAGAGCAGATAAAAATCAAGGAAACCCAAAGAAAGACTGATTCTCAAAATCAGCATCATTTCCCAGAACTCCGACAGCGGAATGTTTTCACAGGCAGAATTTCCGGAGCTCCAGTGCAAGAATAGAGGGAAGCAGGTTTTTACATATCGGAACTACTTGCAAACACCCAAACCTCCTGTTGACCCCGACTTGAATACGCCACATACAATCCAACCGAAACCTCTGGATCATAATGCATCCATCTCATAAATCTTATCTAGAGTTTTTTATGACATACATCATTCCTTCTTTGTTCTAAAGACATAATGTTTTATCTTGGTACAGGTTCTGACATGTTCACTGATACACCTTTGAGCTAAATCACTTTCATAATCATCTGGGAACAGCTCTTATCTTGAGGGTAGTTTCGTAAAAATGTGTAAATCTGATTTCCTTATGATATGATGCCATATAAACTTACTATATGACAATTAGTTGTAACCGTTCAGCATGTGATTACGTAACCAACTCTGCCTTGACTTAACTGCCAGTCCTTAAGGTTCCCTTTCACTCATGGGGTAATCCTGTTAAATCCATTAAGGAGATCATCTCTGAAAGGAACCAGACTGACCCTGCGTACCCAGACAGACAGGGAAAGCATTTCAGCACACTACAACATGAAAGGCTAAAAGCAGAGAACTAATGTAAAGGGGAAGAAACCCAACCATATAGAAACTATAAATTGACTATTTCTGAACAATGGCTCTCTAAATTTAGTTCTTATTTACATCAAATAGGTTGAAGTTATATAAAAAAAAGTCATTTTTAAAAGACCAATAAAACTAATTAATAACACCTATTATTAGCGAATCTTAAAATAATTATTTCAAATTAAAATATTACATATTTTTAAAAATAATTTTTATACTGTTGTCTTATAGTGAAAAATGTTTTTTAAATGTATTTATTCGAATTATTATTACATTTTTTAAAAAGATTAGTTGCATCTAAAAATAAGTTAATCTGTAAAACAATTTAATCACAATGTTAAATATAATCTCAATTATATAAGATAAGGTTTATATGAATGCATCTTATTTACAATAAAACTGGTATAAATTTATACCTAAATTTAAAAGATGAAATCTAAAAAGTTAATAGCAAATCTTAAAATTAATATACATTTATCATATTGTTCATTATAATGTCAAAGACGCACTCCACCATCAACAACATATGTACAGTCAATGGCAGTTGATAAAGGCAACTTTTGTGACTTAAGTACAGTGTGCTGACAGTGCAGGTGCTTCGGCCAGCTCTGATGTGCAGTGACTGGATTTAGCTCAGGGAACAACCATAGATCTCTTATTTCTAACAAAAGACTAAATATCAGTTGGCTCAGTTTCTAAATCGGTCAGAGAAGATACTGCACATAATGTCATCTCAATTTGAGTTCACAGACAAACAGGTTATGCCAGCTTTTACCATATTTTCAAGCCCTGTCTGAAGATGTCAAATAGATGTAACAGGCCATGCACGCCTACTGTCGCCTTTGCACTTAAAAGGATGTGGTACTTCAGAAACCTGCCTGCATTAAAAGAGACTTGGTTATCAAAAAAAAGGTTGTTATATTAATACTTGAATCCAAATGTGTAAACTTTTGCTTCACTAAATAACCAGAAAAGGAGGTAAAAGAACAGGTCTATGTACAAATCAACAAGTTCACATCACGCAAAACACGTTCACCAGCTTTTCTTTCCAGACTGTTGGTTGAGATGTAAAACAATTTGACCTGACGTATTATGAACACCCAAATGAGCCCTCACACACTAGAAAGCCTTTTAAATTCCAGTTAAAGTCCTTAATTTGAATTGAATTGAGGAACAAACAAGATGCAGAATTGCACTGAATGTAGGGATGTAAAGAAGGATTGATGAATGATGGCTTGACAAAACCTTGTTTGAAAATTCTGAAAAGGTCAAAAGCCTTAAAGGAAGATAGATAAAAAGAATGATAGAATAATCAATAGATAGAAAGACCAATCAAATGATAGCTACATAGTTAGATAAAACGACACAGACAGACAGAGAGATGCTAAATTGTGATAAAGAGCATACAAGACTTCATTGATTTAAAACACTTTGATCTGCTATCGGATCAGGATAAATTCAAAAAGAACCTGATTTTGGGTCTCTGAACTCTGCTAAGTAAAGGAGAACTGCCTGTGACCATTACACTATGTTTAGCCTATCAGAGAGTGGAGCTTCAGCATTAAATCAACATGCAAGTGTGCCAAAAATATTATGCCTACATTTGGTAGGATCAAAAAATCTTGCTGCTAAACATGTCGTTCTGTTTTTACTTGGGTCAAGAAACCTGTATATGGTAAAACAAAGAAACAGGTTGGCATCCCTACCACAAATACAGCTTTCAATCGATATCTATTAACATTAATGAGCTCAACAAATCCAGCCTTCAATAACAATGGGTACTTAAAAGCTAATGCACTCATTAAGCAGGCCAAACAGGTCTTTACCATGGCACAGGGCCCTTACATCTTGTGAGCTCCTGTTAAGAACTATTGTGAGCCAGGAATTTCCCCACCTGAACCGGTCTCATCATGTGACTTCAGGAACCAAGCTGTCAAACCTAAGAGAACATCCTGCACAGCTATTCAAACACCATACAAATATAATTCTTTCATTAGAAGATTAGAACATTACTGTAAATCTAAAGAGCCGTAGCATCTGACCTATTTTACAGGATATCCAGGTAAAACATTAATGATAGATTTATGATTTGCAATGATCAAACAATAGATATACTGATTAAAATTAAAAAGGTAAAAGTAAAAGGTAATCGGAAATAGATTCAAAATGTTAAAAATAAAAATTAGTTCTGAGAAAAGGTTTAGCACCATTCATTTAAAAGTTTAAATTGGTTAGACTTTTTATTTAATACAGTGACATTCAGACTTTAAGTGACTATATATTTAATGGAGTCATTATACTTTGTATCATAATAAAACATGTTTCCTTTCAGGTGTGAAACCATTCGAATGTAATGACATGAAACTGGGCCTCATTACATTAGCTTGAGTAAATGCTGTCTTTGACTGTTATTTGGCGAAAATGGGCATGGTGTGTTCAATGAGGTATGTCTCTAACATAAGCCAACACCACTTAATCTTAAAAATAACACTCAAAATGTGCCTGTTTTAACACTCGATATAAAAACAACAAATTACAACGTACATAAATATCACTCAGCGAGCTCCTTAAAGCAAGAATAACTATGAAGTTTGCCAGAAAGAATTCACTCCAACATTTTACACTTTTAGAGACTTAGGAGGTGTGACATCTTTATAAATAAAGTCTGAAGACAACATGGCCAAGGTGAATCAAACCTACACACCTTTATGTAATATTTTGTAACCACACACTCCATAACCCCAAATTGTGTACCGCTCAAATGACAAAATACAATAATGGCACCTACTCCATGACAAAACTACAGAATACAAGACCCCTGAAAATATTTCTGAATGTATAAAAAGCACTCTTTTATTTATTTTTACTTTAAAAATATATATATATCGGAACCTAGGATAATAAATATGCCAGTGGCTACTGCACCTTATCTGCCTCCCATGAAGAAAGGCATATGATGTCACTATGGTGACCCTCTCCACTGCTGTGGATGTGCAAGTCTGTGTTCTCAGCAGCACGGCAGACAGCTCAGGCTAATTTGTGTTTCTAGGTGTGGCTTCAAACCCAGCGAGACCACCCCCACCTCTCTCGTAATGGCCAGCAATGCTCATTCTTTGTTTAGCCTAGGTCCATCCCAAAATGACTTCATTTCATGCTGATTCACCCTGTTTACTTGGCAATAAACCCAGACATACGCCTCCATAGTGACAGCACTGCAAAGATTACTTTATTCGTCACTGCAGAATTAATTCTAGACTTTATTTGCTCTGAAATACATGCCTGATAGATTCATGACTGCATATCAGCATTAAACTAAGACAATTTAATAAGTCTCTAAATTGTAAATGAATGAGCGTATCTGGTTAACAGCTTGTTTTCCATCATAAAACACTAAATTATGTTAAAGTGACAGTTCACTCTAAAAAAAAAATTAATTCTGTCATCATTTACTCACTCATGTCATTCCAAACCTGTACGCATTTCTTTATTTTGTGGCACAAAATATCTGAAATTTTGTGCCCATACAATAAAAGTGAATGGGGTCCAAAGTTGTTTTGAACTCTTTTAACTTCAATTGTATGGGCAAATACAATTAAAACATTCTTCAAAATATCATAAAAAGTCATACAAGTCTGGAACAATTTGGAATTTACATTTTTGAGTGAACTATTCTTTAACATTAATGCAGATCTGTGGTGGTAATTAGCAATTATGGTGACAAACTGTATTGAGAACAACACATGATATAAAGCACAATCATAGCTGAACACTAACCTGGAAAGGAATGTGGATTGGGGGACCCTCTCTTCAGGCACTTGGAACACAGGACATGCACAGTGTAGTGAAGGCCAGGCCATTCCTGCAGAAGAACGTTTAACTCTTCCACTAGGGGAATAATGGCTTGCCAAGCTGTCCAGATATTTGGCAAGGATGCATGGCTGGAAATGGAGAGGGTCTCAGACTGCAATCTGCTCCGAGAGGGCCGGTAACTCACCGTCACAGGCACTTTACCCCGATAGGCAAAGATGTGATGTTTTATATCGGACCGTTGCACCACGTGGCTGTTGATTTGCACGCTATACCGTGCAAAAAGTCCAAGAGGGGTGAAGAAAGGAAACCTGTATTCAATCTGCAGCTGCTCAACCGAGAAGAACTGACCAGGGATCGATGACCCACCACTGGCCGAGGCCTCAGGATGGGGCTCCTCATTGCTGACCTGACTGGGAAACTTATACCAGACGGTGGCACCATTAAGAGGCTTGCTGCGAGGTTTGCTGACACAGTAGCAGACGCCCATCTTTTCCAGCAGTTCCATGATCAGGTGCAAGTCCTGCTGTGTCTGTACCAGGGGTTTAAGCAGCAATCGAATCACATTTGATGGCAGTAGGCCATGCAACAGAAACCCCTCCACATGACCGTGCATCTGCGTAGACCTGGCGTTATCGCCATCGTCTCCTTCAGCCTGTAGTTTCTCAAGCATTGCAGCAAGGTCTCTCTGAAAAAACACATTCAAGATGGCGATAAACCGGGGGAGATTGTGGAAGACGTATTCCTTCAACGTCATGCTGTCTTCAAAGTACAAAAGTTTACCGCTCTCATGCAGGTAGGAGAGCGCGCTTTGCAGGCGGTCCTCCGTCAGCCCAGCCTGAAGGCCCAATCGAGCCGAATCCCACCAAGAAAGCCATAAATCCTGTGGCTTAAAGTGCAGTTCCTCAAGCATCTGCCATGATTTTGGCAGTACTCTGTGAAGATTGGGGAAAATCTCCCTGTGATCGGCGACAGACATGAGCTTCTCTTTCAAATGCTGAATGTTTCTTTGCGCCGCCAAGCAACTGACGCAAATCACGGGAGACAGGATTTGTAGTCGATTGTTGAGCATATATTGCAACTGAGACTTTTTACGTCTCAAGTTTTTATCTGTGACCCCATAAAACAGAACATGGGGGCTAGAAGTCCGAACGTCAAAACCTTGCTCAAGGGTTTCGTCAACCTGCAGGGCAAGCACTTGTAGGCATTCAGTGTCTGTTTTTTCCTGGAGTGAAATCTGTCTGTGAATATCCAGGCACTTTTCTTCAACCTCGACCTCTTCACACAAGTCACTGTGGGTCCCTACAATGCACACAACTGCGTGTGGCACCTTGGCACTGAGCAAGTGAAGGAAACTGCCAACAAGGGAGTAGAAGCTCTTTGATGTGTACATCTTCAGATTTACCACCAAAACATAAAGTGCTCCAGGAGAGAGGAAAAAGGGTTTGATGAGATCATAGTTCTGCTTACCAGATAAATCATATACAATGAATGTGAGACTCCGATCTGCATCTGCTACCCAGTTCGTCACGTCAATACCCCTACATCCAATGGCCATCTTGGCATCTGACGGTTTGTTGACAATGCACTGCCTGAGTGTGGTTTTCCCTGCATTTTTCTGACCCATCAAAACCAGTTTAAGCCTGGGTTTTACAGCAGGTTGGGAATGTGCAAGCTCCTTCTGATAGGCAGCTATGTATGGGATCCCCTTCATGCACACTTCATACGGAGGCTGAATGAGAGGATTATCCTTCACCTTCCAAATGTTGACTTTGGCAAGTTTTCCAAAATTGTCTGGGAGGATGGCGATTTGGTTTCCCTGTAAAACCAGTTCCTCCAATTTCCCTAGCTCTACAATAGAGTCCGGAAGAAATGTTATGCTATTATTGTCCAACCACAAATTAGCAAGATTGCACAGCTGTCCTACCTCCTCAGGGAGGAATGTCAGTTTATTCCGGCTTAAATACAACTCCTCCAAACTGGTGAGTTTGATAATAACCTGAGGAAATTGTTCAAAAGAATTTGATGAGAGATTGAGCATTTTCAGCTTCTGCAATTTCCCAAATGATTGTGGCAGGCTTGTGAGGAAATTATTATCAAGCATCAGGCTCTCCAAATTCTGCAACTCACAAAATGTTTCAGGCAAAAATGAGAGGTGAGTGCTGCTGAGCCACAAGATTTTAATAGATTGGAGCATCATGATGTTACCCGGAAGACCCTCTAGTTTATTCCCAGAGCAGTCAAGCTCCTCCAGATCAGAGAGGGCAAGTATTTCAGAAGGGAAACGCTGTAGCTTGTTATGATCCACATCGAGCGTTCTGAGCTTCCTGAGCTGTGAAAAGGACCTGGGGAAATCATGCAGCTCATTGAAGCTGATGTCAAGCTCCTCCAGACTTTGCAAAGTCCCAATCTGAGATGGCAGGTACTGGATTTTGTTATGACAGATGCTCAACTTTTTAAGCCCCTTGAGAAGATCAATATCTTCTGAAAAGTGGTTCAAGCAGTTGTGACTGATATCTAATTCAACCAGCTGACTAAGTTGAAATACTGCAGTGGGAACAGTTGCAAACTTGTTCCGACGAAGGATGAGGATGCGAAGCCTGGTCAGGGTTGAGCCCAGTCCCTCTGGAAGCTCTTGAAGAGAGTTGTTGCCCAGATTAAGAACCTCGATCTCCTTTATGTCCTCGGGTAATGTAATTTTCTGGCAGTTTTTTGTGCTGAGAGTCAGCTGTCTCAGATTGCTCCTGAGCTTCCTGGAGCGCAAAGCAGCATCCCTCCATAATCTAGCTGTCTTCAGGTCATTCTCCTCAGCCATCGTATCGCAGCTGTGCTCCTCCTTCTTGTTCTCATTGAGCACAGTGATCAATCAACTAGGCAGCATTGTGCTGCTTTCACTTGCTTTATCGATTCGCGTTCTCCGCACAGCAATCCAGATGAAACCAACATTTAGACCATGCCGATTTCATCTTCATCCGAAAATATGTTCGATTGCATTCAGGAAAACAGGGCTGGGCTGCGTTCTTTCACGCATTATCGTTATCTGCGCCAAAGACCGCAGAATAAAAACAGCACGCGCTCATCAAATGTCCCAGTTCGTGTGGCTGGCGATTCCGCCAGCGCGTCCTTTGATACCACATGAGAGAAAAAACCTAAGACATATCCAGTGAGTTAGAATGAAAGAAGGACAGTGGTGGGTGCTGTAGTCCTTCCCTGTGTGTCTCCGTCTATTCTCTGCGCATGCAGCCAGCAGTGAACGTTCACAGGAGCAGCACTGCGTCAGAGCCCCACCTTCTCTACGCGCCAGCGACGCAACGCTCGCATAAACAAAAGCTTTGATTGGTCAGCTGGGTGGTGACGAAGGACGCGTCGCGTACTAACGACGTTATTAATAATATTGAAAGCCTTCGTTTAGTGGCGTCGCGTGCAGTGAGGATGGGATGTTCAAATGTTTTCGTTTCGGTTTTACTAACAGTAAATAACATCATGTTTATAAGACCGTTCGCCACAAAATGTAAATAATAACTTGCTTCTAAAACATCACGAGATACAGCTGGATCCTGTTTGCCTAAGATATGAAACTAAGGGACTCTTTGTACAAGCAAACTGGAAAAAAATACAAAATAAATATTAGATAAGGGAAACACAAACCAAATGCATGCGAATAAGCCCGCCTGTCTCCTTATTTGTGCTGTCGGCTTTGTGTTGTTTACAATTATTTACAGAGAAGTGTTATTTGACGCCATCTACCGGACATGATGCGCAGCTGCATTACTTTTACTAAACTAATATGTATCTAATCAGAACAGGAATATTATTAGAAAGTAAGAGAAATTACATAATTGCATGCACTGATAAAACATTTTAAAACAACATCAGTACTTAAGAATGATTGTGATAAGTTCATTCTTAATTGTCTATCTGTTAACGCATGGCCTTGGAAAAAAAAAAGATATGGTGGCCAGAACCAGAATGAACTTTGTGTTTACAAATCTTGTTGCATAACCAAAACACATCTAAACTTTGCATAAACTATTAAGGTGCAAAGTACCCGAGTACATAAGAGTAACTAACAAAAATGTAGTACACTTGAAAATCAGATCTTAAGCAAATAGGAATACATAAAAAATATATCTCTTATTAAAATAATGTTGTACAGCACGCATCATAAAAAATGTTTATTGACCACTGAAAACAAAATTGAGTTTTTAATTGGATGTGCAACATGCATTACACAATGAGACACATGAATTACACAATCTCATTCACAATGAGACAGGTTTTCACATTTGTCCACATTAAGCAATGTTATTTTTGGGAAAGAGTCTTTCAACTGTTCATTTTAGTTTCTTTTCTTGGGGTTTTGAGGTGCTGGGGCTCCTTCTATAGGGGCAGAGATAGGCACGCTCCGTGGTTCTCCTGAATGCAAGCACTCATTCACCCGCAGCTGACAGCCGTCCTTCAGCATGTGAATGGCAATTCTGGCAATGTTGTGGGAGTCATCTAGACCACAGTGTGGACGTCCATCATACTGCATACCAAGATTCTCCAGCATGCAGATTAGTTTTGTCTGAGTACGAGGAACCTGAAAGAAACCAGCATGAGACTCATGAAAATCTCAGAATTGTTTCAAATGTAAAAATCCAAAGCCAACTACTTATTTAAAACATCAGATACTCAGCTTTAAAGTATCCTGATTTACATCCAATTACACATTTTTTCATTCAGATTTTTCTTTCTGTGACTTTGTAAGGAATCATAAGGAAATTTAACATGAAAACAAACTTTATAAAAGTTTCCATAAGACTTTCTGATATTGATCCATTTTCTGGCAAACGGTGGGAATCTGATGCAACTCAGTTTGCACTGGGTATGAAGAAATTTTCCCATGTCCCATGACCTACACAGACAAGATAGTGAGCTGTACAGTGTATTTTGTTCTGCATATTAAATTTCATTAGTCATGCTTAAAATATCCTTACCCATCTGTTAAAAATGTATACGTGTATTTTGTACCAAGTTCTTTTTCCTGTAGCCAGGAAACTGCTCGCTTTAGAACCTGATGGAATGTTTCCGCCTCATCCACCACTTTCTAGAAAAAAAGTGAAGAATCAAATTAGAGTCTGAGCAACTGCTTTCAATTCAATTTTAGACTAAAACATTTAACTATGTAGATGGCACATAAAATACAGCCTCTGATATGATGATGATGATATTATGACTGATATTGACCCATCTTAAATGTTTTTTTTAAATTCAGTAAGCAGTTCATAAACCTTGCCTGTGTGATTCCGGTAAGTTTTACACAAAACTCAGAAAGCTGCGGGTTCAGTACTGGCTTCACATACTCCTGAAATGAGTCTACCTGTAATGATAGAAATGGGATTACAAACCAAATAAGAATTTTAAAAAGTGTTATGTGTTAGGATTAAAATAACTTCATGGGCTTAACCATCACTGTGGCTTTGTGGAAATCTATTATGATTCATTTTGGCTCAAGATAAAATCATTTTTCACAACTAGCAGACCAATCCTAAAAGTTTACTAAATACACTGCATGGTATCATGTTTGCCTGGCAAGAATCAAGCACACACGTGCCAGACCGTTCCCTCACCAACTCACAATCTCCAAGGTGTGTGTGTCGATCAACACCATGGGAAACTCAATGATTTCATGCAGGTAGTCAGGTGGGTTATTCTCTTCACATGTTGCTTCATAATCCACAACACAGATGTAGTCAAAATATACAGCACTGTTCCCATTTGCAGCAGCTGAATGCATCAGTTTTTGCCTTTTGTAGTAACTTTTTAGGCGCTTCTTCAGGACATCCTTAACTCCCCTGAAAAGAAATGAATTGTATGAGTAAATTTGGAGTAAATGGCAGATAAAACAAATGTAAAATATAAAAACTCTGAGTACCGCGTGTCAAGCTTCAGCTCAGCACATTTTGCACACAGCTCATCTCTGTTCATTCGGTTGATGGCGCCGTTTTCCATCGCGATCTCTTTATATACCGGATCACTGAAATCTCCCTGTTTTGGTGATGAAGGCCCCTGCTTCTCATTGTTTTCACAGGAAGTCTAAATGTTATAAAAAAAAATTTAAACATTATTTAATCTTAAAAATGAATTTTTTTCTCACAAATATAAGCTTATCAATTCACAACACAATCAGAACAGATTTGGGAAATTTAGCATTATATTCTTTGCAATGAATGGGTGCCGTCTCCAAACAGCTGATAAAAACATCACAATAACCCACACAACTCCAGTTTGCCCAGAAACGACAGCCTGAAGTTAAAAACATCTTAATGATGAATTTGTTTCTTACAAATAGCAGCTTTTCACTTCACAAGACATTAAATCATAGACTGGAGTCGTGTGAATTACTTGTGGATTTTTGTGTTTGAATTCTTATTCTGATGGCACCCATTCACTGCAGAGAATCCGTTGGTGAGCAACAAGAAACAAACTCGTATATTCGATGACCTGAGGGTTAATACATTTTTTAGCAGATTTACATTTTGGGTGAACTATTCCTCAACAGTTAAAAGCAACTAATACATATTTCTGCTAAATATGAGTTAAAACAGCACCTAACATAAGCTGAAACTCTGAAATTTTACACAGCAATCATATGTGGGAGAAACATTACGTCACAACTTGTTAAAAATCACACAACAATGTTACTAATTAATGACAACATTTTTAACTAATTTAGTAATTTACCAAAAAAGTATTTGACCAGTACTATAAATTATGGTGATTTAAACCCCCCCAAAAATAGAATCAAATATTAGGAATGCATAAAAAAAAAGAATGGCTGCCTTTCAATACTTAGCCAGAGCAATACTCATAAACATTACCTTCAGTAATATTATGTGTTACCGACAGTCACTAAAACGAGACTGTCAGTGTTTAGACACTCACATCAGCGCAGCACTGCTCCTCTTCGTGCTCCTCAGACGCTGAAGTCTTATTTGCAGGTTGACTGCTCTTCTTCTGTGACTCCATCAGTTTTGACTCACATCTGGTTTCGCGCGTTCACGCTAAGTGTCTCTTACGTAACCCGCTCCTGGCGAATTATTACAACCTTGAATGATTGTCTATATATCTCAAGTTTCTTTTTTTAAACAATGTACTTAAAATTAGCCCCTGTGTGCAAAGAATTAAACTCCTGATTAGCTACAGCTTCTTTAACGCGAGCCAACCCTGTCCCTAACGTTTCTTCTTTTTTTTGGTCAACAGCCGTTCACATTACCGCCACCTTCTGACGTTTCAACGTCCACAGGAAGTCGTCATTGAAAGGTCGAACAATTGTAGAATAAAAGCCCAGTACAATTAATTAATTTATTTACGTACTTATTTTTATTACAAAAGTTAATTTATGGTTTACGATGTTTACGTACTCGTTATTAAATAAAAATTAAACTCCCTTTAGGTAATTCCAAAATAAACATCTTCTCAAAGTGCGTAATTTGTGTGTAACATTCTCCTATCTGAGATTAATGTGCAGAGACAACTAAGTCAAAAAGTATTAACACTGGCAATATTATATATATATATATACATATATATATATATATATATATATATATATATATTCATCCTTCTACTTTTACAGAGAAGATAAGTCAGATAAAGGCATCCAAACATGACAAATTGAAACATTTAAACACTATAGGTCATGATAAAATGTCTTACCAATACTTTATGTCATCCTTCTACTTCTACAGAGAGGGTAAGTCAGATAAGTATTTTTTGCTCCAATACTTTATTTGAAATTTTCAGTGACTATAAACATTTAAAACATTGCATTAAAATGCAAATAAAGAACATACCTAATACCATTGAGATAACTTTTTTTACAACGTCTTTAAAGTGGTTCTGGCAAACCTGTATTCAAACTCAAACAATGCTATTTAAAATGGGTGACAAGAAATTAAACAACAAATTAAAGTGCATAAATTACCTCGAACAAATGATACACATTACATATTAACTTGTATCACAAACATCATAATCCTGCTGTGCAGTCAATCATAGTGAGAATCAGTCATAGTCAATTAAAATACAGAAATGTAAATACTTTTAGAGTTTTACATTAAAAATGAGCTGTTCAGCAAAGAACAAAAACATGAAAATTCTCATACATATATCCAGTACAACTCTGGTCTCACATCTTTTGGGAAAAACACTTTTTGGGTCATTCTGTCTTTGCTCTTAACAAGGTTTTTCAGATCAAAACCATTTGTTGTTCTCAAGAAAGAAGTTCATTTCAACTGAAATTATATGATCATGATTTACAGTTTAGCATATACTGGCCTGCAGATTTACTTACACTTAATTAACACTGTATCATTTTATAAAGGTCCACGCAAACCCAAAATCAACCTCGAGAACTTTCACAACCCTGCACAGAAACTAGCATTAATGCATTAGACAGGCACTGGAAAATAAACAAATTTACCCTCATAATTACATTCGTATAGCACCATGAACAGTATTTTTAAAAACGTAACATCATATTGCACAATATAATCCAATATTATTGACAATAAACATCTCAAGTGTCCATATGGCTTCTCAGTCCAACTGCTCCTTGTTCAAAGAACAGCGTCAAAGTTGCTGTGTTTTTTTTTTTTTAAAGAGGCATTCATCACAATGTCTGATGGATATGTGAGCAGGATAAACTGCCCCAAAAGCAGATTCTCAGTAATACGGACCAATGTCTTCATATCCAGCATAGCTTGGCCAATTGGGAAAGATTCCACGAGAACATCTGGGGCTGCCGTATCGGTCGAAATGAAGGTCCCAATCGCACACACCATATCGCTGATGGTCACCGTTCAAGTCATTTGAATTCTTCTTCAGTGCTGATTGAACGATTCTGTAATTCTGTCCTTGGTTGTTATCCCAGAACATCACGCCATTGACGTCATAGCAAATGGCAAACTCGATGCGTTCATGTGGAGGCACCTGATCAGGTAAAGTAGCTTCGAATGAAAAGGTATCACGGTTTGAGCCGGTGTAAGTGTCCTTTACGTACTGGCATTCTATGTCTGTGTGACTTTTCCAAGTGTCAAACGTAATGCGAAGCTTAACGGACTTCTCAAAGGAAAGGTTTTTGACTTTAACCGTGCCCGCTATAGATTTTTCCTTAAGCATGCAGTGTTCGAGGCAGATGTTTTCATTTTCTACACGTTGACGAAACTTTAAGTAATCTGCAGACGGCTGGTCAAAGTCGAGGGTTAACCTGTCCTTCCCTTCTGGCAGTGTCAATGAAGAGCTAAAAAACGGCACGATGTTGGTTGGGACATCAATGGGATCATCGAATTCAGAAAAGATCTTCACCATCGTCAGGGCGAGGCCCTTGTGATCGGCAAAAGATACTTGTTTTTTGGCCCTGCCAGGTTTTGCCAAGGGTGCGCTGGCCACATTCGACTCTGACTGCTCCCTAGGAGAGCCAAAACTAAGTTTGGTACTTTGAAACTGCTGTAGACATGGCCGCAAGGGCCTGCTGTATTTAGACACCCTTGGGTTCAGGAACTCTTCATTTGTCAGGTAAATCGGCATGGCGAGTTCAATCGGCATGGTGGATTCGTTGGGACAGCAGCCACGTGCACTGAAAATGCAGAAATGTGTTTTAATAACCACATTAATACAGTGAGAAAGGTCTGGGAATGTTGGTTGAAAGCAAAGAATTTTTCCAATATATGACTAATTCAAATTTCACACTTGTACTTTAATTAAACAAAGCATAAAATCCTTAACATATAGTCTGTATACAATAATTAACTCATTACGCACAGCAAACTGGGCTTAATATAGACTCAGAATCAAGTAATTAAACATTACGCAAAAGATTGCAGCAAGTCAAACAAGTTTATCTTAGCTGGAGGCTGGAGTGGGGATATGGAGCAGCAAATTATGGAGAACCAAAGAGACTGAACTTCAAAGATATTAAGCACCCTCTAGTGTTCATAAATTGTAAAACATTTAACTCAATTTTTTTAAAAGACAAAGAACTTGATTATTTAAAGAAAAACCTAACAGTCACTAAAAAGGGAAATTTTGTTTAGAAAAGACCTTAATTTTCAGACTGCCGAGTACTGTAACACAGGGTGAGCTGTAACACTAACAGTTTAACCCAGGGATCTTAAACTCGGTTCCTGTAGGGCCACAGCACTGCAGAGTTTAGTTCCAGCTCTAATTAAACGCACCTGAACGAGCAAACCAATGTCTTTTCAAGTTATCCATGCTAAATTTATCTAAAACCCTGATCAAACTCACCTACCTGTGGTTTTCTAGTGATCCTGAAGACCTTTATTAGCTTATTCAGGAGTGTTTGATCAGGGCTGAAGCTAAACTATGCAGGCCCTTGGCCCTCCAGGGCAAGATCTGAGCAACTCTGGAGTAGATGATGCAAGACTTTTTAATAATTATTGGTTTATAGAAAAATAATAATAACATATAACAGCTCATCTACAAGTGTTTCATCTACATGCAAATCTGCTAGAAATATCATGGCTGAGAAGATAGAGAGGGTTGACACTGTTTTACAGGGTACTTCTATAGGTCCCATATATAGATTGTAGCATACAGGCCTGTATTTGCCACAATAATTACAATAACTAACCCATACACAGGTATGTTTTTAGACTCGAGAGTTTATCTATTTCTGCATTTGTTCTGTATTTCTTTCTAAATTCCCATTCGATGTTAAACTATTTAAATATCTTTTAACACTACATTAAACTCATGCACACAATTTAAAACATCTAGCAGTGGGTTTGGTTTTAACAACACTCTTTGTAATTTTACGTTATTCTACACAATGTAAAAATAAGCAATACGTTTCAAAACAACTTTAATTTGTAGAAGGGAAATATGGAAATATAATTTCAAAAACTCAGAGACAAATACTGTTTAAAAATAATCGTGTTACAATACTCATCTACTAGCTTGTATACATATATAGTCAGCAACAAGGAAACATAGTTCCGGTCTGTCTAAGTAAAGCGAAAGATAGATTTTCTTTAGATTAAACCAGAAAATGGTGAGTTAAAATAACAGGCAATGGCAATCAGCTTTAGAATCAAATGTTTCGCACCTGTTGGAGCTCATTTGCAGTTGCAAATTTCGCCCTGGTCCAACATACCATCACGTTATATACCACACTGCTGCCTCTATTTCTGATCAAACCCTTCCCTCTTAATCGTTGATTATTTTATTTTTATAAATCCCAACCTTATACAAGATTGCTTTCCTTTTCCATATATCTATTAAAAGCTTTAAGCCTAATATCATCTGTCGCTCTGCATCATGCTCTTCCTGGTTTGAAGCCGTTTCCTTGGGCACGACTGTTTAATAAAAGTTTCCTCCCTCCCTTAGATTAAAAAAAAGAAACCCTGCGTGTTTGAACACTCAATCAACTCGTGTGCACTTTAAATTGATCGTAAAATGAGGGCATACGTGAATGCATACCTGTGTTACGGCATTTGAACTGGCTCAAACTTCTTCAGCAAGCCCAGTGTTTTTTGTTAATGAATGCAGCTTCAGCTCACTAGAGTAAAATACGCTCGTGCTGATGTGCGTCCGGCCACTCCGGCGGCATGTGCAAGCCTCCTAGCTGTACCGGCCGGCCCCAAAATTACATTTTTGCCGAAGATCAGACCGTGTTCACGTGAACTACCTCTTTGGACCAATCATTGCATGCTACAGGGGCATGCATTCACCCATGGCGATCAATGGCATGTCACGTGACTCTTAGGACTGGGGGTCAGTAGGTCATGTCTGGAGGTCCCACTGTGTTTTAAAAATATCCAACACTTTTTCTCCCATAAACATAAACTCACTAACTTCTGCATGCTTTCACATTGACCAGTGTGTGTGTGTAAATGCCAATTTCTATCACAAAACACAAAAATACACATAAACAAAAATTTCCCTTTTTTTCTGTTCAGTGCAGCTGTGTTAAATTTTGTACATTGAAGCTGAAAATGCAAAAGAAAGTTGATAAGCATTGTTGTCTCTGGAACAGGCGCTCATGACACCCATGGTTGTTGTCTAGTTGTTTCTTGTTACCTTTTATCACTTTTTTTTTTCAATTCTATAACTATAAGTTTATATTTCACTTTTTCTCACAATTCTGAGGAAAAAATTAGGCAAACTGCATAATATAAATTCAGAATATAAATTGCAATTGCGAGAAAAAAGTCAGAAATGTAAGATAAAAAGTGTCAATTGCCTTTTTTATTTTTAAACATTTATATAAATTTTAATGTATACATTTCAATTAAGATTGTTCCTTAGCGTTTAATATTTTTATATGTGTTTGACTATAATGGGATTGGGATGGGATTATATCACATAAAAATCAAACACAAAAGCCTGAATACTAAATTGCACAAATGTACAAAATATTAAAAGTATTTTTAAATACTATTATACTATATATTATATTATAATACTATTTAATTATTAAGAGTTTTTATTTTAATTATTTTATTTTCATTTCAATTTCAACTCAAAAAAGTTTTAAAAAGGCATGTTTTTTTTTGTTTTTTTTATAATGAACAAATAAATTGTATTTTATATTTGATTAAAATCCAAGCTCAAAGAAGCATTCATCATAGGAGTCAGAATTATACTCAGTTTCAGTGTGGAGTCTTTGGGAGACTGCGGTATACCTGATCCTACTGCTGCCACAAGTGATGCACAGATGGTGTGGAAAATCCATGGATAAATCCAGATACAGGAAACCCAACACTGGAACATAATAGAGCCAAAAAAACAGCCACAATCAGCAGAAAAAGAGAAGCTGTTTTAGGCGCATGATTTGTGAAATAGTAAACTAAAACAGACTGTAGAGAAGGTTATCAGCAGAACAGCTGTTCAGGCTTGTTCATTCTGAATCAGTAAGAACACTGCATATAAGGTGACAAGAAGAGGTCAAATGGAGTCATGCTGACACTGATTTGATTGATAATAATTGGAAGTATTGTGCTTGAAAAAGTATTTTCAGACAGGTTTACATCACTGGATGCTTATATGACAGCTGATATGACACCTATGCAGGCACATCAGTATATATCTAGTGGCAGCAGGGGTCATTTAAATTAAAAATTAAACATAAGTTTCAAAATAGCAAATTCTCTGGGTAGGTACTTTTACTGGATAAGTTATTATTTCACAACTGTTAAAAAGCATGCTCTGTGTATGAATAGTAGTATGAAAGCAGTTGATGTACTACATTCATCATGTTGACATTGTCATTTGACCTACCAGTGTAAGTTGCATCACTGCCTTTCACAAATCCACTCCTGTGGCCTTATGGGATTAAAAAGTGTCTATTATTGGATGTGGACTTAAAGGGATAGTTTACCCAAAAATGAAAATGTGATGTTTATCTGCTTACCCCCAGGGCATCCAAGATGTAGGTGACTTTGTTTCTTCAATAGAACACAAACAAAGATTTTTAACTCAAACAGTTGCAGTCTGTCAGTCATATAATGTAAGTGGATGGGAATCATGGTTTGAGAGTCAAAAAAACATACACAAACAAAACCAAATTAAACTCTGCGGCTTGTGATGATACATTGATGTGTAAAGACACAAAACGATCAGTCTGCAAGAAACTGAAAATATTTATATAGTTTTTTACCACTGATTTTCATTTGATAAACATCAAATTTTTATTTTTTGGTGAACTATCCTTTTAGGAATCTCACCAGAAGAAGAAGGTCATCTGGGTACTTTTTGCCTACTTTTTTATGAATACTGTGAATTTGGGTATACTACTCTTTTCACATACTGATTTTCACATACAGTAGGGAGGAAGTATACATATTCGGATGTTGCTATGTATTTGTTCCTTTATTTTTCGAAACCCTAAACTTTCTGATTATTTTCAGGTTTAAATTAGATTTTGAAACTCAGATTTTCAATTTGGTCTTTTGGACCATGATGTGGATATAGATATTTTGACAATATATTACACTTTAGTACTCTTGAACATGAGGAGAAAATCAAATAGCTTTGTAAACAGTAACGTTGGACTGTCGGTGAGATAAGAGTTCCATGATTCTCACACAAATATTGTTATAATATAACAGGCATCAAACAAGCAGAACCTTATACTCAAGCACAAAAACTGTGAACGTTCATCCTGGGCTCATCCTTCAGCTTGAGCAACCAAATATTTCCAAACAGCTGAGAAAAAAGAACTCTGATCCCAGAAGGTCATCACTTTCACTAGCCTAATACGAGTTAAAACAGATGGTTACAGAGCGGGAATTTGCAGTTTTGTTTTGTCAATATTGGATCAGTGATGGCTGAGTTGCCCAATGAGGGTCTAGGGAATAAGTAACAAGGTTTATTATAAACAGCTGCTAATACATCCAAGACTTTGAACCATGATTTTTAATTCGATATTGTAAACAGAAGTATGTTGATCTGATAAAGACACACGGTTTACGTGATTGACGAACCATACAACTATTGTATTCCTTCAGAATTCCTTTTTTGAATCACAGATCTTATTTTATACATAATTTAAAAAGACATTCTATATGAACTGACCCCTGCTGTAAATAATAATAATAATAATAATAATAAAATAATAATAATAATAATACAGATTAAGATGGTTTCTGATTTTAGCTGTTTTGGTTGATATCAGAGAACTGGTTTTAGAGGGGTTTAGGCACTTTTTAACCAGGTAGGCACTGGAAGACCAGCTCTAAGACCAGCAAACCAAGACTAGTTTAAATGTTTTTTTTTTTTCTTCTTCAGCAGAAACAAACCATCAACAATAATAGCAGGAATGTCTATTCATATGGTAAACTGTTATATGTAGGCAGATTTCCTTACATAACACTTTGCGGAAACACTTTTGCATTTGTTTATTATTTCTCTTAATTATATTCAGAACAAAATTCTGTCTGAATATTTATTTATTTATTTATTTTTGTTGATACCATGCCCCATGCCTGCCCTGGTTTTTGCTGGCGGAAACTGTTGTTACCATGGTAATAAGACACAGATAGCAAAAAAAAAAAAAAAAAAAAAAAAAAAAAAACTTGACCGTTTTGGTAATTTGCAAGCGGAAGTTTTACTCTGACACTTCCCGGAAGTTCTCCCCAACTGTTTTCGCTGCCAGAGGGGGATTTGAGTGCGAAAATGGCGACGTCTCGTCGCATTTCCCAGCACCACCAACAACAAAACTTATCCTCCCCACCAAGACCCGACCCCAGTCCCCTCACGCCTCCAGAATCACCCACAGACACCGGCGGCTCTGCGGCTGGTGGGGAGCCGGAAAGCATCGGGGATCCGGAGATCACTGCAGAAATCCCCACTCCGCTCCTCAGCAGCACCAGCAGCAGCAGCAGCAGCTCCAGCTCGAGCAGCAGTAGCTCGTCTACCACCGGCGGGGGCAGTAGTGCGGGCTCCACTCCCGACTCCGGTAGTGCCAGTCCTGGAGGCAGCGTCTGCGGGACGAGTGGGGCTTTCAGGGAGCTATTTGAGGCCTGCAGGAATGGGGACGTGTCTCGGGTGAAGAGGCTGGATTCGGTCAATGTAAACGCAAAGGACATGGCCGGGCGCAAGTCCACCCCGCTTCACTTCGCTGCAGGTAAATACAAATATATAAATGGTTGCGATCAATCTTGACCTGGAAAGCAGCCAGGTAGACGGTTTAAGTCGCTAAATAAACAGTAAGATGGGGTTAAAGGAAAGGGGGTCAAGGGGAATAAAGTAGAGTTTGGCCAAGTTGGGCAACAAGACAATCATACAACATCTAGTAGAAAGTTAACCACTCCGCGAGCTAAATCGGTCCGCTCGTGTTTGTTTTCGTTTGATGCGTTGCCGTAAGTGAATAAAGTTCAACATACAGGCTGAATGAACCGCAGTGCACCGGGAGATGATCGATAAAATTAATAAACGTCATAATAAAGTTACAGTTTGTCCTCGAATGTCCAAAATTCATGTTTACTTTGGTTCGCATTATTGTATGATAAACTGAAACCGGACCCTTTCACGTTCCTTGTGATCCTCCAGAGCTGCCAAAACACTAAACGCAAAACATAAATGTAGTATATGCTACAAAACTGTTTTCCAATTTAATAATAATAATAATAATAATGTTGAAATTTCTATATACATGTTCATTCTTCATTTTATACTCATCTAGTAATGCTCTTTGGAAATGCAGCCACTACAAAATTATTTTTAATAGCCCTTATCCAATAATCACAAATGGCTGGATATCTTCTTTAAAGATATCAAAATGAAATTTGTGGATGTTAGTCCACCTGTGGTTATTTAGAGGCTGTTTTTAAACAAATTAAGGAGCCATTTGATGTCCCGCCCCAGCTTCCGGTTGCAGTAGGAAATATGTCCACAGAGAAAGGAAAACTGTACTTGCCAAACATATATTATTTTAAATGTACACTGATACATTTCTTGTTGGAATAAGCATGCTACTGAAGGGTATTTGCCTCTTTAGGATGCTTATAATGCATGCATTATAATCAATAAAATTATTGAATGATCCTCCTTGTACACACATATTAATCGTCATTGTGGTCTATTGTGGGAAACCGGTTTATTTTCTTCTTCTTCATGTCCAAGTATTCTTAATCTGTAATCAAAACAAACCAAAATAAAGCATTTTCTGTTGAAACAGGTTCTCATATCATGACTAAAATCATAGATAAGATTTGAAAGTCAATGGAAAGAACAGCAGCACACGTGTAAAATGATTTTCTTGCTAGACGTGACTGATATGCATGTTTGTAAACTTGATAACTGACATTTTTGTCTCGCAGGTTTTGGAAGGAAAGACGTTGTGGAACATCTCCTGCAGACGGGGGCGAATGTGCACGCAAGAGACGATGGAGGTTTGATCCCGCTGCACAACGCCTGTTCCTTCGGTCACGCCGAGGTGGTCAACCTGTTGCTTTGTCAAGGAGCCGATCCCAATGCCAGAGACAACTGGAATTACACTCCGCTCCATGAAGCTGCCATCAAGGGCAAAATTGACGTATGCATTGGTAAGCCCTTCTTCTTCTGTCTCTTCTTCATCGATAACAATGGTATATCATCGGAAAACCTGAAACGTGTTTCTCGAGTTGAAAGTGTTGGTTTGGATTCGGATGGGGAACATTTCAGCTTTGTAGATTGAGGAGACGAATGGTACAATCTCGCCTTAGTGAATTCTGAAGATGTATGACTTTAATTTTTCCTGTTTTGCCTGAGGAACAGTTCTCGATATGGGTTAACCATGTGGTGTTCGTCTTGATTAGCCGCGGTGACTGGCGCTATTACACAGCTCTCAGTCATTAATCAGATCTTTACTGCTTGGTATTCATGAGAAATTTAACATTGCATCTGGGGTGAAGAGAGCTGATAATGTGGTGATGGAATGTCATTAAACATTTCAGTCCTCTGTTTCATGCATTACAATGGGAAGATCATGAAATAATCTGCTTGATGCGCATCCCAGTCTGTTTTTTACATAGCTAGGCTGCATCTGAGTTTGTTTCTAAAATGAAAAGGGTATTTTAAATTGTATTGTGGTTGTATTTACTTTTTTTTTTTTTGTTCAAAAAGAAAGTAGTCTGCTGCTCATAGCAATCTTAACCAGAGTGCCACTTGCTACATTTTTAGCATAATCCAATTAAATGGGAGAAAATTCCAATTTAAAAACTTTGAGATAAGAATTATCTGCACAATCTTAGGGAGAATTCAGAGGCCTGAGGACACGCATGTAATTTCACATCACTCAATCTGAAAAGATTGAAATAGATGTTCTCTGGCTTTTATCTTTGCACTTATTCATCAGAAAATTTATTTTGGAGAGCTTTAGACAGGCTGAGTCATTCCATGTACAAGTAGACCTCCCATTTTTATTTATCAGTCTAGAGTAGAGTAGTTCATGCTGGAAATAAAACTTCTGTCCTTGAGATATTTTTGATTCAGTATTGATCACGACATTCTGCAAGATAGAGGGAAGTTAGTTCAAATTGTAGATTTATGCTGATGCACCTAAAGCAATAGAGGTTTGTTTTTTGTTGTTGCCCATTGCTTTAAAGCATACCAGGCAACTTCTGTTCATTGTGTCGTTTGTTGCCGTCATCTCTGGTTGACGCCCTAATTGTTCATAATCCTCAGGCTTGGTTGGTTTTTTAATAGAGCCAGTAACTAAAAGACCAAAAGAAGCATGTAGCTTTACCAGGATGTTTGCACATGCCTCAACCAGAAGGTGTGTTTAGATTCAAACAGGACATACAGTGATTATTTTTTTTTAATGTAAACATGCAGATGGACATTGTTGTTTACGTGTCACTATTTTTTCAGCATTTTGTGCATGAGCACCATGTTTTAAAAACATGTATTAGTTCCACTTTTTATTTGTAACCATTAATAGCTAAAGAGGTTTTGCACATATATATGTGTGTGTGTGTGTGTGTGTGTGTGTGTGTGTGTGTTGGAGGAGGGTTGGAACAAAACTCTGCAGAGGTCCAGCCCTCCAGGAATTGTTTTTATAATGATCACTTCCATGCGCCAAACTTGTTACAACTTAACCACTGGTTTCTAGTTATGTCCACTTTTGGAAGACCCAACAAAGTAGCTTCGCTTTCAACTACGAAACACACAGCGTCTCTGCGACATGTCGGCAGCGGCAACAGCTAGAATAAAAGTGATGCCTTCTTTCTTTGCGTGAACATTTGGGCGGCGTTATGCAAATCTTCCCACATCGTGACATAGACATGTGGGGGCGTGTTAGAACGAGCCGTTTTAGGTAGGCATGGTTGACTCTTATCTTTTATAAAGAATATCTCTTTGGATTTGAGACTTTGCAACTTTACAGATCTTTTTTATGCACCAAGAGCTTGTTACACTCCAAAGATAAAGGAAATATTGAAATCGCATCATATGACCCCTTTAATCCATAATTGTAGATGTCCTGGGAACTAAGGGTAACTTAAACTGAGTACAAATTGTCTTTTTTAACTTGAGAACTATATACAGTCTCAAAGAATTGTTTATTACACAGAATCTGTGCCAATATCATGGCTCGTAATTATGGCAGCATCACTTGGCCATTGAGTGCAATTTGGGCTCCTCCTAAATGTTGTCATATGTTTTGCTCACATCCAGTCTTTTTATCTTCATTAGTAACATGCAATTAGATGGTGGTGTTAAATTTTTTCTTTAGCTCCTTGCATTCCTTATCATGTAGACAACTGGTTAAGTAAAACTATGAATATGCAATATATTGCATATATTTAGCAAAATGCTTCTCTTTTTATTTATTTTTCTTGCTGACTAGTGAGCTTATGGACACTGAATGGTTATTCTGAGATAAATGTACAGGTCCTTCTCAAAAAATTTGCATATTGTGAAAAAGTTCATTATTTTCCATAATGTAATGATAAAAATTAAACTTTCATATATTTTAGATTCATTGCACACCAACTGAAATATTTCAGGTCTTTTATTGTTTTAATACTGATGATTTTGGCATATAGCTCATGAAAACCCAAAATCTCAAAACATTAGCATATCATGAAAAGGTTCTCTAAACGAGCTATTAACCTAATCATCTGAATCAACTAATTAACTCTAAACACCTAAAAAAGATTCCTGAGGCTTTTAAAAACTCCCAGCCTGGTTCATTACTCAAAACCGCAATCATGGGTAAGACTGCCGACCTGACTGCTGTCCAGAAGGCCATCATTGACACCCTCAAGCGAGAGGGTAAGACACAGAAAGAAATTTCTGAACGAATAGGCTGTTCCCAGAGTGCTGTATCAAGGCACCTCAGTGGGAAGTCTGTGGGAAGGAAAAAGTGTGGCAAAAACCGCTGCACAACGAGAAGAGGTGACCGGACCCTGAGGAAGATTGTGGAGAAGGACCGATTCCAGACCTTGGGGGACCTGCGGAAGCAGTGGACTGAGTCTGGAGTAGAAACATCCAGAGCCACCGTGCACAGGCGTGTGCTTTTGAACCAGAAACAGCGGCAGAAGCGCCTGACCTGGGCTACAGAGAAGCAGCACTGGACTGTTGCTCAGTGGTCCAAAGTAAAATTTTGCATGTCATTCGGAAATCAAGGTGCCAGAGTCTGGAGGAAGACTGGGGAGAAGGAAATGCCAAAATGCCTGAAGTCCAGTGTCAAGTACCCACAGTCAGTGATGGTCTGGGGTGCCATGTCAGCTGCTGGTGTTGGTCCACTGTGTTTTATCAAGGGCAGGGTCAATGCAGCTAGCTATCAGGAGATTTTGGAGCACTTCATGCTTCCATCTGCTGAAAAGCTTTATGGAGATGAAGATTTCGTTTTTCAGCACGACCTGGCACCTGCTCACAGTGCCAAAACCACTGGTAAATGGTTTACTGACCATGGTATTACTGTGCTCAATTGGCCTGCCAACTCTCCTGACCTGAACCCCATAGAGAATCTGTGGGATATTGTGAAGAGAAAGTTGAGAGACGCAAGACCCAACACTCTGGATGAGCTTAAGGCCGCTATCGAAGCATCCTGGGCCTCCATAACACCTCAGCAGTGCCACAGGCTGATTGCCTCCATGCCACGCCGCATTGAAGCAGTCATTTCTGCAAAAGGATTCCCGACCATGTATTGAGTGCATAACTGAACATAATTATTTGAAGGTTGACTTTTTTTGTATTAAAAACACTTTTCTTTTATTGGTCGGATGAAATATGCTAATTTTTTGAGATAGGAATTTTGGGTTTTCATGAGCCGTATGCCAAAATCATCAGTATTAAAACAAATAAAAGACCTGAAATATTTCAGTTGGTGTGCAATAAATCCAAAATATATGAAAGTTTAATTTTTATCATTACATTATGGAAAATAATGAACTTTTTCACAATATGCTCATTTTTTGAGAAGGACCTGTATTGTTGCATGGCATTGTTTCCAAGCTTTACACGTTTTCCACAGTTTCAGTAAGCTGTACTGTATCTTATAATATAACTTTTGATGTCTGTTCATGTTTATTTTGACAGTTAGGATGGGTTCATGTGCCACCTGAACTAATGCGCTAAAGCGATCATAAAAAAAAAAAAAAAAAAAATTCTTTCAAGATTCATGGCAGTTTTTTCGTTTTGAGTTTATATCCTGACCACTAGATGGCAATCTTCATCTCTGAACTTAAACAGTGACAGGAAGTTAAGGATGCATGATAAATATCGGCACGATATTAATGCGCATCTCGTCAGTAAAACCGGTTCTGTAATCAGCGGTAAATCTTTACACGTGCGTGCTTTCACGTGGAGCAGCATTTACTACACAGAGCCATTGTTCACTGACAAGCTGCGCAAAACCACAATCATATTTCTTTAATCACTTTATCATCCATTCATATAAGGTTTTGAGAATGTTTTGTTTTCTTTAGAAATCCTGCAAGCACTTTATTTTTCATTGATATTAAGCAGATGTAATTATTTTGTACAGATCAAAATGTTATGAAATTGTATGTTAAAATTGTAAAATTAAATCTTTTGTAAAATACATACTATACTTTTAACTAAAGGATCCTGCAAGCACTTAAATTTTCCCCCCTTGACTTGTATTGCGCAAAAAGTGGTTCAATTACGTTGAATGTTACAGGGACTGATTATTGCAAATGCAGATCCCACTGTGTTCTGGTTAAATAATTTTTATTTATCTATTTCTTTATGACAGCTTTCCTAAAAATATATCCTATTTCTATATATATCCTATATATATAAATATCCCAATATATTGCCTTGCTTACAGTATCACAATGTATCGCAACATATTGTATCGTGATACGTATCGTATCGGCTGATTCTTGCGGAAACACAGCATTAATGCTACATTTATGTTTGAATTTCATTATGAATTTGGCAGAATTTTAAAGCTGATACTTTCTTTATTATAAAGTAAAGGAGCACAAAGCTTATTGCAATTGCATCAAAAATGCGCATCGTCTGTTTATTACGTCAATATAACAAAAGTTTTGATCGTAAAACAAGCAGGAAAAAAGGCATTACATGCAAATTTTTAAGTCATAACATTTACATTTATATGGTCGCCATCAGTGGCGATCTCAGCAAAAATATTACTCGCAAATTAATATTTTTGGTCGCAAATGCAACAGTTTTAGTTGCAGTCTGGAGTCCTGTAGCCTATATTTATAAACCAAGTACAGTTACAGTACCTTAATTTATGCCAAATTTGTTCTTTTTCCAAATCCAAAAGCATTACTCACTACTAGTCGACAAAGATGATAAACAATAAACAGCACTAGGATATTTTTTCACTTAAGAAGCTTTTTCCCCTTTTATCTTCATTCTTTTGGCACCCAACAAGTGTTGTCACCTTTGCCCTTTGTTCATGATGAATAAATAATTAGCATCCCCTCTGCTAATTAGGATTGCTGCTGGTCTCCACTCATTAATTTCTCTGCCCATCAGCCTAAAGCTGCAAGGGGGCAGCTTGAAATTAGAGGTCAGGTCGTCATTCCTTACCTCAAAGATGGATGACGATAATGGTGACTGAATGTTTTCATTTTTATTTCTACCTCTCCACCTTGTTCCTGACTTTTTAACCAGATGATCAAGTGTCATCTCCCCACATTCATAGCCTTGAGCTGTTGCCATCCACTCTTATTTTCCAATGTGGCTAACCATTATTGCGCATGCAAGGGATGAAATTAAAAATCAATAAATCGATTAATCACAAACGTCTCCAGCGCACACCTTCAATCCCGGATAATATGTGTATGTGCCCGTCTGTGTGTTTGCAAGCCCTGCGAGTCAATTCTTCCATTCCCTTCTGGGTTTATCAAATTGCTAATGATTTCACTTGGCACTAATAGCCATTTTCACCATTGTCTAAGTATGTCGAGAAATTTAATGAACGCCAGCTTGCAGAGATGGCTGTGTCTGATATATGCGTGTTTGCAAGACTCTCTGAACGCTGTCTGAACAGCAGGGATTTGTACATGGTTATGCATTAACCCAAGCACCCATGTACTCTCTAAAGCTCTCAGTGTTTGGTCGTAATTACCTTACTCTGCTCATCACACTCCTACCACCAATTACTGTGCATGTGGCGGCCGTTGTTTATTCAGAAGGTCTTTATGACCAACTGTAGGTCTCGGCACCTGTTTTACAGCAATCGGTTCTGGGGTTCTTTCATTTGTATTCTGTGCACACATTTTCATGTTTATTTCAGGGTCAGTGACATATAAGATTGTACATGATAAAGAAAGGAACAAAATAAATCTATTATAAATGTAGTTTAAAACACGTATATCATGTTCTATGAATGTACTTTGTTTTATATGGTTTTGAAAAACTGTTCTGCTGTTTTCAGTTTATTGAAAAGTCATTTGACGGTCATGTAAAAAGTAATAACATTGTTTACACATGTTGAATAAATGTGAGTTTTCACATCTTAATCATAATTTTTTTAAAATGCATTTTCCAGGGTCAATGAGAAATAAGGCTGTCTATAATAAGGAAAGAAAGAAAATGTAAACGGTCCATTTAAAATACATGTACCACGCTGAGAGTATACACATCCTAAACATTAAAAAATGTAAAAAAAAAAAAAAAAAAAAAATTAAGTTATTAAGTTATTATTATTATTATTATTATTATTATTATTATTATTATTCTTTTAATTAAATTTTTTTCAGATATCATGAATTGTTAATTCAAAAATATGTTTTTTTGTATTTTATGATGCCAAATTTACACTGGCACAGAAGTGCTTCTGAAGTGCCATTTAAGTGTCTTTGGACAGACTGTTTAATGCTCCTCAGAGGTGGCTTAAATGCATTTATACAGCAATTACAATGATATACTTTGATACAAGGGGCTGAGGTGGGTCTGAGCAGGCATAATTTAGTCTGGCTTTGATGCAGCATTGCGTCTTTTACACTGAATTTTGAGCAGGCACAGAACAGCCTTAACTTGGCTTTGTAAAGGTACCGGTTTCCATTGCAACAAGGCTCTTTTCTTTGTTATAATATCAGAACTGTTGTATCACACTGACATTTATGCTCCCTAAAAAAGTATCAAAAAAAAAATTAATACACAAATTAAACCAATGCAATGTATTTTTGAATAAATAAGTAGATCTAGACAAAAAATAAATAAATAAAAAAAAGCTTTGTCAGCATTTTTTGACACTTCAGCATGTATAAGCATGCAGACAATCTACTGTAGATGCGTCTCATAGGGAGGGGGACCACCTGGAGTGCGGAGGTTACAATGATGTCCCCTCGAAGCCTGTCGCCTGATGGATCGGCAAGCTGTCATAAGCATGCCAACGAATTTTAATCACCCCATTGCTGTCATGCTTCCAACAATTCCAAACCTCTGTGCCTACCCACCCCACGGCAGCCCACCGCTCATGTGCTTTCATGACACCAGTGTAAGCAAATGTGGTCTCTGTGGGGCCTTTAGTGCATATTAATTTGACTGAGAGGGTTGATGGTAGCTGTATCTTCCCACTTAACTAAACTGTTTTCCTCAGCCTGTGTTTTTCCGCATCAAACCCCGAATCCTCCCTTGATGCAGTGGTGTATTTCACTCGGGTTTAATGCTTGTCAAAACTGTGTTTTTGTGATGAGAAATGGATGACCTATGAGTCACTGGCATAGCAGTAGCATCACAATCATACTCACGCAACGCAAGATTGCTCTCCTTTTTTTAGGTACATACTTCTTTGCCAGGATTTACGAACAAATCCAAACAAAACACTTTTTTTCTTTCCCTCAGGCTTTAAAGATTTAACAGTAGTGTTTTGAGAACAGCTTTCTTGTAAAGCTTATGCTTTGTTGTATTAGCCTGTCCCAACATGATGGTCAACTACACTCTTTCAAAAAACTCTTTTAAAAATGTTTTTGAAAGAAGTCTATTAAAATAATTATAAATTTATAATTTTATAATTATTAAAAAACTCTTTTCTATTTTAATATAATTTAAAATGTAATTAGTTCCTGTGATGGCAAAGCTGAATTTTCAGCAGCCATTACTCCAGTCTTCAGTGTCACATGGTGCTTTAATATGCCGATTTGGTGCATAAGAAACATTTCTTATTATTATCAGTGTTATTAAAAAACTTTATTGCTTAATATATTTGTGGATTTATATAATAAAATGTTGTATTTAGGATGTCAACTTAATCGAGATCGATTAATTGTCGATAAGAGATGCAATCGTTAAGGCTGTCGAGGGTCGGTTAACCGCTGAATTTTTGGGCTGCAGCATTCGCAGATCACGTGCGAGTGTCCTGTGGAGTGACAGCAGTAAAAGCAACTCATTTTCATTCACAATGTCTTTCAACGTGATTCGTTAACAGTAGCCTACATTAAAATGAAACAACATAACTAAAAGCATATGTTTGCTTGCACACATAAAAGGCTATCCTAAGCATATTTTGCAGGGCTGGCCTCAGGACGAAAGGCTTTATATTTAACTTGTTAATTCGTTCCTACAACAATTTGTCAATTGTCATGCCGGAATTTTTTCCTTAAATAACCCATTTAATTTCCCCTTCCCATTTTACCACAGTAAGAGATGCGAAAACAGTGATTAAAATTGAAAGATAAAAAATTAACCTGCGAAATTAGAGGGTTAGACTGTGAAGATTTAGGAAAAAATAAACAAGGTCTATTGTTATTGAATTTGTTGAAATTCGTGACTAACCGGAACAAAGCCGCGTAAATTTATTTTCCTCTAAAACAAAGATTTTATTTGTCATAATCAGAGCTGGATTCAAAACATGCGATTTAATAGGCGCTGTGTGCTCACTAAACGGTGACGCCATCGTCACAAAGTTTCTGCATGGACCGTAACTAGGCACAGTTTCTCAAGCCCTGGGACAAATTATGATGCTTTAAGGAAAATGTTATATAAGTAATAGGCCCACATTAACAATTTTTTTTTTTAAAAAGGCTTTTAAATAGTTAAGATATAGGATTTAAACAGGCGCTCCATAAGTTCACGGAAAAAAAGGGATAGCAAGCATGTCTGTTTGTTTGCCTTCTGAGGGCATTGTGTGTGCGCATTTTCATTTTTTATTTTTATTTTTTTGTCAGCCAGCTGTTTCGATCGCGCCACAGCCTGCAGCACGCTGCACACGTATATTCATAGCGATTCAAACTTACATCGCAGTCTGTTCATTCAAATTATCAAGTGCTCATATGAAGAGGATGATCTTTTCCGTCTAAATGCGTATTTAACATTATTAATATTTAATATTCAAATACATTGCAAATATGGAAACATTTGGATTTGTGCCGATGATTACATGAGAAAATAACCTCCAAATAAATCTAGCCAAAGCCGCTCGATCGCTCGTCCTCGTCTGCATTTCATATTATAGCACTATATGCCGGATTTTTAAAACAAAATAGGCCTAGCGGAATGCAAAAAATAAAATTCATTTATTTGTTTATATATTTATTCTTTAGCATAATTTTTCTTTCAGCAAGACGTCAATTTGTGAGGTCAACTATTGTATGATATTATTTCATTTATTTGTTTATATATTTAGCAGCGGTACTTTAAATAGCAAAAATGGAAATTTGTCCTTCATTTACAACCCCCGTGTCGTCCCAAACCTGTATGATTTTATTTAATTGAATACAAAAAAACAAAAAGAAATTTTTAATAAACACCAAAATGGAAAAATCATCAATATTCACAAAAACAGGTGAACAAAAAAAAATTATGCATTTTTTGTGTGTGTTTCGCAGAAGAAAGTAATACAGGTTTGGATTGACATGATTCAAGGTGATTTAAATGATGACAGAATTTTCATGTTTAGGTGAACTCTTTAAGATGATAAATTTAATCTCTTTTTAAGGTAATGGTAATGGAGGAAAGCAAAAATGAGTATTGTGTAAAAGAAATGCTTCCATTTACATTGAATTGTCCCTGCACATATAAATTGAAAATTAGGTCCAGGTGATCCCAAAATCAGCCTAATTATGCAAGTCTTCCAGAAGACGAATAAATAGACAAGTTGATTTTGAAACCATGTAGTTTTGCACATCACTAGTCCAAAGCTCCTGGATGCTCCCAAAGATCTGAAGCATGGAGATGCTCATTTTTAAGAAGGATTAATTTTAGTTCCTCTCTGATGCCACAGATCTGTGTGATGAATTGTAGTGAGCGAGAGATGTGTGGAAGTGTTAGTGAGGAGGGTAGTGATATGGACAGGGTGGGTAGAGGAAGGGGACGCATACATTAGCCTGTGTATACGCGTGCATTGTTGTACACAGAGAGAGAGAGAGAGAGAGAGAGAGAGAGAGGTGAGGATTGGAGACAGTTGATAGACGCTGCTTGCTCTAGGTGCTCTGTGTTGCTTGGGTCTCAGTAGCAGAGCGCCAGCCAACGGCTCTCTCCAGCTCTGTTCCTTTCTCTCAAGGGGCTGTGGAGAGGATCTTAAAACATGCTTTGATCTTCCTCTCTCATACCCAAGTTCCCGTCACATACCCGGAGTCGGACTCTTTCTCAGTAACATGGGCTTTTTCCCCCCGTCTCACTGCAGTGTGTGTTTTTCCGTGCGGGCTGTTTTCGCTGCTGCTCCTGGCGCGCTGGTGCGCGATGTGTGTTTATGTCTGCACCATGCCGAGGCAAGCGCTCCCAGTCAGCGGTGCGAACGGCCCCAGCAGCAGCCTCTGCCTGCCTGAGTTACGATACTGCTTGTGTTTCCCCTGCACAGTTCTGCTCCAGCACAACGCCGATCCCAACATCCGCAACACCGACGGCAAGTCTGCCCTGGACCTGGCTGACCCGTCCGCTAAAGCTGTTCTCACCGGTGAGTGCTGCAACCTCATCTTCTGCTTTTCTTTCTTTTCTCAGTGTTGTTGTCTTTGATCGTATGCAGTTGTTCCTGTCTGATTCTACATCTGCACAGCTTTGAAATGGAGCAGCATTATTATGCATCTGTATCTCCACATTAGATGTGTTTGCGTGAAGTGAGACTGTTGTTGTCCTTGAGCGCTCCTCTGCCTGCGTGCTCTCTCTGTAGTAGGGATGGGCTACTATATTGAATATCCAGGATGTATTCATGATCATTTTAAAATAAAGATACATTGTGAGGATTTTAACGCACTGTGTTGTTAATAGTTTTGCGCTGTTCTTAGTGCAAAGCATTGCTAGAGTTATATATGATTAATTTCTGTTGTGAGTTGATTCAAAACTCTGATTCAACAATTTGTTGCCATTTTATCTATTTATATTTGGAAAAGTGTTTGTTGATAATTACGGCTGTTTTTCAGTGAAAGGCAAATGTATTCACTAGGTCATATTTGGCCTGAAAACATGGCCTGAAATCTGAAAATTTTTCCAATTCGTTCATAAATTCAAAATTTAACCATCATCACCATCCCACCCCAAATATAATAAATTCATAATAAATATTTTGAGTAAATATTGTGTAATTTTGAAAAAAAAATTTTTTTAATTTCAGCATGTTTGCGCATAACTCATTGCTATCATTAATTGGATTGGAGCCCATGTTTTCTAATGAAAAACAGTGTGGAAAGCATAGTGTGAATTATTTTATTTCTTGATTTAAATATTGAATTTAATTGGCTGTTCCTTATTAAAATATCTATTAAATTTCTTGAAATATTCTATGTATTTTAAAGTTGTGTTTTGGCAATATTTCATGTTTTAGGCTTAGTAAAATCTCCACTAACTGACACATTTGATAAAATGTACTCCTGCCACTCTGCCCCACAAATTGTCTTGTTTGGGAGCAGAGATTCATGTATAATCATCAGGCTGTACTGATCTATTACATGGTCCTTTTAGACACATTCTGATTGTGTTTACACTTAGTTGCATCATTTCCTGTTTGGTAAATACATGAGTTACAAAAGGGATGTAGAAAGCATTTCGTCAGCTGAGTAAATCTCAGAACTGAAAACATGTTTTGCTGCCAACAAGTATAGGATAGTAGTAAAACTTCACTCTTCAGCTCTCGCAGAAACACTCAGTCGAAAAATCACAGCAGCAGTGATGCGTTATTAAACGTTCTGTTTCTGAAATCAGTATAATCTTTATTGAAAGACATTAGACTTCATTGATGCATCAGTTGGCCACATAACAATGTTCAAAACAATCTGTTTTCACATCATGTAATAAGAAATTAATTCTGTAATGAAATATACATCAGCTGCTTAAAAAAAATAAAAGTTTCTAATGCATTAGAAAATATATTCTAAATCATGTGATTTGCCATGACACTCTGTTTTTCTATCCACTTATCAATCTAATAAATCAGGAATAAGGTGATAATGTATAAATGGCAGCTTCTGGTGTGAGTGACGGGGTGATGTGTTTGGTTTTGTGTGTATAAATAGAGCAGGAGGCAGAGCTCTAGTCTCTCGAGTATTTCAGATAATTGTTATAGATCCGCTTTTCCTGCCTGGCTACCTGACCCTGCCTGTCGAGCCTCCAATCATCTGTCTAGAAATATTGAAGAGCAGTATTCATTTTATTCTTAATCATGGTTGGCTAGCTATATCACACCAGACTACACAACATAGAGCTTTTTCATTTTTCACCAGCCTAGCCCCTAATTACTAACTGAAATATTCACTTAGAAGCTGAGCAGTTTGAACAGTTATTCACGTTTTTGTTTATTTGCTTGAGGCGAATTCCTCTCCTCTCACTTTCGTTCTGCTAATTTGAATGTTGCTTGCAGAAATTACATTGTGAATTAACCGTTTTGCATCACGGTTGCCAATAGGCGAGACGTGAGAGGTCTAATGCCATCCAGCCATCTGTAAGCATTGCTACTTTTTCTTCAAACAGCTTCAGAATAAAGCTCCGGGTCATCAAGTCTGTCTTGTTGGGTTACAGCTTAATGATTGCGTATATTAACTTGTCTGTGCCAGTTCAGTTGTACGATTGGCTATTTATTGCATTCTCCAAAGGAGTTTGGTGCTGTGAAGCTGCTTAATTTGTTTGAGCATTCTGTTTGGTTTTGTTTTTGGACGGAGACTTTCCAATAAACAGTCTGTTGAGTGTACGGCTGGGTATCGTTTGAATTTTGTCAATTCCGACAAATTCTTATCGATTCCCAGCTTCGATTCCAATGTGTTTAAAAAAAAACAACAACAACAAACAAAATTCAAACATTTAGATATCAACATATTTATTCTGTCTCTTTTTGCAAAACATTTAGTTGCAACTGAATACATGAACAAAAATCAGCAGGCTACGTAAAAACTGGACTCGATTAAGAGCTGTTTGTTTGCAAAATAGAGCTGCACAATTCTGGATAAATTGAGATTTTTTTATTCATAAATGACATGTATTTTTTTTCCAAACAAAAATAACATGCAATTTGTGAATGAATGATTCAATGACTGACTTAAGATTTACTTGTTTTATTATTGGATGAATCAGTGTTTTAGAATCAATCTCTTAAATGATTCAAAGACAAATACATTTTTAACAGCTCCTTTTCGCCACCTACTGGTGTAACAATGTAAATCCTTATTTGAAACATCAAATTACTTTCAAAAGGCAATTTACTCAATTTTACACATCAGTGTTTATATCCAAACTATAAACTTTTATCCCTGTACTTCTATGATTATTTGAATGATTGTAACAGAAATAATGACGTTGCGTGGTTGAAAAGACTTTTTGTGAAGCGGTTTCATACATATAGCCTATATAACAGCTGCTGTCTTTAGGTCAGCAGCAGCGCAAACACAGATTTTAATGTTCAAATCACACAGTGATGAACAGAAAGTTGATCACACTCTTGTGATCGCAAGGTTTAACAGCTGAATCGTCATTTAGGAAAGATCACATTGGGGTTTGAATCGAGTTTGTGACCTTTAATGATCTGTTTAATTACCAAATGATTTGTCATGTTGTAGGTGACACCTCTCTTGCAACATGTTTGCTTTTCACAAATATTATACTTTATAGGGCTGTGCAATTAATCTCATTCGATTGTCATGTGCATCTCGTCAGTAAAGCCAGTCCCGTGATTAGTAGTAAATCACCATCACCTGCTTTCAGATTGAGTGGCATTCACTACACAGAACTGAAGTTCACAACAGTTGTAGTTGAAAAGCTAGGTGATATTGCGTTTGAAATCGAATGCGATTCATCTGCGATTATAAACGTGATATTGCCTAATTGTCAGTGAACTACAGCTCTGTGTAGTGAATGCTGCTCAATTTGAAAGCAGGTGATTGAGATTTACTACTAATCATGGGACCTGCTTTACTGATGAGATGTGGATGACAGTCACATGCGATTAATTGCACAGCACTAATACTTAGCTGTTACTTGTTTATCGCAAATGTTGCCAAAAACTGAAGCGCTTAGAATAGCGAGGAAGATCCTGGCAGATCGCAGAGTCAGGTCCTCACAGATAGAAAAAAAGAAAAGATGCGCGCACAGGAATCGATAGGCAGAATCGAAATTTAAATTTTACAAAAAGTATCTGATTCCTGACGTTAAGTATCGATACCCAACCGTAGCTGACGATTTTCGATACCCAACCCTAGTTGAGTGCAATTTAAAAAAAAGAAATTGCTCACGGTTCCGGTTCTTTTAAAAAAAAACAGAACTGGTTCTGAATAAGAACCGGTTCTCGGTTCCCAACCCTATTCACAATATTACAGCTTTTGCTGTTTTGAGTATTTTTATTTTTTTATGTTTTTTTTAAAAGTGCATTTATCTTAATATGATAAACTGAATACTGTTTTTATCCTTTAAAGACCTAGAGCTCAAGGACCAAAAAGCTAGATTTTCTCAGCAACATCTAACAATGGCTTTTCTTAGGGCTATTACAATGATTGTTATATAATGCTTTACAGATTATTAGCTAATGTGATAGGTAGAAATGTCATTAGTATTCATTGCTTCCTATGTTGTCTTCACGGCTCCCTGGTTGAAAACGCTGGCTTTCAGAGAACACCAGAGTAGACAGTTTGATTCATGGCTATATTTGACACATAAATAGCACCCATGTGACCACAGCGCCTCTATGGAATGACAGATTTTGAAGGACCTTGAGCTTTATTTTGATCATGTGGTAATGCCTCTGCCATCATATGATGTCCTTACAAAGACAAAATGTTCCTTTAGGTTACGTTTGACACAGTTGCACTGTAGCTTTTGTGAAATGATTAATTACTACAGTAGTACCGCACACGGCGTTCCACACTGATTCATTCCGTGTTTCTGCAAGTGTCTTTATTCGTTTATTTAAAGGCTAATGGATTTCTGTATCATGAGCCTTTTTATTCCTGCTATAACACTACTATTAGCTCAATTTTCTATGCAGATGTTTAATTTTATAATGTATGCTATATTTTTATAATGTATTTGTGAACCACACACTTTAGCTGGGGGTTTTTATGAGCGTCTGATTTTTGTGGGCTAGTCTGAAACAAAAAAAGTGCAGGAACTGCACAAAAAGTGCCAGTGCAGAACAGCAAATATTTCTGGCAGAACACTACTGTCTTAAGTGCTGTTAAATGTATGTCATGTATAGGAAAATTTCTAGCGTTCTTCACCATATTTCTTTAAACTGCTTCCAGATAGAAGAGATTAAAGAGATTTTAGATGTGATCTTAGTGTTTAATATGACTCTTCTTTTAATACGAGATACGGAAAGGAAAAATATGAGACTTGACTGAAAAATTTAGACCTGGTTAAGGCTTGTTAAGTGAGGTGTAAATTTCATATGTAGGTTTATTCGGAAATTATGAAGCATGAGATTGCATTTGTTAATAAAATCAGTTTTGTTTTGCCTTTCTCAAATGTCAGAGTTCACCTCATCTCTGGTGTTGTATTATAATCAGATGTGAGTAAATTTCTTTATTGTTACAGGCTTGATGAATCCAATTTGCTCGGCTTGTTCATTTTGCGGAGATTAGTTCATAACACTTCAGAATGGAACAATCAAATAGCCGCTGGCGTATCATCCTCTTGCCATGTTAAACAGAACGCCCTTCATTTAGTTTTGCTTGATTGACTTTCAAGAGGTGCTATTCATTAAGCCCGCTTCCCATGATAAAAACAAAGTTATTCAGAATCAATACAAGTTCAGTTTGACAGACAAACAAAAAAACCTCCTTAAAGAGCGAATCCCACGGTGAGGTGTCTGAACGATGACTCTGGCATTTATACATTTTTGGAAAGATGTTTGAAGTACGAGTGCCCTCCAGCACAAAAACAGTGCAAGAAAGTAAATGTTCTTATAGGAGATAAAGACCTGAATCAGTGTACTAGTGGACTGCTGCATGGCTTCAAAAAGAGCCCTTTTAACTATTATTTCTCACATGCTTTTAGAACGTCTTTCCCATAGAACCTCTGAGCTTCTATATTGCTCTCTTTTGTGGGTTCTTTATTCTTTACTCTTTATTCTTTTTTATTTTCTGTGTGTGTTTCTTTCCATCTAAAAATGGATTTATGTTGGTCATATTACTCTGAGAAATATAGAGTGTAAAATGGAAAATGTCAAGGGGAATACAAAGTCACTAGAGCTTCAGATGTTGTTTTCTTAGGGAAGTAGTGCTGGAACTGGGGGAGAAGAAGTATAGATAGAAATAAGTTTGTTGATGTAAACTTCAAGTGTAGCATTTCCATAAATGGTCAATTATTTAGCTAAATTTCGTTTATTAAATGTTTTTTCTGCAGCAGAACAACTATTAATGATTTTTTTTTTTTTACCCCAGTGAAGTCACTTTACAAGCCACGCAGTGCTTTGAATATCCATTTAGACTTTCATCATACCAAATAGAAAAAGAATGAGAAATATTTTGCCTTTGAAATCTTCTTCAGAATTACATTCATGGTCCGCTTTAAAAGTTCATGTTTTCAAGTGAGTGGGAGAAAATTTGTCTTATAGCAGTGCTCCAATGCCCTAGACGATTTTTGAAAACCCAGTGTAAACATAACCAGAAACCCCTTGTGTGTCATTTTAAATATTTTAGGACTAAGGAAGGACTAGGCTGCCAGCCAAACAAAGTCTTTTTTTTTACTTGTTTACTTCTTAATCAAAAAAAAAAAAGGTAGTTGATATTTGTGCCAATATTTCCCCCAGGTGAGATTAACCCGACCAAATAGCACATATTTTTCAGTTTAACTTGAATGACCGCAGAGATTTTGTTCATCTCGTGTGTTACCCTAGCCTAGGTGAATAAGCTATGATGAATCCAACTGTTTTTATTGTATCATAATTCCCCACCTGTGTTTTAGATTTATCTAAAAAAAAAAAAAAGTTTTCCAGCCATCATCAGTCTTATAGGATTACACAGAATCGGTTGTGTAAATGAAGTTGGCTTTAATCCTGCGAGGGCCGAAACTAATGCCTCTGACCTTCAGCACCAAGAAAGTGAGGTTAAATCACATTATACACATTATAGCAAGTTTAATGAAATGCTGATAGACACTACAACATCATTGTTATTAACGACCCTCCTGATCATCTTTCTCCACCATCCTGACTACTTCCTCCCCACAATAATTTAATAATTACTACTCCCCCCCCCCTTAAAAAACCGCAGCAGCAGTGTTACGTGAATCAGTATTTTATCGATTAGTTATTCAAAGATTTAGCGAGACAGTCGTTGATCATTTTCATTTGGCTTTTGCTGTTTGGTTGGATTTTATATATTAATTCAAATAAATGACATAAAAATTATATAAGGATAAAAAGTTCAAAAGCTAAGAAGTACAGTATTATGTGATTGTTGTTATTATTATTACTATTTGAATCCTTTCAGAATATACTGTTCAAAAGTTTTTGGGCGAGTAAGTTTGTTTTATCATTTTTGAAAGAAGTCTGCATATTTTTTTTAAAAAAATACAGTATGAAAAAGTAAAATTGTGAAATCTATTTAGAAAATATATATTTTTCTTTTTTAATATATTTTAAAATGTAATATATTTCTGTAATGGCAAAGCTGAATTTTCAGCAGAATTAAGATTATATCAGTATAATATGCTGATTAGCTAATGTTTAAGACAGTTGAGGCACTTAATATTTTGTAAAACCTTTGTAGTATTAATATATATATTCTCAGCTTTAATAAATAAAAAGTTCAAGGGAAAAGCATTTATTTGAAATAAAACTCCTTTGTAGTATTATAAATGTCTTTACTGTCTTATTTTTGATCAATTTAATGCAAAGTTGTTTAAAAAACAAATCTTACTCTTAATCTTTTAATCTTACCTCACAATTTTGAACTGTACTGTAGATGGATACAAACTGTATCAACATTAAAATTTTGGGCAAAAATAATATAGAAACAGGAAAGTGTATATCTTGGGTTCTGAGGCTGGTCTTTTGACTTTTGATTTTTTACTTTTACCAGTTCATTGAAATGGTCCTGTGGTGTGAAAATAAATTTTTAAAAGTACAACTAATTCATGTAAGCTTTCAAATAATAGGAGGCCATAAAGGCTGCATGTTATAATTACAAAATGCTGTTTAAAATGATGTTGTATTTCATGTCATACTGCCGTATCTGTCAACTTCCCAGAAGTATTTCATGTCAAATTTTCCTCCCTGTGCAACAGAGGGATAGATGCACCGTCACATAATTATCCGTCCACCTATCTCACAGCAGACAGCTTGACTGCTCATTACTCAAGCGTATGAGTTTGAATGCAGAACACATTAAACAGAAGTAGGCCTAGTTCTGCACCACTGCTTTATTTTGTCTTTGAGAACCTTCTGCTTCTTTGCATGATGTCTTGACGTCCAGTCTGGTTTCCACTTGGAGAGGACAGATGGCTGGACCGGATGCCTGGTTTGAACTGCTGCTAGGCATCACATAAACAACCTCAGCCATTTTTACAGCTTGTCAGGGCATCATCTTTGTTCCACTGCTGGGTGGGATGATGATGCTACATTGCAATCGCAGAAATGTCCCAACCAGTATTTTATGACTGCTCATTCAGTCAATCAGTCATTTTCAAATGTATTTATTTTCAGTCTTTTGTTTTTAACTCCTGTGCTATATAATGTAAAGCTGTTTTTGTACTGATGTCTATTCATTTGTTGCGAATAATCGCACCTTTTGCTTTGCCTCTCTAAATCCGAAAATAATCAAATTGAGATGCAGCTTTGTGACATAATTATATAATATATAATACATTTTTCAGGTCGAATTTCCAGCAAAATAACTATATTGTGATTAAATGCTCTTTAGGTTTTTTTTTTATTGTGCTTTCACCTCTATCCAGCTTTCTTCAATCAATCAAAGATAAATCCTGTTTTATTGTTTTTCTTTTAGATATTTCCAGCCTTTTTTTAAACATTGAGATTTAGTGCTCCTCATTTGCCCGAGTTTGCTATCACGTTATTATGAACATATTTTTTCCAAAGTGAATTGGAAATTTCTCAAGCTGTTTTAGGAGGCCTGTGATATGTTGCAACACAAAAAAATCTGTAGTGCGAACATCTTGAAAAGCTCTCAGCACCAGAGAAAAGAGGGCTTGTTTGCTTAATCTATTCAATATAATATCCTGCCTCTCCCCCGCCAGGATTTAAGCAGGAAAATAAAACTGGCTGCGGTTTTATTTATAAGATTTACTTTTTTGTTGCAGGCAGGCAGTCTCTTCCCAGTCAATTAGATCTAGCAATTGATCCATAGCTTGTGCCCTGCTGGGTGGGTCAGATAATCCTTTTTATCCTCTGCCTATGTCTGCCGCAAAGACCTTTCCGGATGTGTTTGGTTATATTAAGAATGGTAAATCTCTAGGCCAAGTTGTAACCTTTGACCTGTGTGGAACCCAGAAAGTCATAAATATATTTTATTTCTGAAAGCAGACTGGAACCTTTCTGAATCATTTAAAATGGTTCTGGAACCCTAGGCACTGGTGATTAGACCCTTCTGGGGGGAATACCTTCAGCCGAACCCTTTGTAACTTGGGAATTTGGTGTGTGTCTCTGACTGGGACATATCTCATTGATCTGAGGCCATTTTTAACCCTGGAGCTCAAGGACCAGCGTGAGATCTTTTTTCAGCCCACCTGTGGAGCTTGAGTTCAAGGGAGTCTCTGTTTATCTCTGAATAAGTAATGCTCTCCTGAATTATCCACTCCTGTCTGCAGTATACAGAGCACCCAGACGCCCAGCCACTAAGCTCCTTACATGGACTGAAATGCAAATTTATTATTTTTCTTGTACACCTTTTTTCCCCTTCAGTGCTCTTAACACAACGCAAAGACCTTGTTTTGTATGCAGCTCCACAGCGTGCTGCTTACAGCTACTCGCTTTCATTATGCTTAGATGCTTTGTGCAAAGACCTGAACATTTAAACTATCATTGATCTGAATTTTATTCAACCCATAGTGCGGATCTTAGCTAAAAGGAAAATTGGAATTTTATAGCTCAACGGGTAAAGCAAAGCACTGGAAACACTAAGGTTGTGGGTTCGAGTCGCAGGAAGCATATTTATTGAAAGTGTATACTTTGAATGCACTATAAGACGCTTTGGGTAAAAGTGTCCAACAAATGCATGAATGTAACATGAGAATGCATGTCAGTAGTATTTAGCAAAGTGTTCTGTCAAAGCTGTTAGATTTTCTTTGACAAAAACACATTTCCTGTGCTCTCTTTAGGGATAAAAGAGGAAAACTCATTAATTTTTTGCTGATAAAGCACCCAGAGGAGCTTTGATAATGGGAGTTCACAGAGCCATTTTACAAAGAGGGATATCTGAGGCAACATTAACTTCAATTAATTACTTAGCTTAATGGTCAGAGCTTGCCAGTCTTCTTCACTGGACACTGGGCTGTTAAATTAGTGTATTCAGCCCATCTCTCTTACTGGGCCAAACTTATGCGTAGTAAGTCTGAGAGTTTTACTATTTCTACTATTTCTATTAAGATTTTATTATCAAGCGGGGAAAGATTTGTTTATTGTCTGATTGTCTGATGATAGGTTATTAAACTTATTCTTTTCTGGGTGTTTGTTTAACTTAGGAGACTTTTAGACTGGTAACTCTTTTTTTTTTTTGAACACACTTTTCACACTCTGACTAGTTTAAGTCGTCTACTATTACTGAAATTTTATTGTTATTTTGTACTGCAGGGATGCATTAAATTGATCAAAAATGGCAAGATTTTGCTTACATCATTTGTATATAAAATGCTTCCACAACGGCTGTTTTCAACATGGATTATAATTAGAAATGTTTCTTATTATTCACCAGTTCAGGTTCATATTAAAACCTGACCATATTAAAATGTTTTCTGAATCATGTTTTCATCATGATTTAATGTGATCACAAAAATGTTTTCATCACATGAATAAATTACATTTTAAAATATATATTAATATAGAAAACAGTATAAACTATAAGAAGATATAGATATCATGATCATTGCCATCATATTTATACTTTTTAATTGTACAACATAAAATTAAATAATATAAAAATAAAAACATTATAAAAATAAAAAATAATGTAAATAATATTTTAATAATAAATTTTTTTTAGTAAAGTGTCTTTTCAATAATAATTTGAGAATTATTTGAAATTATGCGTAACATTTTTTAAATTTTAATTTACACTTATGTATATATGTAATTTACATTTTTGTGATGGACTTTTTTCATAGTTCAGGATTACAGTTCTGGGCCTGAGGCATGGCACAATATCAGTCATACATACAATTTAAATTTGCAATTTAAGAATAACTGAAAAGTAATTCAAATGAACATTGAAGGGATGGAAAAATTTTACTAAAACAGTTTTATTCTGAACTTTATATAACAAAATAAAAATCCACAAATTGAAGAAACACCCGTTTATTGGTAAGTCAGTGCAAACGTATGGTATTTTAGTATAGATTTTATGCAGAACCA
Organism: Cyprinus carpio; assembly: GCF_018340385.1. Lineage (NCBI taxonomy): Eukaryota > Metazoa > Chordata > Actinopteri > Cypriniformes > Cyprinidae > Cyprinus > Cyprinus carpio. The sequence goes on from NC_056592.1 coordinate 10,193,991, forward strand.
TCTCTCAGTGGCTGCTGGAAAAATTGACATGTCTTGAGGTGCCTAACGATTTCCACTCCTATTTTCCACATTTCAGATTTGCTTCTGTACCTGGATTTCTTGCACTGCAGTCTTTTATCTTTCTCTTCTTGCAGATTCTGCCTAGATTAGCCCAGTTTAGGCTTATATACGTGCAAAGTTTTATTGATCCTGACAGTACATGTTTGTATAGCGCAGATCTCATTTGATGTCCAGATTAGCCAAGGTCAGTTATAGATCCACGAGGATATCGGTAATGTAAAGAGCCCAGACTTAAATTACCGTAACCCATACTGCAGCATTTCTTATCTTACATAAGGAAAACAGTGTTTAATGTCAGACTGTGATGTTGCACAGACTTTGATTTTCATTTGAAAGCCTTTCCAAGTTCTAGCAGCTAATTACCCAGTGATCTGAAATCAGGTTCTTGTCTACAGAAGGAGCCAATGGGAATGCTGTGTGTTTGTGTGCTTTTGCCTGCTCGTGTCTATGTAAAATGAGAGAATTAAAGAACGTTAGTGTGGCAGAGACATGCGTCGTGGGACTCACACTGCCCCCCTGTGGGTAAGTCTCAGCGTGAGCTTTTGGACAAATATCAGGCTGACAAAACAAAAGGCTTTCAACATGCTCATAAATTGTATCCTGCTGGTTCCTGTCATCAAACTCGATGCACAGCACTCCATTGGTTTGCTTTATTTTAGTGCTTTTTATAGCCAAATCTATTAGGATGGTGTCAAACCAATGGGTACAGATAAAATGACGACGCACAGATGTTACAGACCGTAATTTGCTGCCTTGCGTGTGTGTATTTCAACGATTGAAGCCTTAAATGCAAAGCCTTAAATGAGATGTCTGTAGCCCTGCACACAAAAGACATCTCTTAAGGAAGTCATAGCCTGGTAAGTGTTCACATTGTTATTATGATTAGCTCCCAGAGGGAGGTGCTGGTTCAGTCTCTTCAGCTTGCGCTCACCTCAGACACACATATACACAGAGTCTGCAGCAGGAGCTACAGCGTATTTGAGTGTTCCGGGCACGTATTGGCCATTCTGGGAAAGCTGCCTGTTTCCGGGCAGGTGCTGTTGGCTTTCCTGACAGCTCTGAGGAGCAACGAAAAGATTAGCAAGCAGCGTAGTGCATATAGACGGCCGGGCTTATGCAGGGAGCCTTCTTAAAGCCAGAAACGTTAAATGGGTCCTCTGTGCTCACAGCTCAGGATGCCTGTGGTGTTGAGACAGGGGAAGCTGCAGGTCAGAGTAATGTTCGTGGCAAAAGGTGGCGTGCCGAAAGCTGAATGCAACAACAGAAAGTAACCCTAACCAATTAGAAAGACCTTTATCCACACCCCTTACCTTTCGGCAATCCCTAATCTTTCGCCATGGCCACTGCTCCAACCTGCAGTTATCCCTACTTGGCGTGTCAGGGCCAGATCGCCTTCATACACCGACACACAAAGCTGTCAGCAGTAAACAAGCTAAAACCCGTCAGAAGAAGAAGCGGGGGCCGTGCAAAGGAAGAGAAAGTCGGAGAGAGAGTCACATCTCGATGGTATTGGCAGCCGAGGGGTTTAAGCCGGAAAGGTCATAGCTCATTTTCGCCTTTCAGAGTGTCTCCGGCAAATGATCTTTGAAGTATCGTTGGCGCGTTTATTCAGGGAGATCAATTGAAACACGAAGGCGATGTGTGAGTGTTGGTGTGGTGTTTTTTTTTTTTAATGACCCATTTTATTTTCTGCACCTTCTTTCCACCCTCTCCTATTGCTTTATTCCTCATTTGGTGGCTTTTTCACTAAGTCCTTTCTTATACCCAGTATGAGGAGGATAAACCTCTTATTGCAGCAGGAACATAATCCCTTTTGCATGCCCACAGCAAAAGTATATTACACACCAAAAGTGGAGCAGATACATCTTTAACTGTGTAGGGTACCAGGAAACTCCCACGTCCCACAATCATAGTGAAAAAAAGATGCTTGAAACACTTTATTTGATATATTCAACTTGCTATCATGCAATTTAACTGGATTTCAGAACCAGAAATGCGTAAAATCGAATATTCAGATGATTCAGAGTCTTATTCAGTGTGTTGGATGCTCAGAAATGACTAAACTGTTTGTTTGTCTGTATTTTATTGAAATGTTTTGTTCGGAGTGGTTTTTATGCAGCCTTGCTGCTTGTGTGGACCAGGCAGGTTAGAATCTGCCAGTCATACTGATACGATTTCTCCTCTTTCTTTTATAAAAGTTTGTTCACCCAACATTGAAATTTCTGTAATCATTTACTCACCCTCATGTCATTCCAAACCCATTAAAATAAAATTTTTGTACTTTCTGAAAGTTTAAAGTTTTGTTTGGGTACTTTTAATGGAGGGACAGTTATCTCATGTTTCATTAAAATAATCTTTATTTTATTTTCAGAGATGAACGAACGGGTTTGGAATGACATGAGGATGAGCAATAGGTGACAGATTTTTTTTTTTTTTGATAAATTACCCCTTTAAAGTCCCCCCAAAATAAAAAAAGCAAGTAGAATTCCCAAAATGTGTAATGTTTTGGCCATAGTTCGAGATGGTTTTTACCTCTGTGAAGGAGTCATTTGAAAGGGCCTGTAAATAAACTGGCTAATTTACTTTCCAATTGGATATATTTTAAGGGCCACCCATTTTCACTTACTGATGCTCATGGCCCAACAAGAGCTCCATCACTTTGTTCTCTTCTGTGACTGCCCTCCATCCCTGACAGCTCATTGATTACAGTGGTGTGCTGCCATTCTGATCGGCTCCCTGATGAATTCTCGCAGCCCTGAGATCCTCCCTCCCGAGTTTTCATTTGTCTTTATCCACCAGAGCATTACTCAGAAGGGTAACCATGAGAACATGCAAATTCCGCTGCGCACCGTTGGCTGTCACATATCCATTTCCCTTTCTTTTGTGGCAGTGACGTTCAGTGATGAGGGCAACTATTTTGCGGTGTCTTTCCTGAAATGACAAATCAGCCCACACTGATAATGCTCAGAAAGCCTGACAATGTAAATCATCGGGAGATCAGACGTTTTGCCAATTGGTCTAGCTGATGTTTTCCTCTCCCATGATGGAGAAGAAAGCCATTCGTCTTCCCAGGCTATCTGTTGCCCTTGGTCGCTATTATCACCGAGCTGTAACTGCCTGGTTTTACACATGGCTGAGTGGCTGCCCAGCCTGCCTGTAATAAGATGGTAGGCAGAAATATAGAAGAAATGGAGAAAAGAGAAACAGAAATAATGAGCTTAGTTCTCAAACTCTCCAGATGCAAGATAAAACAACTGAAGAAGAGTGGGGGCCGCAGCACGTCCTGATTTACTCTGTTGTTTGAGCTCTCTTGAGAGGTTTAGATTCTTATGATTGGCCGGGTTGAGTTTTTGGCAGTGATGCAATGGCATAGTCATAATGTTGGATCTAGAGATTTTTGCCAGTGTAGACAGATCTCTCTTAATTGTTGACTTGCTGTGAAATGGCAGTTCCTGCGGTGGGTAACCAGCAGTGATAGAGTGATATTGTCTAATTAACAGTGTTAGCTCTCCCTTGTGTCCGTTCCAAAGTCTACCAGCAGCATTGTCAGTGAATAATGCATAAAGCACATATTCTAGTGTTGAACATTTGTATGAAATTTTAAGTAGCCTACATGTTGTGTTAAAAGCATTTTATTTTAGGGAAGATTTTTTAAAAATAATTATTTTATGCTCACGAAGGCTACTTTTATTTGATCAAACGGATGGTGTTTCATGTCTGCCACGCCCCTTGCCAAAGCAGCAAGTTCCTTTAGGGATGGCGTCAATATTGTCAAATCAATCTGAGCCGGATTCAGACCCCGAGAATATCGAAGAAGAGGAACACGTAGAACCTTTGCATGCATGGATATTGCAAGACATATTAGGGGCCATTCACACAGAACGTGTATTTGCGTCTAACAATGCGAGACTCAGAGCTCAGAAATGGTTTTTAAAAAAGCACAGCGTAGAACACGAGGGTCTGGAGACGCGCTTTTGAGATGTGATGCAATAATGACAATAATTGAAATTATAAAAAATAGGAAAATAGCAGAATTGATAGATACGAGTTTTGACATGGAAAAAAAAGAAATAATTGCACTGGCTATAGCATTTGACATCGATAAGCATCGTCAAATAAAACAGTTGTCATGCCAACTTGCTACTGTAAACAGAAGCTTTCCATGCTTGCCCCGCCTCCAAATTCTTCTGATTGGTCCACTGCTTTGGAAATGACATTGATGAGCAGTGCTGCTTGTAAAAGTTTTGACACGCCATCTTAAAAACATGCATTCTGTGTGAATGGCCCCTAACTCTGCAACGGCACTTCTTCATCATCTTGTCTGATGCACTCAACCAAGCATTCAAACCACAACCTCGCCCCACCCCCCAACCATTCAAATTTCCATAGGCGGGAATTATTTTAATGATATTCTAATGGGACACTTTGTGACGTCACAAACCCCGGAAACCAACGCTGTAGTCCAAACAAGCCGTTCGTTGTAGTTCTAGAAAAGGGATTTTTTAAAAATAAAATATTTCCATTTGGAGTGGACTTTGAGATTTGTAACTTTGTAGATTTTTTTTTTATGCCCAAACATACACACTACACATTGACTAAAATTCAAAAAGTGAAAAAGCATAATAGGACCGCTTTAATATATTTTCAATTTAATTTATTTCTGATGAAGCATAGCTGAAATTTCAGCAGCCATTACTCTGCTCTAGTGTGACATAATCCTTTAGAAACCACACTTATTATCATCAATGTTGAAAACAGTTGTGCTGCTTAATAATTTTGTGAAAATGTTCAGGATTCTTGAAGAATGGAAAGTTCTAATTAACAGCATTAATTTAAAATAGTCTTTACTGTCACTTTTGATCAATTGAGTGAGTCCTTGCTGAATAAAACGATTAGTTTTTTTTTTTCAAAGAACTTATATGAAACATATTATTATTTTATGAGATAAAATATAAAAAATGCTTAAATTTTATATATATATAAGAGGAAGTTTTGGCCTAATGGTTAGAGAGTATGACTCCTAACCCTAAGGTTGTCGGTTCGAGTCTCAGGCCGTCAATACCACGACTGAGGTACCCTTTCGCAAGGCCGATCTCCCAGCTTCTCTCAGGGCGCCGCAGCATAAATGGCTGCCCACTGCTCCGGCTGTGTGTTCACGGTGTGTGTGTTCACTGCTGTGTGTGTGCACTTTGGATGGGTTAAATGCAGAGAATGAATTCTGAGTATGGGTCACCATACTTGGCTGTATGTCACTTCACTTTCACTATATATATATATGCAATTTTTTTATATTTTATATTTTTTAGTTCTAAAAAAAAAATGTTTTTTTTTTTTTTATTCATGATTTGAAATGAAAGAGCTATATTTAATTGTTGTAGATTTTATTGCTGAATTTATTGAAAGATGTTATTGAACTTTTTGACTTTTATATATGTATTGAACCTATATGACCTTTCTCATTCCTCTGTATTCAAGCATGAGGTGTATTTGTATGTCTGGGTAGAAAATAGCTGCATAATGGCCACCAAGTGAACTGACTTGCTCTAAATGGACTTTGACAAGCCTCAGTTGTCATACATTGACCAACATTGACAAATATGGCTTAGCAAACCACACAGGGTACAACTGATATCCCAATATGGGGAAAAAAAACTGTTTAAGATTCTATCCAAGCAGTACATGACCCAGTAGAATCCTTTAGGGATCTTGATGTCTGAGAAACCTTCTGTGGTTAGCTTATTAGCTTCTGTGCTGCTTATTTACATTACTAAGCCATAGGCTACTGAAGAAGCAATATTTCGAATTATGGTTATATTTAATTATGTTTTCCTGGTATTGAGGATGTGAAATTGATGTCCTCACTGAATGGAAGCGATACCTTATGGCTCAAAACCTACAACATTTTTCTTTTTAATGGCTCATTCAGGGTTTGCCAAGGTTTTGATTGACACCTAAATTCTCCGGTGTAGCCGGAGGAGAGGCAAGGGCTCAGCTGGATTGTTTTCTGTGGCTTAGGTTCCAATTCCCAGCTCTCCGTTTGGCAGAAGGGATCCACTTCGCCCTCAGTTAACTGTGACCATGTCTCAGGGCTCTGATCTTTTAATGCCTAGTCCCAAGAACTTTCCATTTGGAGTCACTGATCCAAAACCGAAAGGGTTTTTTCACCGTGTTTATATAAATTGCAGCCCACAAAGCAATCATTTGAGTTGCAGGTCTTGTCAAAGGCATCATCAGTCTTTTGCTTTCGGCTGTGTGGTTGTGCACTTGGGTCTCTCTTGCCTAGAGTTGTGACTCATGAGTTATATTAACAGAAGGTGAACATTGCAGCTCCTCTCAATATGGTTTATTTCCTCAATCAGCTTTGGGAATGAGCTGCGCATTTGCCAGTTAATGGGAGGAATGAAGGAGTTTGCTGGTTAGTGCAAAGCCGTGGGCGCTTATCATGGCACACAGTGTAGATGCTCGTGGAAATAATGATGTTTCAGCTATATTTTTAGTGTATATTTGTTATAAATGAGATTTATTTAGTTAAATGTGCTGCCTGAAATATCATAATAGTCTCTCTCTCTCTCTTTCCCTTCAATTGAAATGAAGCATTAAGCCCTTTAATGGGCTGCAGAGTGACACAAACATTACCCATAAGGCCACTCCTGACATAAGAAGCAGCTACTTTGTAAAAAATATGTAAATCTCTCTCAAGTTTTTATATCTCAAAAGCTTGTTAGAATGTGATGAATGAAGAAAAATATATGTAAATTATGTGCCAAAAAAACCTTGAAGGGACATTTTATATCACGGATACATCTTTGTCTGATAGTATGTTTTTACAAACGTGTTAATTCAGTGGCTTGTTCAGTGTCGCCTTTGAATAATTAAATTGGTGGAATTAATTTAATTGATTAATACAGAAGTGAATTTAGTTCATATTTATGGTTGCAAATCTCTCAGAAATGTGGTTGCATTTTAAACCACTGCATATGGCACATCCGAACTGAATCTTGTTGAAAGTTTTATGCGGAAGCTAAATATTTTCTAAAGACCCCATAAAGTGAGGTATATTTTCTGCATATAACTGCCAAAAGTGCCATTCTTATGATTCTTTTAACATCGCCTTTTCTTCCAAAACGAGAAAATGAATGAGGAGGTTTTAAGACGAAACACGACTACCAAAGAGCACAAAGAAGAAATAAAAAAAAAATCCAAACTCCCAATTTTTATCCAGAAACAAAAAAGAAAAGCACAGCAAAAAAGAAAAGTCCTTCTTTCCCCCATCACCCATCATATCTCAGCAAAAGTGTGTTTGTCAAGGAGCCGCAGGCTTACATGGAAAGCACCTTTACAATGCAACACCACCTCCCCGTCTTCTTTCTTTGAGTCAGCTAGGCAGGGGTCCAGTCGCCCTGACCACAAATGCCAGTTCCCCCTAACCTTACCTTGCTCACAGTCGTGCACCACGCACACAACTCCCTTCAAAGCAAGAGACTGAAGTGCACTCTATCGCTTTGCCAAGTGCACTTTATCGGTGTGTCGGCCTGGAATTCAAAGGCAGGTCATTTGTCCTAAGGCTGCGCATGTTTACTTTGAGTTGTTGCTCTTGCACCTACCCACACAAAAAATATACTGAAATTCAAGCAACCGATGTGCTCACGGTTCACTCAGAGAGGAGATTAGGCCTTGCTTCAGTGGCAGTGTTTGAAGAGGGAGGAAATGATCATTTGTACACATCCTGGAGGGATAGACTGATACAACAACAGATAAAAAAACAGATAAATCCTTCAATGAATTTTACATGAACCATATGCTGTTTTTCATTGTAAAACTCAAGAAATTTTTCTTTTTAAGCTGTGTAAAGTTTTTTTTTTAATACGTTTTTTTTAAATAAATATGTAGTTTGTACCTGAAAATTATATTATAAAAAATATATTAAATTTATATTACTAAGTATTTCCTTGATACTTCATTATTTTTAGTAATCGTATGAAAACTGATTATCAACAGATATTTAACAAATGTTAAACTTCACAATCCTTATAAAATCCTTATATTTACTTACATAATATGTTTTAAAAGTTCAGGGTCGGTGAGTTTTTTTTTCCTTTATTTTTATTAGATTGAAAAATACAGTAAAAACAGTAATATTGTGAAATATTATTAGAATATATTTATAATTACATTTTTCTAATTTTAATATTTTAAAATGGCATTTATTCCTGTGGTGCAAAAGCTGAATTTTCAGCATCATTACTCCAGTCTTAAATGTCACATCATCCTTCAGAAATCATTCTAATATGCTAATTTGGCTCTTATCAATTTAGAAAACATTGGTCCTTTTTAATATTTGATCAGGATTTTTTAGAAAGGGACTCAACAAAAAGTTTAAAAGAACAACATTTGCTTGAAATCATTTTTTCTTTCTTTTTTTTTACGATGTAAAACTGACCTTTTGATCAATTTAATGTATCCTTGCTGAATAAAAGTATGAAGTACTTAAAAAAAAATGTCTAAAAAATTCAAAGTCTACTTTCTGTTCAAACAAAGTCATAGCATTCCAATCATATAAGGCATTGAAGGAGCCTAAAGTGAAAAAACCAGAATCAAAAAAAAATAACTCCATTAAAAAATTACTCTATTATAAAATTTTTGTACAGTATATCATTGGGGTCTCTGGGACCCCAAATATATCAATAGTAAGTCACTCTCAAAATGAGTGTTCAAAGTGCAGCTTCCTCTGATGTTATGAGACTGCTGGATTATATTGATTCTTTAGCAATGCTGGATTATCTCTCATCTCCTATCATCCCAAAATCCGAATATTTTAGCGATTATCATAGAGGTAGACATGGAGTTGTTAGCAACTGCCCAGCAGTGTCCTAGCAACAACTTTAAACACATTAGCAGCTACCTAGCAGCCATTCAGGACAACTTACTAAGAAAGTCAGTACAACTCCAGTGTCATGCCGGTGAGTTGTGTGTTGCTCGTATGTACTTCATATAATGTATAAATCTAGATGATTTTTACTTTTTTTATTGTGAAATTTTCTTTTTAGTGTTTGGGTAAACATGCATCCTTTTCATGCATAGAGAGCATCTGACATCTGACTGCAACGGCACGACTTAGACTAATAGTCTCTCTGATGCCGTTATGAAAGATTGCTAAACTTGGCAGGCAGCTTGTTAATAGTCTCTGAAGTCGTGATATTTTCTACCTCGCCATCTGTGTTTTTTTTTCTTCTTCTCTCTCTCTTTTTTCCTTAAGGCTCACCTTCCTGTCAGTAATGTCACTTAGCGTTCTGGAGGTGATTTGTCCTGGAGACATTCAATGGTTAAATACTGACTAAGCAAGAAAAACTCTCAGAATACCAGACCAGGACGTGACAAGATTTCACTCCTGGTTCATTTTGCTGTCGACGAGCATCGCAGTTTCCATTAGGGCTGTGTATCGGCAAGAATCTGGCGATACGATACAGGGTTTGCTGTACGATATATTGCAATACATTTCGATACTGTAAGCAAGGGGATATATTGGGATATTTCTTATTTTAGGAATGGGATATATTTTTAGGAAGGCTGTCATCAAGAACACACCACCATATGCAAACCTTAGCAAAAAATAAGTAAATAAAAATTGTATAGCCAGAACACACTGGGATCTGCAGTTGCAATAATCAGTCCCTGTAACATTCAGCGTTGTTGAAACACTTTTTGTGCAGTGCGAGTAAAGGGGGAAAAATTCAAGTTCTTGCACGATTCTTTAGTTAAATGTATATGCATAAAATATGTTTTATAAAAAGACCATATATATTTTTAGACCCTGCTTTAAAGGTTCAGGGTTTAAGTTTACAATTGTGACATACAATGTCATAACATTTTGATCTGAACAAAATATTACATCTGCTTAATATCAATGAAAAATGAAGTTCTTGCAGGATTCCTAAAGGAAACAAAACAATTGTAAAACAATAAAATAAATACAGATGTTGAACATTCTCAGAACCTTTCAACTTGGATTTCACAGGTTTTTCAATTTGTATTTATGTTCCGTGTGGAATCACCGAGACCACGACATGAGACCACTTGCGCAAAACACCCCTTACCGTGAGAGAAAGCTGGAGCCGCGTGGTGATCCTGCCACACCTCGAGCAAAGGCTCTTCACATGTGATGCGGCAATGGGCGGAACCGAGGTGCCACCCGTGCCATGGTCCCAGGGCGGACATTACCACAAAAGGCCAAATGACGTCAAACTTCAGTTTTGTACACAGAGGCAGGAACTGTAACAATTGTTTCATCCTCCAATAACTTTTATAAAGAATATCTCTTTGGATTTGAGACTTTAATCTTTGCAACTTTACAGATCTTCTTTATTCACCAAGAGCTTGTAAGACTCCAAAGAGAAGGGAAAATTAAAAAAATCGCATCATATGACCCCTTTAAATGACCGACAACTATATCCAGTGATGCAAACTACTCTAATTTTTTTTTCTCAAATATGGCCATTTTGAGAGAGGGAGAGAGAGAGAGAGAGAGAGAGCCCGAGCGAGAGAGAGATTTGTAAATTGTCTGTGCGCGCATAAGTTAAAGCAGCGCATTAATATAGAACGTGATTAAACTGAATGATTTTAATGCATTGGCCTTGTCACATCCCCCCCCCCCCCCCCGCCCAACCCACACAGCCCTGGCACTCATTGGTGTTTAGTATGGTCACACTGTATATCTGTAAATCAAGAAACTTGAAAAGTTAAAAAAATGTATGAAAATATCGTCAGAAATATTTGCATGAAAATCAAAAAGGCCTGCTGATTTTTTTTATTGTATCATTTAAAAATGTTTATGTATTGTATAAATACAGAATGCATTAAAAAAGAGAAGTGGGGGGGGGGGGTATTGGCACAGTGGTTAACCAGAAAAATTTAAAATGGCACGTCATGCCAAAAAGGTTGCTGACCCATGCTTTAGATTGTAACACAGTGAAATTTATTATATCCATTAAACACGCTCTATAACTCGAGTCATTTAGTCTGTCTCTCCTGGTTTGCGATTGGTTTGAACCATTTAAAAGTCAGACACCAAAATGTCTTTAGAACTGTTTGTCTGGGGTGAAAAACCATATGTGCATGCAGAGTCAAGAATTAACACATGCCAAAAACCAAATGCATTAAAAATGTTACTCTCTTGATTAAATAAACCAGTTTCTTGCTTATGATCAATAATTTTATTAGGAAATGCAATATTGCATGGTCTAGTCAAGCTATTAAAATGATTACGTGCTCCTCTCTGATTTAAGTGGTTTGGGCAACTTGTTAACACTTTACAAAAATATTTTGTTTTGTTAGTTAACATTAGTCAATTAGGTATTGTGAGCTATCAATAAACAATCTAGGTTAATGGTATTTTTAAAAAACAAGCTATTGGTTATTGTTAATGCATGTTTCTTCATTATTCATTAATATAAAATTATAAACTTAAAATGTATTAGTATATGTGGAAATTAACATTTGGCAACATACAGAGAGACAGTATATGATCCATAAATTTAAAAACAGGATTTATAGTCAAAATTCAAGCAAATCAATTCGGGAATAATATGGAAATATGCTAAATAATCCTATTGTAATGTGGACAAAAATGTATATTGTTAGTAAGAATTTACTATTGGCAAAAAAATAATTTTAGACACTATGTGTGATTTTGTGTTTTTGCACTGTGCTCCATTTGGATCTCTCAGTAGTGGGGGTCGTCTCTGAGGTTGGCCGCCCCTCTCAGTGAAAACACACAACCGCTGGCCTGACGAGCACACGGATGTAATGAGTCTTCCAGACCTGCTGTTTTCTGCTTTGTTACCATCCTTTCTCACTCGTGATTCATAGCCTTTTGTTTGCAACAGCCACAAAACGGCAAACAAGCCCTGCTTGCAGCATTTTGTTTTAGCCGTTTTGTTGTTTAAACACCCCCTGCATGCAGCCCATATGTCATGATATCCACCTCTCCATAACATTTTCACATGTCTTTCTGCTGCTTTTTCAGCTACCTCCCTCATTCTTCCTGTCTTTTTGCATCCTCCCCCCTTATTCCTCACTTCTCTTGTCTCCACAAGCCTCAGTAGAGAGAGAGAGCACATGTGGGGGTGGGGAAGAATCACAGCTGAATTAGTTGTGGCTCTCTGATTGGCTGAGAGGCCGGGTATTGTGGGTAAGGGGGGTGGGAGAGAGCGCAGAGCGGGCGGCATTTGTTTATTACATATTTCCCCCCCTTTCCCTTATGTTATCACAGCAACGGCTCCTCCTGTACAAACATAAAATAGACAGTGGAAGGGGAAGTATCAGGCTCACTGTATACAAGGGGAGGGGTGTGTGTGTGTGTTTGTATATATATGTGTGTGTGTGTGTTTGTCTTCCTGAGAAAGAGAGCCATTTAATTTGTGGAGTGAACAGGGATATGCGTCAGTTCGTCCGTTGTATCCAAGACACTGTCGATGCTGCGTCCACAATCTGCTCAACGTCACGTTTTCATCAGGCGAGAGGGGTTGGTGCCCAGCGACGCCACCACCAGAAGAGAGTGCCGGGCAGAGAACGAGAGAAAAGCGAGGCAGTGTTGGTGCACTGATGCCTGTGTGTGCGTGTGTTTGAGCGTCTCTGTGTGGGGCTGCCGGCGGTCCGCTGCTTCTTAGTTACTCTGGCTTCTTGCTGCTGCTGTACGTCCTTCATCCTGTATGCCTCTGACACCATGATTTTTTGTAATCACTTAGGTGAATACAAGAAGGACGAACTCCTGGAAGCTGCGAGGTGAGTACATGTCTTCTCAACCTTTCCTCCTCTCATTTCCCACTCTCCCCTGATTCCGTTCTCTTCCTCCCTTCCTTGTACTGTTTCCATAGTCACTGTTATTCTTTTGTCTGTGTACATGGATGTGAATTAAGGCATGTGTCGGAGAAGGTGCCATCAGGGCCACGATGACTGACTCAGTAGATGCGCTTTCATTCGTACATGTGATGGCCTGCAGGAGCCTGTTATCTGCACAGAGGACAGCCTGAGAGTTTCCATTTAGCAGCATGCCATGGGCAGAAAACTATATTCCATGTGGTGAATTCGGTTTTCCGAGTGCTGCAGGTGAAGCCAGAGGAAGAGGATCTGAAGGAGACACAGAACTTCACATCCTACTTGTTGTCCAATTTCACCAAACACCTGATTGTCACCATGGACACATTGCCATGGAGAAACAACACTGCCTCTGGAAACATCTGATGAGCCTGCAATCCGAGCAGTCGCTGCCTTTGTCACAGAGAAAATATGTTCTTTTTCATACTCTGGTCTACCTCTCCATTGGTTTTGCCCCCCTTTTTATACCCCTGCCTTCAGGCACAGCCCGCAGCATGGATACAAATCAGGACTCTTGTTGTTTTAATGATCAAGAGAGAAAGGAACTACAAAGGCCTTGTAATTCTCTCCACTGTTAGGAAGAAAGATCATTAGGAACACATATGATCACAGGGGGCATCACTGTTGTGGAATTAAGTTGATCTCGGGCCCCCTCTCCTGAAGACAGCATAAGTAACCCTTTGAATTGAGAATTGTTTGTAGAGACTTGTGTAGTGGAAGATGGACAAAGATGATATAGACACAAAAAATTCACTAGAAAGTCAGGTTTGACTTATGGCCTGCACTCCTCTAAGTGGTAATCTCCCGAAGACCAGGATGCATCTTCAAACCCATCAAGAAGATTGATGACACCCTCCTATTTCTCAGCCTCTCTTCCCAGTTGTAATCTCCCAGCCAGTCCTATTTGACCATGTTGGTGGCAGAGTGTGCATTTAAATGAAGAATCTTGTGTTGTTCACTGAAGCCAGTCATCTGTAGTTACTGGCAAGAGGAGACCAGAGCAACTTGAGAGGAACAAACCTTACTGTTTTTGCAGGGTTCATCTAGGCTTGACCTAATGTAAACCCCTCTGTGGCAGGAAAAAGTCGACACAAGTCTGTTTTTGCATGCTTGCAAGAACCTGACAGTTTCCAAAGATGGAAAACTTGATGTTGACGCGTTCCACTACAGCTAACATGTCTCTTTGCCATTGTTCACTTTTTGATTAAAGTGTCATCAGGCTCATCTTTGGCAAGGTATTGGCCATAGCTGTTGCAGTTCTGGTATATCTAACACTGTCATACTTTGTCATGTAAAGGAATCGTAGGCAGGTGCTGATGAGTCAAACCTCTCCAGGCCACGGCTCACTCCAGTTACTTTATATTCCTTGAAGCAAACCTCTGATAGATGCTGCTCATCTTATGTGCTCCTCCTCTTTTGACTACGGCTTTCGTTCTCTCATCTCTCCTTTTACCCTTCACTCCTCATCTTTTCTGTAGAATTCACTGTGTTAGCTTGCTCTTTTTTACTGTTCCCTCTTGTTCTTTAAAAAACTGCTGCTTTGCTTCAGGAGCGGAAATGAAGAGAAGCTCATGGCCCTGCTCACGCCATTAAATGTCAACTGCCATGCCAGCGACGGTCGTAAGGTAAGAACATTCACTGCACCATAAACGTTTGACCACTGTTGGTGAAAACTCCATAGAGCTGTTAATATACTCTAACTCAACTTATTCAAAGTATAACCAAAATTTAACAAGTCTTAGTCAACTTCTGTCCAGGGTTATTATAGTTTTCCATTCTTAATGTAGTTGTATTATGATTTTCAATTTGTTTTAGTTTTGGTTAGTTTTCACGCATTGTTAGTTTTTCTTCACCAATGTCTTCTAGTTTGTTTATTTTAGTCTTAGTTTATCTAGTCTAATTGCATTTTCATGTTAAATGTAAAGGGTTTATAGAATAGCATGTATAAAAACCTAATACCTAAAAATTACTTTGTTCTGTGGTCAGTTTTACATTCTTGAAAATGTGTTTGAATTTAGTTTTTTCCCCCAGTTGTATCATTTTATATGTTTTATGTCAGCTGACAAGAACTTTTTTTTGATTTTTGTTTTATTTTCACTTATGTCACCAACACAGCTTTTGTCCTGTTGGAAATTATCGTTTCAACCAAAATAGCTTTAATTCAAGTCAGCTATTGAGACATTGCCTTCATTTGCATATTTAATTAAATATGGTGTCTACCCGGCTTCATTGTGCGAAATG
Organism: Cyprinus carpio; assembly: GCF_018340385.1. Classification (NCBI taxonomy): domain Eukaryota; kingdom Metazoa; phylum Chordata; class Actinopteri; order Cypriniformes; family Cyprinidae; genus Cyprinus; species Cyprinus carpio. Next base: position 10,209,165 of record NC_056592.1, read on the forward strand.
CAGCATTGTTCACTTCACCTTGCATTCATTGAGCTTATTTGCAGTTGAAAATAAGTTGAATATATTTCATCATCATCATTGGGTTTCAAACTGAAGCTAAGGAGCGTCACTCTGAATAGTTATTTAATTGCTTCATATTTAATCAAGTATATCGCTCAAGTGATTAATGTGGAACTGCCATTTAATTAGACTAGTGATCGACCGATATGCATTTTTCAGGGCCGATGCCGATACCGATTATTACAGATCAAGGAGACCGATAATATTTTGAACCGATATGTGTCTAGTGTAAAAATGAAAATTAATGTCAAAATTTCTGACATTTAAATTATTTTAACACATCTTAGAACTGTTTATATAACAACATTAATTTTAATAATAACAACAAACATGTGCTGGGAGCATCCATATATTCTGTAAACTAAGTAAACTTGCATCCATCAGCAGCATCCTATAAACAAAGTAAAACTTAAAGCAATTTAAACAGCAACAAATGAACAACTAATGGAAAATAAATGTAATCTCTCTCTTCTTCTCTCTCTATATCTATATATATATATGTATGTGTGTGTGTGTGTGTGTGTGTTATTTAGCATTTTATTTGCAACCCAGAATTGCATTAAAATCACACACAACCCATATTGTAATAGTGTTTTTTTTTGTTTTTGTTTTTTTTAGAACTGTTTATCACGGCGATACAAACTAGGAAGTATACAGGACAGCGTCATTTTTTATTGACAATTTTACGTTATTAGCATAGTTTATTAGCAGGGTTTTTGTGAAATAAAACAGAGGGGGGGATGCTTTTGAAAAAGTTTATGAAATGTTTTTAATACCGGAAATTGTGTATTTCTCAGTTTAATTTTGTAAGCCTACGTTAGGCCTATTATTGTAATGATTTAATGTCCACGGTTTATTCAAAAACAAATTACATCGAGAAAGCGAGCAAAAAACACAACGGAGCTTTTTGAAACTCCGAATCAGTTAAACCATTGCGTCGCAAAATGATTCACTGTTTCGATGCGCTTCATCGGATCGCGTATCGCGAATCATTTGATTCAGATCTGGACGTCAGAGCGGGTTTGCATGATGTTTTTATCCCCACCGTGGATAAAAGTTATTCAGCAGAGGCAGGGATGCATAGACCACCATAACCCCCATCCTGGTTATTAGTCAAATGAGAGAGCGCGGCCCCGCGGAGATAACTAAATCAGGAATAGGGAGCTCGCGTCGCGTCAGGGCGTCAGAGCTCGCGCTTGATGGCTCTTCAAAATTGCATAATGGTAATTCTGAATCTGTATGATAAATTATTTTGCAATCATTGTTAGAATAAAGCAATATTTCTCCAAATATGCGCAATTTATTTGACTAAGAGCCCTAACGGAAAGGACGCTGTTCATGAAGCTATGTGAACAACACTGCAGCAGACGTGAGTGAATTCATTCGTGTTGATAATCTATTCACAATATAACGTTAAGTTGGCCGAATGGTGAGAGAAGTAGGTTTTAGTTTCACTATCTCAGCACTGATGTGATGATCCGTTAAGCATATCACTGCAATGACGGACATTGACCGGGAATTCACAGTATAATAACTGAACGGGGCTTGTCATCATAAATCGATTATATTTAGGTGTTTTGCAACTTCAGTGTAGTGATTTATTGCAACTTCAGGAACGTTTACTGCATTCTTACCTTCGAGAGATTTGTATTGATGTGTGATGATGATCACTGAAGCAGCTCCTGTGCTTTTGGGTGTGAGAGCGGAACATTTTCCAGCCGCGCCAGCCGTATTGATTGGCCAGGCTCGTGACTCCCAACAAATCAGACGGACGATGTGGGCGGGGCTTAGTCTAGGCCCCAGAGCGGTGCGCTCTGACTGAGGTGGCTGGATCAGTGCCAGATCGCGCATTTAAAAATAAAATGGTTTTATCGGCAAATCAGTTTTGAAAATGGCCGATGCGATAACAATAAAAATGCTTAATATCGGCGCCGATAATCGGCCACGCCGATAATCGGTCGACCCCTAAATCAGACTAGTTTTTGCTGTTGTTGTTGCACATGAAATTCAGGGCTCAACATTTCAGATTATAAGAACACTTATTAGGTTCAGAGAAATGTTGCTTGCATTGGGTTCCAAGATTAAAGCAAACCCTCAGGTTTCTACTGCAGTCTACTTGCAGCAAGAGTACTAGCCTACTCTTCACTCTTTGTGTTTAACATGAGCTTTAAGGTTTTTTTTTTTTTTGATGGTGCATATGGACTTAGATTTAGTAAGTGTGTTTTCAGATCGGATATATCTATTTTAAACAAGACTTGTATGAATTTTGTCAGCAGCACGTTAGATTGTGTACAACGACTTCTCCATCGATATTTGTCACCGAGGACAAGATAGGAGCAGTGAAATGGTTGCAGAAGAGTCCTAATCTCTCAGTGAGATCAAGGACTTGATTTAGAGGAATTACTCTCAGCCGTTTCTGCATGTAGTCCTCATGCATATTTATCGAATATTGACTGATTTCCCAAGCGTGCTAACCAGAATGTTTTTTCCCTTGCTTTGGTAAACATTTTGAGAAGAGTCTGTCTGCAGACAAGCACTCTCAGCTCCAATGCACTGTCTGTGTCATTACTGAAAAGTGTTTAACAAAGCTTGGTGTTTTATTACATAATTATTCTCTTAATTCAGCTATTTGCTTTTCACTTTGAACGTGTCAGTAATCATTTTAGATTGCCAATGCAGCATATATAAGCACTCTGAAGGATGCTGTGATGATTTGCCGGTTGTTTTTTCTCAGTGCTGATAAGGATTAGCAAATCACTGTCACTTGTGATTACAAGCCAAGACATTTTATTAATTAATTTTAAAGAATTTGGAGGATGGATTTAATCTTGTATGTCAGGTACCAATCCTCTAATTTCATAGATATTTTTAATACTTTGTAGCGTATAAATGTCTGCAGATTTGAATGCAACTTAACATAGGATTTGGCTCTTTTTAATGTATTTTGCATCAGTGTAATGCTTAAAAAATAATATAACACAAACAGAATCCTAAAATGTCTAACTGCAGTTAAATACATGGTTGTATTAGATAGAATGTGTTGCATTTACACATTTGTTTGTTTTTTTATAAGTGTGCATAAACAAATCTGATTTGAGATTTGACTTGTTTCCAATTTCCTTCAACAGAATGCAATTGATGTCCAGAAAGAGGACCAGAAGTGCTGTTCGACTCTTGAACATTTTAATGCAGTGCAGTGCTGCATGCATAAAAATGTCTCAGCACTGCTTACTGCCGTTTATTTTGCAACATTTATAACACAGCATAAATATTGTCCTTTTGATCAGAATGTCGGCCATTTCACATTGCGCTAAGTATCCTTGTTTTTTTTAAACAGCCTAGAACGATCTTCATCACTGAACTTGTTTAACAAGGTCTCTATTCATCTTAAAACAGGTGAGTGGAGTAAAGGCTCACAGAGGATGTACCTGAGATTGGCTTTTATCGACCCAAGGGCCTATATCTGGCCTGTCTGTGTTAGCGCCTCTAACAAAGTCTGATGCTCGTCACCTTAGTAATTTCAGAGAGTGTTTCTGTGTGAGATGCCGTCATTAGTAAAGGGATTACAGTATTTAGATGTATCTGATCTGTACCCTCTCGAATGTATCTCAATGGATTCAACCCACTCAGAGAATGGGTTTAATAGATTTTGGTTCATGATGCGTAAGAATTTTGCAATCAGCACCATGATGCTTATTCAAACACAAAGAGCTGGCATGTGCATTATGCCTGGGATAATCTTTAGCTCTTTTGGACTTAATGAAAAAATGCTCTTTCTGGGTTCATCTGCTTTAGTTTTTGCTCTCCCAGGCTTTATGGGTGTATAAAGATCAGTCTAAGCTAATGTCAACTTCTGCCTGAATCGTGGAGATGCCACTCTCCTGCCTTTTGTTGCTTTCTTTGCCTCTGAATGCAACTCTTGGTGCACTCACTGCTTCATTAGATATAGAGAGACACCAGAGGAAGAATAGAGCATGTCAGGTTGCAAAACCCGAAGCCTTTGTTTGTTTGATGTAATCAGAGGATACCTTCTTCTGTAGATCCACCGAGAGATGTTTGTCTATTGTCTGTTTACTTGGTTTTATTCCTCCCTGCTATACAATGAAGAGAAAGACCTCGGAAATGTGTTATTTAGAGCTCTGTCCCTTTAATTTCATAGCCAGTTTCATCCACCTGATACTCTAGTCTCAACCATGAAAAGTGATTTGACTTACATCGACCGCCAGAGCTGTTTAAAGACAGAGCCTTCCTCCACAAAACACCCCTGTCCTATAATTCTGAGCAGATTTCAGCTGGACCCCTGCCAAACCCCCATATGGTTGAATTATGTATTCTGCGCTCAGACAGAGAAGCATTTCCTTGGTCTTCTGTCCACACTTCTCCGTGCCAAACAGTGTGTTGTCGTTACACTCGATGTTCTGTAATAGTATCGGTTCAGATTTCTCACAGTTTGGTTTGTATTATGTTTTAGATCAGTAAGTACTTCAGATGTTGTGGTTAAGGTTGCCAGTTAGGTTAAATTTAAGCTGCGCACTATAACTTCATATTTTAGAATGCCCAATTCCAAAAAAAATTCTCCACATTTATTTTTCATTTATTATACCTTTACATGCATTAAGCCATATGTTGATATAGTAAAAATAACATCTCCCCTCTTCTCTCTCTCTCTCTCTTTCTCTCTCTATCTCTCAAAAATCAATAGTAAATGCATGTTTTTCTGATGGAATTTGTTTTAGCATTTTATTTATATGTACCAAGTAATTTTTTCCCCCAAGTAAATTAGTAGGGCTGCAACTAACGATTATTTTGATAATCGATTAATCGGTCGATTATTTTTACGATTAATCGATGAATCGGTTTATGTACTTATATTTTAGTTTTGCCCATTTTTTCCCCCAAGTAAATTATTAACAAAGGGTCTTTATCATTCAACATAGACTTTTTAGAGATTTTAACCATTTTGCATTGTCTTATCCTCATCAAATCCCTAGAGTGTGTTTTTTTAATGTTAGTTATCCTTTGTCGAACTCTTCTGCTATCAAAAACACTGACCCATACTACTCTAGCAAATTTCACAAGGAGGTTTCAAATATGTGTTTTCCATGGCAGTCCTTAGGGCTCCTAAAGTAGTTTAACATCCCGACCAAGCTTATAAGGGAATCTTTCAGAACATATTATCACGAAGAATAAGAATAAAACAGAATTAAAATTGCAGTAAATTGCATTTTTATTATTTTTTTTTCCTGTAAACACACAGCTTATACCTGGGAAACAGCTTTATAGCTCTGTAACTTGTAAACAATCCTTCGATAAAGTCCCATGGCATCAAACCTGAATGGAACTCACATTTTAAAGTAAAATTTAAAGTAAAATCCATCTGGTTGTCCAGAAAAAAAATTGGACACACAAAAAACCTGCTGTGTGAAAAAGAGCAGTGAATGCTTAGAAAAAAAAATGCATTTCAAATACATTTAAACATTAACCTCTCTCAATCAGTCATAATTAGGCTGCAAGACTGAATTATGAACTGTAAACGATAAAGCTTTAAATGTTAATTGTTAAAAAGCAATGTTATCAGCTTTTACGACTAAACATTTGCAAACACAAATAAAAGTCTGCACACTGTGATTTTCATCGGATTTTAATATGTAGTGGTTCCTTAAAACAGTGCAAAAATTAAAAAATGTAATAAAGCGATAAAATGTTAACAAAACAGCTTATGCCTGAACTGACAGGAATTCGACTACCTGTGGGAAATGAGGCAGAACACTATTCACTCATTATTTGAGAAAAACTTTGCATTGCAGTGCAAAAAGGTCAACATGTCCAAATGTGCAGGGCTTAACAGTTAGGCTTGCTCTCTTTTTGCTCCCACACTTTGGATGACTTCGTCCGATTAGTTTTATCTTCCGCTTTTTACTTTTTCTTACTCGAGCTTACTCCACTGCCGCCTGCCTCACCCATCACGCTGAATCTTGCAGAGAGAGACACGCTGTGCGGGAAGCACGTGACATAAAACGAGGCCAGCTATTGGCTATTCGCTGCTTCTCCTGCTGTACTGGCTGAGTAAAACCTCCGGTGGCTCATTACTGCCACACTTTGGTCACCGCAGATTTAAAATATGCACGAAATGAGCCGCTTACAGCAAATAAAAATTATTTAGCAACGAATCGATTACTAAATTAGTTGACAACTATTTTAATAATCGATTTTAATCGATTAAATCGATTAGTTGTTTCAGCTCTAATAAAATGTGTGTGTGTCTGTATCAATCTATCTATATTATCTGTATATATATATATATATATAACGCACACACACACACATATATATATATATATATATATATATATATGGAGGTGGCGTTAGACTTTATTTTTTTTATTTTTATTTTAACCATGGTATCTCACTAACATAATATTAGGCATCGTTCACTGATATTTGTTGCCTTTTCTTCCTGTTACCCAACTTAAATGTTTACAATGAACACAAGAATTTGTTCACCTCTCGTTTCTGAAAGTGTGGGATGTTTGTGTTGATAACACCGTCCTCAATGCTGCGTTTTCATTTTATAGAGCTTTTTACAGTCGCTTCATGCTGCACAGTCAATCAAGCAGGTTGGATTAGTTTTACTGAGAATAGAAACATGACCCTTGTGTTGTCTGTAAGCAAAAACACCATATGCGGGTGAGGGAGGTCCACCAGGTCCGCTGCAGCATATTGTCCAAACTTACACTACAAGGTGCTTCACCACAGTTGTCTTGGTCATGCATAGTGTTTTGATATTCAGACTGGAGCATGATAATGCTCACTGAGCCTTAATTAGCCAAGATATCTCCATTCAGAATGATATCTTCCACTCCACTCTACAGCCAGATATGAGAAACTTCTGTATGGATGGCAATGGCGTGACGCACTTTCACCCGCTCTCCATTACAAGTGAACCACTTTTCATTTTGTAATTATATGTTTGCCTCAGTGGCCATCACGCTCTGAGCCCTGAATGCTGTAACAGATGGCCTTGGGCCCTCAATTTATTGCTTGCTGTTTTCCCCACACTTCACCTCTCTGGGGATTCTAGATTATACAGGACACAACATTCATAAAATTATATTGATTTTAGTTGTTGTGTTTTTCCCTTCCTGTGCTCCCTTGCAGAAACCAAGCACATGAAACCATTGTATAGAATAAGGTTGTCACGACAGCTGTATTTTAGTAGTCGATACGAATACAAGTGATTTTCTCAAGGTAATAATTTCAAGGCTACAGCAATGTTCAGTAGCAGTTATGAAACTGCATTGCTTTTACATAATTGCTTAAACTGCAATTCTGAAAAAAACACTACTTTTAATGATTAAATTTAAATACTAATAACATAGTAAATTAAAACAGCTTTCAAATATTAAACATTGCTTCAAGTGAATACAGCTCTGATGCGTTATTTTTACAATTCACAATTCACTTTTAATCATCACATCTCTTGCTTCATTTGAATCTATTTTTATATTCACTTAATTCTAATCAATTTTTTGTCTTGCCTATTTACATTTTAACAATTCTAATCAGTTTTATTTTACAATTCTACACAATTTAAATCATTTTTTTGTCCTATCCATTAACATTTTTGAGAATTTATAAAATTATAAAACGCATATCAATACCAGATTTTGACATCTGTAGTATAAAGTAGGACTTTCTTTTTAGCAGGCAAGTCTGAAACAGAATCGTAATGTGCTGTGTTTGGTTATTCTTCCACATCTATTAAGTATAACAGCATGAACCTAGAGGCTTCTGCCATTTCCAACATCCATCCTAATGAGAGGTGATGATGAGGGAGCATGCAAGCCTCTACACTGGTTCAATCTCATCTCAGCCTTTGCCACGCAGACCGACATCTCTCTCAGCACCCTGCAAATTACCTCACATTCATCTTTCCCATGTATTACTGTTGTTAGTGTTTTGATGCTGACCAATTTTAGTAGCTTCAAAGTTGTACCAACAGTGATATGTTGAAAGCTCGTCTCTGGTGTCATGCTGGGAAATTAGGGCTTCCTGTTTTCTTATTTCAAGGGCCATCTCCTCATGCGCTGTGATTTCTTTTGCGCTGCTAAATATATGCAGTGCTGTGTGCTCGCAATGCTACACTGAATCAAGATCACAGCAAAATCAATGATTTTTGCAAATGTTAAAGCCTGTCCTCATGTCAGTCAGATTTAGTCTAGTCAGCTATCCAGAGGAAATAATACTAAAAATCAAATTTTTAAACTTTATATTTTCTATCCACTTTAACAACTCTCCTCATATTACCAAATGAAATAAGGCTTACTTTTAAAGTTGTACTCTATTTTTTCTGGGTATTTTTACTACTCTGCTCTGCTTACTGTGTGCAGATTTCTTCAGAGTATTCTATTTTCAGATTTTGCACAATGGCTTCTTGTTGCGTAGGAGGTAAAGGTCTTGACAGTTCTGTGCTTCAGTTTACTGCAGATTAAATAGGTCTCTCAAGACAGCAGTAGTCAGTCCACTCTCAAGTATCTCTTATGAGGTGTTGCTCATTTATTATTGTAAATTATTTTAAATTAGCTTAAATAAAATAATTCATATCAATTAATGTAATTATTTTTTATTGGTGGTGTTGGTGTGTCAGTGGCTTGCTTTCTTGTTAATTTTATTAAAGAAAGTGAACGACTTTAGAATTTAAAGGGACTGTTCACTCAAAAATTAAAATTGTCATCATCTGCTATCCTAATGTAATGCAATAATGTTTTTTATGTATATATGGATGGAGACATTTTGTGGCATCTCCATGCTGTTTTTTTCACATAATGAAAAAAAGGTAAGACATTTATATACTGTAATGGTGAGAAAACTGACACTTTATTTTTGGGTGAAATATATTTTTCTGTTTGGCATATGGCAGATCTCTGGCAAAGTTTTGTTTACTACAACAAATAATATCCCTAGTATCTGCCTTTTTGTAAAATCTAGATTGTTACCCATTTTTAAATGATTTTTCATATTGGTATTTTCTTTTGCTATTTATGCTCCCTGAGAACTGTACATCATGTAACAGCATTTTATTCTCGTCTGTCATATTTTCTGGTTGGCTGTGTTGTCTCAGCATTCCATGGCAGCTGTGACCCTGGAGGAGCTCCTGCTCAGCGAAGCGTTAGCATGTTAAATGTACCCTCCTGAACTGCTTTGTATTCAGGTTGGGCCTCTGCCTGCCTCTCTCTTTCTTGCATGTGAGGAACCAGGCACGTGGTTGGCGCTCTCATATTGCAATTTGCTACAACCTGTGAGGATTCAATGCCCTGCAGAGCCGTGGTGATTCGAAGGATGAAAAGTGGCTGTCCTGCGAATCAAAGTCTTGAGTATGGAAACAGTAGCCACTGTTCTTACTATGGACACATAAAGACCAGTTTTGTGCTATCTATCTATCATTTATCTATATTGTTCTGTCGTTCTATTGTTTTAGCATTTATCTATCAATCTATTGTTCTGTTGTTTTTCTTTCTACTTATACTTTCTACTTATCTTTTTTTCAAAGCTTTGAAAGATTAAAAGATTGTCCAGAAAAACTGTGATTCTAGTTAAAAAATAGTCATTTGTAAAGTTTCTTGCATTCAGAGCAAATTGCAGTACTACGTCATATTTGCTGCAGCAGTTTAAATTCAGATTCATTAACTGAATTGGAATTCAAAAGAATCAGTCTTGCATGCTGAAGAAAAACTCCCTGAGATTGCGGACAGCAGGTGCAGAAGTCAGTTGCTGATGGATAACTAGATGTGCGATTAAACACTTGGCCTATTGAAACCTGGAGACAGTGTGAGCCCTGCTGATTTGTCCATCACACTCTGAGACTCTCATCGTTATTCCTGAACCTCTCAGAACAACTCCCCATCAAGATCAGACATCTTTGACCAGGGGCACTGATGAAGAGGTCCGATTCCCATGGAGCAGTTGCTCTCCACAACCGAAGGCTTCATTTGCATCCGTTAGAAGTCACACCAGTAACAGGGACAGTGTGGACTTTCTCCAGAGGGGGCTGGTGGTGGGTCAGGCATGGAAGCACACCTCATTCCCCCTTCAGGGACACATATAATCTCCTTATCACCTCCAGAAGTTTGCGATGCTATCGACCGTCCAGGGTGACTTGAGGGTGCAGAGATGGCTGGTGCATTGTGGCTCCTTTAAATGGCTCATTTACTGGGCTGTGTAGAGGGTTAAGTCACTTAGGGCAACAGTAGTTAGGGAGACAGAGAGGGAGTGCCGATGTGTGAAAGGAAGGAGTGCTTTGCCATAGTTGTCGCTGTCTGAACGATAGAAAAAGTCATTAATCTCCTGTCTGGAGAAGAGGTTGTCAGTGAAGACAGAGACACTGCTCATCATGATACATTTAAGGCCGCACTAAAAGCTGAGCTCCATCTTTGCTGAAAATGCCTTCATTGCGGTGTCGCTTTTTCATGGCAAGGGCACTATGAGTGGACAGGCTCTTCATCAAAATGTGAGAACATTCACACACAGTTAGTGGAATGACTGCTCGAATAAAATAGAAAAATCACAACCCTGTGGCACATTTAGAAGTGAATTTTTACTCTAATTTGTTCAGATTGATTAAGGTTGGATTCTAGGATGTAGCACTTTTGCTGATTTTTCCACATACTATTAGTTCATAGTCCGTGTTAAATGTAGCTTTCACACTTGATACATATGCTCAAGACCAGTCTGCTTTCACACGTTGTTTATCAGTAATGTTTTTGTAATCAATGTGAACTTAAAGCTGTGTATTTGTAGCTGTGATTTGCGTTCACATTAGCCATGAACAGAAGTAGCTCACATTGATTTTCCAAACCCCTTAATTTCAAGAATTCAAAGCTGGATTTTAGTAAGAATGAAAGCAGATGTGATATTCTGTGAAGTATTTTGTAATTCTCCCTAGAATTCAGCTTTGTAGTTCTGAAAAGAGGGGCATCTGGAATTCAGTGTGAAACCCTTAAGCTTCTGTTTAGTGTGAATGCAATCAAGAAGTGAATTGCTGACTGTTGTTATATATAATATCTATATAACATACCATACTGACCAAATTTGAGTTGATTTAAAGGGATACTTCACCCATTGGAAACAACATTTTTTTTTAAGTACTGTATTCATCAAAACAAATTCAACACATTCCAAAACACACAAAAAAACACACACAAACAAACACACACCTGTTCATGCCTCAGGATATTTAGTTGAGTTCATGTTCTCACACTTTATACATTTGCTTAAATCACTAGTTAGCTGTTCATGCCTTGCTTTGTGTTCATACAAACCACAAACTGAAGTGGCTCAAAATCCAGACTCTCTAGCTGAGCTTTATGGCCAGTTGTGCTTAGTTCCACACTACACCTCTGGTATATATGTAATGTCAGTTGGAAAAATGGTCTTGATTATCTTCATCACCTGCTTGGGTTCTTTAACTTGCTTGTGGTCTCCTCTGACCTCTGAGAAATCAGCGTAAAATCAAAACAGAGATGAATGACTTGCCCTCACTCTTTTTCTTGAAGTGGAAAAGAATTTATCAGTGCCATGCTAGCTTTAGAGAATGTCTCTGAACACTGATTGAAAGCCATGCGTGTGAGAGAGAATAGGAAGTGTACTCCAGAGTGTGAGATTTTCCACGGTCCAGGTCTGAAAATGATGGAGCTCTCTGAAGTGCAGGACGTTATTAACACAGCACACTGGAGCACATTATCAAGATGCCTTCTACAGGGGCTCAGGGAAAAACAATCACTTACCGTACGCCTACCGCAGATCCCATCAGTCATGTCACAGTTGTTCCATGGTGAACAATTGACTTTTTCATTTTCTTTCCACATTTTAACTCTTTCTCGCTGCTGCTTTTTCTCAAATTAGTTTCGAGCTGGGCTCTGTTGTATGTTAAATATACAGTTCCACTTAACCCGTCTGAACTTTTAACCATAACACTAAACTTGTGCAGTAAGCTTGTTTATTTCCTTAGATGTGATGTTATTTTGTATTTATCTGATTTTATTTCCCCAAGTGACCCATAAAATTCCACACCATTTTATTTTAGAGGAATTGGTAACTGGGAATAAATGGATAGTTCACACACACACACACACACACACACACACAAAAACATTTACTTACCCACTTGTTGTTTCAAACATGACTGTTTTTTTGCTTTGCAATGATTTTTTTTTTAGTGGAAAGTCTTTGGAAAATAGTGTTATTTTGGACACCACTAACTTAAGTTCTTCAAAATATTTTCTTTTATGTTCCACAGAAGAAAGAAAGTAATAAAGGTTTGGAATGATGTTGGTAAATGATGACATAATTCTCTTTTTTGTTGGAATTAACAAGCTATATTTTATAACTAGATGTCTTTTATCTTTTGGTGTCTTTTTTTGCTAAACAGCACAATAAGTAGCTTTAGGAAGGTATGATGAAGACATTCTCATCCATGTCAGCACAATGGAAGTCATTGTTCCATTGAATGCCTTATCATTACTCTGGGTGGGATTGTGAAACAGAGCTGTTTATATGATGTGATAACATTTGCCTTAACATATTGCATGCTTTAGCTTAAAGCTTATGTGAACTGGAGGAGAATACTGGAAGAGTCTTGCAAAGGAATTAGCACGAACAGATTCGCTTTGCACCAAGTCTCTGCACTCTGCATCCAGAGGTCCTTAAGACAGCTCTCTAGCTCTGTGGCTGGTTGGATTTTTTGCAAAAGCACAGAGATTCAAAGCACGGTGAGCAATAAGTGGAATTATTAATTTCAATGACCAGCTCATAATTAAAACCCAATAATACAGTGCATTAAATGAAAGTTTGAACATTTTCATTTTTGTACACCATTTTAGAATGCAATTTTATGAAATAATGCAATCTTGTTTATGCCAGTGAAGGTGTTTACCTGTACAGCAAAGTTGGGGCAAAACAATGTTTGCCGATCTGGTTTTGCTGATTATTTAAGCTAACTGTTTTCTATTTTTACATATTTTAAAATATAATTTATACCTGTGATGGTAAAGCTGAATTTTCAACAGCTAATATTTCAGACTTTGGTATTACATGATCCTTTAGAAATTATTTTGACATGCTCATTTGATGCTCAAGAAACAATTATTTTGATTTTTAATAATATTGTCATTCTGGATAATATTTTGTGAAATCGTAATACTCTTTCAGGAATTTTTTTGGATGAATAAAAGGTTCAAAAGGATGGCATTTATTTGAAATTGAATTTTTTTTTGCAACATTATAAATGTCTTTACCGTCATTTTTGATCAATTTATTGTGCCCTTGCTGAAAAAACTTGACAAAGGTAGTGTACATGATCATAACTATACATTATTCAAAAGCTGTTATGTAGTGTATGCATAGATGTCTCAATAGTGTTGTCTTCACTATTTTTTTTTTTTTTTTTTTTACTTCAGGTGAAGCTTGCTGTCAGCTGAAGTGCTATTTTGTTTTCCCCCCGTTAGACTGTAAAATGAATGTGCCTTGCCATCTTTGATAAGGTATCAAGTTGAGGCAGCCTCTCTGTGCAGGCTGAGATAAAACAAGCAGCGTGCAATCTGTGCAGTAGTTGCCCGTGAGAATGTTAATTCAGTCGCAACTTTTTTTTGTTTCATTTCCATATTTCTGAAGATTAACAAATATTATGTCTATCCAAGCGTCTGTTCCTGGCCCTCATTGCACAATGATGCGCCCCCATAGAAACGTAGGTGGATGGAAGAAAGAGAGCAGATGCGTATGTGAAACGCTTGTAGTGTTTCCCATCTGCCTTTATTATTATTTTTCGCTCTCTTGTTCTCTGGTTCACACAGACTTTATTGCAGTTAATTATCGCACATGACTATTTGTCTCTGCTTTCCAGCAATAGACTCCTGGGAAAACTTGAGCCCTTGACGGCACATGATTTGAAATAGCATCCCATCAGACATGCTAGCATTAATGCCTTCTGCGCTCTGCATGTAATGTCATTAATAAAACAGCCAACTACAACCCCCTCCCTTTGGGATTTGAGCTCCTTTATTAAAGAGCCCACTAGAAGCCCCTGTAGGAGTTGGCGAGCTGTATTTTTCCCGTATTGCAGGCCTGTTGGAGGGGGTAGTGTCTTATTGATCCTTTCAGTGTGTAACTGGCACTAGTGTGCTTGGTAGCCCCTTCCTGCTGTTTGTTTGCAGCTAGTATGCCGCCTCTCTGGACCAGGTGTTTGCTTTAGTATTGCACGGGGACGAAAGAGACCCTCTTCTGTACACTCTCATGTGTAAACCTGCAACAGAGGTGCACTAAAGGGTTACTTAGCCAAGCAACACATTGTTTTCAAAGGCTCCATCCGCACAGATTTCACGCTAGTTATAGCATGTACCGCAGTCATGGCAACAGCTGTGGAGAAGCACTCAATGTTGGCATGGTTACAGGTCACCATTCCTCCATGGCAAGACAAGGGAAAGACATGGACAAAGGGATATTTCTACTCTGAGGAAAAACAAGGAGTTTTAGTTGTTGTCTAGGCACTAAAAATTGTGTAAAATTAATACTCCTAAGTTATATTTCAGGATGTGTGATGTCGACTGAGATTAAAGTCTCTTACCAAGACTGCATTTATTTCAGTAAAAATACAGTAAAACAGTATCACAATTTAAAATAACTGTTTTATATTTCAATATATTTTAAAATGTAATCTATTACTGTGATGGCAAAGCTGATTTTTCAGCTTTCACATGATCCTTCAGAAATCATTCTGTGATGATTTGGTGCCAAAGAAACATTTCTTAGTGTTAATAGTGTTGAAAATGGTTTTATATTGTATAAATATATTTTTGTGTAAACCTTTTTTATTTGACAGTAGAAATTTCAAAGTTTGTACATTTATTAGGCTATATGTGGAGTCTTGCATTATTAGTCATTCAAAACCTTAATTTATTAATTAATGATAAATAGGATTGTACCTTCTTTGGTCATTTTCTTATATTGGTTAAGAGAGTATTTACTCAAAAGTTCACACTGTTCCTCTCTTCATCACAAACCGTCATGAAGTATGCAATGGTCTATTGCATAGACTTGTCTCTATATATGAAAATGGAATAAAAGAAAGTATTTTAATATATTTTTTCATCTTTAAAAAATTGCAAAAAAAAAAAATCGAGTGGCTCAGTGTTGTTGCAGACAAGAACCAGCTTTAGTGTGCAGTGATTTGTCTTATTGGCAGCCCATGCTTGAATGCGCAGAATAACCCATTTGAATGACCTACACTGCCCATCTCACTCTCACGCTTCAGGGTCTGTTGGCAAAAGGTCAACCCTGCCACATAGCTTTACTGTCGCTTTCTATTAGAAGCCATCTGAATCGGCACAGATCTTCACTCTAGTTCACCTGTCTGCTGTTTCTGCCAGCACCAGAAAGATGTTATGTGACAGAGCCAAATGCACTGAAGGTACTCTGAGTTTCATTATTTGCGAATTCTATTCCCCAAAAACAAAGCAAAACTCATTTTAGCATTCCACGTATTTTAAACAGTGTCAGGATGTTGCGATCTGGAGTATGTAAGGTGTAATATTTCTAGCTGTACATCTTTAGGCAACACATTCATCTTAAATGATTCAATAGGAACAGCTTTCGAGTGAGACGGCAATTCTGCTGGTGTGTCAGGCTCATAAAGAAATTGATGGAAGATCTGTGCAAGAAGCAGATTTAATAGCCTACGGTTAAGCTGCCATAATATTTTGTTTTATATATGTGTCTTTCCTGTTAGTCCTGTTTGCTTTGGGTAGTACTGACAGATTGGCATGGGGGGCCAAAGTGATTGAATGTACCCATGGCTACTGTATGACTGTGTCGCCATGGTGATCCAGCCTCCTGACACATTACATATGCAAGATTTAGGTTACTCAGAAAATCCTCAAATGAATATTTCTCACAAGGTAAAATAACTAGGTGTTCCCCAAGGGTCAGTTTTGGGTCATCTTGTATTTACTGTTAAATGTAATGCTCTTTGGGAAATAGTTAAAATGTTGATATAAAGTCAGATTAATTCATTTTAGTCTGAGGATGACCTTGATACTGTAATAGATCTGTGGTGACAAATGAGATTGATAATATAATCTTTCATAGAGTATGAACTGGTTTTTGTTTAGTTTGATTCAGCAAGTAATCCCAATTTAGAGGAGACTTTATGGTTAGAGAAAAAGAAATTAGTGAGTGTCCATGTTTATCATTATTTAAAATGGGCACTTATTCATTGCAGTTTAAAATGGTTTAGTTTACAGAAGTGTTACTTTGGTTAACAGATGGTAAGCAAGCCATATTTAAGGGTCATCTACTAGGAATAGAAACACCAGCTAGCATTAATATTAACAAAGTTGTAGACAAAAAGTTTTATATATATTTACATTTTTCAATGAAAACAAATGGGCATTTTCCCTCCTGCTTTGTTCCAGTGAACAAAGACACTTTTTTTTTGGTACTGACAATACAAATTCAGTAGACAGTCTAAACACACGTCAACAGACCACAGTGTTCTGCCACTGGATGAATCATGTAAACCAGCAGCACATGTGCTATCTCACGTCACAGCTGTCTGAAATGAGTTTTATTTTGGTGCCACTGAATCAGTACCAACTCTTTGGTCAAGTCAGCCCAAACTCCCTGGAGAGTAAAAAGAATGATGGACTGCTTGCTCTGTTCGCATATCGTCTTTGTGTTGAAATCATGTTATTCCAGTCACAATGCAGTGCTGCCAATGTAGTGCTGCGCTTTGAACATTGAGCTTGTACCAATGTCCCAGGTAAAGGTAGAGGACAAAAGACAAGGAATGGTTGCAGGGTGTGCCAGAATTACATAATCCTATCATTTTGTCACTATTTGTTTTTGTTTTTGTTCTCTTTTGTTTTACTCCTCATTCTGGCGACATTGTCTATCAGTCGACATCGCAAAAAATGCTGGTAAGTTTTTTGTTTGTTTGTTTTTTTCTGAGCTTGATTGCACTCATTTTAATCTCTGTTGGAAATTTTTTTTACATTATTTTTTTCTTTGATTGTCACAGTGTGCCCATTTTGGTTCTTTGTTCACACACTGCAGCTTTGTGAACGCAGTGGATTGGGGTGAAGGTTTTAAATGAGTAAAACCTGGTGTGAAAACTCTGCCCTAAAGAGGATGTGTAGTGTACCACCTGCTTGATAAGTGAGCTTAAAAATATCTCCTCTACCACTACAGCTTTCCACCCCACCACTCACACTTTCACTCGGTTTGTTTCTTGTCTTTTACAACCTCCAACACCCTGGTGTGCATGCCTAGGAAAGCTCGTCACTGCATATTGTTATCATTATTTTGCAATTGAAGGACACAATTTAAAGTTTTCCAATTTCATTTAGATAGATTTTTTCATTGTTTTGTGCACTTATAGCTGTATGGTGAATGATCCGTGCTTTCCGCAGGAGACTGTGAGTTTGCGCATTGCACTTTGCTCACATCAATACATTGCTGTGATGGTTTATGACTGTGTGCCTTGTCGCATTTCATTGTAGAATTTTATGGGAATTTGATTTTCTTTGTGCCACCTGATCCTCATTTTGTTTGATTGTTTTCGATTGGCTTATCGATTTTCTTTTTGTTGGTGTTTTGTTATCGAATGCATGAATTACTTGATGTCTGTAAGTTTAGGATTTGATTAGCTGCTCATTTGAACTGTTTAATATTTGGGCCATCAGACTTCCTTTTAATTTCATTTTAAATTCTCTTCTCGTTTTATTTTTGTTGGCTTGAAACAAATATCAACCGCTGTCTTTAATTAGCTCTCGTAACAAATACGATCCTCAAACAGTCATTAGAATACAGGTGAAATGAGGTTTTGCAACGATCATGCTGTGCTGAGGGAGCTGTTGTTATACCCCACTGTGTGCTGCGGTACAAAGATATATGATGTTGAATACCTTAATTATTATGTATGTCAATTCTTAAACTCTGGATCATTCTCAGTAAAACAGTAAGACTTGCACAGGGTTGGATTGTCAGGCAGGTTTAAAAGCCACAGAGCTGCAATGATATGTGACTTCTCTAAGGTAAAATTAAGTCATGAGCCTTAATCTTTCTAGAAGAAAGGAAACAGTACGAGTTTTTCCTCACAAACCAAGACCTCCCTTGGTCCCCAGGCAGCCCAATTTCAAAAAAAAAAAAAAATGCTACGCTAATAATTTTTAAAGAGAAAAGGTGGTTCTTGGCACTGTTTTACAGAGGACTGCTTTGTCATGACTTTTTTGAATCTGTTTTATATCAACGTTCAAAAGTTTGAGATCAGTATGATTATTTTTTTATGTTCTTAATAAAATTATAAAATTTGCCTATGGTCACCAATCATATTTATAGTAAAACAGTAATATTGTGAAATATTATTACAATATAAAATAACTGCTTTCTGTTTTAATGTTTAAAATGTAATTCATTCCTGTATAAAAGTAACAAATAAAAATCTTACTGACCCAAACTTTTGAGCAATAGTGTATATCTCACAGTTTTGTCATAACTGTATTTCCTCTTTTCTTACTTGTAGTCTACTCCGTTGCACCTGGCAGCAGGATACAACAGAGTCCGAATAGTTCAGCTTCTGCTGCAACATGGCGCTGATGTTCATGCTAAAGATAAAGGGTAGGTCTGCTTATGTCTCCTTTTTTCCTTACTTTCCTGTTTGTTTTTTTACATTGAAATAAATATGGTCTCTATGAGCTATTTCACTTTTTTTCACTCTGGTAAAAGCTTTTGTTCATTAGCCTTCCTTTGTCCATATAAAACTTGAAGGAAAATCACATTTTGGGCATAAGTGATTTTGTTTTTTTTTTGTTTTTTTTTCCCCAGTGGTCTTGTTCCTCTACACAACGCCTGCTCATATGGACACTATGAGGTTACAGAGCTACTGCTAAAGGTAAGGACAAAAACCTGAATGGGTGTGCATGTATACCGTAGTGTGTGGAAGACAAACAAAACTGTTTCCAGTTAAGCAGCTTGTCCTAATCAGTTGCAAGTCATTTTGTCAGTTACTTTGGTTTCTGACTTTTTTCACACTGGACAGTCCTGTCCACAGTATATTGCCGTTGATTCAAAATCCTGCTCCACTTACTATATATTTAATTTCTTTTTTTGTTTTGGGTATCATTGTGGACAGAATAATTATTTATTCAGAGTTATTTTAGTATTATTTATATACTATTATAGGTTTTATGATTATTTTGAATTAGCTTTTTGAATTTATATATATATATATATACACACATATATAGCTTCCTTTACTTACAAAGCTGTTTTATGGAACACTATGCTCACGGTGTGCTCTCCCATGCTCACTGTGTCAACAGAGCCCTGCGGAGTGGCCAATCTGTCTCTACAACTATGTTTGGAGTTTGATACACTGCAGAGTATTCTTGGCCTCGGGAGAGCTTATCACAATATCAGTAGCTCCCCAGATCTCCTGAAGATCATTATATTCGATTAAATGTGTTTTGCAGTGATCAGCAAGACAATTAAGAATCCTCTTATAAGCACAGATCCATTGTGAACACTTGACGTTATCTTGATGTTCCTGAGTTCCTCAGGAGCTTTTGTTTCATCCTTCTCACTTGCAGCTTAAAAGAAGAAAAGAATTTTCCATACAATTAAAGTGGATGGTGAGCAGCGTCCGTCAAGCTCTAAAAAAAGCAGTCAAATTGGTTCATACAACTTGTGTATTAAATTTGAAAGAGTTAAGAACATAATTTTTAGGGGTACTGCTTACCCCCTGCCTCTGAGTGCAAGTTGATGTCTCAGTCATTTTCTAAAAATGTGTTCGATATTCTTTTCCCTCAGTGCTATTAACTCGGCTTCTGGGGCCTGGCGGACTCCTTAATAGATAGAAATTCATAATCTATGCTAAAACTGCTCTAACTGCTCAAGTGGAACCGCATAATGTTCTCAGTGTATTTGAAAATGAATCTTGGCCGTCAGGGTTGGTGCCGTGCTTTCCGTGTGATCTCACCCCTGAATGTTTTTCTGTAGCATGGGGCGTGTGTTAATGCCATGGACCTCTGGCAGTTCACCCCTTTGCATGAGGCTGCCTCCAAGAATCGTGTGGAAGTGTGTTCCCTGCTGCTGAGTCACGGAGCCGATCCCACGCTGGTCAACTGCCACGGGAAGAGCGCGGTGGACATGGCCCCAACCCCAGAACTCAAAGAGAGGCTCACATGTGAGTTTACCTTCTTATTATCTTTAATTAGGATTAGGATTCAAAAGTTTGGGGTCAGTTACATTTTAAATGTTTTTGAAAGAATATTCTTATATTTGCCAACACTGAAATATGTATATATCATGCAAAAGTTGTTTGCTCAAAAATCAGGTAGAACCAGTAAAAACCAATAATATTGTGCAATAATATTAACATTTAAAATAACTGTTTTCAGTTTTAATAGATTCTTAAAATGTCACACGATCCTTCGATAATAATTATAATAAGTTGATTTGTTGCTCAAGAAACATTTCTTACCACAGCTGAAAATATGTTAGTTTTCAAGAAACATTTTTAACAGAAAATTTTAAAATTGTAAATTGAAATATTGCCATTTCAATCAAAATTGACGTGACATACAGCCAATTATGGTGACCCGTACTCAGAATTCGTGCTCTGCATTACTCCAAAGTGCCTGAACACATAAGGTGAACACACTCCCGGAGCAGTGGGCAGCCATTTATGCTGCGGCACCCGCCCCAAAGCCTGTTATTAGGCACAATACACTTAAGACTCAAACCCACAACCTTAGGGTTAGAAGTCAAACTCTCTAACCACTAGGCCACCCACATATGGCAAAGCCTGTTATTAGGCACAATACGCTTTGATGCAACTTCTTTTGTCGTCATTATATTGACAGACAGTATAGCAAATATTGCCTTCAAACTTTTGTAAAAAAGCCTCATTCCTTATGGCTTAAGAGTAAATTAAAGACGAAAGACCAGGATCTTTCATCGTTGCTCAGCGTAAGTGGCATCAAAGCCCACAATACTCATCCTACTCGTTCACCTTGCAAGTGTAAGTGAGCTAAATGCAACTTGGCTCTGATTGTTCCTACCACATTCTCACTGGCACCGAGACAGACACATCAAGGTTTAGAGAAAGACGCCTTTAAACATACAATATTCTTGTTCTGCATTATTCAAGCGCAGTGGAGGCTGAGCTCCAGTCTGCTGATGAGGTTGGCAGGCGATGTTGTTATATTTTGCCTGTGAATTCTCCATCTGGCTTCTCCCAGTGTGGGGTGGAGTGATGCAGTTTTGACTGAAACTTTACACTATTTGCTGTGTAAAGATTTTTCTTATGTGGAATTTGTTTCTGAGCTTGTGCTGCGAGCATTTTACGATGCAAAGTAGAAAAAACAAATGTAATAACATTACTCTTTTGTAAGTCACTTTTGATATTGTCTGGTTAAATTAAAAATATGATAAAAATATATAACAATGATAATATTTATATAATATAAATATATATAATAATTATAATATTTCTTGCAATTGCAAAAAAAGATAATATACTAAATAAATTAATAAAGTACTAAATTTAGTTCTCAGTTCCTCATCCCCAAGCTGTGATCAAAGAGTGCTAATATGACTGGAATTACCTTTTGCCGAATTGCAGCCGTGCTCATTCAGTAAAACAGCTCTTATGTAGATGGAATAATGTTCCGCCTTTGCTGTTCTTATGAGCAGAAGCATAACAAATTGAATGTGCAAAATTAATTCGATCAGGTCAAATGATTCAGTTATACATTTTAGATATCCTAACTCATATTTTTGCTGCCATAAAGCCAGATTGCATTGTAGCTGTGAAGCCTCAATTACTTTTTTTCACGCTTTGTCTTGATGAATTATGTCTACCACTGGCTTCTGTCAGAGCGTCTTGCATCACCTCTCGAAATATTCTTTTTTCCTCCGGTACAGACGAGTTTAAGGGCAACTCTCTTCTTCAGGCGGCACGGGAAGCAGACATGACCAAGGTGAAGAAGACCCTAGCTTTGGAGATCATCAACTTCAAGCACCCACAGACGCATGAGACGGCACTGGTGAGCCCCTGCTGATTTGCTTCAAAGCTCACCAGCTGAGATATCAGGTTGAAGTGCAGATGTTAAAGGGATAGTCCAAAAATGAAAATCCTGTTATCATTTACTTACCTTCATGTCATTCCAAACTTGTATGGTTTCATTTTTTTTCTTCCTAAAACCACAATAGGAGATATTAAGGCAGGATGTCCACTCTGCTCTGTTCCATGCAAAGAAAGTGAATGGTGACCCAAATGGTGCCAAAATGTTACCAAAAAGTGACACTTACAAGGCCTCTATCCTGTGTTTCAGCACTGTGCTGTAGCCTCACCTCACCCAAAACGAAAACAGGTCACTGAACTGCTGCTAAGAAAAGGAGCCAATGTCAATGAGAAGAACAAAGAGTGAGTGAATGTGCCTGTCATGTGTTTATCAAATGTTTATCCCCTTTGATTGATGCTAAGGTCTGTCTGGCTCACTTATTATCTTCTCTGTTATCTTATCCTTCTTCCCTGTGTAGCTTCATGACGGCTCTACATGTGGCAGCAGAACGGGCGCACAATGACATCATGGAGGTTCTGCAGAAACATGGGGCGAAGGTACACAGCTGCTCCTGTGTCAGCAGACGCCACATACCTGCATGTGCCTACAGAGCAGCGACACACACATACACACACATTTACACACCTGACACCTCACATCACCATCTAGCTCTCACAGTATAGTCTGCCTTAAAGGGATAGTTCACTAAAAAATATTCAACATTTATTCACCCTCATGACATTGCAAACCTGTTTTATTTTTATTTTTTTGTGGGAAGAAAGAAGATATTTTTGGATATATTCTCTTGCCATATAACAACAGCTCAGGTCAGAGAGGAGGAGGAAATTGGTCATTTAAAAATAGATTATGATTGTTTTGGTACAAGAGCCACTGACTGACATAAGTAGTCTTCTGGGGAAAAAATAAAACAGTACAAGTGTAGAATATGGCCCCTTTACAGAACCACAGCATCTCTTTTGGTCTGTTCTCACCTGAGCAGAGAAAAATCAGTTCAGTGGAGCAGCATTTCTGTCACATCTACTGTTGTGTGCAGATGAGTCATAATGTTCCTGCTGTAAGAGGAGAAGAATGAAGAATGGGCCCACTGCACTCTATTTCCTTTATTTATTTATTTATTTATTTATGTAATTTTTATTTATTTATTTTTGTCAAGAGTAATTTGCCTGCTTATCAGTGGTTCAGATAATTGGCTTTGAGATGGACGAGCTCATCATCAGTATGGAAGTGTTTATATGCTAACATCTTCCCAATTAACTGCCAAGCATTTATCACTCCATTCACAAAGATACTTTAGCAGATTGGTCTCTCACTTGAAATCTGATCACTAGAGTTGGGAATCATGAACTTATTCACATGTGCATTCTTCCACGGACCTGCATAAAAAAACGCATCAATTATGCAATACATCAGAGCAAACATGGCAAGCGATTCATGTTTTTTTGTCACATATACACAAGAATGAAAACATAAATTGCATAATTTATTGTTTCCCATGATTAATAGTATGGTGCTTCTGTGTGTGGAATATAAAAGACGCCTTCTACAGTTATTATTATTATTTTTTTTATGCAGACATGGCACATTTGACATCCCTCACAGACAAACTAAATCCAAACTATTGGTTTAAAGGAGATAATGAAGACAGCACAGTTGCTAGATGAAATATATGAAATAAGTTCTAAGCTCTTTTGAGAATTGCATTGCCTAAAACAATTTTGATTCTTATTTGTTTTTCTGTTGCAGTCTGAAAAGGCTGCTGGGGAATTTCAGTGCATTCTAAATATATGCTACTGTTTAAAAGTTTGGGTTCAGTAATATAATTTTTTTTTATTCAGCAAGGATGGGTTAAATTGAACAGAAGTGCCAGTAAAGACATTCATAATCTTACAAAAGATTTCTATTACAAATGAATACTGTACTTTTGAACTTTCTATTCATAAAAGAATGATGAAAAAATAGATCATGGTTTCCACCAAAATATTAAGCAGCTTAACGGTTTTAAATCCGGTTTGTTTTCAGATTATTTTATTTTTTTTACTGCATTTATTTGTATCTATCCTCAGTATTTAAAACTCTGTGGTCTCTTTCTGTACTACTTTTTAAAAAATAATTCTGACACATTTAATGGTAGTGTCAAAGTTTTCTAGTGAGAGTGAATAGTTAAACAGCCTGCTGCCTCGGTCTCACAGCTGGACAGTGTCAGAGAAGCTGGAGGACGCTTACGAACTACATCAGTCATGTCATTACCTCTCCAGAGCAGAGAGGGGTAAAAGACTCCCAAATCAATGGAGCTCTTTCAGAGAGCCAAATCAGATAAGCATCGACTAACTGATCAGGCATTCAGCTACCTCCTTGGCTGAGAGCATCGAGGCTGATCAGTTATTCTTCAGCGGAGAGAACAGGGGAGCCGATACTCCTGTAAATAATCTCATCCACAGTCTGCCATCTTTGTTTGAGCCAAGAGTGTATCTAAAGGGTCTCTCCGTTCATCAAACTTCTGTGTCCTACTTTCACGCAAGGTTGTATTATTCAGAGGTCCTCTTCATTGATGCTGTGTGGCTCTTTTATGCTGCCTGGAGCAGCTTGATTTTCAAAGCCGACCTTCCTTGTGCTCGCATCCCAGCTCTTCTGCATGATAAATAAACAGAGGCTGACCCTCCATAACCCGAATTCCATCATTCAGTCATCAGCGTCCATCAGCGTCCATCTGTTGCAGTACGACCCCTCGGAAACGCATCCAATCGTTAACTGGTGTTGCGACCCAGCTCACTGCCAAACTGCAGCGGCCAGACTTAAGTGACATTAATGGACTGGATAAATAGTCAGGCTGGAGGTTCAAAGACAAGAGGCTATTGTAGCTAGCGTGTGTTTACAGACCATGTGTGAACCAGTAAACAGATGGTGCAGAAGCATTGAGTTAATAAGACTCTCACAGTTTAATGGATCCTTGCTGAAATAATAGCATTAAAGTAAAATCTTACTAATAACCCAAAAGTTTGATAGTTATGTAGTTTAACATTTAAATTTAGAATCAGATTTTTGTATTTCAGTCAGTCATATTTGGATTACATAGTTTATAGTTTTTTCATTATTTGCAACTCTGTATGTAATCATAATCATGTAATGATAAATGTATATATAGTACAGATGCAGAAACATTAAGACCATGGAACACTTTCATCCAAAAATGCAATAAAATGCTGTTTTCAGTCAAAAGAGCCAATTTTGGCTGAAAATATGAACAAAAACCAGAACTTTAACGGATGTAATTGTAATGTGAACCCCATGGAGAGGACAAAATGCAAGGCTATGTGCAATCATGCAAGCGCAAGATATTTTCAAAGAACATTTTTAACTTTCTGCAAACTCTGATATAAGCACCAATTCATCGATTGGAGACTTCATTTTCAGTTTTTCTCAAAATTAATGTTCGTGCATTATTATCACATTTATTTAAACGCATTTATTTAAAAAAAAAATCAGCATTGGTTGCAGTGCGAACAAAGGCATTGTGTGTTTGATATGGAGAACTACAATTAATTCCGCACTTCCACTAAAGCATGATTTTGCTGAGACTTTGAGTTTTAAAAAGTAACAAGTTTGAGCATAATAATGAACTGTAATCATACCATACACTAAACCACACACTCACATTGCACAGTAGGTCCCTGTCTTTCTTCACTGTGCAGTGTTGATAGCCTTTGAAGGAGTGTAGAAGTTTCCCAGGGGCTTGTCTGATTAATTCATATTTGTGTTCATTTCAAAAGAGGCCAAGTTTGCTTACAGCTCAGTCTTGCTCTGTGGGCTGCGTTCAGATGTGCTCTTCACTGATCAGTGAGGAGGAGGAGATTCCAGTCTGCTCAGTTCCTTTCCAATCTTTTTTTGTGTTTGTTTATAGATGAATGCTGTTGACACGCTGGGTCAGACTGCATTACACCGGGCAGCTCTGGCTGGACACTTGCAGACATGCAGGCTACTTTTGAGTTATGGAGCTGACCCCGCCATCGTCTCCCTGCAGGGCTTCACAGCCGCACAGATGGGCAATGAAGCTGTACAGCAGATCCTAAATGGTACAGACTGAATCTGGGGTTTGGGATTGTTAATTTAAGCTTTGAAGTTCTGTATCTTTATGCATTAACAGTTATGGAAATTCACGTTAATTTATGCTTGTGTCTGTTAGAAAACATTCCAGTGAGGAACTCAGACGTGGATTATAGACTTTTAGAAGCAGCAAAAGCAGGAGACCTGGACACTGTGAAGGTGAGAGGCGCCTTAATTTGGTTTCAAATAGAGATGGACAGGATAGTTGTTCAACCGCCAACCAATGGTTTAAAAAGCTTTTGGAGGTGAGGGAACCTTAAAAATCTGTGGTGATCTAGTGGAGCCCAGGTATAACATGAAGCTGTTTGGCCACTATTTTTATTTTTTGTTTTTTTGTAAGAAACTTTAATACATTTTAGATACTTTGTAATAACCTTTTGATTCTGTTTTCATTAGTATAGTGCTACAAAGCAGCTCCAGGTTACGTGGAGATGAAAATATATCTGCGGTTATGGATATTGAATTTTTTTTATAGGCTTTTGTCTGGAACAAAAATACCCCGAAATGAGTTTAGTTTCTTTATTCCAGACAATTTAACTTTTCAAGGACACAGCTTGCAGCTCTTAGATGTGTTTTGTTCCATATTCATGACCTTGAACAAGGTAGATGTAAGAAGACCTCACCTTCGTGTGTGTCTGTGTGTCTTTGTGTGTGTGTGTGTGTGTGTGTGTGTGTGTGTGTGTGTGTGTGTGTGTGTGTGTTACAGTGATTACGCATCTCGAAATGCTGAGCCAGCATGCACAAAAACTGCAGGATCCTGTTACATAGACTTTTACTAAAGTTTGGACTTTTTGTTTTTAATACTATACACTACAAAAACATTGTGGTCATTAAAAATTCAAATTAAAAACAATTTTTTTTGAGAGAGAGAAGGAACATTTATTATACTTGCTGAATACTTTTATTCAGCAATGTCCCATTAAATTGTTCAAAAGTCACAGTAAAGACAGTTTAAAATGTTACAAAAGATTTTATTTCAAATAAATACTGTTCTTTTTCCATTTGAATGATTTTTGAAGAATCATGTGACACTAAAGACTGGAATAATGGCTGCAAAAAATTCATCTTTGCTGTCACAGGATTAAATTACATTTTAAGATATAAAACAGTTAAAATAGAAACCGCTATTTTAAATTGTAATAAAATTTCACAATATTACTTTTTTACTGTATTTTGTATCTAATAATTGCCTTCTTGGTGAGCATAAGAGACTTCTTTCAAAAACATTACAAATCTTTTTGAACTGTAATGTATATATTAGAAATATTGCAAAATTATTATTAATTAGAATAAATGTTATTACAGTTATAAATTCTTATTAATGTAAATACTATTTGTGTTAGTCTGCAAAATTGGTTTGAATAATTTATGCATAAGTCTTTAGATCAAAAGATTTATAACCTTAAATTTTTTTGACTGGTGATATAAGCCTGAAGATAGTGATTTAGAAACATGATAAAAATGTCTGTATGGATGGATGCCTTTAATGCGATCAGATCCTCATTATCCGAAAGCCTCATTATGCGTAAAGTAATTAGATCAGAGCACCAATTAGACTTTTGTCAGGCAATTAATCACAATCTCTACTGACGCTTGCCATAATTCTGGCCTATAAAAGCAGATCAAATAAAATAATTTCTAGGATGTATTTAAACGCTCATTTTAAAAATAAAGTTACGTATTCGCAATATGAAAACTTGCATTGAGTTTAATGATGTATCATTTTGTTTTGTACAGCAACTTTGCTCCCCTCAGAATGTGAACTGTCGAGACCTGGAGGGCCGTCACTCCACACCGCTACACTTTGCCGCCGGCTACAACCGTGTGGCCGTGGTTGAGTATCTCCTGCACCACGGCGCTGACGTCCACGCCAAAGACAAAGGGTGAGACGTCTTGCTGATATTCATCAGGAACTCTCCCTCTGTTGTGGAGTGAACCTCATTAACAGTCAGCTCATGACTTAGCAGCACCAGGAGATAAACTATTATCTTCTTGTTGAATTCCTGTCTGTTGCCAGAGGTTTGGTGCCGCTGCATAACGCCTGCTCGTACGGCCATTACGAAGTGGCAGAGCTGCTGGTCAGACACGGAGCGTCTGTCAACGTGGCTGACCTGTGGAAGTTCACTCCGCTGCACGAGGCTGCAGCCAAGGGCAAATACGAGATCTGCAAACTGCTTCTGAAGGTACCGTCATCACTACTCCTGCTGGCTCAACACTGACCTCCTCATGTCACTCGACGTACTTGTTAATTCAAGAGATATCTCTTTCTCTTGATGTCTGACAGTATTGAGTTGTTAATGGTTTTTATGACTCTGTAAAGTTTTTAAATGCAGTGTGAACTGCTGCAGGGGCTTCAGGTTTATTGCCTCTGAGCAGACGTCAGTATTAAAGCTGTCTGCTTTGATCGTACCTCAGGTTACTGTCACAGAGAGGTTCAGCTTCAGAGCTGTAAAGAATATGCACATTAGCCTTCAAACAAACATGTCACTTTGTTTCTTGAAGTGGAGCTGCTGAGGTAGTCTTTGGTAGAAACTGCAGAAAAGTAATGTACTTTTCTCATCCACTGGATCTTAATCTATAAGAGCAGTTGTAAAATTATTTTGAATCCATTGTTTTCGTGATCCAATTTTATTCTTATTCAAAATCTCAGATTTGATTTGATTCTGATTCAAAAAAAAAATTCAGTTGAGAAAAATTCATTTGCAGGCTATTGAAATCAATTCTCTTTGATCTATTGCTGTATAGGGAACTAAAATATTAAAAAGTGAGAAAGTGAAAGTGACAATACAGTGAAAGTGTATACTGTATACATGTATATATGTATACAGTATACACACACACGTAAAACTGTATTTATATATAACATATTTATGTTTAGTGAAATCTCTCGTCTAAAAAAGGGAGGATTGAATGATTGAGTAATGATCATTTCATGTATAAAAGTTCAGAGAGCTCATAGATAAGGTTTTTAAACTGTGCTAAGTCAGCCTTTGGGCTTCTCTGTGGATCTGCGCTCAATGTTTTTATCTCTTTCAGCATGGAGCAGACCCCACCAAGAAGAATCGGGATGGAAACACGCCATTGGACATGGTGAAGGAGGGAGACACAGATATCCAGGACTTGCTGAGAGGAGATGCAGCACTTTTGGATGCCGCCAAAAAAGGCTGCCTGGCCCGGGTCCAGAAACTGTGCAGCTTGGAGAACATCAACTGCAGAGACACACAGGGACGCAACTCGACTCCGCTGCACCTGGCAGGTAATGAAAAATCGTTCTGGGGGCTTCCAAGCCATCGCTTTCAACATAGAAATGAGAGCACTTCTCTTTTTCAAATGGAAAAATCAAGCTGTACCGCCATCCAGAGAATTGCGTTTCTACAAAAGCATTGAAGCAGTGTGTGAGATATCATCCCACCCCAGAGGTGAGGCAAGGAAACCCAGAAGGAAAGAAAGGGGGACATGTTGAATTAAATCTTGGCTCTCATCCCTTTCTGAGCACTGTGTAAGCCTGGCTTCCAGGCGGGGATTCAAAGGCTTCCTTGCCAGATATTAAATCTAAGACTTCCACACTGTTCGTACCGTCACCGACATTTACATGCACATCAATATTCTCCGTATGGCTCATGTCCCCGATAAAGTCTTATTCAGAATAATCTCTTTATATGAGCCTTTCCCCATTTTATTCATGGGTGTTCTTGTATTCGTGAGAATATTATAATATTTCGGAATATATCTTTTCTGGAGTCATCCACGTGCATTGGTTGTTCTGTGATCTTTCTTTTTTTAGAACACCATTTTTTGTAGCTATGAAAAAACTTAATCAAGTCAACTTTATTTATATATCGCTTTAAACAATACAGTTTTTTTCAACGCAGCTTCACAGTAATAATCATTGATGTAAACCTCTTCAACTAAAAGATAAATTCAAATTCTGCTGTAAAGCAGCTCTAAAAATATAGTAGTATTCAGCTCAAGTCAGTTCAGTGTTTGTTCAGATTTGGTTCAATAAATCCCCTTTCACACTGCACGTTGGTCCCGAAAAATTGCCGGATCGCCTTTTGTGTGAATGAAAACAGGTCCCAGGATTGATTATACAATTGCACCTGGAATATTTAAGAGGACATAACTATTATAAATACAAAAGACTAATATATATAGAGAACACTGTTCCAGGATCATCATGCCAGTGACTCATACTGCGTGCTGAAAAGATCAGCAAATGTCACTGAACAGATGGAGTGAGCGCTCTGGTCAATACACTTATCTTGCTAGGCCAGGCCAGCAGCAGGTGGGTGACAACCCTTACCATCAGGCAAAGATATAGACATGATTTTACTCCAGTTAGTACACATTCACTATTTCCACTGGAGAGCAATGGGCTGTGACTAACGTGGTGGTTGTGACCCCTGCTTAGAGAACACGCCACTCGTCTGCCGTTTGCCCGTGGGGAGAATTGTAAGACGAATTAATTCGTTCTGACTGACATTACAGGATCTCATGCATTACAATCCTGATGCTTTGCCTAGCGATTTTTTTAATGACTGGTCAGTCATTTTTAAGGCTGTTGGGGGGACTGAGGTTAAGCCCCCTGATTCAGCAGTGTCTGCCCACCAATCAAATGTACTTGTTTTAATGTAGTTTTATTTGTAATTAATCAGTTTTATGAAGAAATAATGTTTATTTTTAAATAAAAAAATGCCTTTTTATGTTTTATATAGTATTACTGTGCTATAAAAAAATAAAATGGCATTTTATTTATCCATAAAAACAAATATGTGTAGTAATTACCTCATTCAGAAATGCAGTATGTTTTCACTCACTAGCATAAGGCTCATTTGCGGTCTACACTTTCTCTGATGTATTGAAAACGGCTATCCACAACTTTAATATTTTTTCATTCACTATAATCCTAATGCTTATCATGGTGTTAATGAGAGTAAATCTGCTTTATTAAAGATAAGAGGCAAAGAGAGCAGTACAGCCAGACAGATAACATATTCGTGGGAATAAAGTGAGAAACACTGTTAAAAATGCTTGTAGTTTATAGATGAGAACCTGCTGGAAGCATTTGATGAGCACTGCACATGCGGTGGAGTGTGTACGTGTGAGACAGAGAGTGTGTTCTCATTAGTGTGGTTCTCAAAGCTGGGTTTGTGCGTTATTAGAGGGCTACAGCTTGTAATGATGAGGGCTCTAATTAGTGACGGCCCTGTAGGCATGTGTCTGGAGCTAGATTGAGAGGGAAAGGAACCGAAGAAGACAGTTAAAACTGAAAATTGTAGTGTCCGGTCTTTTTGGGAAAAGGTCAGTGACAGCTTGTTCAATGCCAAAGGTTGACTGCCAGATTGAGTTTCTGCTAGCTAAGCTGGAGTGACAAAAAAACACACATTTGTGCTTAGATTCCACTTTGCACTGAGCAATAAATATAATTGCAGTCACAACAAGGAGTACCATTTCAGTAACACTTGCTAAAGAGAGTTTAATTAATTGAGTTTAATTAAGTTTATAGATTAAAGAGATTTAAATTTCACTGTAGACCTATGCAGAGGAACTGAAATGCACCCAAACTGAACAAACAAATAATAAAAACAATTAAAAAATTAGCTGAAACTTTTATATTAAAATTATTATTATTAATAATAATATTATTATTATAATTATTATTACAATTATAATTATTATTATTATTATTATTATTATTATTATTATTATTATTATATTATTATTATTATTTGATTTATATATTTTCGGTTTTCTTTTAAATTTTAGTTTTAGTAATTTCTTTAGTGCTTATATTTTAATGATCTCTATTTTTATTTCAATTTTAGTAATTTTACTATTTATAAACTATTAATATTTTCTAATATTTTAAATTGTTATTTTTATAAT
Organism: Cyprinus carpio; assembly: GCF_018340385.1. Lineage (NCBI taxonomy): Eukaryota > Metazoa > Chordata > Actinopteri > Cypriniformes > Cyprinidae > Cyprinus > Cyprinus carpio. Next base: position 10,241,348 of record NC_056592.1, read on the forward strand.
TTCAGGTTTCATTTTAATTTTGTTTTAAGTTTTAGTAGTTTATGTGCTTTGATTTTATGTCATGGTTTTTTAATATGTCTATTTGGCTTTACTCACACATCTATATATCCATCCATCCGTGGTATGCCGCAGTGGAAAAATGTTTTTTTTTTTTTTTTCTTTTTTTATAAAGTTTTCAAAGTTTCAAAAACACTCTGAAACTGTGATACTCTGATGCGGATTGGTTGCTTGTGTTTGATACCAGATTTGTTGGCAGATGGATTTACATTTCTCTGCATCCTTTTCTCCACAGCTGGCTACAACAATCTGGAGGTAGCAGAGTATTTACTTGAGCACGGGGCGGATGTCAACGCACAGGACAAAGGTGGCCTTATTCCCCTCCACAATGCGGCCTCGTATGGGGTGAGTGCATTTGCTGATTAAAAAGAGGGACATTTCATTGAGACTGAGACTACGTGCAGACATCTGTTAAGCTGACACATGTCATGCCTCCGGTGTCAGGGCTGGCAGGAAACTGTGCTGTGGGTACCTCAGACACACACAAACAGATGTAGATGCTGAATAATCCATGTATTTGCTCCTGAAAACAAAACGCAGGGCTTTTTTTCTCCCAGAACAAATGTAAACCTTCACCTGAACCCCTCTGTGCTCTGATACAGCACAGAGTGTGACTGTCTCGAAAAAGTGTTTGGACATCTGTATTTGTTCTGCCAACAGAACCTTGGCTTATGCACTTTTAATGCGTCGCTGCGCCTCATGATTCTTTCAGGTGGTTTCAGTTGCATTTCCACTTGCGAACAACCCAGATGCAGAGATGAAGCCGTTTGCGAGCCGCAACCCAGATGAGCCTTAATCCACAAGGCACAGAACACTTCTAATACAGGATTTGACTCTTTCTGGAAATGAAATCAAGTAAATTCAGGGAAACCCATTACAGGTGATGGTAGTTGGAGGTATTTATCAATGTCTGCCCTCTGGAGGTCTACAGGGATGTGATTAGACCATGCAGATGGATGGGAGCAGATTGCAGTTACATAAACATGCTGGATCAGAACTAGTCAGACTCTGACCCTCAGCCGCACTCACATATGCTCTCTGTTGCCATCCAAGAAACAGGGCCTCTGTGACGCGAGCTGTGAGATTCTTATTGACTGTGACCGGAGTGGCAGGTTGCCCAGGCTTTGCTGATTGGCTAGAGGAGAGCTGGCGGCCGGCCGATGCTGGCTGACCTTGAGTGCGCCTCCCTCCATCCACACACACCCTTAACCACAACACAATATCAGGCCAATGCAAACGCAGCTTAAGACATCCCACCAAAACAAACCACACACTGTTAACCACAACTCAAGAGTTGGTCAAAACCCAAGCTTGTTTTGCCCTGCCCTCTCTATTGCTAATGAGAATGTTTCTCATATGCCTGTTAAAGTGATAGTCCACCCAAAAATGAGAATTCTGTTCATATTTACTCATTCTCATGGTGTCATGGTCAGTGTTGTTATTGTTAACTAAAACTATAAAAATTTTGTAAATTGAAATTATGCTGAATTAATTAACTAAATAAATATGCGAAATATTGACTTGTAAACAAACTGAAATAAGTATTAAAATTACTAATTAAAATAAAACGAACAAAAACAAAAAATGAAAAAAAAAATATATATTTAAAAAAATTATTTTTTAAAATGGGAAAGCACAAAATTACTAAACGTTAAACTAGATATTTAGTTTTAGTTTTTAAAATAAGATTCAATTCAAAATTCAGTACTAGCTGATTATCTTTCCCTCTAGTCAGCTGTTAACTGCTACCACCAGATTACTGAGAAAATGATTTGATCTTGGGAATTGTGTTACTTTAAATCATGAACAAATTATTAAGAGAAAAAAAGATTAATTGAAAATAATTTGATTCAATCATTTGATTTGAGTGATTTGATTCACAAATGGAACATTGCTACTTTTCTCATTCATTCGGCATGTAGAGCTAGGGCAGATGTCAAAATTGTAGGTGGTAGAATAATTTTGTCAGTAATACACCTCTGTCTTCCCTTCTAGCATGTGGACATCGCGGCCCTGCTGATCAAGTATAGCACCTGTGTAAATGCCACTGATAAATGGGCCTTCACACCCCTCCATGAAGCTGCGCAGAAGGGCCGCACACAGCTCTGCGCTCTGCTGCTGGCCCACGGGGCCGACCCCACCATGAAGAACCAGGAGGGCCAGACGCCTCTGGACTTGGCGACGGTAATAAACACATACCTCTCACACAGATTCACATTTATGTACACTCAAGCCCACATGTATATACTGGCATTCATTTAACAGAGCTACAGATTGGAATATACATACATTCCCCAGTTCCAATTTCTATAAAAGTTTCATGCTCTGCAAGACTATTTGTTCTGGCTGTAAGGTCCCATATGGTTCAGGTAGCATAGACTATCCTGAGAAATTGGTACATTTATCTTCTAAACACATAAGCTGAGGTGTTTAAACCCACGTCCCCTGTGTTCAGGCTTGTGCGAAGCAAATGGTAAATCTGCCGTAACCTTTAGTAATTGGGCTCTGGTGGCCGTGTTCATGCCAGGTGCTAATGACACAGCTGTTCTCAGCCTTTATTGTACAATTCTAGACCAAGAAGCCAAACTAATGCTTTGTACAACTACTTTCTAATTTATCCCCTCACCTATATGGCGTGGTACCCTAACAAGAATATTAGATGAGTCTAAGTTGTATTTAAAACTGATCAGACATAGAATTCTTATACTGTACAAGTGTTGATTTTTTTCCCCTTTACTTTAACTTATTTATTTTATTTTTTTATTTATTTTCAGGCTGATGATATCCGGGCGCTGCTGATTGATGCCATGCCTCCTGAAGCGTTGCCTAGTTGTTTCAAGCCCCAGGCTACAGTGGTCAGTGCCTCTGTCATCTCTCCAACATCCACACCTTCCTGTCTGTCTGCCGCTAGCAGCATAGACAATCTGGCCGGACCCCTGGCAGAGCTAGCTGTACCTGGAGCCTCAGGCCCTGCTGATGGGGCTTCTGAATCAGAGAGGAAAGAGGGAGAAAGTGAGTAGATCGTGTTGTGACTTAAAATTATTTTACAGAACTTTATAGTTACATGAGTTATGATGTTGTTGTTTTTTCTATAGTTACAATTCTGGATATGAACATCAGTCAGTTCCTGAAAAGTTTGGGTTTGGAGCATTTGCGGGATATTTTTGAGCGGGAACAGGTAAGGTCACTTCCTAAGATCAAATCGATCTCAATCTCATCAGTTCCACTCCACACATTAAATTGCCAGCTGTCCTGTGTAGAGAGGCCTGCCGTTGTTTCCCGTAGAGAACTCCAGGTCCTTTTCATCAGTGTTATGTAAAAGCGATGACATCTGTGCCCTCGTAATTATCTCCTTTCAGTATACTCTCTCTCTCAGCACCTTGGCTTTATCATTTCCAGCCAGCTCCTCTTCAGCCAGACGCTGTGAGATTACTAGCATCTCTCGAACTGTATAGGTGTGAGAGAGATCCTGGGTACTGGCGCTGACCTCTGTGCCCCTTCTTTTGATTAATATTGTCATGCTGCTCGCTCACACTGAGCTCAGGACTCTGTTGTTCCTCTGGCTTTCCTCCTCCTCAGCTTCGACTCCACGAGGGTGAGCCCGTGGGATGCGATTGGGATACTGCACCAAACCCGCCGCTCATTTGCACACAGATGAACAGAAATGGTCTTGGCAGCCACCAGCTGGGAAGAGCGCTTGATGTGAGGGGCTGAAATCAGTTCTGATTGTGGCTTTAGTAAGATGCATTCATCTGTCTCACAGTGTCTGACTCGTCTGCTCACTCTGCCACGCTGTGCCTACGGGAGATGGAGCATGAAGAGGCAACAGCTTCTCAGAGAAGTGTGAAAGACTGAGTGCAAACGAGATTGAGGACGTGCTCACAGATCTCATACATGCACCAATGTCGTCATTAGACATGTCTGGTTTTAACCTCAGAGCAGTTTAGAGCGGTCTCCTCTGTTGACTACTGCCGTCACAAGGGCATTTTGCGAATATTTGTCTCTTTTAGATGTCTGTAGTATGTCTGCTGCATTTCCACTTCCCTTAGACATTTTAGTTTTTATTGTTCATCAGCTAGAAAAAATGGCTCCACAAACGATTGTTGCGAATTTGCCATTATCATTAAAATTCTAATATGTACTTTCCTATTTCATACATTTAGAATGAAAATTAAGGGTGCTTTCACACTTGGTTCGCTTGCCTGGTCTGAACCAGAGTTCAATTGCTCCCCCGCTGGACTGCGTTCATATTATTTTATTTGGGTCCGAACCACGGTTCGTTTGCGTCATCAAGCCAGCAGCTGTTTATACCGTTGCTTAGTAACGGCGGTGCAGGAGATGGTGAAGGAACATTGCTCTCTGCACTTTTATATATTTATGTTTTTGAACCGTTCGTTTTGTTTACAAAGCTTCGGTACATAACGGCACTTACGTCTGTCTCATGAATGTACTGCAAATGATCTAAAGAACGCTAAAGGCAAACAGAAATGAGATATACAGCTCTCTGGTTGCAGTGCGTCAGTCACGCTCGTCAGGAAAGTGAGTGAAACACACACACAAACACCGATTTTTATCAAATAATACGTCATTAATAACGGTTCAATTTCGTGATTTGATACGATTGCGTTCCTATCATGAGTTCACTTGCACTGTACCCGAGGCCACCCTTTTTAAGCAGATTCCCTTAGGACAATTTTTCAAGAAAAACCTATGATCAGTTATAGACGTTCACCAACTAACGTTATACGAAATAAGGTAGTTCACAGCTATCTTCCTGCTGCTGAAAAGATAAAGTTGCTTGGATCTCTAGTAGGGAATTTAAGATGTGGGCGGTGTAAACTGTGATAATATGGTGAGAACTAATAGTTTTGCTGATGTTTCTTCTGGGAAAGTTTAATCAATCAAGTCTTATTATTTTATTGCAATTCCTCGCATGTAGTCTATAGGCTAGAATGTGAGTGCGGATTTTTCTATGTAGGTCAAACAAAGAGGAAATTGCATTTAAGAGTGGCTGAACACAAATATGCTATTTGTGTGAAAAATATGTTGTACCCTATGGCGAGGCATTATAATGAGGTGGGTCATGTCAATGAGAGTTCTCTTAAAGTGAGTGGAATTGAATCTATCCCATGTTTGATAAGAGGTGGAAATAGACAGAAACAGCTCCTACAACGAGAGACTGTTTGGATTCATACGCTCCGGACGACTAAGTCCCCAGGAGTTAATGAAGAAATAGATTTTTTACCAAATTTGTAAATATTCAATATTTACAATTTTATATTTATACTCTTATATGTATAACCGTTTTTTTTTTCACGACTCTATCCCCCCCCCCCTCTAAACCCCCCCCCTTAATTTCTTTTTTTCCCAACTTTATTATCCCCCCTTTTAATTATTTTTTTATAACAAGAGGCTAGTCTTAGCCACACCCACATATTAACCAGCTGTCTTTGATTCATTAATTAACACTAGTTTAAAAATACCTGTTTGAGCAGTTGATGTGTGTCCTAAAGAAGGCTGTTTTGCCGAAACACGTAGATCTACTTTTAACAAGTTGTAATGATTTAAGCCCAGTTTATTGAAGTCTTTTTATCCTACCACATAAGTGCCTTGGAAGTATTTCGTCCACATAATCTGATGTTTACCTCCATCACATCCAATGAGCACCAGTGGCTATATAAGACACCCGTGTAGCACTCTCTGCTTCTGGTCTTGTAAGACCACATCTATTTGAATGAATAAATTATTATAATTTATTTGAATTAATTAGCGATTGAGAGAAAGAGAGAGATGACAGTTGTGTGTGTGTGTTATCTGCCTCTGTTTGTCTCTCTCTACAAACAATCAATGTATATACACGTTAACTTGAGTTTTACTTATTCTAGTGTACTGAAGACTTTAAGACTTTATTATCTTGCCGTCTAGTTGATTTTTTTTTTTTTTTTTAAAGGTTTTTCACTAGTCTGTAGTAAATCTGCTGCAGTTCCTTTTCAGCTTTTGCACAAATGAAAACTTTGCCAAGAGAGTTAAAGAGAGAGAAAAAGAAAATAAATGAAATCTTTCCCACTGCGGCCATCACACCTTCACAGCCATAATGGTCGGTCCTGCGAGCCCTATCGATTGAAATGCACAGTGCTTTCTGAGAAAGAGAGAGCAGTTGGCAGCTCCTGGACTAATGGCCTTTGACAGACCTATCATAGATGTGATGCATTGCCAATAAGTGGGCCTTGGAACTGGAGTGTGGGAGTTTGAGATTACACAGGCTGCTGCAGAGTCAGCGGCGATTGGATGGTCACACTTTCTTTCACTTCAATTCATGCACTATTGATCTAAAGTTTTAAAGTATGTTTTTTTTATTTTATTTTATTTTTTTTTTTAAATCTCTTATGCTCACCAAAGCTCCATTTATTTGATTAAAAATACATTAAATTAAATATTTAAATATTAAATATTGAACTATTTCTGTTTAAAATATATACAATTTACAATAAAAAAATACAGTTTAAAATATTGTTAATGCATCAAAATTAATCCAGGCTTCAGTCCTGTGATGGCACAGTTGAATTTTCAGCATCATTACTCCAGGCTTCAGTGTCACATGAGTGGAAACCGCAATACAACTTTTTCAGGTTTCTTTGATTAATAAAAAAAACAAATTATCATAAAATATTAAAACAGTAAAGCTACTAAACATTTATTCAGAAAACCGCAATACAACTTTTTCAGGTTTCTTTGATGAATAGAAAGTCCAAAAGATCAGCATTTCTAAAATATTAATAAAAAAAAAAAAATCTTACTGACCTCAAACTTTTGAACAATAGTAGATTTCTTGATCTTTGACCTGCAAGTTCATATATTTTAACATTTTGAATGTATTTTTTTTTTATAAAGTTTACAAACAAAAAGTGACAACATATCTGTTTGTCCATATTCATCAAGTTCCAAAACGGTTTCACATGCTTCGTTCAGTGTGACCAAATATTAAAGCTCTCTGTAAGACACGTGCTGGCTCAAACAGCTCCCGCTCTCTCAGTCTAGCATGTGCGAAGCACCATCTGCGTGTTTACTTTTGTGTGCATGTTGCATGTAGAAGGCGTATTCAGTAATAATCATTCTGTGTGTTATGAGTCACATGCGATAATATCCATCCAAGCCTCCTGCCGCTCTAAGAGTTTATCTTCAGAGTAGGAGGAAGTTCCACATTGCAACAAGCTGAGAAATAAAAATTGCACTGTTGGCTGTTTCAGAAGCAGCCGAGTCGAAACTGGCCTTGAAATGAATAACTTCATGCCATTTTTCATGATCACTTTATGTTGTGATTCCCTAATTCTGATTGGTGTTCATCTGTTGTATTAGATTACACTGGATGTGCTGGCTGACATGGGGCACGAGGAGCTCAAGGAGATTGGGATCAACGCGTACGGCCACAGACACAAACTCATCAAAGGCATTGAGAGGCTGCTGGGCGGTCAACAAGGTCAGTCCAGAAGTGTTCAACTCCAGCATCTCTCTCAAACACCATCTGTTTATGACTAAACAAGCAGCGCACTGAGGTACCTTATAGTTTTATGTGTTGGTGTGCTTCCATTACAGGTGCCAACCCATACCTGACCTTCCACTGTGCGAGTCAGGGCACGGTGCTGATCGACCTGGCCCCTGATGACAAAGAGTTTCAGTCAGTAGAGGAGGAGGTGAGACTGGAATCCAAATCAGCAGATCATATTATAAAACCATATGATTCCATATGCTAAAATGGATAGTTCTGTTACTAAAAGCTGATTGGTCAGCTCAGTATTTCATCTTGCTAAGTAACAGCTAAATAATATATAACACATGTTAGGGATGGGTCTGATGGACAACTAGTTGTCTAGAAACTGACCAGTCAATTACTGAATAGTTTGTATAGATATTTTTTAGGCTTTATTTTTGTTTAATTATTTTTTCTGGTGGCGCTATAATTTAGAAAATTTTAGACATATGCATAAACAACCCTCAACAACTAAATTGATTTTTTTTTTCTTTATCATATATTTTTTTGTAAGAAACTTAATTAACATATATCATACTCATTAAAATAAATAACTTTAAGTGTGTGATTTAAAAATTATAACTTATTTTATATTAGTATGCAGTAAGCCTAATTTTATTTTTTAATTGTATTAAATTATCCAAATAATAAAATATAAACTAAACTAAAATTTATAACTAAGTCTATTTTATTTCAGTGTGCAAGTAATAAATTAGAGTCTTAACTTATCAGTAGTCTTATGTTATATTAAGTATGTGAAAAGTTATAACTTAGTCTTGAATAACTTATATGTAATCATATTTTATTAATTTCATTTTGTATTATAATTCTTGTAGTGTGTAAAAAGTTATAATTTCTTGTCTTATATAAATTATTTGTGATCTTATTTCATTTTACTTGAATATGCAATGAAAAATTATAACTTAACCTAATTATAACATTGTCTTATTTTACTATTTTAATTAATCTTATTATATTTTAGTATTTGTTAAATTTTTTAGTAGTCTTATATAATTTATTTGTAGTGTTTTTATTTAATTATTTTACTGTGTGATAAAACTAAAGTCCCATTGAAGGGCTGCGTGTTCTTAAATTTTTCGTAATGTAACATGATTTTTGTTTTTGTCTTATAGCTGCAGAATACGATCAGAGAGCACAGGGATGGTGGCAATGCTGGGGGTGTTTTCAGCAGATACAACATCCTGAAGGTGAGTATGAACTTCTAATTCGATTTACATGAATACTGGACATCTTTGATTATTTAATATTTTGAATGTTTGTTGATCCTGTATGCGCTGTTGTCAGAACTTTGCTCATTTTTGGTACAGATCCAAAAGGTGGTGAACAAGAAGCTGAGGGAGCGATACGCACACAGGCAGAAGGAGATCGCAGACGAGAACCACAACCACCACAACGAGCGCATGCTCTTTCACGGTACTGTCACGAGATGAATGACCTGTCAGAAGTGCCGTTTGGGAAAGTTTAAGCTACAAAAGAACCTTTTTCCCCATTTCTAACTCAAAGGCTTCTTTCAAAGAATGTAATTCCTTTTTCCGCTTTTTTACCTAAGGATGATCGGTTTCCTTTTTCTCTTAATCTACAGGGTCACCGTTCATCAATGCCATCATTCATAAAGGCTTTGATGAAAGGCACGCTTACATAGGGGGGATGTTTGGAGCAGGGATTTACTTTGCAGAGAACTCCTCTAAAAGCAACCAGTATGTGTACGGCATCGGAGGAGGGACAGGCTGTCCCACACATAAAGACCGCTCCTGTTACATCTGTCACAGGTACATACACATCTGTTTCTCACCCCTTGAAGATAATTGCAAGAGATCCTAGACTAGCTCTGATATGAATCTGATGTATGGCTTATGAATGAAACACTGGTGCATTTACTCTACATGACCAGCTGATGGTGCTGTGTATAACATAAACCAGTGCTTCTCAACTAATTCAGATTCAGATGTAGCACTAGACATGAAGTTGACCCAAAACATAATTTTATTGTTTAAAAGTATAAAATGAAATGCCTTAAAATGAATGAAACTCATTCATATTTATTACAACTCTTAAATATTATTGCATAAATTACTAAAACAAATTAGTCTGAAACTGTCCATAGATGTCCGTGTACTTTTATGTAATCATTTATTGACACAAACATAAAACTGCACTTACGTTTTGATCCTATTAAATCAAATAAGTATTAGTATTTTTTTTTATTTATATATATATATAATACTAATACTTATTTATTTGATTTAATAGGATCAAAACGTAAGTTATTGTTATTGTAAATTATTATATTTTAAATTATACTGTGATTTATAAATATAAATTATAATTTTTTTATTAAAATGTAATATGTAGTGTAATATATATTTGTTTTTGTAAGTTGTGTGTGTTTCATAAATATATATAAACTTAATATAGAAAAATATAAATTATTTATAATATAAAATACAATTAAAAATGAAAATGTTTTATCTGTGTGTATGTGTAGAGAGAGAGACTCTACTGAAATATAATTATATTTGTTATTTTATATATTTTATTTTTCATAATTTAATTCACATATGATATATTATTATTTCTTGCAAATTGTGCTGTTTGCAGGCAGATGCTGTTTTGCCGGGTGACTCTGGGTAAATCCTTCTTGCAGTTCAGTGCCATGAAGATGGCCCACGCTCCTCCAGGGCACCATTCCGTCATCGGCCGACCCAGCGTCAATGGGTTAGCCTACGCCGAATACGTCATCTACCGAGGGGAACAGGTGAGAGAGCTCAGATATTTAACAACCGCAAAAACGAACATTTTTTCAGGTAGTAGATATTTGGTTCATTTCCAGCTCTGTGTTTTTGCAGGCCTACCCAGAGTACCTCATCACATACCAGATCATCAAGCCAGACAGCACACCTCCATCCCCGGCAGCAGCGGAGCAGAAGTCCTAGTCCACACGGGCGGCCCTGCGAAACGCTCAAGACTGTTACCCAAACATCTCACACACATCCACAGACGCCTCCTCATCTGACAGGAATCACATCCTCTCACCCATAAACCTCTGCGCTGCCTCTTTAATTTGCAGTCAGGCTCCATTTATGTCACGTTGAGTGTTTACAAGAACGAGTTGCCTTGGCTGGCCGTGTCCTGGCCTTCCTTTTCAGGAAGGATGAGGATATCGGCCATAATGCTGTTTCAGGGCTAAACGAAAGGACTCGCCTGCTCCATGAAAGACAACAAGTGACCTCTTCCCCATCATTCTATTAAATTTAACACTGTTCAGGCATTAACTTCCTTTCTTTGAAATGGTTTTACTATTACTGTGATTAATTACCTTTCTGTTTTATTGTCATGTTTGAGTCACAATAATGGACCACGTCTCAAAGGGACCCGACATTTCAGCAATCCTCCTTTCCATTATTGAAGTTCACTGAAGACCCTGAAAATCTCATTGTTGTGGTTTAATGCATTTAAAAAAAAAAAAAGCCTTAGAGGGGTTTTAAAGCAAAAGATTGTTGATGCAGAGATCAGAACTATTCAAAAGACCTTTGACAACAAAATAGCAAAAATTGTATGCTTTTATTCCTTTTTTTTGTTTGTTTGTTTTTTAACATATCTTTGCACAGGAATACTAGTCAGAATGTCCCATTCCATTGCCATAGCCCAATCGGAAAATGCATCTTTTAAAGAATTTGCACTTTAAGCAGGTCTTAAGTTTTTCCGAATAATTTTAAAGACGTAGGTTAAAAAAAAAAGTCCAGTAATGTACAGGTTGTGTAATGGACAATGCCTTTGTATAGCTTTTAATGTTGTTTACCGATGCAGAGTACTGTAAAGGAAATGGGAATTCTTGTTTTCAGATCTTTCCTTCTATATTTTCGGACGTCCAAGTGACTTCGCTTCGGAAGTCGCTGCTTTTGCTTTCAATATGTTTTGGATCACAACCACAAGAATTCCTCAGTCTTGCTCATTCCAGTCTTGTTTCTCTGGCGTCAGAGAAACGCCTCTTTTACGAGGGTCTCTGTAACGCTTTTCCTGTTACACACTACTGATATCAGTGGCTCTGCTGACTCGCATTCATGTTACAGAATGAAATGAAGGACGTGGCTCTACCTCTGAAAGTCTCATGGTTTGGTTGCTTTGCTCAGGTGTAGTCTGTGGTTCTGTACTTGTGTACTGGAGGTCATCCGCCTTACTCCAGGATTCTGTGTGTTCAGACCAGAGAGAAAGAGAGCAGACCTTTCTTCTTCTCTTAGTAGTATGAGCACAGACATGTCCACTGCTCCCCCTCAAGCCAAAATTTAGGAGACCAACTCCTGAACTATTTCTCAATTGTTTGAGCTGTATTTTTACTTCATTTTCATGTTCCTGTGAACTTTAATCAGAAACGGCTTATCTGCCATAAGCCATCTTCGGACTAATCAAACACTTCTCAATCATGTAAAAAGGTCTTAATAAAGTACATGTCATAAATACTGTCTGCTGTCTTTTCTCACATTTTCTGAACTCTTAAAACTTTTTATTTATGTGTGTGTGTGTGTGTGTGTGTGTGTGTGCAACTTTTTGGGAAATGAGTGGGAAGGATTGTTTCCACCAATCAGACTTGACTGTGACGTGAAATCAGAACACACGCTAGGAGGCGCTGTGGCTCTTCAAAAACATCCTCTTTTCAATCTATTCATAATCCTTCCCTCATTCATCAGATATAATACTAATTCTTTTCTCCTGTATAATAGCGCGCGCTATTCTTTTTTTATCTTCTCTTTAATTCTTGTAAGAAATAATGAGATGGCTCATGTTATATTCATTTTACAAAATGATTGCAATATTACTTACAGGCCTATTGCTATACAGCAAAATGCATGATTAATCATCTGTAGCTTTTTTCGTCTATACAATTAATCACGCCACACATTCATTAAAGAAGTTTATATTTAATGACAATCGTGAGATAAATAAAATACATATAATACAACAGAACAGGGTAGAGTTCAAAAAATCGTAACCCTCTGTATGATATTGCCATTAGTCGTCAGACAATAACATTTCACAAGTACAGTAAAAAGTATTGCATTCATCTCATCAGTGTTTGACAGACAAACAGACCACTTAATATGCCAAAAAAGAGTGGGAAACGCTGCCTGGTTACAACTTTAATTCTGGCGAGGTGCAAAACTAACCTCAAATCAATTTTGCATCACTTAAAAGTGCTATAAAAGGTGCCCACAATCTCATAAAAAAAAGAAGTAGGTCCCCACACACAAACAATCCAGCTGCTATATGGACTATTCAAGGCATGTTTCCCTCACAGAGCTATTCAAAGGGGAGTATTAAAAACAAAATTGACTCGTAGGAAATCGGCTTCCCAATCGTCCCATTCCCAACTTCCAGTGTAAAAAGGTTCAGTGTACAACCCAGATTTATCCTACACTATTTGTTAAATAGTCTATTAATGAGAACATTCCGTGCGGAAGTCATTGTTGGTAAGGCATACAGCAGAAATAAATAAGATCTCCTCAGTACAAACTATCAAATAAAACCAAATGTTTCAGATCATTTCCACACATATATATAAACAGACCATACAGTGCTTTGGTGGTGACTGGGAGGAAGGAGAATCAAGTTATTGCTCTGATCTGTGACAGGAACGGATCTGTATTGCAGATTGAAATGCTTTGAATGTCTTGTTTGTGATCAGTCGGAAAGAAAGGCGACGTGAGCTTCTTGTGAAAGTGTCTGTGTACCTTCTCTGTACAAGGCACTGACAGATGCAAAACCAACTCGATGAAAGACACTTCCTGCCAAAGGTCATGCCACAATCGTCTCTATCAAAAGAATTCAGGAAGGTCAGCGAGAGGAAGTGATAAATGGGAAGTCCAGACGCAGTGTGAAGAACTTGTCAGGGTCGAAGGACCTCCTGTTCTTCATTCCCACCAGCCCCGCCGGCCAATCGCAAAGTCTTTGGAAGTGAAACACAGGAAATGAAGGAGATGAACTGTCCCCACAGGATATTATGATTTATTCTTCTGATATTAATGTGCGGTGAAGACCGCAGGGTGAGTTAGATGAGGGCAGGTCACCAGTGAAGCCATAAAAAAAAAAAAAGGTGCAGCTCAGCTGGAACGACCACATGATTGTGCCAAAGTGAAGAACGTCTGAAAATTCTCCCTTTCTGGTGTTTGTGAGCAATTTCTTTTACAGTCTTGCTCTGTATCAGCAGCTTGGTGAGGTTGTGATGGGACTCTGTAGGTAGGTGAGGCTGCTGGACTGGCTGTGCATCACCACTGAAACGGGGAAGCTGAAGATGAAGGGCGATGTGGGGGAGGAGGAAGACTTGGGGCCGAGAGTGGCCGAAGGGCTGGCGGCCTCTACAGAACAGGAAGTGGCCAGCACCTGTGATTCGAACTGCAACAGCTGACCCATGAAGCTGAAGTTGGGGGAGATGATACTGCGCCGCTGTTTAACAAACTCGAAGGCCTCTTCCAGACGCACACGCTTCTTCTTCATCAGGTACGCCAGGCAGATAGTGGCTGACCGTGAGATGCCAGCCTGACAATGCACCAGAACACGACCGTTGGAATCCTTGACGGAGTCTGAGGAAAGAGCAGAGAGATTAGTTAAGCACAGATGAAGCTCAGACATGAGTCATCCTACTGCATTTACTGTGAAACTGATGCCCGCAACATTTTGATGCAGGTTCAGAAGTCACATTTTATTTGCATCGGAAGTCACATTGCATTTAATTATATATATATTGAATCAAATGGGACATTTTTTCATTCTGGTCGTGGCATAGGTTATGTTTGGTTTCGCATGCAGCTTGCGAAGGGAACTCAGTACAAAACGTCTTTCTTGCTATTGTTTATTATCTCATTCAGTTTAGAGCGCAAACACCCAATCAGTTCGGGTAAAATATTTTTTGACATCTGCACTTGAGATTTAGTAGAGTCACCTCTGAAAATGGTGCAGGAAACATGATGGGAGATTGCAAAACAGAGAAAACTAGACAAAGTATATAAGCTGGCCAAATTACTAATGAAACTATTACCTTACAGAGAAAATACTTAAGTGTTCTCATTTTCTATTGACCTTGAATGACCTTGGATTTAATTATCTTCCATGCCTCACTAGCGGCACAAAAAGCCCATCCAATCAAACAAGAGGCTGACTGATTGACATGTAAAACAACCAATCGTAGTTTAATATAACTAGTCATTTTTAACATGATACAAATTAAATGTACAAACAAACAAATCTTAAAATTTAATACACAAAAAGTAATAATAAAAAACATTTTCAAGACTATAATATCCCTGTTGCCTGTTAACAGTTTGCTATATACAATGAGCTGTGATTGTACGTATTATTACCACTCAAAGCGACCAATAATAAGGACAATGCATTTCTAGAAATACACACAGAACTGGAAATAACACATTCACCCAAAGCTGATAACCACAGTTGGACAACAAACACTCAACACCCAGGAAAAATGGTCTGGGGTGGATTTCACACCATTGTACACACAGGCACCTGCTGCCATTACTAACGAGCTGCTAATTAACAAAAAAGTGGCATGTCCATGGTACAAAGGGAGAGTAAGCATGTATATCCAAGCATTACTCAGATTACTTTTTCCTGTGCACTTTACTGTCTGCATACACGCCTTTGCACAGCCATACGCACCCAGATCTGAGGTAACTCCAGTATCAAGGCACCCCTGAATGGAGGATGAGTCAGACTCTGGTCCCTAAGCTCTGCACTCTGACGCATACATACAAGCACATGCACACACACACACACACACCTAGAATGGTATGATCAAATGCGGCTAGCCTACTTGGGGGCCTTGCTTTAGTGCAGAGGATGCTGAGCTGAAAGTCGATATACCGGATTCCCCCCCACCACCACCACCCACCCCCTCGCTCAGTCACTGAAAACCTTTATGAGGAAGACCCACCCATACCACAGCATTCATCCTGTATTTGGCACCTATGACACGCAGACTTAATTTTCATCATCGTATTTATCAAATAACTCGTCAAACGTCACAACACATTCAAATATTCTTCAGGCTACATGCATAGATGACCAAGATGAGCTACTGAAATGGATGCGAGACTAAAAAGGAGGGTGTAATTGTTGTAAAAGCTCTGCAATGCAGATCATCGTTTTAACTGCTGATGAATTGCACATCATTTGCCGTGGAAAGAAGCCATAACAACCAGGACTAATTTACACCTTTATGGGTTCACCTACCTTAACCATCCAAACCTCAATTTACAAAATCAAAAAAATCTATATATAATAAAAAATATGTATTATATATATAATAATTGAATATAATAATGACCATACCTATAAATTCAATGGCTTCGATGAACCAAGAGCTGATGTCCTCCTTATGGTTGTCTTCCACCGGGATAGACTTATACTGGTAATCCCCTTCAAAATGGTTCGGACAATTTGAAGATACATTCAATAGAGCAGAAATGCCCATACGATCTAGCATGTCTTTTTTAGATGCATGGAGGGCACTGCCAAGAAATAAAAAGGGGAGGATTTCCACAGGGCCACCCTGTAATAAAAAAGTGACACAAAAAATTTAAATACATGTAAATAATAATAATAAATGTATTTATTAATGAAAAGATAAATAGTTTTATTAATTTGTCATTATATTCATGAAATCACGGGTCTCTATCAATAAATGATCAAAAGCATTGCAGCAGATTAAAGCATCAAACCACTTACACCTCTGTTTGCTATAAAAAGGTCATGCTAATAACGTCCAGTTTATTTATTCTGGGAATGCATATTGATTTGGCCCACTGTTATGCCATAGGTGGCCTGCTTAACAAGCTGTAGAGACAGGAAATGATCGATGTGGGAATCAACACTGAAGCATACTGGAGTGTCTGACACAATACACCCCCTATCACAGAGGAAGGCCGGACGAACGCACACTAAAGCACTGCTATATCAGCCGGAAAGAGCAGCGGATGACAGCAGTCAACAGGACGTTTAATGTTACACAATGCTGCCCATTAGCTGACCTCAAAGTATCCACTGCTGCTAATGTAGTTACCTGGTCATGCTGTGGAGTTCCGCAGGAGGTGCAGCTGCTCTCCACACTGGACGGAGGACTGGATACTGCCAGCGTTTTGGTTTTCAAACAGTAATCAGGATACTGTGTGGAAAATCTGTCGTAGCCACCTAGAAAATGAAAAAAAATATTAGAGCCAGCTAAACCATCTAAGATCAGGAAAATAAATTTAATTTCCCCTAATTTATACTTGAATGATTTCATTGTTTTATTGAGGTCGTACTCTTTTCAGACAAGCCATACATTTATGACATTTTGAATACATTTAACACAATGTAAAAGGCTACTAAATAATAAAATGTATGAATCTCCAAAAAAGTAATGTGAAGCATATTAAATAGTTGGTCTATAAAATAACTCTAAAATTAAAAACAGAAGAAAATTGTCATGATCCAGGTTTCTTCAGAACATTGGGGCTATTTTCTTATTGGTCATACTAGCTCATGGTGGTCAAGCTGGAACATGTTAACTGGTCACGCAGCCTGGACAAGCTTAGACCAGTTTGAGTGTTCCAAAAAAACAGCAACTATCTTAAACTGGACTGTCCAGCAGAAAAATGGCAATCATTACATCATGTTAGAGCTGACCCCGACGCTTAGATTTAACCACAATGAAAACAGATATTTTCTCAGAACATGGCAGCATTATTTCAGATAGTAAGCTACAGTTGCGTTAAGAAATACAAAAGCACAGTAGATTTTTGTGTAGGGTATATTTGAATTACCTTTCAGCAGATAGACTTCTGTCCTAAACGTATCCCTACACAAAGCGTTATGTACCAGGGTGATTGTGCTGTCGTCTTTCATGGTGTTTGTATCGGAGGTCCGCTCATCGTACAAGATCACAGCGGAGTACAGCCCTGATTTCAGACGGGCTCTCGCTTCATCATCACCGGACAGAATCTGGTCCAGACTCACGGAGCCTTTCGCTCGCCTCCGAACTATCGTGTTACAGCGAATATTTACAGCACCGCGGAGGTGACCGGCGCTGAACGCCAGAAACGACCTGCAGTCCAAAAGCAGACATTTCGCACTGTCGTCCTTCATCAACCTCTTCAAAACGCTGCAATCCATTTCACAAAGTTCGTCCATTGTGACCATTTTCCTCCTCTGACGGGGACTGGTCACGGTCAAATGGTGGTTTAATAACAATAATACGTCAAATCCAGCGTTGCCAGTGCGCAGTGTAATGTTGTGTTACCCTCCTGAGAGCTTTACTACCACAGGCACTTCTCTTTCCGTTTTATGAATGGGCTTCAGAAGCGCGCTCCATAAAAGGATCGCGACGTCACAATGGAGATGACGTCTGCTACGAGCTTCATTCATTAAGCTCTCTTCATTCATTACAGTCAGCGACGATCAATGGTGACCGCCTTCCTCGTCTAAACCAGAATTCAGCCATCAGATATTTCTTTGGAGATGACGAAACAGTTTGCTGAAATGAAATTTAAATAATAATAATGATAATAATATCTAAGGTACACAACATAAGGAGGACCAATAAATTAGAAGATAGCCTTACACCTATAATAAAGCCTTTGTCAACACGAAACCACAGTGTACAGTTTATAAGTAGGCCTATAGGACATGTAATGTTACTTCAAAACGCTTTTAGAAGTAACAGTTATGAATTATCTTAATTGTTTTAAACTTACCGGGGGAAAAAATGAAATTTAATAAAGCCCTAGCCTACACAAGCAATAAATAAATAAATAGCTGACTTCTGTATAGTTAAGAGTGCAGCTAATGGAAAGGGAATTTACATAATTCCCTGCGCGAACCATCACAATTGTTTACATTTTATTGAAAACTCAACAGTAGTTCGTACTTTTTTCTTTCTTTCTTTCTTTTTCTTTCTTTCTTTCTTTCTTTCTTTCTTTCTTTCTTTCTTTCTTTCTTTCTTTCTTTCTTTCTTTCTTTTGCAGTCAGTTATGTACTCTGGAGTGTTATTCAATTAATGCTTAACACCTAGCGTGTGTACCCTTATGGTGCTTTGTGCCTACTGTAAATACGCTTTATTTACTTTGGATGAATAATGTACGATAGACTATATGATTTATGGATTTTACACACATCATGTGGTTTCCATTGTACAACTAGATGGTAAGTACGCTTTACAGTAACAAATAATCTGTAAGACTTTAAGTACCTTGATATACAATTGATTTATTATGAAATAATGTGTGTGTGTGTATATATATAATTTATTTTATTTGTATTTTTTTTACAATAATGTTCTGAAAACTGTTTTTTGGCTCTGGCCTTCCCATTTGTAAAGAGTTAATTATTGCTCTGATTAATGATAATTTCCCTGCAGGGTGGTTGGGAACCTGTCTGATTTGATGGAAGCACGAGGGTGAGTTCTTTATTGACTCATGGGACAACGAAAGACTAAAAGTTAATTAGTCAGCATGGGTAACAGGAAACATAGGCCACAAAATGCTGAGCGTCTTCTGCTGGGGTTTACATATTTCACATATATTTTACATTTATTATCTGTTAAATGGTATAAACATTTGTTAAACAAACAAAAACACAACATTTAATATGATTTAAGCTGAGAGAAAATGGTGTATTAATGGCACGTGTATTACATTATAGTTGTACTGAAGTGTGTTGAAGGAACTGAAGGAATGGCTTTGCATTTTAAAGCATGCTTTTTGGTTTCTCTGGATCTTGAATGTAAAATATTTGCATGATTTAACACAAGCTCGTTCATGAGACTCCTGTATTTGCATAGTGCTTTTCGATCATTGCTTCAGTTGAGCGCAGATAGGAAGGTTCTCTATCCAGTAGATGTGTTAACGTTATCAAAAGACACATCCCTTCTGCTCCTGCAAAGCTGTGAACACACATGGCTTTCCATTCATTTGTGATTGAAAACAATTCATTTACACCATCTGAAGCAATTGTGGAGTGTTAAAGAATTGTTACTGCTAAGTGATCTTAGTTTAGTCTGTTTATTAATGCACCAAAATGTTTTCTTGATTGTGTCTGTTGCATCAGTCCTATATGTTTCAAATGTGTGTTTACTCCTCTTCACAGAGAATAATATATAGACTATAGATTTCAAAATTAAATGATATGTTGAATCGCATCCAGACCAAGATTTTTAAACAACAGTCTCAGAAAGTTCATAAAAAAAGTTTAATAAAAATAAACAAATATTGTATTCATTATTAATTATTAAAAATATGTATTAATAATAATTAAGATGCATATATACTGAATTTGATTTGACATTATTACTGTTTAATTTTACTACAAATAATTAAGATAGAAAATAGAATAGAAAAGTGAAAAAAAGTGTTAATTCACCACAAAAATTGACATTTTGTCATCTTTTACTCACCCTCAAGTTGTTCCAACTCTGTATGAGTTTGTTTCTTCTGTTGAACACAAAAGAAGCTGTTCTGAAGAATGTTGGTACCCAAACAGCTGACGGTAGCCATTGACTTCCATAGTAAGGAAAAAAACACTACCAGCAACTATTTAATTACCAATATTCTTCAAAATAATATATATTTTTTGCATGTGTGTTCAACAGAAGAAAGAAACTCACACAGGTTTGGACATTCTAAATCTGTATCACTCTATCAGGTTTCCATTTTCAGTTGAACTCCTTAAATATTTTCCAGATTATATTTTGCACATATTTACGATTTCTTTATTTATCATAGTATGAATGGGTCTTTATAAATGAATATTAGTAAGGTGGTCTGTGATGTCAAAAGGTTTGTAAACTCCTGCTCTAGATAAAGTATAGGCTTATTATGAATGTCTCAGAGTAGAAAGAAAGGAGTTGGTGACAATTCCTGGAGCAGCCATGTGGTCTGTTGCCATGGCAGCTCAGTGCACACGTGCAGTGCTCTGCGCTCTCACGGGTGCTCTGGGTAAATCATAGCTCTCATAGCAACGGAGCAATTGCACATGTAGAAACTGCAAAAGGGTGATGTGGTGACAGCGCACTTTGAACCGAACGCTTGCCGTCAAACTCGCCACCACCTCTGTGATGTGTGTTTATGTGCAAGGATTAATAGCGGGTTGGGAGTGAGGCTGATTTCATGCATGTTTATACAGTAAGGAGAATAGGACCTTATATTCTGGGTATTATAGCGATGCTTTTTCACATGCAGTACCAGCTGTAATTGTCTGACAAACAGGAAGCAGTTTAGTCTTGGGGTATGGAACATGAGTCACAGGATTCAACATGGTCAATCTTATTATACTGGTCCCACCCAAGAGTCATGTGCTCTTTTCCACCAAATCATTCAATAAACTTACATACCCCTAAATATTCAACACATTTAGCAATTTCCTTTGTGTATAACAGGAAGATGCTCCCTTGAGAAAGCCTTGTCAGTTCAGAGATTGTCACTTATGTCAGATTTTGGATGGGGTTTTTTTGTACCATATGAGTCAAGTGTAAAAACACAGTAGAATATGTAATCGCTTAAAAGGGTAGTTCACCTAAAAACATAATTTACTCACACTTTTGTCATTACAAACCTGTATGACTTTCTGAATCTGTGAAACTCAAAAGAAGTTATTCTGAAAGAATGTCAGTGGGGTCCAAATAGTTTGTTTTAAAATACTTTCTTTTGTGTTTCATTGGAGAAATGAAGTGAAGTGAAGTGAGCCCACTAAGTTCACTCCTTAATTGTTCCTGTTCGTTCTTGATCATGATGATTAGCTCTTGAAGCATCTTCTGTGCAATATTTACTGTCAACATGAACATCCAAGCCTGAATGTTCTTCTGCATTATGAAGCAAATGTGTCATCACCACCACATTGCTATCCCAGAGTATGATTCATCCATTTAGGAGAAAACAGAAAGTTACGACACATGAGTCAAGTGTAAAAACACAGTAAAATATGTGATTGAAATATGACTGAAAGCGATAGTTCACCCAAAAGTGAAAATATTCTCTTAATTTACTCTCCCTTATGTCGTTCCACACCTTTATGACTTCCTTTTTTTCTGTGGAACACAAAATAAGTTATTCTATTTTTTATTTAATTTTTTGGCCATACAATGAAAGTCAATGGGGTTCAAATCGTTTGATTTCTTTTAAAATATCTTCTTTTATGTTTCACAGGAGAAAGAAAGTAATACAGATTTAAAACAGCAAAAAAGTGAGTAAATGATTTTTTTTAAAATAAACTATGCCTTTGAAGATATGCTGAAAAAATCAGATTTTGATATAATGTGATGTCTCAGGCTCAGGACATGTTAAACTGTGGCTGTTCAAAAATAAAAAGTGAAGAACAAAGGCAGCTGGGCAAACTTGTGTTTATGTGTTTCAGTGCCCTCATGACTGGGCGGAAATGCAAAGCCACAAGTAACGTGAGTTATGGACTGGGGTAGTGATACTGATGTTTTCTCAATTAGTCACTGTGTTCAGAGGAAACAGCTCATCTTGTTCCCTATATGATAAATGCAAGTTTAGAAGGTCTGAGAAACATTTGTGTTAATATCAGTTGCACTGAACAGTTTGTTCATTATGAAAGCAATGAAGACAGACTCATCTTTGTCCATGTAAGACTAACTCTTTCAAAAAGCAATTTTTTTTCCCACATTTAAATGGCAGTGTGCACTATTAGCATCACCAGATTGAATGCCATTGGCCAGTCAAACACATAGCCCCGCCCCAAATTTATGCCATTGGTTGAGCCAGTGTTGCTCTGTCAGGCTGGTCGGAATATGAGCTTTATTTATAGCTGTCTTGCATATTAAGCTGAAAAAGTACCAACAATTATGCATAACAACTTTAAAATATTCCAAAAGACAAAGCTGAAACAGTAGCTGCTTCTTTCTTTGTTGCATTGTTTAATACAACCACAGACATTTGTTTGATTTCCATAGCATGTTAAAACCAGCGGACAGGCCTCCACACTGTGGCTTCCTCAGACTAACTCAGCCCTGACCAACAGCAGCATGGCTCACCGCCCTCTCATTAATCCTCTGTCATATGACACGCACACCCCCACACATCCGCCCCATCCACATTCAAAACACCCTATTTTTCATAAGCATAAGCAAAGCAGTGGCAATGTCACTTGGCAGGATGAGGTTTAGGACACGGGTGAAGTGTTGACCTGACTGTCCCGGCATAAGTCAGTCTTTTCTGTCCTAACTCAAAGTCAAATTGTATTTAAAATGATAGTACCCAAAAATTAATGTTAATGTTAATTAATGTTTCAACCCAGGTACATTGGAAAAATGTGTCTGTAGCAATAATGCATGGTGTTCCATTCGTTTTTGCACATTTCATGACTCTTTCAAAGTGAAATATCCAGTGAGTGGTGCTAAAAACTCAGTGTTCAGTTTTATCTGATACTGATGAATGTGAACCTGGCAATGTATTATTATGTTAGTTGTTGTATGTATTGTGGCAGTTGGGAACTGAATGTTCATTGAGTGGCACTAAAAGATTTAGTTTTTTTGCGTGGCACAAAAAAGGAATTAATTTGTTAAATGATTAAGCTGCTCTTGACTACGGCAGTCTCCATTCACTTTCATTGTACAGAAAAGAACAGCTTTGATATTCCTAAATATCTCCTATCACCCACAGCAACACAAGGGTGAGTAAATGACAGACTTTACATTTTCGGATGAACCATCTCTTTAAGACAGTGTAGGGATCCCCTCTGAGAATGCACAAACAGTTCAGTTGCTAAGGGAACAAGGTTCCCTTGTTGCACTGTATGTGTCCTATAGTATAGCCATTGTGCTGCATCGAATATTTTAAGTCAGCATTATCCTCTTTAGCCCCACATGCTCCTAAAATATATGATTCGATGCAGGAAAGCACAATTCAAAGTCTTTCCTTGTAGTCGTCACACAAGTGACACATACTGCAAGTTGTGTTATGATTTGAGAATGTAAGAGTGCGATGAAGTATTTAGGCCAGACAATTGTTTGCTGCTTTTCAGACATCAGTGTCATCATTTTTCATGCCTTTTGTTCGTGTCACATGTCAGCGCTGAGTGATGAGGATTTTGTTGATGCAGAGGACGGAAGTAGGTCTCACATCTCCAGTGATCATATCTTTGTAGATGACATCATCTCCACCCCCCACCTCCCCACCAGACACACAAGTCATGTGATCGGATGAGGGGATGATGTACCAGATTAGCAAACAGTCTTAGATTATGCAGCTTCCGGTGTTAAAATCAAATATCTCCTGTTCAGAGTCATTATTGTAATTATTTCTGTGGGAGTAATCTTTCTTATTGGATTTATGCCCTCCGGAATAATCCATCCCAACTGAACCTGTTTTGTGGACATGTTAAAAGTTTGCCTCTGTCTGGTTACACAAGTCCTCATTAGCTTTAATCTGTTGTGTAAACCGATTAAAACATGCCAGCCCAGCACAAACTAAGTGACTATGTCACCCCATTCATGAAGATGGCTGGAGAGATTATTAGGTCCAGACTCCATTTAACATTATTAATGTATCCTAATAGTAAGTATGTTGGATGGCACAATATGAATTTCCACATATACCGTTTTTTTTTCTTTTTTTTTCTTTACACAAATTCTAGTGTTGAATGCATTTTTAAATGTTCAACCATTAAGCCCTGTTACCATTATTAAAACAAAAATTAAAAATTTTTCTTTAATATGTGATATACAGTATATTGTCATTGTGATAAATAATAAGTTTAATTTAGGATGCATTTTTAATTGTTACCCATCTTTTCTAATCTCTTTTTTGATACATTGTGTTTATTTAATGCAAATTTTTATTATATTGTTAAAAAATAAAAATCATAAATCAGGGTTTAAACTGTATTTAGACATGTCTGAAACTTTGATAAGGTTGCAACAACTGCAGGGCCTTTATTAAAAAAAAAAAAAAAAATCATATATTGTTTAGCATCTCCTTACACTAAACAAATGAAAAAGGCCAAATTTTGTACCCTATTTGTAAAAATTAGATTCATAGATTCATAGTAACACTTGGTTTCTTTCAAATCAGCCATATCACGTCAAACTGAAACGATCATGTGCTGCTGAAGCAGACTTCCTGTTGCAGAGGATTTGTTTGAGACATTTTGCATATCTTGACCTCATTTTTCCCTGCTGCCGAGTAACAACAGAGCAGTTCCTCTAGTTGCCCTGAGAGCTTTCCATTTGCTAAGCGTCTCCTATCTCATTTTGCTTGGGTGCATAAGAGGCCAGCTTCACCTGCTACTTTGAAACAGAGCGTCACTTCAAGCTATTTTCAGCATTCATCTGGATATGTAACTTTTGGCAGCATGTAATGGCCAACCTTACTATTTTTGAAATGCACATAACTGTAATGAAAGAATTTTGTCCAAAAAAATCACAATATCCATTAAAAAAAACTTTATTTCTTAGAAGTTTCTTATTCCTTAATTTGTTTCTTAGAAGTTTCTTATTCCTTAAAAAATAAAACAATTAAATTAACAAAAATGCAGTAAAACAGTAAAAATCATACAAATATATCACTGCAGTTTAAAATAACTGTTAATACAATTTAATTTAAAACAATGTAATTTATTTCAGAAATCATTCTAATATGCTGATTTGATGCATTTCTTATTGCATGTTTCTAGAGAAACATTTCTTCTTATTAAAAATGATTAAAGTTAAAAGGAACAGCATTCCTTTAGAAATCTTCTAACTTTATTGACGTCTTTACTGTCACTTTTAATCAGTTTAATGCATCCTTGTTGAATACTTTTTTTTTAGTGAACATAGAACATTATTAACATGTAAAAAACTAAACTGAGCTGCAGCTGCTTTTCTATCCAGGCCCGTGCATTATTGAGCAGCAGTGGGGCTGTGTTTACTGTGTGCCAGTCATTCATTCTTAAAATCTCTCTGCCACCCCAGTACATGTGTTCTGTAGCCAGGCCCGTGCATTATTGAGCAGCAGTGGGATTGGGACTTACATAAGACTTTAAGGAGATTTTTTTTCTGCAAATCAGCTGCTTTCATCAAAACATTGCTTGAATATGCAGGTCATGGAGACATTACCGTATGAATGCACTTTAATATGAACGGGCATGGCAGCTCAGTGCCGATACAGGAACGGATCTGATGAGTCCTGCTGCTTGTGAGCATGTTGCAGTTTACTCTTCACGGGTCTCATGATCTAGGTCAGAGCAGCTGGGTCACAGCTGGACAGGGTAATAGAAAATGATCAGGAAAGAATAAACAAACACACACACACGTCTGATAACTGAGTTTTGGGCGGTTATGATAGACACTATCGGGTGGCAGAAAAAGGTGTCCCTTCATTTCCTGTTCAAGATCCCCTTGGCTCAGGAGTGGTGACAAATGCCAGACACAGGAAGCCTTCCCTCTCTGTGTGAGAAGAGGAAGCAGACATAAGAGATCGGAGATCTGGCATCTATTCAGATCCTTACTTCACTTCATCTCTCTCATTCACTGCAAATCTCATTCTTGTTTTACATATTTAAATCAAGATTTTTTTTTTTTCTATTTAAAACCGCATATTAAGAATGATCTTTTTGAATGAACAATTTATCTTGAATTAGATTTATATGTTTTGTTACTTTTTACAGTTTTTTTATTTGCTTGCTTTGGAGATATTTTCACAATTAAGGTGTATATTTTCAAAACTCTTAGTACAAAAATCCAAACTGATCGCACTTGTAACACCACTAGTCATTCTTTCAAAAAATGATCTCATGCTTTCATTACAATTACACACATTTTCATTGACACAAACATTGTTTCAAAACATAAGAACATTTCATTTAATCACCGAAACACAACTCTGTGATCTTCTTTCAATTTAGTACTTTTAACAATCCGTTCATTCAAGAGCAAACAATGCAATATACATTTCAAATCACTTTTTTTTCTTTGCTGAAATAATTACAGTAATATAG
Organism: Cyprinus carpio; assembly: GCF_018340385.1. Lineage (NCBI taxonomy): Eukaryota > Metazoa > Chordata > Actinopteri > Cypriniformes > Cyprinidae > Cyprinus > Cyprinus carpio. The sequence continues at coordinate 10,267,932 of NC_056592.1, forward strand.
GCAATAATTGTCATGTTATAAAATACTTACATTACCTAACTTGCATAACTCACTTAAAATCCATAATATTTGTAAAAGTATTTATCCAAGGTATGACATGGCCATAAGGTTTTGTGCTAGAACAGAATTTACTGTCAATGCAGTAAATGTCCTCACTGTGCCATATAACTGAATCTATACAGTAACAGAACTTTTCAAATGGAAGGTGAGTTAAATGTGCTGACTCCACCATGGAAATGCCTCTACAGCAGGGTTCCTCAGATCTTACCCTGGAGGTCCAACCTCACTTATGAAAATAATACCATACCAATTAAAAAAAAAACAGTAAACATACAAATGATAGAATAATTTATGCACACTTCATCAAATATTCAAATTCTGCTGAAAAGCAGACAAAAGTGTCATTATTCAGCTCATTTGTCAGTGTGAGAGAAATAAACTCAATTTAAGATCAGTTGTCTGAAAACAGTAACGAATTTTGACAACTTTGCTTTTCAAGTAACTTTCTAAAAAAAGAAAAAAAAAATACTATTTAGGAAGCATTCTCGCTCTTTTATTTCCGTCCCTCTCTCTCAAGTAACATGACTTTAAAGTGTCTGAACTGAGATTTGCACGGACCAGATGTACTGTGAAGCAATGAAGATTAATTTACTGTGATGGCTTGTGGAAAGAAACAATAATAGGCAGGAAAAACAGAGCAGGATGTTGCGATTTATTGGCCAAATGTTACTAGAATGGCATGCAGTTGAGATGCTTTACAGGCCAGTCTTTCTATTTTTGTCAAGTCACAAGGTGTAACCTTGTCCTGGATGATCTCAGCCTCTTGGGGACTGCAGAAAGAGAAACAGAGGGCAAATAATAGCAAGAGAAAGTGTAACACAGAGTTCAGGGGAAAGCAGATGTTATTTCTGGACTGGTGAGCTTCCTCTTGAGAATCTGTCACATAGGTGATGTGTTCTTGCTGAGGAACTGTTTTCATTTGTGGAGGGTGTTTTTGTACTCTGTCCCATGGAAATCAGAGAATACAACAATAATAGTACTGTAACCTTCAGCTAGTTCCTGAGAATTTCTCCTGAATTTCATCTGACATGCAAGTGCCTCACCAACCGGAAGTGTCCATCTGAAGCCTTCAGACAAGCTAAGGGCAGTTGAGAGTATTTATCAAAAATAGATGGTGGATGAATGGAAGAGCTTCAAAAACCTCCATGTAACATTGAGAAAAAGCAAGTTAATTTGAATGTAAATCAACCTCTGAGACATACAAGTGGCCGTAGTGTAGCTAATAAAACACCATTGTTGTCAGTTCAGATTTTTGAAGGTGTTTCTCTACAGTAAATCATGTTGTAACAACCTGCAGCAATTTCACCCTGGATACATGCCAATATGAGAGAACTGAGCACAGAGATAGCGAACATCTGCATGGGAATCAGAGGCCAAAGGTAAAATGACCTTGGTATATAAGCATTTAGCTATTTTCAGATGTTTATTAAGCCTTGTGTTTTGTTCTCACTTGTTTATTGCATGCACAAATGATGCAGCTTGAACTAACTGTGCCCTCAGTCCCAGACAGAAGAGCTTTTAGGCTTGTATTTTGATTTGATGAGAGCCTCTGCATCAGGCAGTATGACTCAGTACTGCTGGAGGTAATGACTCTACTAAGATATTGCTGGATATTGATGGGATGCATCACATGAGGAGGGTTGGGGGAGTGGGGCGGGTGAACGACCTTGTCTTTGATTTAACATAACATATGATAAAAAGCTAAAGCAAACACATCTGGCCATGTTGGTGTAAGCTGATCAGTGGGCAGGACAGTGAAGAGAAAAGTAACACCTTCACTGGCAATAAACAAGCAATCAATTACATCAATTACTGTATTGATTCATTTAAAAAGTCTGCATAGCATGAGGAATAGAGAATATATGCAGACCACATTATTGTGGGTATAAAAAAAAGCTTTGTTTTTGGTCAAATTTCTGCATCTGTCTCAGAGGACAAACAAATGCATGAAATAACAAATAAACAATATCAGTATGCATGTCTGAGCTTTTACAAAACAAACAGACTTATTGGTATGCTGAAACCTTTAAAACAGGTAAGACACCTGAGACCAATGTGTATCAAGGCAAGAAAGCTTTCAGTGACCTTGGTATATGGTAACACCTGAAAAGATCCCTTGAAAAATATTGACATTAATTTGTATATGTTATATGTGTTATACAGTATATGTATATATATATGTTTTAATTATAAAATATACATTTATTAACAGAAATATTATAATATAATATACAAACATATATTTCATAGTTTTTATTTAAAGTATTCATTTTTGTGGATTTATAGGATCAGCAATAATTTGAATGTTTTTTTGAGGATATAAATAATCTGTATAAATTTTATCTTAATTGACAGTAAACCTCACTGTTTTACTGTTATTTCCTTTCCTGGATGATGCAAAAACCACAAATGATTTGTGTAAGACCTAAATTAGTTGACACTTTCACTATAAGAAAAGCTTAATAGACCCTTGGGCCTGCCAAACTTTAGTCATATTAGTTTCAAACTAAAATCACTCTTTTTATTTATTGCTTTATTCACATGTTTTGGAACTAGAGAGGCCTGGTCTGTCTGATGGATTATTAAAGATTGCAATATAATGTTCTTACTCTAAACTTACTGAAACGAATGCTAATCTGAAAATATGCAGAACACAGCGCCACTGCCAATTTAGAGATAAATCATTACAAATGGCTTTAGAGCAGTGTGTAGTTTGTAAAACGACAATAAGAATAATTTGGAACCTTCATAAAAGTAAGCATGATGAATTTTCTGTTTCAATTTAGCACAAAGATAATGAACAAGAAATTGTTGCCTTGTGGAAATGTTGCCTTGTGTAGACGTAAGCAATTCTGGCAAGTGTTGGCAAGAAACATTTTGATCTGCACTTAAGAAATGAAACCAGACACTGCTTTACATTTTAGGATTATTTTAGTATTAAAACAACTCTATTATATGTAAAAAAAAAAAAAAAATGTTTTGCACAATTGTTTGAGGCTTAAATGGAACTACGTGGCTGTAAGACCAGATTTAAAACATTTTAAAACTCAAATATCTGCTCTCTCTCTGCTCTCCAAGATTGATGCAAGGCCACAATAACAAGAGCTCATTTGTTGAGTCTTTAACAGTCTGTTCTAAATCTATATTTCCCAGTTATGTGAGTCAATGAAATGTGCTGGAAGTTGCTGTGCATTTTGACAGACATAGTTTCCGCTTTCCTTAGTCAGTACTCATCTTTTTTTGCACCTGGCAAATATGTGATGATGGAGCATAAATATCTTGTTAGAAGTATCTTTTGGAATGGGTTGTGTTCAAGTTGTCAACTAACCTTAATAACATGGGCACTGTTAAGTTGTTTTAACAGCTGACACGTGATTGGTGTCAGTCTGGGTTAAGGAATTGAATTGTCAAGAAAATCCTATTGGGATTGCTTTTCAGTGAGAGTGATCATGTGCTAGATTGGATTAAGAGACAATATGAGGAACTGTAGCCGTCCAGCACATGATTCTAATGCTGCCAAGAAGATGATAACAATGCATGAGCATTAAATGGTATGAATGGGTATTTTTACACTGCCTTGCATAAAATATTTGTCAAAATGCTATAATATATTTAAATGTATTTTAAAGTGGATTTTAAAATGTCACTGAGTCCCCTTGTGGTAAGACAAGTCATCAATGTATTGCTTATTTTGGGATGTTCAGTATTTAGTTGGATTTAGCTTGTATTATCTGTTAGCATTCCCATTCTTTTCAATGGCAGCTGTATGCATGTGACATGATTGCATGCAATGTATCACACAATCTAAACCATCTTGTTCATAAAAACAGAGAACTTTTCATTCCAGTCACCTGATCCATAAATGACATGTGACTAATCACTCTGGAAATGGCAGCACTGATTGGCTGATGGCACCTCAAGAAGATTATTTTACAATATATTACCCATGTACAATTACTTTTTAATGGTTGATGGAGAAAGGTAGCTGTTTTAATTTGATGTGTAGTTATCACCAGTGTTGTTATTCTTAACTAAAACTAAATCTTTTTAGTAATTGAAATGCAGCTAAAGAAATAATTTAGAAATATTGGATGAATATTAATGTGTTTTAATTTTGTCCTTGGCAGTTAACTGAAATAAATAAGTTTAAATTGAAGTATTAAAATTAATTAAAACACTAAATTAATTTAGTTTAAACATTAAACACTAAAACTGAAATTAATTTATTTAAATAAATATAAATATTTTAAATAACAATAAAATGACAAAAAACACATAAAATTACTAAAACTAATTAAAATTAAACAAAACACTGAAAACATAAAATATAAAAGCTGGAAAAACAATTATTTATAAATAGATGAAAAATATAAACTTAAAAAAATAATAGAAATGTTGCCTTGGTAACTGACATTAAGTTGAAGGATTAAAATTAATAACACTAAAACTAACTGAGAAAAATAAGGGGGAAAATAGACATTATCAAAAACATAATAAAATTACTACAACAAACTAAAATGGAGATGAACTCTGAAACTATATGAATAAAAGCTAATGAAATATGAACAAATGCTATAATATTATATAAATAACACTTGTCCTTGGCTAAACATGTTCCAAATTTTATACAGAGAAACTGATTTAGACAACATATCAGTCATGGAGGAGACTTTAGGATAAGATGTTTTTCAATGGGTTTTCAATTAATGGCTTCTCCTGAGGAGACAGGAGAGCAGAAGCTCTTGGGATGAAAAATGACACTATTATAGAGACAGTTGTGGTACTCTTAGAGTAATCGGCTGTGGTCCGTGACAGGATAGCTGTCCAGGGAGACAAACGGCACAGGGCTTGAGTTCACATGGCTCAGAGAAAGCCCAAGAGAGAGAAAGAAGGGTGGAATTATTTTTACTTAATGTTGTTTTTAAGTTGTGCTCATAGATTTTATAATAAAACATCTAATTAATGAGCAAAACAAAAACAAAAAAACAACAACAACAACAACATACAAAATGTCTATAATAGTACGTCTTACATTGTTTATTAATTTTGTAAAAACAAAGACGAGAAGGACTAAACATTAGAATCAACCAATGTCAAATTTAATCTGCAAGCATTTGTAAATGTCCCCTGTTCTTCAAAGGCCTGACGCAGGAACTAAACCTCTCACATGAATGAATGTTATGCTTGCGGTATAGTGTTTTCATGGCCTTCAATTGAGCTAAATTCTATTGCTCCATCCTATATCTCTTGCCTTTGGCTGTGCGCAATGGAATGTGACACAGGAACTGGAGAAAATAAAACTAAATTGCCCTTTCTGCTCAGTCCCCTGTGTTGTCTAGCTTTGTAATTGATTTGATACTGATTTTTTTACAGCAACAATACGGGTTAAACTCGGATGGTAATATGGTAGAAGTGCAAGGAGTTTGACAGAAATACGTGAAAAAGAATTGCATTATATTCTAGAGTCTTGAATTGTGAGTGATATGACCTACATATGACGTCTATGCATACTTGAGCTCTGTGGGAGTCACTTGGATGCAGTCCAATTTTATTGTTTTGGCCACTGACTTATTTCTTTAATCTATAAGCCTCTTATATCTCTTATATGTTAAGCAGTTAGCGCACATGTTATCATTTTGTCATATTTCTTACTTATAGAAACTAGCCTGGAGTTAGCTGGTATTTTTGTCCCAGTGTGGCACAGGAAGCCAATTCAGTCGTTGATAATGGAATTGACCGAACCCCGGGGGCTCTGTTCTCTCTTTCTAGCCTGCTGTGATGGGCTAAAGCAACTGGAGTTTCCTCGTAGCGGGCCGGGGAGTTCATTTACTAACACTTACTGGAAAAAGTAAATAAAATCGATGGACAATGGCAGTGATCCCCTCACTTTAACCAATCAGATCAATCAAATAAAGCTCAGATTAGATGGAGAACATCTGACATTTAGCACCGCAGCAAGCATTTCCTGTTGGGTTTTCTACGTAATTAGCATATGAATTGCAGGCCTGTGATGTGTGCTACAGAGCGGCCGATACCTGCAACACTCTAATTAGAGATAACGATTTAAAGGAGGGTCATCCTCTTGCAGGACATCTGGTTTCTTGTCTACCTCATGCCAAGGGGGAGGAGGGAAAAAAGCCATGCTTCCTGTGTCTGGTTGACCAGCTCAACTGGAAGGTCACTGCAGGAGGCAGGAAGCTAATAAAGCTTCTATATGCTAGCTCTTTGTGTATAAGGCATGATGAATACAGTGACCTTTCCTGGAGGAATAGTGGTATTCCTGTCTTTATACCACAGCTGAACTTGAAAGAGGAGATGGATTGAGCTGTCGGCTCATAAAAGTTTGAGAGAATATATCTACCTCAAGTGCTGTAAAAACATTTAATGATGCATCATCACTACCTAGAGAAAGCGAATAAAAAGTGGATAATCTATGCTTGGTAATTAGATTTAAATGACATACTGTATCACACCAAAAACACCAAAAACCACAGAATATCTGTGACTCATAATCTTTTCTTTCCTTATACACTTTGGTCTGGCTGTGAAATGGATGTCCAAAGAAGAGTGTGTGTAAGCAAAAGAAATGAACTGAAAATGAGTTTCATAGGTCATGTGTGTTGAACAGTAACCTCCTTTCACAATGTCCAAAATGATCAAGGTTCAGGCACATAGCATGCATTTCACAGATTTCACGTTCACTGGGTTCAAACAGCTTCTTGCATTCACAAAGTGGTTGCAACATATGCGAGAGTACAATAACTGCACAGATACACATAATGTTAGAACTGAACTAGTGTTATTATTCTCTACAGATATGAATCAAGAAAAACTTAGTAGCTAGAATTAAGTAAGATTTCCTGTTTGGTTGTTTGTTTCTGGGAAAGTATGTGCACTATTGAATGAGAATTGACTTCATTGGCTGGAAAAGTTGTTTTGACTTAATGGTTTGCAGCAAACAAGCAAAGGATACAGCATACATACTTACATTAAGAATATGTTATGGTGAAAGTGGCCAATGCCTTAGTACTAAAAACATTCGAATAAATATAGACTATTAAGTATACACTTAGTTAAACTATGATGTACTTTTTGGATTTTTTTTTACACTTTAATTTATTGAAATATATCCTATGAAATTAGTAAATCTATGCAAAAGATATTAATAACTACATTTAGTACCATAACAGATACAACACTGTAAAACCCAACAACCCAAGTTAAAATAACTCCTCATTTGAGAAATCCTAAATAAATAAATATTTAATTAATTTGAAGCAAATTTCCCTTTCTCTATGTGTGATTGTTAATTGTAATAAATTGCAAACTTAATAAATTTGTTTAGTTGTTTGTTAAAAAAGAATAATATTTATATGGAATGCACAATAATTACTCCATTCTGAAATATTTTGATTGAAATTTAACAAAAATATATCTTAAAAATGGTATTCAAATGCTATTAAGTATATCTAAAAACTAAAATTTGTTAGTCAAATGCTTTTTTTTCATGAAATAAAGTGGAGTAATAGAGTTTAAATTTAGACAAAACTAACTTGGATTTTTCAGCATTTATTATGCAAATCAATGAAACTCCTTGCACAATATAAATGTACCATACTGATTGTTGGTCAGTATTATTATTAATATTTATACAAATATATATAATAAAAAAAAATAATTTAATACAAATTAATTTATTACAGTGCAGCAGTAGTAAATAAAGAAAAAACAAGTAAACAAATGAAAGGAAGAAGCAATGAATGAATTAAATGCTTTACACAACAGATGCACAGCATCCATCTTTTTAAATGGTGCAGCTGAGTTACTGATGATCAATGCTCTAGATGAAAAACTGGTGTCTAGTTGTTTTGGGTTTGTTGGCTCTGCAGCGCTTGAAGGTACAAGGGCTTTCTGATGATCTTGTTAGCAGGTTTCCTGGATTTTTCCTCATATGAATCCATGTTGGGGGCAAAGTACAGTAAATGAATTTTTCTGATGATGACAGTGTAGAAGTAGATCATCATTACCTATTGCAGGTTAAACTTCTTCAGCTGCCTCAAGTATCAGTTAGTACGCTGTCATTCATACATTTTCATCTTACTCACCAACTGTTTGGTTTATGGGTGGACCTTCATGCCAGTTGTTTTTTTTTTTTTAAATTGCATGTTTTCGTTCAAATCACATACATGAGGCTTAAAAGGAATACCCCCCCCCCACATCACTTGCTTAGCAATGGATCCTTAGTGGTGAATGGGTGCCGTCAGAATGAGAGTCATACCAGCTGATAAAAACATCACGATAAGTAATCTACATGACTCCAGTGAAGCAAAAAGCTGTTTTTCATTAAGATGTTTGTTAACAAATTTTAGTTTTAAGATATTCTTAATAGCATTTGAATACCATTTTTAAGATTTTTGTTAAATTTTCCATCATTAAGATGTTTTTGACTTCAAACAGTTATTTCCGGATAATATGTGACTCCTCCATCCATAATATTGCTGATTTTGGATTCATATTTTGGGCAAAAGTTTGAAGTTAAAATGCCTTAATAATGGATTTATTTTTTCTTATAAATGTGCAGCTTTTTGCTTCACTAGACTTTAATTGATGAATTGGAGTTGTGTAGATTATTGTGGATTATTGTGATGTTTTTATCACCTATTTGGCTCTCATTCTGATGGCACCCATTCACTGCAGGGGACCCTCTGGTGAGCAAGTGATGTAAATTTATCTAAATCTATTTGATGTAGAAACAAATTAATCTATAGCTTGGATGGCCTGAGGGTGAGTAGTTCATTAGCAAAATTTCAGTTTTAGGTGAACTATTTATTTTATGACAGAGCTTTCACTTGTCTAGTTGCACGAGCTGAAATAGAATCAATATTTAAACAATGATGTTCTATGTACTTAAAAACCATTGACGTTATGAATGTTATGATGAGCTCCACACGCAACACTAAACTTGACTGTCACTATAAAGATGCTCCTTTTCAGGGTCCAGCGTGAGTCTCACTGCTGGGGAGAGATGAGAGCTGCATGACAACAACCCAGTACACAAACACCAGCCAGACACTACACAACTAACCGTTGCTAGGCAGTACTGGTTGCTATGAGAGAAAGAGAGGGAGAGTCTGAGGAGCTCTGGGTATCACCGGACAAAACTGGACATTCCTTGATGTTTGTGTCAGCAGGGTGCTTCTTATTTTCAAAACAAAAAATCATAAAAGGATGATGAGGCTGTGGAAAGAGTTCTGCTCGAAAACCTTATGTTCTTAAATGACTCATCATTAATGGAAAACCACACAGCTTCATGTGAACAATGTAGAATTTTAACTGCAACAAAACGGCAACTAAGACTATGAAATGTATGAAATATGAAATTACTATTACTAAATATGAAATCTATCTATCTATCTATCTATCTATCTATCTATCTATCTATCTATCTATCTATCTATCTATCTATATCTAATATATATATTTCACAATGCCAAAAAAAAGATTAAATAAATAAATACATACATACTGTACATACATACATAAATGTTCTACAAATAAATTCATTAAAATATATTTTGGTGCAATATATATATATATATATATATATATATATATATATTATATTATTTATTTTATTTATTTTATTTATTTGTGACCTGGACATGTTTTCATTTCACCCAACAAATAAACTTTGATTTTGGGGTGAAATGTGACCTGGACATGTTTTCATGGGATTCACCCTATAAATGATCTCCCTGTTTCTTTGAAATGTATGTGTCTTGTGCTGATTCTTCATCTTGGAATTTTCTAGTCATGTAACCACAGCATATACTTGAAAAGAGAAAAGTTAAAGTAACATATTTGAATTAATCAGTACAATTTGACAACAATAATAATAAAATAATAATTTAGGCTGATCCAGGCGATGCACATGCTCATTCAAAACTAAACAAACAGTCTTTGTCTGTCTGAAAATGACTGTTTAATGTGAAGGGCGGGACTACAGCTGTCATATTACGCATTACAGTTTCTCCCTTTCACAGACTGTCTTCTCCTCTATAATATCTCTGTATTACCTCTCCAGCTGTCACCCTTTTCTCTCACTATCTGCTTGCAGCAAATACATGTTAGTCGGTCAGACACCCCTCTCGCACTTGTGTCAGTCTAGTCTGTAAACCCAATTTCAGCATCTGTGTGGTAATCTCCCTGCAGGGCTGCTGGGGCTCAAACACTGAAATAGTACTGTGTTTGTGGCAGGTTTCCGGTGTCGTCACTGGGGTTGTGGGCTGGAGATTTTCAGTTGCAGAACTGACCTATATTTTTACAAGCACCTCTCTACTCGGCTTGCAGTCTGACTGCGTCTTTGTACTTCATCTTTGATTATTGCAGCAATGCGTCACTTTCCCTGATTAAAGACATTGCCATTACATATACACTACCTCAAGGAATGAGATCAGTTTAAAATCCTGCCATTTCAAGCATCATGCCATTTGCTAGTGGTGTATTTGTGTAGTCTTTCCTCAGTTGAAATGTCTAAAGGTCAGAAAAAAATAAAAAAGCAGAAATGCTTAGGCTAGACAGGCAATTTAGGCTAGACTGTTTCTCTGTCTTTTGTGGGTCTTATGGGCAACTCTGCAGACTGTACATATAAATAAACACTGTACACATACATGTTATGTAAACTTTTATTTTGGATGCGATTGATCATGATTAATTGATTTGACCGCACTAATGTGTGTGTGTGTGTGTGTGTTGCGTGTGTGTGTGTTTGCAGATAAATTGATATTTAAAATATATATATATAATATATATATATATATATATATATATATATATATGTTTTTGACATCCAGAATATATATATATATATATATACACACTTATCAGTATTTATATATTACGTGTTGAAAATATCTATATATATTTTGAATGATTTGGACATTATTTACATCAGAATTCATCCTGTTTTTGACATCCAGACTTGAACAGAACAGAAAATGCTCTCATGATAATGAGGTGATGTGCTACCTGCTTTAGTTGATTTGAAACGTGGCAGACCTTGCCTGCCTTGTCCCTACTGAATGCGTATCGGGGCTGTGAAAGCACAGCTCTGAAGCCTCCCTCCCTTCCAGTCTCTGGCAGCCAAAACAGGTCATTCTCTCTTCATTTGGTTGCGTCACCAGCTGGACACATTCTTCATACAGCTTTAAAGACATAAGGTTCTTTAGTCAGCCTAGGTCAACAGTTTATGAAAAGGAAGTATTTTTATTCAAATTGAGAAAATAACATCCTGTTGGTGGAAATTAGAGCAGAAATCATTACAAAATCATATTCTAATCCAGGCTTTTTGTTGGACGTTCAATAGCCACAGAGGTTGTGTAAGCCACCCTTAACATACTTATCAAAACACATCAAAGAAGAAAATGAATGACCAAGTGAATCATTTCTAAAGCAGTGATTGTTATCTGTTTCAGGCAGATGTGTCTTTCACTGTGATATTGGCAGAATAAAGCAAAGCTCTCCATATGCTTATCAGGATTGTGGAGATGTACCGATGGTGGATTGGGCAGCTGTGGTTATCAGACGCCAGTGCGTTGGTGTAGCACTCAGAGTGTAATTACCGAACATGCTATGACCAGCACAAACAGTGAACAGCAATCACAAGCCATCAATACGGTCATCAATGGCCAGCCCCCTCGGATCTTACTGTTTGGCTAATGACAAACATGAGGGCTGTTGGACAGATGAGGTGACTGCAGGTGCCGTGTCTCAGAAAGCAACTCAATCCTGGAGGGACGTCACTGCAGCGCACGACGGAAACGGATCTACACCCCCGCTTTGTTTGCTGTCGCTGTGCGCACACCTGGCTGATTTCTCACCTACCACTTACTGCCTACTCTATGTCCGCTAAAGTAAGGTTATCAGCAGTCAAGGCTAGAGCTTGTTGCAAAGTTACCAAAGTGAGAACATACTGCCTTATTTTAAATGTGCATTCAACGTTTTTTAATTGATTTCTCATAATAACTTATAATTCATTAAAGACAGATCTACTGCAAGCTGTTAATGCTTTTGTTGAAGACATTATCACATTATTATTCTTATTATTTTTAAATAATCATGTACAACAGTGGAATCAGCATCTTTAAACATTTACATTTCTCTATAATTTTTAATTCAATTTTGTAATTTGTACTTCTTTATGTGATTGTAGTTCTTTCCCTCTTTAAAGCCATTAAGTACTCTGTCTTTTTGCTTCAAATCAAAATTTGTAATATTGTGATTCACCCCATAACTAGTTGGTTTGGTTGATGGCTTATAACACTTTAACTTTTTAAAGTCCTTATGGGAAAAAATACTTCCGGAACCAAGGATATTAGAATGTTTTTCCGAATTCAGTCGTTGTTCTTGTGCACAATACATATTCTTGGAGCACAGTGTAGCATTAACTAGCTTTATATCTTTATATGGAAGAGTGAAGCTAATATGCTATTCTAAATTTAGCTGACATCAAATCAGCAGGGACTAATGGGCATCTAAACTAAACACTGACACCTAGTGTTGTGGATGAATTATTAGACAAAAGTGGGGGTCATTTCCTGCTCTACATTTGCATCTCTTTCCTTAGAGCACACTAAAAAAAGTTAAGATGACCAGTGAGCCATCTGGCTTCATTCAAAGCAGCTGCTCCCAGAATAAAGGTGACCATGTCACTTAGGGCAGACCTTGAAGCTTTGTAGATCGTTGCTATTCAGTGCAAGTGCGCTGGGGTGAATATTGGCTGTTGACATTGTGCTTTACAAGGCTGTAAGCAGAGAGGAAATGAAAAACTCCCCAAGAACAAGATGTACCAGAGGCGAAGGCATGTGCCATGCTTGGATATAGATATGGAGGATATACAGAGTGAATGGTGGTCAGTGAAAGTAAGGCATGGGAACCAACATGGATGGGTGTTCCTCCTTGTGGGGGTACATCAATTCTTAATACATGTGAGCTCTTTGTTGTCCTCCCTCAGGATGTAGGAAGGAAGTCATAGCAAGAGAGAGTGAGTGTTATTTGATCTATAACTAAGTGTATTGTAGAAAGAAAAAGCATTTTATTTAATCTATGGTTGATTCAGTTGATTCTTTTAGATTACAGAAGGTCTATTCAACTGGCCCAGATCAGGCCGTCTGAAAATTCCCAAAGTCGCCCAAATTAGTTTTTTAACCCAGTTGTTCCTTCTAGGCTGCATTCTTCTGTAAAGTGAGATACAATACCATTCATTTTGTTTATTTAAATGAAGAGTTATATCATTTATCACCAGTATAATATGGAGAGCCACAAGGATCTGTCCTATGTCTATTTTCAATATACATGTTGCCCCTTGGTAATATTATTAGAAAATACGGGATTAGTTTCCATTGTTATGCTGATGATACTCAACTACTGTATATAGCTCAACGAGACCAGCTGAAACTTCTAAATTATCTAAGCTAACAGAGTGTGTTAAAAATGTAAAAGACTGGATGACCAATAATTTTCTCCTATTAAATTTGGATAAGACAGAAATATAACTTATTGGACCAAAAAACAGTATACAGAATCTCGTAGATTACAGTTTGCAACTAGACGGATATACTGTTATTTCCTCTACTGTCAAAAATCTGGGTGTTAT